>NC_135274.1:17268858-17914969 GCF_051311805.1 Agelaius phoeniceus
GGGGAATCTTGTATCTCTGATCAGAACTGAGTCCCACAGTTGTACAATGTATACTTATCGAGCATGTTTGATGTGGTTAAAAAAATCCTATGCAGAAATGCATTTCATTTCTGCAAGGATTCATCTTCCAAGATTTTTTAAGACCTTGCAATAAACACAGCCAAAGCCATCATTCAACAAATTGAAATCACACTTGTACTAATGTGGTTGCTATATTCATATACAATTTAACCCTCATGACTTTATCTTGTAATCCAGTAAAGTGTGCAGGTCAACAGAAGTTGTTATCAGAGAGCTGAGTGGGCATTTCTTTTCCATCATCTCCTCCACCACTTCCTTGACTTAAGGCACTTCATCCAGAGATCCCTCACTTAGGCAGAGCACATTTCCTAACACATCCCTCCTGGTCTCCACTGAGAATCTCTTTCATATATTAAGTGAATTCAGTGTTGTTTTTGAAGATCTTCTTACGGGTCTGCCCTTTGGTGGTGGCGACTGCTTTCAGAAGGGTGATGTTCCACTCATGCAAACAAAGAGAAACAAATGACTCAGAAAAAAAAATGTGGCTGTAGAAGCAATTTGTTATCATCCAGGGTCCTAGTTTTCTTCCCTTGAAAGCATAAAAGAGGAAGGTCCCCTCCCAGCAGCCCAAAGAGGTTGCAGCAGAGGCAAGTTGCAATGTGCATGCCATGCTGCTGTAGCTGGGCTCACACAAAGCATAAGAATCAGTTCTTACAGCCAGAGACACAGGTCTCTGAGAATAAACACCCTGTGTATTTGCTAGCTCAGTTGCATCTAATCAACAGACATGGTTTTTTGTTAAAGTAACCTAGGAGGTTTCTAGGGTCAATAGAGCTAAACAAAACAACCAGCAAAAACACTGTGGTCTAGGAAAGGGCAAGATTTTTTCAAAGCTCAGCTCCCCTTGGTGGTATAGCTCCTGTACAGAGGGATGAAAGTGTTTAAGTCATCAGAAAGAGCAGGCAGTGACCTGCAATAAAATACATGGCCTGGTGAGATATGTCTCATCTTGCTAATGACTTCCAGAGCTGGGTCAGCAGATGCCACTGTGGGGAACACCATCATCTGCAAGGCAGCAGACACAGCTCTGCTGTCCTGGCATGCCTCCATCCTCACTGCAGCCCTGGGCACATCAGCTCCACGGAGGCCCAGTGAGGGCAATTCAAATTTTTGGAAATAACACCTAGCTGTGGGTTTTTCACAAAATTGCAAGAGAACAGTCTCACCAGAATTCCAGTCTTTCCTATGAGCTGCAGATCCCTGAAACCAACAACCTCTCTGAAACTGCTTGGCTGCAGTCACTTACACTTTTTTACCAGAACTATATAAAGGCACCAATGAAAACAGAGTGAAAATATATGGACATCTCAAACTTGCAAAAAAAACCCCACTTTGGGATTTTGCTTAGTCAAATACTGGAGCTAGAAATTTCAGGGCTATTGGAAATTTTAAGCCAGCAAGCTCATCCTATATTTTTCAGGCAAAGCTGGCATTTTTCTGCCCTTAGCACATGGCTCTGCCTAATAAGGATACAGAGCAGGGCAGCCCAGAGCCAGCCTGATGCCTGGCCCAGTAACCATCCCCTGGCATGGAGAAAAATGGCTGAGGATTGATGGGCTGGGAGCATGGTGCCAGACACATCCTGCTGCTCCAACTCATCTCAGATCTATCTGGATACCCTTCCTCCCTGCCCAGCTGGCAGATTGTGTGGACTGCAACAGAGCAAACTGGGGCACAGGGCAGAGCTTGCTCTTTTGTGCAATACAGGAGCTAATCTCATTGCTGCAGAGTGAATTTGGTTTCATGAAGGCTTTTGATCTTAGGCCCATGTGAACCAAACAAAAGACTGTTTCCAAATGGCCCAGAGCCTTCTCCAGGTCTTGTAACACTGGAGTGTTGGAGGTCTGAGACCCACACTGCCGAGTATAGCCAGCTTCATGGTTCTCAGGTCCTCCCAGGCTGGGACTTGGCATTGCTGCCACTTGCAGAGAAGCACTCTAGGTATTTCTCCCCCATTAGCATGTCCCTGCAGCACAAGTCTCATTTCGGCACAACACGTATTGCTAAATCTACACACCTTATAAATCCTCACCCTCTCTGGAAAGAGACAAAACCCGATGCACAGCAGAGATATGCCACGCACAGCTCTCCCCACCAGCAGTGACCATCTCAGCCAGAGCGTCTGGGGTGCACCTCAGCACTTCAAGGTACCCTCTCCCTCCAAAATTACCAAACTTTTAAACTGTGGGCCCTAGATGAGGGGGTGGGGAGGGTTGGAAATGGCCCCGTTGCTTCACGCTGCACATCAGCAACCGAGTTCACTTCACAAACACAAGGTGCGCTGTCAGAATAGCTCGGGGCAAAGTTTGTACTTTGCTTGAATTCTAACTTTTGTTTACCAAGGTAATAAACCGGTCTTCTCTTCCAGGTGTAAATGCTATTATGAAAAGCATATTTGTGTTTCATCTCACCTCAGATGTACAGTATGTGCTCACATCCTACACTGTGTGCACAGCCCACATTGCTCCAGAGCCAGCAGAAGACAAGGGGTAAAAATAAATAGCCCCACTTTGTCCTGAAAAAAGAGTGTGTTGTGGAGAATCTAGGTGTTTAATTGGATCTCTTTGTCTTCAGACCCTGTGTGCAGCCTTTGCTTTACCCTGTGAAGACTAGGCCAGAACTTTCCTGCATCCCTGTGGTCTTCCCCATTAGTGCAGCTGGGCAGACCCAGTGCAGGGAGCTGATGGGGATGAACTGTTCATTTTGGTGCAGACAAGCTGATTGCTAAACAGTGAAGTTTTATTTCCACCAAAATAGTTGGGTTGCCAGTGTGGCTCCCTCCCCCTAAAACTGCCTGCATCTCCATCATGCCACGTGCATTGAGATGTATTGTGTTTGGTGTAATCTCACTGAACCTGATGGGAGAGGAGAAAGAGGTGGGGGGAAAAAATAGAAAGAAAAAATCCTGGCATTGTTTTTTTCTTGCACTTCACCTCCTGTTCCTGGTGTCATGCCCACTTGGCAAGATTTAGAGATAGCAGATGAGCTCTGGATAAAAATGACCTAAATGTTTCCTCATCCCTTCAAACCTGTTCAGCGGCCTTCTGTCTCCACACCACTGGTAGCCTGGCCTGGCCACTGTGGCTGCCACCTGAATGCTACTGAAAGCCAATGCCATGAGACCTGCAGCTACTGAGACAATCACAGCCCCTGGCCAGAGCATGGATCAGCCAGCACAACGTGGCATGGCATAGCACGGCACAGCACGGTGTGGTGGGAGTGGGCAAGAGCACTGCCTGCCAAACCAGTGCACCCCACCCTGGCATCACTTCGCTCCTCTCACACTGAGCTTGTAAAATTTCACAAGATGACACCTTGAAAACTAAGTGTGAAATGCCAGACTTGGATGGACTAGAATCTGCCCAGCTGCAGGTCAGCAGTTATTTCCTTCCTTGCCTGTTGTAGCCCTCTATGAGCAAATTAAGAGGGCAATAACAACACAATTTTTAATTTTTTTACACAAACTATTTATTCTATTAAAAACCTGTCCATAACTCCACCTGTATTACAGAAGAGCTGCTTCAGAGAGGCAAAGAAAGGGTCTGAAGAAGACCACGGAGTGAGCAGTGTGTGGTGCTGGCCTGCATGCCCAGCACTGGGCGCTTTCTCTGAACGCCTTTGCTCCTGAAATCAGCAGCCCCACGGAGGGAGCCGGGCTGCCAGTGCCACACAGGTCTGAGCCTGCCCCGGCCCAGACGCCTTCCCCACCCCGCTGTTTACACCAAAGAGCTCTCTCCAGCACAGGCTGAAACTGAGCCCTGGCTCCTGCACCCAGCAGGGCCCCGGCACACTCTGCTCCCCTCGGGCAGTGACAGGGTCTGGACCCCTTCAGTACTGCCTGACCCTCCATGGACTTTGCACGGTCCTTCCAGTGCCAGTGCTGCACTCAAGCGACCGCAAGGCAAAGAGCTGTGGTGCAGATGGAAGAATGGAGGTCTCCAGCTGCACGTGCTCATGCTCCTCTTTGCTTCTGGAGTCACAGAAGCTGGTTTATGGTTAGGGTATTTTTAACGTCCACAAAAGTAATTGAAGGTTCTTAGCAGCTTTTGCACTTTCTCTTTTATTTTTACACCTCCAATATTCGTTTATGCTTCCACAGCAGGGCTAGAAGGAACATTGCTTGCAGGAATGCAATCCTCCCTATCCATCAAACCCAAGCATGACCAGCAGTTCTGCTATCCCTTCCCACAAAATTTCCCACAACCACATGAGCTGAGGGAGAACATCCTCAGCAGCAGTGATTTTGAGCAGCCTCCTTGCAGCAGTGGAATGAAGAGCCCACATCTGACCCATCATAACCCAGGAGTGGGGAGCTCCTTTCTACTCAGGAAGGGAAACTGGCGCTCCCCAGGGAACTGGTGTGTGCCCAGCTCCTCATAAGGGACTGATTGTAAGTGAGCTGCTGGTGGAGGATGGGAACATCACAGGTTTCCTCACGTGGTTAATCCCTGCCATGGTGCCTTCTTGGATTCACCCACCCTCTTGAGCTGGGTGGGGCAGAGGAGGACACGTCTGGGTCCACCCATGCGCTCCCAAAAAAGGAGCGACGTGTCACCCCAATTTGGGAACAGGTGTGTTCAGTGGCCAGGCGCGTTAGGAGACCTGGAACTAGTTTGACATAGGCTATTATTTCATGGCATCTCAAGTATATTCCACATGTCCTTTAAGTGCTCCAGCACAGTAATGGCCCAGGCCAGCCTTTCCAATCGTGCTCTTCTAACACGTCAGTTTGGTTCTTCCAGAACAGGGAGGGGGTGGCTTTTTGCCAGCGTTATGTAAGGAGCAGAGGGATTGCGTAAGTTCAGTTGGTCGCAAAGGTGTAAAATAGGCTTTATTGGTAATTGCTGCACCTGGAAATTTCTCCAGAGGCATCTGTGCATAGTTTACAAGGAACTTGTCCTTATCTAGATTTAGGGTCTTCTGGAATCCTTTCTTCTGGATACTTCTCAGAAATGCTTGTGCAAAGGTGAATGTTTGCTTTCATGCGGGATTTGATAGGAGGAGGTTGTATGTCCCTTCACTGATGCTGCATAAAGTGCTTGAGTTGCTCCACTGACCTGTGATTTATGCAGTCAGTCAGGTGCTTGTTTTAAATCAGTTCCCAGGTGCAAACCCAGGACACTTAATGGGCCTGTCCAGTCCTCCTAAGAGTGACAACAAGATCGTGTGACTGCAGCTAAGAAGAATTGCTCTTCTTGAAATCTTACTAGAGAATTAAATAGCAAGTAACACCTGATAAAAATACAAGTTATTTGACACAATTTCACAAGTAGGAAAGATCATTGCATTCCACATGTCCATGTGGGATACGACTTTGTGTATTTTAGGAAAAGTGAAAAGTGAAATAGCATTTAAAACTGGTCAGAATGTGATCCACTATAACTCCAGCAATGCAAAGAGAAATGGCAAGCTTCACTTTGTTCCTCTGTCTTCTATATGTTTAGCATTAAGTGTATGGAAAAGGCTTTACAAAACCAAGGCCTGATCAGTAGCTAATGCATTCCCAGGTTCAATAACAAGTACACTTTGTACATCAGAGGAATGGCAGACTGCCCAGAGCTTTTGGGCAGATGCTGTTTCTAAAGAAATTAAATGCATGAATAGATAATAACCAAAGAAATCCCTGCTGGAATAGAGAAAGGACAACCTCCTTCTGATAAAATCAAGTTCTTGCTCAATCACTCCCCACTTGAACGTGAAGACCAAATTGAGTCAGTCATGAAGGTTCTGGAGTCTACAAATAAATGGTTGGGCTTCTTTTTTCTTAATCATGCTGTACGTTATCCTAAGAACTAGCAAAACACAGCAAGAATGACTTCTCTGTCCCTCCTAACAAGAGGGACATTGCAGGAAGTCAGCTGGGTCTGCTAGGCTGAAGAAGGTGTTTCCCAGTTTTTCCTCAACTGGTTGCCCCCAGTCCTCTAAGGGCAGAAGGGGAGGAGGAAAGTGTGTTTAACCTGTGTACTCATCATGCAAATAGAGGATTCAGGTGAGGAAGACCTGTGGGACAGCAAGTGTGAGCAGGGCACCAGCAGTGAAAAGAGGAACATGAGGTTGGCAAGGAGTGGGTGAGCTCTGACATGGGAAGGAATCAGGTGAGGGCCAGAGGAATGGAGAGAGCTAACCTCAAACCAAACCACCTGGATATTTCAATCCTTGATTCCAGTCATGGTGCAACACAAATTCCTCAGCTGGCATCCCCCACTACTGACTCTAGCCCCTGTGCTGCTGCCAGACCCTGTCTTCATTGCCTGACCACCACTGGCTGGTCGCACTGGAAGTCTTGTGGGAGGCAGACAAATACTGGGCTGTGCTGCATCAACTCCCTGGCAAGGAGAGTTTATACACACAGGGCTCAGAGAGTGGGTGGGTAAAGTGCACATGGGGAAGCAAGGACCAGCACCTGAGTGCTGGGATGAAGCTGTTGATGTTGATGTTGGTGCGACCAGTGACAGCTGATGGTACAGGGAGCTGGTCAGAGGCACCTGCTCTGTGCCTGGGAACCAGGCTGCTGGTACCACACCAAGGGCCTGGGAAGCTCAGAGATGTTTGACCAAATCTTTTCCAAGAGACAGAGTCCAAGTCTTGCTTCTCCTCCCTCTTGTTTCCCATGGTCCATAGGGATGGTATAACCTCACAAAATCTTTTCCAAGGCTACAGACCCTTGCAAAGGACAGCAACTGTTCTGCCCAGGGTCTGGCTCAGGAAAGCAAGGGACAGAGCTTAAGATACAGCTCAGAAGTGGGAATCTGGCACACATCTGTCGCTGAGAGGCAGGTGGAAATGCCCTGAGCAAAAGGTGGGACACCTTTGGATGTCAAACAAGTGAGACAGTTGCTCAGCAAGCCCAGAGGCTCATCCTTTACTTCCTGGTGAGGATACCCAGGGGACTAGCTGTAGTGTGATTGCCAAGGCAAAACCATGGTATAGGAGACAGCACAAGGCCAGGAAGAGTTTGCACACAGGCTTGGTGCTCCATCCAATGTTGTTCTTGACCACTGGGGCCTCTGGGGCCACTGAGATGCTTCTGAATTGCCTCACAGGGAGAGGGAAATTCAGTGCAACCAGTCATCGAGGATAGCTGCAATATCTAGTGTTCCTGGATCTCACTCAGTCTCTGAAATACATTTATGGTGTACGTGACAGGTGGTTTATTTTCAATACCTAGAGCATAGAAGGCATGTGAGATGATGTGCTGTCATCTAGAACACTTTATTCTTGTTTAGTGCCAACTATGTTACAATATCATTTTGATGTCACCATTTCCTCCCGCTGAAATAAAAAAAAAACAAAACCAACATTGCTAGACAACATTTCCCAGCAGGGAGACTTCTGGGTTTGTTTTCCATTACACCTGCTTTTTATTACTTCATTGGCTTGTTCAGAAGAGAAGAGTAAAGAAACTAGAAGAAAAATTAATACATTCCTATATTTTTTAATCCCTTTAGTTATAAAAGATCTGAACAATCCTTTAAAAAATACCTGACTTCTAAGTGTCAACACATAGCTGATGTTATAAAGTATTCATGGGGGCTGGGATTAATGCTGACATGTTCTAAACTGATTAAATTTGAGAACCTGATGACTAGAGTTGGATTTTTATTATTCCCCTGATATGAGCTGAAAGTTTTAGAACTTGAGAATTTCTAAGTATCCAGCACATCTCTGTGTAGCCCAAACAAATGGCCTAGGGATAGCAATAACAGGTGGTCCCCAGCCATGGGGTTTTTTAGCTGCATCTCTCAAACCTGGTTACCCCCAGCAGCACTTTGATCCTGATTTGTTTCACAAATGTGCCATGCTAGTTTCTGCAAGCAGCCATCAGCTCCTTCATTCCTAGGAGTCTCTCAGGGAGCAGCTGCAGGTGCCAAAGCCTTTGCCAGCTGAGGAGGAAGAAAATGGTGCCTGGCAGGGCCAGCCAAATCATTGCCAGCCCCCATCTCTGTGGCTGTGGGAGTCACACACACATTTCTGAGCACCCTCTCTAGCTGTTTGTGCTGGATTTGCTACAGCACTGCACACAGGACTGGATGCAGGCTCCTACCTGCAAAGCATCATGACACAGATGTGGTAAAACAGAGCCTCCAGCACCTTTGGGAGATGCTGCTGCTCACAGAGAAAGTCTTGCTTTTAGAGGAAGTTTTTCCATGCAAACTATTGTCCTTGCTGGAGCCTGACAACCCAGCACCAGCTCCAGGCCTCTCTCAGGAGATATGTTCTCAGGAAGAGTTTTGTTCCCAGAGGAGAGAGCTCTGCAGAGGATTACTCTGCACAGTAACCTGTCGTGAGGGTTTGTAAATGAGCCCTGCAAGAGCCCAGCTCTCCTGGGCAACACTTCAGAGTGCATGGGCTGAAAAAGGCCTGAACTCTTCAGGGAGCCCTGGAGAGACAGGTCAGAGGTTAAGTGTTTGTCTGCTGAAAAGCTCCAGCCCCAAAATTCAAGGCCAAGAGGAAGGGATGGAGCAAGGAGCCTGGGCCCATCTTGGATCATCTTGCTTAGGACCTTCCTCACTCAGTCAAGTTGCTCCAGCACAACCTGGCAAGACAAGACTGAACCTTCCCAAGAAAACAGGTGTTGAGCTGGGCTCCACATGGCAACAACGTGAGAGAAACTCCCCCAACCTTCCTTCTCCCTTTCTCCTCCTCCTCCTTCTTCTCTTGCTCTTCTCCAGCCCTGGCAGCACATCTCTGCAATGGCCATGTAACAACAGCACCCTGGCTGCTGCCCAGCAGGGCTCCCACTGCATCTGGCATTTCTGGGCATGGCCCTCCTGAGTACACCCATCTTAACTGACCCACATCTTTGCACAGGCTGTTTCTGGGGCAGCGTGAGCGTGTTTTGCTACTGCAGCTTGTATCGCCCCTGCCCTGATAGGGCAGTTTTCCAGGCAGGGCAAACATTTCATCACCATCTCCTTCATGTTTCTTTTTCTTTCTCATTTCCCTTTTTTCCACCCCCATGTTTTTTTCCTTCAGTATTGCCTAACCTCCACCTGGGTGCAGGCGGTGGGGTGAGCTCACTGTGCACAGCCCTGCCAGCCCCAGGGCCGTGCAGAGCCAGCCTCCTCCACCCTGTGGGAGCCACAGGGACTCTGGTGGGAGGCATGGGGCCTGAGGAGTCCACACTGAGCCACTCCACCCAGGGGCACAGCCCTCAGCTGTCCTGCTGCACATGCTGTCCCCTCCTGCATGGCATTGGGTGGAGGGAGCTTGGCCGTTTCCATCAGCATCCCTGAGGAGGAGACACGGCTCAGCAGAGAGCAGAGAAAAGCATCAGCCCCACCGCTGTCCTCCATCTGACTGTGGGAAACCAAACCTTGCACTTTCCTGGGGGTGTGGGAGGCACACAACGACCAGGGTGAGCTGCTGCCTTCCTGCACCTTCTCAGCCCATACCTCCCAAGAGACACAGTGGGAGCTCTGGTGGCAGACCTCACCAGGAAACGGTGCTTTCTGCAGGAAAAGCTGCTTTTTTTTCTCATTATTTTCTGTTTCTGCTCTTATTATTTTTTGGAGGGGGGAGGGGAATTGAGCTGGGGGATTTCTCTGAAAGTATATATTACAGGGGAGGAAATATCCATTTTCTGTCTAATCGCAAGAATTTTCTTGATGCAGACAAATATCACTTCCCAGAGGGCTGAATTGCTTCTGCTTCCAGTTGCTGAGAACTACACTTTGTTAGATGGGAGTTTGATGAAAACCTTCAGTGGTGGCAAAAATGGAAAAAATGGAAATTTTGCAGAGATAGCTGCTGGAACCCTCTGAAAGGTCATGCTTTGGTGATGAAAAAGAATTTTAAAACCTTTTTTTTTTACACCAGCTCTTTCAGCAGGATGGCTTTGCAAGGGGAGAAATGGGTTAGGAAAACAAGATGACACCACTTTCCTAGGGACAGACAGAATGAGGAAAGGTGGGGAAGGAATGAAGGTTGCCCATTGCTAGACACAGGCAGGAAGAGAGACCTGGGACTGGTGGCTAAGAGCATGGCTGGGGTTTTGCTTGGGGACTTTTAGTCTTCTAATTCTAGATTCAGTACCAGTAAGTTGCATTTTTCCCAAAAAAATATTGGTAGAGTAATTCAGAGTGCTACAAAGGTGCTATGCAAATTTCTGGTGGGAAATACAGCTGTCTCAAAACATTGATAGCCTGTGGTTTCATTTATGTGGTGGATGTTAATGTGTCTAATGATTCTGAGGAGAGATGTCTGAAAAAATGAATTTGGAGTTGTTTTGTTTCATGAGCAGTTCTGAAAAGTCAGGAAGGAGGGAATTAGTTCAGATTGCAACTAGGACTATTAGTTTAAATTACAGAAAATGTGAAAGGTGAGGAGAAAATGCTGTGCTTTGATTTGGAGCTATTTACAAGTAAAATGGAGGGGAATTTTAAACTGAAATAAACATTGCAAATGTACTTTCTTGGAATTTTTTTTCTCAGGACAAACAATTTAGTTCAACCAGCACTAATGCTCAAAACTATTTGTCACCAAATTTGCATTTTTCACACAAGGGAAGTTTCAGGTGAAATAATTGCACCCATCCCCAGAGCCTGGGAATTGAGGACATCTCCCAGCCCTTTGCCATTGTGTGAACTAACTCAACTGGACATTCATACCAAACCTCTCACTGCTGAGGATTCATCTCCAGACCAGGCTTTCCATATTGTGTTTGGGCAGCTCTGTCCTTTTAACATTTTGGCAAGGTTTCCCCCCAGCGTGGTGTCACATAGAGAGCTCAAGGGGCAGCTGGAGGTGTTGGCTGAGTTCATGTGAGTCACTCTCCTTCCCACAATGGCAGAAGGCACAAGGCCATTCCCTGGGGAAGGTCAAGGAACTCACCCCAAGTCATATCCCACAATCTGTTCCAGCCCCACAGCAACCAGGTCATGGGTCCAGAGACAAAAATGTCACACCCAAACCCTCAGCATGAGGTCCCCATCTCACATGCATGGCTGCAGAAAATCAACCCTTCAGGCTTTGCACCATGGTGAAATTCCTTTTCCTGGTGGGGGACACAGAGGGCACTTCCCTGCACCAGCACCCAGGGCTGGAGGGGATGAGCATCCTCCCAGGGGATGAAGGCAGTTGGTCACACACCAGCCTGGCTGGACCTTGGCCCGTTCTGTTTTTCTGAGGTCCCACTGAAAATGGCAGTGGTCAATAAAAGAAGATAGCCAAGATTAGGAGCAACATTTTTCTAAGAGGTAAGTTAAATAAGAGGAAATGGTTTTTCATCCAAAATGACCTGAAAATCTAGTTTCTAGCTGTGTACATTAACTCTTTAGGGGCAGCAAGGTTTGGAGACACCTCTAATGATTTTCATTAACATTTCAGAAGGGAATAGAACAAAGCAACTTGGGAAATGGTTCCTAGTTTCTGAAATGTCTCAAAAAACACATGAGGGTACCTTGAATTTCCTATGTTCCAGAAGCTAGGCAAAGGAACATTAATAAACCAGACTTTTTAAATCCAACCTGCCATTTTTCCCATCACTTTAATCATTCCCTGTGACCTGCTGCCCAAACAATGAAGCAGTGTGCAGGGAAATCATTCATTAATGTTTACAAGACACTCAGATAATAGTGGGAGAGAGGAATAGAGATAGCACATATGAATAAATGATAGCAATAATATGTTCAGTCTCTGAGATTACACATGCTATAAAATCTGAGCAAGTGCATAAGTTTTTACAGGTTTGAGCCTTGGCTTGGTCCAAAGATACTTTCAGGTCAGCCTGTTAGGTCCATGAATGAAGGACTCCCTGGATCCACTTGGCTGCTGTGGGTAAGAAGAGGGAAGCTGTCAGATATCAGGAATTTGGCAATATCACCACGCTATTTAAGTCATGCTAGTTAACTGGAGGAAGATCATTCACTAAAACACTGTGTTGATAAATACCACAGAAGTGTGGAGCTGGGGAGGTCCAGAGGAACAAACATTGTTTAGGTTTTACAGTGCAAATCCCTCTAGGAACAGAAAAATGCCTTTCCATTTTTCCCAATCCCAGACATTCCTTGGAGCATAGGCCATGGCTGCTTTATTTTTAAAATCAACAAGTTCTTCTGAAGAAAAAGCATTTCTTGGTCTCGTGACTGCCACAGCAGAAAGCTCCGTCCCCTCGCAGTCCGGCAGTGAGCTTCCTGCCAGCTGGACTCACTGGCTGCCTAAACCCTGCCCCAGCGAGGCACGAGCTGCCTCTTATCTGCCAGCCTGGGCTGGAGCAATAGGATTGAGACATTGCAAGATATCATCTGAGAAAGCGAGATAAATCCAGGCGAGTTGATTTGTCCGTCTCTGCCGAGCACGCAGGCAGCGCATGGCCCCGGCAGCGCCACCTGTGCCGAGCCCACCCAGCCCTGTGCAGCCTCACCTGGGCACAGGGGCTGCCCTGCAAGGTCAGGGGGAGCCTTCAGCCTCGCCAGGCTCTCATACTGCACACACACCACCGTGCCCGGGAGGCACCGAGGCCACCCTTCCTAACAGTGTCGTTATTGCATCCTATGAGCAACCCCAAGGGTCTTATGCCAACTGGATTAACCATATCAAAGCTGGATTGTGCAAGAAAAGCAACTTATTTCCCCTCATCGTGAAGTTGGTTACAACGTGAGGGAAACACCAGTACTACACATTTAACAAGGAAAAGTGTTTCACTCCAGAAAAATGTAAAACTGATACTCCTTCCATTCTCTGGCTGTGTTCTTGCTGTCCCTTATCTCCGTAACACATCACAGCACACTGTGCCTGAAGGCTGTGCCCCATCACCAGGCTGCAGCAACACCTCATAGTTTCAACTTTCTCTGCGTTTTCAGTCCAGTTCTGTACTGGCTACTTTGTACCAGTTGAAACACCTTATCTCCTTGGCTGGATCAAGGTCTCCTCTGTGCGTGTTGCAGTTTAGCAGTCTGGCATGTAGAAACGGCAAGTTTCAACTATCACCAGCTGCTCTGTGTCTCTGTCCAAGGCACACTGTGCTTCCCTCCAACAGGATTTCTTTACAGACTGGTTTAAACCTCACCTACCTGCAGCAGGGTATAAGCCCTTGCTTCCTACTAAAGATGTGTCGAATCTGTTCCAGCCTTTGTCTCCCTGAATAGGCAACCCCACTGAATAGTGGGGAAATCCAGCCTGACACATGGGGCTGGCAGAAGCGATGCTCTGAAAGCCCAAGGAGGCAGGAATAGCCAGAAGAAACCCAAACAGGGGTTGTGTATGAACACTTGCAAGGCTGGTGCTCGCACTTGAGGCAGTCATCTGGGTGGTCTCTAAAGGTACTTGCAGGGCACAGCCAGCCTGCCATGGACTGCTCCTTTAGTTGAAGGGCCTCTTTGGAGCATCTCTTTTTCTGCACCCATTACAAAAGCAGCAGAGTTATCCAGCCCCAGTGAAGATGCTCTCACTGGTGTACCTGCCCATGTTCACAGTGCAGCCCAGTGGCAGGTCCAGAGGAGAAGCACCCCACACCACCCACCTGCCCCCCTCTTTGCAGCCACTTGTCCCCTCACCACCTCCCAGACAGCAGAGGCTGTCCAAGTCTCCAGACTGAAATTCTCCATATTATCATTACTGTTATAGCATCTAAAGAGGACCCAACCAAGAACAAAGGACTTGTTTTGCTGGATCCTACACATCTCATGCGCTTTAAGGAAGTTTCTCTGTCTGTGAACACACTCATTGAGTTCCTGGTCTTGCAAACTCTTACAGGCATTACCATAAAACCTCTGAGAAATTACATGGACAGGAAAATGACCAGGCCCTCCAGAAACTGCCTGGTCCTGTCGTCAAGTTTAATTAATCTGTCCATGGCTTAAGCTGTTCAGAAACACCTCCTGGGAGATGAAGGCAGGACAGGGAGGGCTCAGGAGGTGTTAATGACCCATGGAGAGCACTACTTAGCTGGCAAAGAAGCTCTGCTTGTTGTGGTCTTGTGGAGCTCATGCTGCTCTGGAGGGTGTCCTCACACGTGGATTGTGTTTTCTGTGTATTTGATTGTTCTCAGTCAAGGAAGGAGTCTGAATGTCTCTGCTGAGAGACTCCCTATCAAGGCTGGAGTTTCCTTGTTTTGCATTTCTGCTCATCTCACAAACATATTTACATTTCCGGAGCACTGTTTTCCATGGATCCCACGCCTGTGTGCAACAGCTGCAGTGCTGACCCCTCCAAAGCCACATCTGCAGAGGGATTTGGAAGTGTGTGCACTGTGTCCCTCCCAGGCAGCACTGGGCTCTGTAGGGACCCGCTGTGAGCCACCACGTCAGTGGTGCTGTGCCAGCTCCTCCATGCTCTGAGCATTCTCCAGCCAGTTCTCTCTGTCTCAGAGCTAGACCTGATGTGTGTAACAGACCTGCTCCCTCCCGAGGGAAAGCTCTGCACTGTCGTCTTTTTGCCTTACCCAGACAGGCAGACCGATGAACCCCTGAGATACTGGGAACGCCGGCTACTAACAAGGTTGGCCAATGCCTGGGATGTCTGGGGGCTTCAGGCATCTTAACTGAGCTCTTCCTGCTCAAGAGAAGGCTAATTAATCAGCTCTGCTGTTCTGGCATCACCCAAAAGTGAAAATACTTTCTGGCAGGGCAGCAGGCACAAAATTAGCTGCTGCATTAAACTGCCAAATCTCCTTTACTCCTTTATTAGTTGCATTTGGTGATGATGAGGAGTGAGGCATTAACCGGTCCCTGATGGATAAAGAAACTATTACTCTGCTTTCTCTTTGCAGCTGGGAAGAGGAAATAGGTTTTATTACCGAGATTTCCTTGAAGACATTCACTTGACTTTGTGGCATCAGAGACGGAAGAGAAATGAAGAACACAGGAATCTTGGCACAGCAGGAGAGATTGTGCACGCATAATAACAGAGAGAAGCACCAGGTCAATTGGGAGCTGAAAATATGCTTAGGTGATTGAATCCTTGTGTTGGGTTGAAGCTTTGACGATCTGCTGGGCTTAACTAATTTCAGAATTGCAGCCAGAATCTCTGTGCTGGCACTCAGGGCCTAAACCAGGGAACCTGCTGGGAAGACACATTTGGAATGGACGAGAATGGAACAGAAGAGAAAAAAAAAAATAATAGAAATGATAGATTATTAATTCTTTGTTGTTTGGTTTTGTTTGGTTTTTTTTTACTCAAGATTAGATTTAGAGCTTACCCATCCTTGTTTTAGGCCTACATCCCAGCTAACATGACATGACCCTACTGGAGGAAGGTGCAGACTGGAAGAGCCCATGCAAATCACAATCCATGCCTTGAAATCTCAGAGGGCTCATTTTGGAATGAAATACTGAGTTTCCTAAGGGATAATTGCAAATTCTTGAGTTTGCTATAATTTGTTACCAAGACAAACACAGCCTGGACACAGATGTCCAAGAGATCTAGAGCAGACCAGAGCAAAAGGACAGAGCTGGTACAGAGCTGACCTAAGCATGGTGGGGGACCAATGGTCTGTGAACCAGCATTGGGACGAAACTGGAAGAAACACCCTAACCATGTGGGGAAAGAGATCTTGTGACAGGCAGGCAGAGGCAAAAAGCCAACCTGGCCAAAGAGGATGTGGTAACCCAGGCCCGTGGGGACCAGGCTCCAAAGCCCAGCAGGTCCCTCCTGTTCTTGGTCACTGAGGGACCATTCTCATCCCATGGGCACGTGGAGCCCAGTCAGGAGGAGGGTTGGGAAGAGGAACTACATGAAACCATCTTGTCCCATCACTTCTGACAATGAGGAGAGCTGACATGGCAGGTGGGGCAGGTGCCAAGGGATATCCTCCTGGACAGGGTGTATCTGAACCTCCTAGGAGGAAAAGTTCAGGCTCCTGGCTCAGGCGCTGGCCCAAATATCAGCACAGCGTGGTGAGATGAGCTTGTCTCTCAGATCAGGTCAACCAAGAGGCTGGCAGAGGCCTGAGATTTACTTCTGGTAGCTCTTGCTGGCTGCTGCTCAGGGCACCACCCCCCAACTCTGCTGTACCTCAAATCCTCCCGCCTCCCTCCACCTCACTTTCCACATCTACAAAGTGGAGCTAAAGCTAATTACAGCCCCTAGAATGGAGCTGCATCACTTGACTTTACCAGTGTTTCAAAAGCACCCAGACATGAAAGGTGCTTGAGAAAGCAGAGTATTGTTATTACTAATAATTACAAAAATTAACCAAATATTTGTCTAGCAGCATCCATCCCCACTGCTGCTTCTTACATAAAACACACACATGCTCTGGCTGCCAAGCCAAAGCCCCAGAATCACTACATCAGCCCTACGGTATCGAGAAGGGGGGCAAAGTGCCTTGGGTCTAAAAAGGGTTGTCTGTTCCAGCAATTAATTTAATTGTCCTAAATATAACCCAGGTATAGTGCAGATCCAGATTGCTGGCTGACAACAAACCCAAACAGGGCCCAGAGGCTGTGAGGCAGCAGGTTAAACGCTGCCTCTGAAGCTGCTGGGCTGATCCTGGCACACGAGTATATTTTCTCTTGGTATTCGCCGCCGCTTGCTGCTGTGGAGTTGAATTCTCGTAAAATGTTTATCAATGCCTGGGCATCTTCCAAACCAAGAAAGGGTGCGTGAGAAGTGTCCCCTTGCAGTCAGCAGAGACTGGATTTCATCACTTGTTTTAATTCCGTCTTCATAATTTTATTACTTTTTTTGTCCTATTTTCTAATAAGCTCTTCTCACACCTAATGAAATCAGTTCATTTTTCCTTCTACTTACCTCCCCCTGCTGCCATCGCGATTACCTAGACTAGAAAAATACAGAGCACGGGGTCCTGCAGGCTGAGGTTTTAGTGACTGATTTCAACTGACGTGAGCAGAATCGGCAATGAACTTCAATGTCATGGAATTTTGATTCCTCCCTCTTCTGTATTGCATGAAATATCTGAAGGGGACAAATGCCAAGGAGTGAGAAGAATTCTTTTGGGTTGTACAACCAAAAATGAAACTAAGAAAGGAGCCATTTCCAGAGGGGGAGATGCAGTCAGCTGTGCAAACGTTATCTGTAATAGATGGCATCTCTCACTGACGTGATCTCTATTATCCTCCTATCTCAGCATCTCACAGGCTTTAATGGATTCTTCCCTCCAGCATTTCTTCAAGACTCTGCTATTGTCCTACACACGTTTTACTAACCAGGACCAGAAGTACCAAAAGGCCAAGACCCAGCTTCCCTAACCTATGCTGGCACTCAAGTTCCTGTTGGTCACTGTCTAAAAACCCACCTGTAATCTGGGCATTACATTATTTAACAGGAAATTCATTTGCAAAGGTAAAAAAAGTGTTCTGTGGCCACAGAGAGGCAAACAAATCTCATAAAATCCAAGTTTATTTCCTGCTCTGCTTTCAAAACAAAACACAATAATTTTAGCAGACAATTAAACTCTCTGATTTCCAAGGGAGGCAGGCACACAAATACTTTTGAGGATCTGAGCCCACATGATTATGTAAGGAATTAGTAGGAGGGAATTAACCCAATCGCTGGAGCATCCTTGTGGCGAGGATATCATCCACACTTGGGGCTGCCATATGGGAACATGTCAGAGCAAAATGTAAAACTCAGAAATACTTAAAATTTAAATCAGCAAAGTGCCAAAAAATGTCACAGCACTGCTCCATGCAGGACAATATCTAGCCTGTGCCCTTTCTACCTCCTGCCTCACCACCGTGCTGTCTGTACTCCAAAGAGCCAGGGAAAAAAAGCCCAGCATTGCACGTTCTGCTTCAAAGCACATGGGACCTCCATGAGGGGCAGTTGCCCGTGGACTGGTTGTCTTTGCATTACCCTCTGTGCGTGGACACAGGCTCTGTGTCAGGGCAAATGAGACATTTGGCAGGAGGACGAGGGGTGCTCCATGCCGAGCAGACACAGGGATGTGGGGACAAGGCAGCAGCGGGGCAGGATTTCCACCACCCAGCAAGGATCTCACATTTCTCCCTCCACCCTGGGGCTGCTCATCAAATATACTGTGATATTAAACCAAAACTACTTCAAAAACATAAAAATAAGTAGGAGCGAGCAGGATTTGGGGAAGGAATGGGGTAGGTCGTGGGCTCTTCCTCAGGACGTGGTAATGAGGAGTATTGAGTGAAGGCAGTTCCAAGGTGGGCTCCTTGATTCCAGCCTGAATGGGACATAAAGAAGATCTGGCTCCTTTCCCACATTTTAATGCTGTGACAGTTGAATTTATGACACTGAAACCCGTGGAGTTGTTTCAGGAGTGAGGACTGAGGCAGCAGCAGACCTGGGAATGCAGAATGTAGACACTGGGAACCAAATCTCCCTGCCTGGGATGGACGCAGCTCCCAGCACGGCTCTGACAATAAAAGCAAAGCTTCCCGGGCAGGCAAAGGCTGCCTCGACTCTCACTTTAATTGAAACCTCCTGCAGTCGTATACTTCACCTTACATTTAATGATTCACATCTTAAGCAGCCCACTTGTACCTTTGTAATCTTTGGGAAGGTTAACTTGTTGATCCTCGAAACTTGTCTGCAGGGAGAGAGGCAGTTCGCAGGGAGGCTCGGAAGGAAAAAAGTATCAAGTTTTCTGATGAAAAGTATTTTTATTGAGGGAGAAGGAATGAGAAATGAACTGCAAAATTCAGAAGAGCCGATGAGAGTTTGGAAAGCAAAAATAAAACAAGAAGAAAAAAAAAAAAGGAAAAAAAAGTCAATAAAAAAATAGGAGGGGTGGGGGGAGCAGTTGGGTTTAGTTCCCAGTTCCTGGGAGATGGTTTATTTCTGCTTTATAGGAATCAAAAATATATTTGTCATTTACCAAATTAAATAAAAATAATCCTAGCATTAAATTATTTTTAGTACATTAAGAGTTACATTCTTATAAGCAATAATCTATTTGTAACACTGTAATGGAGTAACTGGCAATTTCATACAGCTTCGGGATCGATTTTTTCCTATTTGCCATGTACCTATGCAAATAAATATCCCATTTGATTCATGTCCATATCGTAGGATCTGCCTGCTTCTTTCTTACTCCTTTAATATTTAATTATTTAAAACAAGTAGAAATCTCACGGGAATTTTTGTCTCAAAAAATAGCTGACTTTTTCTTGTCATATGAGAATAACAGAAAAAAAGATGTGAAAATCTAATTCTTTTTAAGTCCTAAAACTGAAACTCAAATAAGGACGAGGAGAAAAAAATCTTAAACCCCAGAAACCAAACTTCCTCCCCTCCCTTTTTACATGAATATTCTGAGTTTTTACTGTAGCTATTCATAGTCATACCTAAATGTAGTCTATAAATCTACTAATATATTATTTAACACTCTAACTACTGGTATAAAAAATTATAAAATATTCTGTTGGCAATACATTTAATTGAATTCTTTTTAGAGACAGCTTGTTACTGCCAGACATGCTTTTAGAGATAGTACGGAGAAATAAAAGAATTCCAGAAGGCAGTAAAACAAATAATCACCATTTTCACCATTACTTCCAGATACCCTCCTATCCAATCACTAAATCCTTTAAGTCTAAATCAAAGAGTTTCTGTGAACAAAATTGCACAGATCATTTCAAAGAATATAAAAATTACGTCGATGTTTTATTTGAAGAGAGAAATTGAAATTCACAGAGTACTCTACAGGCTGAGAGTCCGGGGAGTTATTAAAGGAAAAACAGAAATAAACCAGGCTAGTTTAGCCTGAACTTTAGAGACCTGTTTCAAAACTATCAGGGTCAATGCAAATCCCTCTCTTAATTACAATATGCTTGTGCCTCTAAAAGTTTGAGGCATTGTCCTTCTTAGTCTCTCTGCTGATTTTTAATATCAGGTATCTGCAAGATTCTCTGAGACGTAGGAGTATAAATAATATTATAAACCATTCAAAGCAAACACTGCCTTTTATTCTTTTTATTACTTTTTTCCCCAACAAAGCAACTTACACATTTGGTTTGAACTACCTCAGCACAACTCCTAATGAGAGAAGTATCTGTAGGGGTTAGTGAGGTTTTTTTCATTGTAACGTCTGAACGCTGACAGATCTGCTGAAAAGAAAAGAGGTCAGTAGTGCTGCTCAGCCATGGGACAGGGATTTTCAGCTTCCACTGGTCACACACTTCAGTTTGGTGGGTGCCAGGATGACAAGATTTGGGGACAAGCAAGGAATTAGGCTTGCCCCACCACATCCCGTGCCAGGAGGCTCCTTACCCGGCACAGCCCCACTGAGGCACGGACAGGCTTTAGTCCATAACTGGTTAAAAATCGACTGGGTCCAGGGTGGGGTGGGAGGTATTTATTTGCAGCTGGAAAACTTTAGGATGAATTTTCCCTTTTAAATTTAAGATGGGGCAGAACTGATGTGGAGCTGTGAGTGCTCTGTGGAATGGGGACAGTCCTTACGCACCTTCCGAGAACTGCTGTTTATGCTCAGTCAGTTTGGGAGATCAGGCAGGAGACAGGCAAGTATCTTGCTCCTATGTGGCAAGAAAGTAATTTTTGACAGGCAAGTCTACACTGTCTCCTGTCAGCAAGCAGATATGCCAGTTATTTGGATCATTTTGCCAGAATATTATCCTGGGGGTTGACGTGCACACAGCGTGGATGTACACCCCTCCATCATCAGAGCAGCTCTTCTTGCAGGGTATTCATCCGAGGGCAATTCAGTATCCCGAACAGGACGGCTGGACACGGCACGGGGGTTAAAACGTGTCCTCAGGCCGTGAAGGGAGCCATGGCATGGCATGGAAGCACTGAGGGCCGGCCAGCCACACACCCCTCCACAGCCCCTGGCTGTCCCTCCCTCCATCCAGACCTCATCCCTCTGGTCCTGTCCTCCAGGGCACCCTGTGCTTCCCTTCCCAGCACCCATCCAGATGCTGGCAGATGCCAAGTGGTATCTGCAGCCACCTAAAGCCACTGCAAAGGAAGTAACACAGACTGGGCCGGGGGCTTGTGGCCAGTGGGCTCAGTGGGAGCCAGGCCGGGCGAGGGAGAGGTACAGTCAGGTGTGCCCAGGGCGTGCTGGGACAGCCAGGTTTTACCACAACATTCAAGTTTTTCCACTTCCAGCCCTTTCCCTTGCAGTAAATACCGAGTTAGAACACAAACACTCAAATTTACAAGAAAAAAATAAAAAGAAAGCAAGAGAAAGGAGCCCCAATGAGCATTGCAGCACCCCACTCCCTGCCATTCCCAGAGGCCCAGCTGCTGCTCCCTCTTCTCCTCCCGGTCGGAGCCCATGCCTCTTCCGATACCCAGGAAAACATTTTGTTCTGCGTTAAAGGCTAAAGCTAACACATGACCAGCAAGAGGCAGCAGTTTGTTTAGCTCTTGGAGTTTATTTTAATTGCGGCCTTGTTTTGTAATGAGGACGGCTGCAGCAGGGGGAGCCTGCTGGGATCCGGGGGGCTGTTCCAGAGGATTTTCCTTATCAATAAAAAGAAGTCTCAACTATTTAAATTAACAACAACTGCATGGCATGCATGCTCAGCTGCTTTGTTTTCTGGGAAGTTAAACTGTACATAATTGCTTATTAAGGATTTCAGTGGCTGGCTGGGATCACAAGTCCCCTCCAAGTGCCATCTTTTACATCCCCAACATCCACCGGGGAGGAATGAAGACGAGAGAAACGGGCCCCGTGTTCATGCTGACAGACATAAAACAGCCTGGTAAACCTTAGTAGTTTGTTATGATGATGCATGAAAAAAAGGAGGAAAAAAAGTAAAATCATGTGATTTCTATGCAAATCAGATGAATTGGACGGTTTAAAAAAACCTTAAATGTCAGGTAGATAAGATCACATACACCTAGAGCAGTGTCATGATGTTCTCTGTACATTACATTCATACTGGAAACCAAAACGTGTTACAGAAATCAGACACCCACAAAAAGCTCTGAGATTGCACTGAGAACAGGTTCCTGCAAAGCACCGGCCTCTGACAAAAAAAAAAAAAAAAAAAAGGCAAAAGAAAAAAAGTAGGTTAGATTAGAAAACAAGATAGCTGAATTCAGGCAGGGACTCGGCTGTCCCTGTGCAGCCTGGCCTCGCTGCATTTGCATTAATGTGCACAAAACTCCTTTTAAGTAATGTTCATGCGGTGGCACCCAGCTCCAAAATGGGCAGGCTGTCCCTGAAACTCATCCTCATGCAGTGGCACCCAGCTTCAAAACAGGCAGGCTGTCCCTAAAACCCATCCTCAAGGGCCACAGTGAAGGAGAGAGGTTCACAGGCTCTCTTCTGTCAGGCTAAACTTTTCTCTCTTAGACACATATTTTTTTTTTCCCTTTAAAAGTCCTGGCAGTTATTTTTGTGTGAAGATGGGGAAGCCTTATGGCCTGAAGGAGTTAATTTCAAAAGAAAAAATTATAGTAAGGTATTGTTTATTTAAGCAGTGTTTTGTAGAAGACAAGGCATTTCTTTCCAAGGGTGCGGTTCACCTGGGAAAAATACGCACTGGCCTCGATATACCATAAAAACCTGCTCTGTGTCCCCTGGAGGGAAACGACCCAAGCCCAGGGACTCCCCTCACTGCCAAGTAGCACCTCCAGCTCCGAGGCCCTTCAGCACTCAACTGCAGCTCCCAGGGATGGCTGAATAATTTCACACTGCTCTGTGCCCTGCACGCCAGCACACAGGCAGAGGGGTTGTTTTTCATCCCAGGAGCTTTGCCAGGGGAGGACATGAAGAAGCTGGAGAGGGACAGTCCGTGGGAGGGTGTGAGGCACCTGTGGCAATGCCCAGCACTGCTCCTGCCTCTGCTCCTGCTCCTTGGAGCTGCTTCAGTGCGACCAGAAATACCCCTGCCAACTCCAAGGGGGACCATTTCCCAGCAGCATCATCCCTGTGCCAGCACTGCCACCACTTTGAGGGGTGGCACTCAGGGGTTCAAACCCCTGCCTGGGTGAGGAGCTCTCTGCAGCGTAGAGGGTGTTTTGAGAGAGGGGTGCATGGGGCTGACCCCCGCAGCGGGGTTGCCACAGCCTCCCACAGGCAGGGCCGAGCTGCTGCTCCTCCACGTGCCACACAGGCACCTCGTGGGTGTGCAGGAGCCACGCCGAGCCCGGGGCCGCTGAGAAACGTCCCACAGCCGACGTGGGGCCGCCGGCGGCTTTGCACACTCCCACCAGCCACCCTCCCCACCACGGGGCCGCCGTTGTCCCCCAAAGAGAAAGCACTTGCTGTCGCTTGCAGAGGCAGGGGAAGCTGTCCCACCGGGACATTGCCACCCTGGCAGCCACCACCACTGCCAGCGGCGGCCGTGCAGGCCCCCAGAGCTCGGACAGGCAAAGGAAGAGGGTGTCAAGGCCGCATTCAGCAGAGATTCCTCTGGCCAATGGTGGGAGAGGGCTACCAGGAAAATTACTCCATCCCCAGCTCCCTGAAGTCCCCAGTGAGGCAACACAGGGACCGCTGTTGGTTTTGGGGCAGCAGGAAGCAGTGGGGAGCAGAGGTGGGTGGGCAAGAGCCTGTGGGTAGCTGCAGCCAGGCCCTGAGTGACAGCGAGGGAGTAGGAGAAGGTATGACACCAGAGCAGAAAGGCCAAAACCTCAGCAAAGGCGCCCAGGCCGCTCAGCTCCCAGTCCGAAAGGGATGCTGCTGGCTGCTCCCTATGTCCCCGCAACGAGGCGGGTTAGGATGGAAACTCTGATGTAAGCCCGGCTTGGCTGTGGCCAGGCAGAGTGAGAAATCTCCCCCGTAAGAGTGCTACTTGAACGGAAGCTGTGCTCGACCTCGGGTCTCCACCAAAAATCCCCCAAGCGGCAGCCCTGCCGCTGCTGCTCCCGAGCGTCCCGCGGGCGCTGGGCTCGCTGGGCTCCGGCTAAAGCGAAAGCGTCACGCACTGCAGAGAAATGACAAACAGAACAGATCTGTCGATCCCAACAACCCCCTTCCTTTGGGTTTCATTGCCGGGGAAAAAGAAAAAAAAAAAAAATCAAAATCCCGGAACAGAGTTGCTATTCTTGGGTCCGTCCCTCCTTCGGTCACTTGCAGAGCCGGGAGCCCCCTCCCTGCCCCGGGCCGGGATCGGAGTCGCACAAGTCACACAGCTCCAGCCGCACTCACTCCCTGGGAATCCCACATCGCATTTTAACTACAGGGAAGCCGTCTCTCCAGCATATCTGTACCACCTCAAGTGTCTCGGGAGTACCATCCCTGTCTTTCCACCGGGCTATTTTTAATGACGAGTCGTATTAGCAGAAGGGCTTTCTTCCTAATTTATTACCCCCCCTCCCCGCCGCCCAACCTCCTTGCTTTAAAATGTTTCGGTTCAAGAGCTCAGCTGAGAATGAAAATAAAGGCAGCACCCGGGCACTTTGCGTCCAAGGCGGCCGCTCCGTGGGCTCGCCAGGGCTGGAATCAGTAGCTCCGAGCAACTGCACCAGTGGACCGAGGGCACCGTGACCTGCGGTGGTTATTCTCGTAAACAAATTTCTATTAATCACCAGGGCCCGGGAATGCCTTCACAGCCCAGAGCGTGCCTTCCCCCGCTCCCCACCACCGCGACCGGCAGCTCGCAGCCCAAAAACCCGTCCGGGAAAGCAAAATGAGCGATCTGAACCACCCCTAAAGCCAACCCTTGCTGCAGGGCCCCAGGAAATAAACACGCGAGGCTGGGGGACAGGCGCAGAAATCTCCAGAGATTTACATCCAGGGTGCTACATCTGCACAGAGGAGCGGGGAAGGTTGGGGTGACAGGTCCCCTCCTCGGCACCCCCTGCGACACCCACCCGAGACACTGATTGCAAGGCTTTGCATCATCCCCCCCTCCCACCTCCCAGCAAAGGCCTTTGCCCAGCAAGACGCAAAAAGTGCAGAAATAAAATCCCTTTCCAGAAAAGCCAAAGCGATTTTGCATCCCCAGCACAGTACAACAATTCCATACAAGCAGAATATTTATAGACTTACAGGTTATTTTGCAACAATAACAAAACAGCTACACAGAATTAACCCACCACTTGAGGGTCCTGGAAAGGAAAAGAGAACACGGATGGAAAAAAATATAAAAGAAGAAAAAATCATCAAAATGGGGGGGTTTTGTCTGGAGAATTCTGGTAAAGAAATAAAAAAGAAAAAAAATTAAAAATAAAACCAAAAGTAAATATTGGGAGTTCATGGGGAACCGTCTTTAAGGAAAAAGCTTCTTTCCCCAAGAGTAAATCCCATTGGAGGCCCTGAGCCGAGTGCGGCTGTTTGCAAAAAAATATTAAAAAAAAAAAGCTGAATGAGGGAAAAATAATTAAAGAAAAAAAAGTAAAAATCCAGAACAATGCAGCTGGCTCCTGGCTTTGCTCGCTGGGTTGTTTGGTTGGTTTAGGGTATTTTTTAGGGGGGGAGGGTGTTTTAGAAACGCGAAAGTGACCCCCCCCCCCAAAATAAATAAATTAAAAAATAAACAAAGATAAATTATAATTAAAAATACATATATATATATATATATATATATATAAATATATATAAAAATAAAAGGCGCATTTTTTTCCAAGATCTCTTCGCTCGTTTTCGGAGAGGTTTGGGAGGAGAAAAAAAATAAAAAACCCACAAAAAACCAGAAGCGGAGGCTGGTGGTGGCAGGGGGGTGAGATGTGTGTTTGCACCGCCCGGAGCCGTGCCCGGGACCCCCCGTTTTCCTCTCCCGCCGCCGTCGTTGCCGCCGCCGCCGCCGCTGCTCGATCCGCGCCGCGCGCGCTGCTCCGCGCCCGCGCGCCCCCCACGTCACCGACAGCACCCGCCGCCACGTGACCCGCCGGCCGGGCGCGACCACTGCTGAAAGGGGGGAACGGGGAGGGGGATGAACGGGGGGCGACACCGTGAGACCCCCGCCGCCGCCGCGGCCCCCCCGGGACGCGCGCCCCCACCTCGCCCACCCTGTTGGCGGCAGCCCCGGCGGGGCGCGCACACCGGGAGGGGCGCGGCGCCGGGGAAGGAGCGGAGGGGGGAGGTCCGTGGCCCTCCCCATGCCGAGCGCGATGGTAGAGTCCGCAGCTCAAATTCCGAGAATTGGGCTCTGTTGATTCTTAGAACTGGGGTTCTTAGAAGTGGTGATGCAAGGAGTTTCTAGGAAAGCCCGGAGACCAGGTGATTGCTGCTTCTATTGCCGCGGCCGATTTTACCCTTTAATTCTCTCGCTCGCTTTTTTTTTTTTTTTTTTTTTTTCTCTCCATTTTTTTCCCTCCTCTTTCCCTCCCTGCCCCGCTCCGACGCTTGGCGCGGAGCCGCCTCTATATATTTCTACCCTTTTTTTTTTCCCTCTCCCTCCTCATTCCTTCCCCCCCCTTTCCCGCTGCAGGTGCCCTTTATTTTTTTTTAATACTATTATTATTATCATCTCAATTTAATTTTTTTCCCTGCCTTATTTATTTATTTATTTCACATACACATCCCCCCCTTTTCCCTTTCCCGCTGTCAGGCGAGAAAAAAATTAGGGAAATAGGGGTGCCTGCATGTCTTTAACGCTGGGAGCGTGTATAAGGGGAGGGGAGCGGGGTGGGTGGGAGTGTCTCCCCTCGCTGTCCTCTCCCGGGGATTATCGGTTATCTGGGATTATTGGCTTTCCCGCACGCGTGACGGCCGGGTGGGGACGGGGGGGACGGCGGCGGCTCCTCTCTGCACCTGCAGCCGCTCCGCGGGCGCAGGACGGCGGCGAGCGCTGGCGGCCGCCGGGCTTGTGGCGTGACTCGGGGTCCGCTCTCAATGGCTGGATCTTTCAGTCGGGGTGTGTTATTTTTTTTTTGCCTTTTTTTTTTTTTGCCTTTTTTTTTTATCTTTTTTTTTTTTTTTTTTTTTTTTTTTTTGGTGTGTGCGTGTTGTGTCGCTGTTGTCGTTTCGCCGCCGCACGAAGCCGCCACGGAGCGGGGCTGGCGGCAGCGCGGGGGCTCGGCGGCACCGGGCACCGGCCTTTCCGCGCCAGCCCCCATTTCTCTCTGTTTCTGTTATTAAAGCATTATTATTGTTATTCTGTCCCCGGCGCAACCGCGAAAGGGCTAGTGCGTTTTGCAACCTGTGGCGGGGCTGCGCCGTGATCTGTCAAGCCCCGGGCTAAGAGCGGGCGGTGATGGAGAAGACTTGCGGCATTTCCCTGCCCGGGGAAGGGGGGAGCCCGCGGGGAGGCTCGGCCGCCGCCGGCTGCCGGCCCCGGAGCACCGCGGAGTGCCGGCCCGGGGCGGCGGGGACCGCGCTCGCCTCGACGGTGCGTGCGGGGCGGCTGCCGGCCGGGAACGCAACCGCAACGCAAAACTCGCGAAGGGGCAAAAGTGTATGAAGCGACTCTGAATATCACGCGTAGGGCTGAAAATAATAATAATAACACCACCACCACTACCACCCGTGGGGAGGAGCGGGCGTCCCCCGCCGGGAGGAAGGCGGCGGGCGGGGGGAAGCGGAGCGCAGCCGTGCGAGGGATGCGAGGGACGGGGTCCGGGGCGCGATGCGTGCGGAGCCCCCCGCTGCCCCCAGCGCAGCCCTTGCCCTGTGTTTACTACCGCGGCGGACTTGGCGCGGGGACAGGCGCTCGTAAATCTGCCGCCGGCAGCCGCGGGGCTGGCCCCCGGCCACACGCTATTCCTGGAGCGAACGGCCGCGGGGAGCCGCGCAACCCCCGCGCCGCTCGCTGCGGCCCCGAAACCGCCGCGAGCGGGCGGCGAAGACAGAGCGCTGTTTTGGTTTGTTGGGGTTTTTTAATGCTTTTTATTAGGTGCGTGATCTTGTGTGCGCAATTTTTAAATTTTTTTTTTTAAGCTCCCCCTCCCCCCCTTTAAAAATAAAAGGCAAAACAAAACCGAAAAAGCCCAACTTTGTTATGAAAACTTTCGTGGTCGGACGGCAGCGACCTCTCCCGGCCGCCCCCACCCCCCCCCGCCGTTCCCCCCGCCTGTAGTTTGCAAAGTCACAATATGAAATGTTATGAAATCGCCTCTTGGGAAGGAGGGAAACAGAAAGCAAGGCGTTTGCTTAGAAAAATCCGCGGCAGCCTCTCAGATGTGCCTAAAAAGCTGCCTTTAACCCCCCTGTTGCATTTCCAGGGAAAAGGCGAATCTGGGCTTAAAATTATGAGTCAAAATCAACAAAAACAAACCCATCCCCGGTTAGTTTTTTCCACTGACTTAAGTAGGCGCAGGATCAGTGCGAAGGGAGGCTGGGGACAGACGGATGAGGCTCAATGAGAAGCTGTTACATTGGTCCGACATCTCTGTCTTGGGCCAAATTGCTACTTGTGCCAGTGGAAGTGTCAGCAGGGCTGGGTTTGGGATCTGGCCCTTATTCGATCTGGGAATTTTATTGATTCCTCTCCCGAGCCTTTAAATGCTTTAAAAATTATTATTTGCCATACTGTTTCAAGAATTTAAAGGATAAGAGCTTTAGGAGCAAATGCAGGCTCCTTCTTCCAGTCCTTGAGTAGGTTACAGTTCGAAAATTGCTCTAAAAATATTTTAGGGGAATCCTCTGTTTATATATGCACAGAGAAGCAGAACCAAAGATTCTGTTGTTTTCTCCTAAGGGTAGGATTGCAGGTTTGAAAACTTGCATTATAGATGGCAAACATTTTGCCCCATGAAACATATCACTAAACCATTAAAATATTCAAAGGGTATCTAGAAAATTTCCAGAAGAATGGATTATTATATTGTTCCAGTAAGAAAAGAGTTCATCTCTTGGTGTTCAATTTTGATTGGCAAAACAGATCAAAGATCTCTTGAGATACATTTCAATTCCAATTTCCAATCCTCCTCAGTTCTGACTGTCTGAGTCAATAATGGGAGAGGAAGTGGAGGTTAACTGGTTAGTTATTATTGTGAAGGAAGAAGTTGGAATGAGAAGTGATTCTTACAAATCCCACCCCAAAAACAAAGCAAAAAAAAAAAAAATCCGTCAAAAGGCTTTGTGACACATTTTAGACATCCCTGTTTGCAGTGCGGGGAGGATTCAGCCGGCTGTTGGATGGTACAAAAATAAACCTAACAGAAACATTAAGTTTTTCAAAACAAGGCTGGAAAAGCTCATAAAAATAATGTTGCTCAGATGCGTTTTAAGAGAAACAGAATTACATCGACAAAATTATATGTTTTCCAGGTTTGGTTGGGGTGTTTTATTTTCCAAGGGGAAAAATTGCTCCTGCAGCAAAGCGAACTGGTGCCACCTAGTGTCACCTGCCGCCGCTCCGCGCGGGGCTGGCGGGGCCGCCAGCCTCGGGAG
The DNA here is from genome assembly GCF_051311805.1 of Agelaius phoeniceus. Classification (NCBI taxonomy): domain Eukaryota; kingdom Metazoa; phylum Chordata; class Aves; order Passeriformes; family Icteridae; genus Agelaius; species Agelaius phoeniceus. The sequence continues at coordinate 17,298,068 of NC_135274.1, forward strand.
AGTGGGAACATGTTTATTAACTGCTCGTTAAAAAAAGAAAAAAAAATGCTTGCCAGCTTGGAGGAAGGTGGCAGAGGAAACTCTGGATGCCACTGAACTTACTTAAGGAGCCTAATTGGAAACAACCGAGTGCTTAATAAAGTCACTGACATTTCCATATGGAGTTCTCTCTGGGTCTGGTCATGAAATCACATGTGAAAATCTTTCCGAGTTGTGGTGTTAATCTGCCCTTGAATTTTTGCCTAATTTAGGATGTATTGTAAAGCGATGCTTTTTTTCTGTTTTCTTTTTTTTTTTTCCTTGGTTGGGGAAAGCTTTCAGTGTCCAACTGCAGCAGCCCAATATGAATTTGTAGGAATAGTATTTGGGTTTGGAGCACATTTTTTTTCTTAGTAAACAGTAATGTTATCCTCAAAACCCCATACAAATATAGGTGGTAAAACTTTGTGTGCCAGTCCTATGTGGTGGAACTGTCCTCTCACTTTATTTTTCCATGAAAAATAAAACCTTTTTACAAAGTCTATAGATGAATAAAATGAAGTTCTAATCAGTAGATGCATTTCTCAGTGTGCAATTTATGTACCTTCATATATTTATGGTGTTAAGGTTGAAGAACTGTTTCATGCCTGGTTTAGTCTGCATTCTGTAATACCTGGGCTGGGAACTTCACTCAAAGAGCTTTTACTGGTTCAGCTGGAGCCTGAAATGTTGTTTTCATTTTTCTGAGAAGTTGGTAAAATCTAAATTTGGTGGAAGGTTGCTTGTGTGCTCATAACCTCTTGCTCCATTTTATAGTAGCCTGGGAGTCTATAAACGGGAGCCCGTATGCCGAGTGCCTGTATTCTTCTCTAGATCTATTTTTAAACCATTCTTCTGTTTGGCAAAAAGTGACACTTGGTTTCCATGTTTACAGCAGGCATTGGCAAACCTCAGGAGTTCACAGTTTGCAGTTTGGTTAGATCAGTATCCAAAAGTCAGCATCTGTCCAGTGAGCTCCTTCAGACTGCAAATTTAGACTGCAAATGTAGTCCTCCTTTTTCCTTTTTTTTTTTTTTTTTCTTTTTAAAATCCAGGCTAGATCATATGTGTTAGCATCACTGCAGGACGCTGGCAGCCAAAAGACACACACCCCTAAATTGGAGCAAGTGTGTAGACTTTAGGACTGCTTTAAAACCCCAGTAATCTCAGTGGAGCTTCCCATCTAAGCCAGAGACAGAACTAGGGGCATTTGGGAGAGGGTTAGGGAATTTTTGATCTATATTGTTTTCCTTCCCCTCTTTCTCTTGGTCAGTTGCTGCCTTTGGGCTGTATGCTGGGTACCCATGGGGAATGTTGTACCCCTTTTCATGGAGGAGAGAGCTTGAGACAAGCACACTGCAGGACAGGGGGCTCTGAATGGCTCCTGAAGAAGGTGTCCTGTAGGACTAGATACCCTTTGAAATTCACCTCCTTAAATCTGTTTGGCTAAATATAGGGGCAAGGGGGTGTCTCTGCCCTGGCCAAGGCACCCCAAACTGGGCATGTGTCCCATCCCATCCAGGTGGGATTCCAGAGCAGTTCCTTACTGCCAGAAGGAGCTGTGCCACCCTCAGCCCCAGGAGTACAGAGACAGGGAGGGTCAGGTGCCCGCTGATAATTTTCTGTCCCAGAGCAGGGTTGGGATGATCAGACACCTCCTTGGAGCCCAGTGGGGCCAGGGACCCAGCTCAGCTGCAGGGGACACCCAGCTCCAGCTGCACCCTGCTCTCGGGTCGGCATCTCGGTGCAGGGCTGTGTTGGCAGGGCACGGAGTCCATCTTCTGTTCTCTGGAGTAGCTCCCTAGATTTCAGCCAGGACACATGGTTCCTGCCTTCCCTTGAAAAATTAATGTGCCAGATTGCTTGGGGTCGTTTGAAATGCTGAGGAAGGCTCGACTCCTTGCTTCCCAAGGGCACGCACTGCCTCTGCCTCAGAGCCAGAGCTTGGCTCCGTAGAGGGCAGGGGAGTCCTCTTTAGTAGAAAAACATTGGAGGCAGTTTTAGCGTGCTTACCCCCTCCCTTCTCTGCATTTTCTTCTGCAAAGACCAAAACAATGTGAGACTTGAGCTGGGCCAGCTTTCAAGGGCAATCCTTTAAACCCTCTTTTGAAGTATGAACTATAAAGTTCCCTGCGGCGCTCGAGAAAATATGCAGTTTTCCTGGTTCCAAATGCTGATAATAAACCCGTCCAGATAATGCATTGCATTTCCTAGAAACATTTGTTTGCTGGCAGGAAATTGGATCAGATTGAGACCGCTCGATAGAGCGAGCGCGATCCGCTCTCGGAAGGGTACGGTGGAAAATACGACAGGGCTTGCACTGGTGGTGCTGCTTTTGATCTGTGCTGACGCTGTGGGCTTCTCTCAGTCTCTTCTTGGGTTATTATTAACCCAGCCACGTTTTGGCCTAGACACTAACCACAAGCTACTAAACTAATAAAACTGCTGTGACAACTAAAGGACACTTAGTGCCCCTGGATTGCATGGTATCAGAAAGCTGAGCTGGGCGCTCACACACCCACAGCCAAAAGCATCTTCTTCACCATGGCATGTAGCACCCATGGCTTTGCTGGGGCAGCCACCCACACCCCACCTCATTTTCTTGGTTGTCCCCCGATCCTTGTTCAGGAGAAACCAGGCATTCCTTGGCAGGGTGGAGAGGCAGCTGGCAGCAGGCCCTGGCAGGCAGCGGGGATGTTCCCATGGGGCTGGGACCCTGCAGGGTGCAGGGGCTGGGGAGGAGGAGGAGGGCAGGATGGAGCTTCCCCTGGGCGGGCAGTTTCAGAACACTGTGTGGGATGAGGCTGTGGGGAAGGAAGACTTCACCCAGCCACCCCTCTAAGGTGATGTGAGTGAGTCGGCGCTGCAGGCTCTGGAGGGGTAGGAGATTGGGGCCCAGGGAGGGGGAGTGTTTGATGCCCTCCTCCCTGCCTATGCGATTGGGGGTTGGAGAAGGGTTAAGACCACGGGGTATCACCATGCAAAGAAGGACAGGGGAGCAAGGAGTTCCCCCCTGTGCACAGAGTGGGAGGAGGATGGATGAAAAGGGATTGCCTCTAACTGGGAGAGTAGATCAATGGAGAGGCATGGCAGAAAAATGGATTGGAAGTCCCTGGTTCTCAGCTCTGCCCTAGAGTAAGTGAGCAAAGAGGGTCTCCCCTTTGCCTGGGGTTGAGCTGAAAGAGGTTCCCCCACACGAAGGTACACCTTCCCTGTGCTCACAGAGCTGCAGGGAAGGCAGGGCCAGCTCTGGGCTCCTTTCCAGGAATGGGTTTTCTCGGGGAGGTGCCGGCAGGGAAGGGCTGTTCCCTGAACCGCTGGGGCAGACTCATTGCCTTCCTGGAAGGCAACAGCAGTGACTGTCCCGTGTGGCCACCCCCAAAATGGGCCCTGTGCCCATTCCAGACCTTCCTCTATGGGCACAGCCAGCCCTGGCACACAGCCTCGAGCACTGCCAGAGAGCTCACACCTTCAAGGTACTGGACAGGAAAACTGGAGGGGAGGCAGGGGTGTGGGATGATGCTCTGGCCCCAGCTGAGCCTGGAGGAGCCTCATGGGATTTGAGGGGGGTTTTGATGGCAAAGATCATGCTTGGCTGCAGTGGTTTTTTCTGTCCCCATCACTGGTCTCTGGTCCTTGTTTGCCATCCTGTTCTCTCTGGTCTGAGTATCCTCCCGTGCTGGGGTACAGAGCTAGTGCTGCATGGGGACTGGAAGGGGCAGGGTTAACACAGCTCAGCACAGCAAGAGGAAGGAAAGTCCCTTTCCCTTTGCATGCCCACATCCTGCAGCCAGGAGCTGCTTGGGATGCACCTGCCCAGCTCTTGGGGCTGTGGACGTTGCAGCAGCACTGTGCTGGGAGGGATAATTTGGAAGGGTGGGGAGGGGGCTGTGCTGGGGTCCAGCTCTGGGAGAGAAGCTGGGTGTCCCTCTGGCAGTGCTGTGCCCTCACTGTGGATAAGGGGATTTGGCGACAGTAGCGGCTTCTCACATGATGCTCAGGGGTACAGAGTTCATCTGGCTGTTTGTAACTTTGTTGGTTTACAAGTGGATCACCTCCTCACCTCTGTGACACTGAGGTGACTCCCCAGAGCCTGGCAGAGTATGTCTGCCACTGTGGCTGAGGTTGGGGTGCCAGCTAGCTGCCCCAGGCACACACATCTGCTCATGTGGGCACAGGGATGTGTGCTGGGCTCCTTGCAGAACACTCTGAGTCCCTTGGCTCGCAATTCATGGTAGTGAGTGGCTGGCAGTGAGCATGTACAGAAAGGTCAGAGTCTGCAGTATTTGGGAAATGAGTCACTTTTTGTATGTGCATGAAGTTTTAAGCTGGCCAGGCTCAGAGCAGCTCTGAAGATTTGTGTTTGATGGCTGGAATAAAGCTGTAAGACACCCTCTGGGTTTTGTGTGTGATACCTTGCCTTAAATCCCATTTCTTTGTCCCAGTGGCTCTGGGGATGGGAGGGGATTGTGGGCTTCAATCCTGCACATCTCCTGCAAGGGAGAGGTGAAGCAATTTGACAATCCCTTGTCTCACAGGGATTATTGGGCTTCTTGCTGTCTTAACAGTCCAGGGATTCATCCTCAAAATGGTGTGATGAAGGTCTTGGGGTTTGTTTTATTGTGCTTCTACCTGCTGAGGCAGTTCTCTGAGGACATTCTTTCTGCATTGGTGCCGAGTCAATTGGGTTTGGTTTAAGTAAATTTTGGAGGATTAGTATGAGTTCTGCGAGGCAATTAACTCCTGGTTTCCTTGCTGTTCTGTCCCAGCTACATTGCTGGGTGAAGCCAGTGCCTGGAGACACAGCTTGTGGTTTAAGGGAAGGCTTTGGCAGCAGCAAGAGGAAGGGACATTTGTTCTGCATCCTTACTGTCTCCACCACTGGCTTCCTATGCAGTCCTGGCCAAGTCATGTGTATACTTGACACCTATATCCTCCCAAATCTGTTGAGCAATCCCATCCCAGGGCGTTTTCACCAATGGCTGGAGCATGTGGGTTTCTGAGGAGAGTGGCAGGAGATGTTTGTGTGTATGTCATACCTGTTAACAGGGTGCTGGGAGTATGGCATGGCTTGAATGTGGCACTGGACAGGAATTCAGTTTTGGCAGGGGAAGAGTTATCTCCAAAAGAAGTGGTGAGAAAATTCTCGCTTGACTTCCTTTCCCCACCTGCCTTTAAGTTCCTGAGTCATGGAAATGAAAATCTCCTTGGCATCCGCCCATGGTTTGGGCTAGAGGGTGTGGAAGAAGCTATGATTGGATTCTCAAAGCCTGTGATTGTGATAAGAACGTACTGTACCGGAAGAAACAAATGTTAACCTTACTGGAGAGTAGAAGGTTTGTTATCTCGAGCTTTTATCCAACTGATACTTGAGCGAAATAGCAGCCTTGTGACCTGCCATGCCAATTCATAATTACCAGCTAATGTGGTGTTTGTTTTCTTGTGATTTATTTGTAGGTTTGAAAGAAACTTTTGGACTGTGAATTGAGGCATTGGGTATGTAAATTTAAATCTTGTGTTTTCCCTCCTAATCTGTCTCCCCCTTTCCTTAATGCAACGTTTCATTAGGCACAGCTGGAATTTGTTTTTGGGAGAGCAGCTGCTCTGTAGAAACTACTGTATGTTCATGTGTCACTGGGGAAGGAGGAATCAGGATTATGGGAGGGGGTTGATCATCGAAGAATTTACCACCAAAGATGCACATTCCAGCCCAAACCTCAGGGAGACATGGGCCATCCTGGGTGCTGCTTCGGAGGACACCTCTGAGATGTGTCAACAGGTGTTATGTTGGGAGAAGTCATATTCCTCGACTAACCCAAACCTTGCTCATGGGCCATGGTGTGGGTAGCAGCCCAGCAGGTTAGATGAGTTCTACTCCTCACCAGTTAATTGGGAAACTGTGGACAGGTCTTCTCCAGAGTGACCACCACTTGGGAACAGGAAAGTAGTTTCCTGGGTGAGGGCTGGTATTCCATCGTGGGCTGGATTTTCCAGATGTTGAAATCATTCAACTTCAGTTGGGACCTTAAGGCTTGTTTTGATTCCTGTGGCTGGATTTACAGCTAGACATCACACAGGTGAGAAGGATCGCTCCTGAGGGAGTTTGGAAGGCTAGAAGCTTCTAATGTTGGAAACATTATGGAGATGAACCTGAGTGGGTGGAGTGGCCTGGGGTGGGGCTGCCATGGGTGAGGCAGGGAGAAAGAGGAGATGGTTGGCTAATCATCAGGAGGGTCTGATTGCCTTCACCCACCAGCTTGATGGGTGGGATGAGACGTGCGAGGTCTCACTATCAGGAGACCAGGGACCTCACCAGGCAGCCTGGCAAGAGCTTGGTGTGGTGCAGCACTGTTTGCCTTGGGAGCAAGGAGCTGGTGCTGCCCCTACCAGGAGCAATTGGCCATCTGAGCATGTCCCAGAGCAGCAGCCATCTCTTCCTCAGGCTTAGGGTACTTGCCTGGCTGTTCTCCATTCTCATCTTCCTCTGATGCTTGTGTCTCCCAGACTCAAGATGGCCTCGCCGGCAGACAGCTGCATCCAGTTCACGCGCCACGCCAGTGACGTCCTCCTCAACCTCAACCGCCTTAGAAGCCGGGACATCTTGACCGATGTTGTCATCATCGTGAACCGGGAGCAGTTCAGAGCCCACAAAACAGTCCTGATGGCCTGCAGGTGAGAACAGGCTCCTTCCCTAGCTCCCTCCTTGCTCCTTCAGCCTTTGGCCTCCAGAAGCACTGCTGCAGTCCTGTGGGGGCTCGTGGGATTCACAGGGAATCAGAGGTGGAGAAACAGAACTGAAAGGGGCTGCCAAGAAATTTGTACCTGTAATGGGATTAGAGCTGAGACCGCTTCCCTCCAGTGTGCTGCCCTCACCTCTCCTTGTGTACCCACATCTGCCCACACACAGCCCATGGAGACCAGCAGGAGCACAGCAGCTGTGAGGCACATCCCTGAAGGCAAAGCACAGATGTGCCACAGGGACAGGATAGGAGAGGAGAGGGAGGGCAGGATGTTCGCTGGGATGAGTGAGTCTTCTGTGACCGAGGTGTCCCCTGCCACAGCTATTTTTAGAGCTATTCCTCCCTGGCTCCCAGACTGCTGGCTGCACCCACCTTAGTTGATTAATTTTTTTTTTCTTCAAAGCCTGATGGAGTCTGAAATCACTTTCCATCTCCTAAGACTGTTGGAATTGCTTCCCAGTGAATGCTAATTAATATCCCACCATTGCCCAGTTGAATTACAGCAAATGCCTTCCAGGTTCTCTTGCTGACATGGTGTAAAGATTTCAAAAAGCCAAGCTTTGACTATTAAAATGTCTGAAAAATGTTTTGCCAACATTTCTCCTTTTTTTATTTTTCTGGTTTAAAACTGTGTGGATGCCTCAAGAGGCTTCTGAAAGAAATGAGTCATAGTGGAAGGGGGATGGTGGTAAGAACAACAATGGAAAAAAACAAAAAAGCTGGGGAATTACTAAATGGAAGCAGTGGAGAGTTGTTGAGCAGGTGAGATCTAAAAGCAGGCTGTTCCAGTTGGGAAAAGTGCAGTGCAGAAGACGCTTACTAAGCTGAGAAACCAAGCTTGATAATAAGGGGGAAGCTCAGGGAATTCAGTAATTGCCTCCTCCTCCTCCCTTCCCATTCACAAACCCCCTCTGTACTCAGGGATTTCATACAAATTCTCCTTTTTTTCCTTTGACTTGTCATAACACTTTCCTCTGTACTGTCTCCCCTCTGCAGTGGCCTCTTCTACAGCATCTTCACTGACCAGCTCAAGTGCAACTTGAATGTTATCAACCTGGATCCTGAAATTAACCCTGAGGGGTTTTGCATCCTCTTGGACTTCATGTACACCTCCCGCCTGAACTTGAGGGAGAACAATATCATGGCTGTGATGGCCACAGCACTCTACCTGCAGATGGAGCACGTGGTTGACACCTGCCGAAGGTTTGTCAAGTCTAGGTGAGTGCAGTTGGTAAGCTTTGAAGAGCTGGGGACTGTGTGTTTGGGTGGACAAGGGAAGAACTGACAAAGTATCTGCAAATATATCTTTAACAGCTGAAAATGACTTTGTCTCCCTCCTAAACAATTACTTTGTTTTCCCTGATTCCAGTGAAGCAGAGATGGTGTCTGCTGTGAAGACCCCAAGGGAAGAGTTTCTGGCTGGACGGATGCTGGGCCACCCAGAGGTGATGGCTTATAGGAGCAGAGATGTCTCAGAGAACGGAATGCCTCTCCAAAACGGGTCCCTCTGCAACGGGAGGGCCTTTGCACCCGGCTTGATCAACAGTTTGTCTGGATCCCCCATTTCCTACCATGGATACAGCCCTCTCCCTCTAAATAGCTTCCTGGTGGATGATGAGTTGCGGGAGATGAGGATGCCTCTCTCTGAACTCTCAAGGGCAGGTGCCTTCCCCAAGGAGAGGATCCTGCCGTGCGACAGCTCCAGGACAATCCCCACTGAGTACGTGAGAACCATCACCGACATCTCTGCCAACATGTGCCACGCTACCATCTATGCTCCTAAAGAAGGTGCTGCTGAAGAAGCCAGGAGTGACATGCACTACAGCGTGGCTTCTGGGCCCAAACCTGTCATCCCCTCAGTCCGGAACAACCCCTACTTCCCCTGCGATAAAGTGGCCAAAGAGGAGGAGCGGACCTCTTCAGAGGACGAGATCAGCCAGCACTTTGAGCCCACCAACACACCCCTGGACCGCAAGGGACTCATCAGCCCTCAGAGCCCCCAGAAGTCAGACTGCCAGCCCAACTCACCAACTGAATCCAGCAGCAGCAAGAATGCCCGTATCGGCCAGAACTCCAGCTCCCTCTTCACCAAGAGCCCCACAGACCCCAAAGCCTGCAACTGGAAGAAGTACAAGTTCATTGTCCTCAACTCTCTCAACCAGAACACCAAGCAAGACAGCGCTGACCAGAACGAGATGGGAACCCTCTCTCCTCGCACCTATGTGCCCATGTCCACTTGCCAGCAGTCCATGGAGCCGGAGCATCTCAATGTGCAATCCCCCACCAAGATAAGCGTGAATGGTGAAGACTCTACGATCCCACAAGCGAGCAGACTCAACAATATTGTTAACAGGTGAGAAGATTTCCACCCCCCTTGCCCCTCCCTGAGAAACAGGACTTCCTGCATTGTTGGTGAGGGTTTGGAAGTGTGAAATATCTGTAGCATTGGGCTGGGAAGTCCAGTCATGAGCAGATGGAATCCCCTGCTTATGGTGGAGGGCTGCCAGTGACATTAGTGCCCACCATTCCCACTGTAGTGGTGCCAGCGAAGACTGGCAAAGGAACTGGGAATGTTGGGTTGTGAATCCCTGGGTAACTTTGGCAGCTCTGGATTATTCCTGGAGCCTGGATTTGCCTAGCCTGTGTTTCCACCAGACTCTCTATGCCTCAAGTTTTTTGTTGGCTGTAAGCATTGGAATGGCCAAAGTTTCAGGGAACAATATGCCATCTTCTGGACCTGGATGTTCCTAAAGACATACAAGGTCATTTGGTGATGAACATCTGAAGGTTTGAAGCTTAAGGATCTGTTGTTGATCAGGGCTATGCTGTGCAGCTCACGACAAAGACGTCCCCATAAAACATGTCTGTCCCTTGTGTTGGGAGGGGTGCAAACACCCTCAGTATCTCGAGCACAGCAAGGGCCTTCTCACAGCTGTGTACATTGCTCTCTTTCCACAGGTCCCGGGATGGGTCCCCTCAGAGCAGCGAAGGGCAGTCCCCACTGTACATGCATTCATCAAAGTGCAGCTCCTGTGGTTGCCAGTCCCCACAACATACTGAGATGTGCCTTCATACCCCTGGCTCAAACTTTGGAGAAGAGATGGGGGAAACCCAGTCTGAATACTCCGACTCCAGCTGCGGTGAGTCTTGCATCCTTGGTCATCTTTTTCAGCTAGCAGCTGGGGGCTGTGCAATGTAGGGACCCATCACTGAGTGCCCTGTGATCAAGCACACAGTCAGACCTGTCCCAGGTCCACTGCTGGTGAATCCCACAGTGCTTTACAGCCCCTTCTTAACTGTCTGCCCAGCTGTGTGCATGCATATGAGGGACACATGTAAATGGGAATTGCTGCCTTCCTCCCCTTCCCCAGCACCATTCAGATACCTTGTGCAGGGAGGTAGTCACCTGCTGCAAACCTGGCAGATAAGGACAGGAAACAAGTGCACCCCACCCCACCAGAACCACAGGAGAACAAGCCTGACAGATGTAATGACCCGTAATGGGGATTGGGCAAGCTGGCATGTCTCATGCATCCGTCATGATATCTTTATTATTAGGGAACCCAGTGTGCACATCTGGGGAAATGCAGATAATGAGGCTTGCAATCTTGTTACAAAACCCCACAAGCCCAAAGACAGGTATCTGTGCACTCATCTGCCTGTAGCTCAGGGAGGGGGAATGCAGCATTGCCACCTGTAGTGTGGGCAGAGATCCAAGGAGGGAGCATCACTGTGGTAACACTCAACACAACATTTAAGAGTTGGGCATCCTCCTACTGGGGGAGTCTGCCTTGTAATTTGCATCATGATCATCTTCCCAAGCTAAAGGCAGAGCTTTGTGCCTGTAAAGGTTAAAAGACCTCTGAAGGTGCAGGTGTTGCTCCAGAGCTGAGCATCCTTCAGAGGATGCCTGATCTCTTGAGTGCTTTCATGGACCTCTCTGGAAGAGGTAACAGCACAGTGGAAGCACAACTGAATATGAACACCTGCACCTGGCTGCTTGTTCCAACACTTGAACTGGCTGCGCCTCTCCTCCAACCCAAATCCATCCCATAGCCTACCAAGAAGGTGACCCATGCACTGTCCATCTGATTGCTCCTCTCTCTGCCCTCCCAGAGAACGGAGCCTTCTTCTGCAACGAGTGTGACTGCCGGTTCTCCGAGGAGGCCTCTCTCAAGAGACATTCTCTGCAAGTCCACAGTGACAAGCCCTACAAGTGTGACCGCTGCCAGGCCTCCTTTCGCTACAAGGGGAACCTCGCCAGCCACAAAACCGTCCACACAGGTACAGTGCTGGCTGTGGGGACAGCTTTGGGGAGGCTGTGGGTTGGTGAGCACGTGGGTGCTTATGGCTAGGTTTGTGCCTGGTGCAGCGTCCTCTACTCTGTGTCACAAGCTGTCCCTGATGGGAAGAGCAAGGTGCTTTACTTGGCACCGCTACTTGGACAGAGCACCAAACCTGGGAATGGGGGAGATACCTGCCCTTGCAGTAAGGGTGGAACTCAACCTCCTTTGCTGTAAAGCACTGGGCACCACTATTTTTAACGGTGTCGTGCAAAATTCATAACTGGGAGCAAATGCATGGCCTCTAGGTAACTTTGTGGTAGACTTAAGCAAGAAAAAAAATTAAAAATAGTCTAAAGAACATTTAGGGAGAAGTCTGAGATTTATTTTTACATCCTAGAAATTCAGGTCACATCTAGCTTGGCATAAACTGTGCTGATGAGAAAATCTGTGAATGGATGGACTCTGTGAATCAGCACAATGAAAGCTGAGAAAGGAAGAGGATATTAAGGGTTTAGTCATTTGCTGACAAACCTAGGGCTTATTTTATTTCATGCTTTTAATGCTTAACATGTCAACAGCCAGTTCACAAGCTGGGGAGGGGAAGTCTGGGCTGATGACTCTGTACTGCTGCACTGAATTAGACCCAAATTCCCACAGTCTCAGCTGAGCTCCAGGAGGGCTGTGCAGGGGACTGAGACAACACAAGTACCAGGGCAGTGTTCAAGGGTGCTTATTGACAGCTCTAGGGAGATGTAGATGCCAGCTGCTGTCCCAGGGTCAGGAGGAACAATGCTATTAATCCTTGCTGGCAGAGCTGCCTGACTTCCTCTCTTGCCCTGAAGGCTGCAGCTTCCAATCCAAAAGAGAAAATCTGCCTCCTGAGCTCACCCTGCCCTGTGGACCCTGCCCAATGCTGCTTGTCCACAGCCATCTCCAAAAAGGACAGGAGTCAGGGCTGGTGTTTCATGCCATGGGGTCTGGCAGCTGAAGGGACTGAACTCTGGGGAGCACCATGGATCCTGGCTGCTGAGCACACCTGTAGCTAATCCCTCACCCTTCCTTTTGGGCTCTGCAGGAGAGAAGCCGTACCGCTGCAACATCTGCGGGGCACAGTTCAACCGACCAGCCAACCTGAAAACCCACACACGCATCCACTCTGGGGAGAAACCCTACAAGTGTGAGACCTGTGGGGCCAGATTTGTCCAGGTGCGTGTGGCCTCTGGGACCCACGGTGCCTGGGGAGGTGGGATATGGTTGGATCTTCTGCCCAAGACTGGCAGATCTTCACTGCCAAAACTGGTGATGCCTCATGGCAGAGAGGAGGGTGATGATAGCCCAGCTTGCTGCCTTGGGCAGCTCTTCCCATGGTGTTGTAGGATAAATATGGACCTTAAGGTCCGAGGGGAAAAATTTGGCTTAGTAAGGAAGCCTTGACTGAGGGTTGTGGCTATTCTGCTCCATTTTGTCTTAAGGACTGGAGGTACCAGAGCTCAGACACATGGCCCTGGCTCCCAGCTATAACCCAATAGACCAAAAAAGCCGTCTGGGCAGAACCCCCTTCCCGCAGGGATACCCTTGCTCCCAGTGGGATGCCATCCTCCCTGGGGCTGTTGTGACCCAGAGCTGCTCTCTGCAGGTGGCCCACCTCCGTGCTCACGTGCTCATTCACACCGGGGAGAAGCCGTACCCCTGTGAGATCTGCGGCACACGCTTCCGGCACCTGCAGACCCTCAAAAGTCACCTTCGAATCCACACAGGAGAGAAACCCTATCATGTGAGTGCCCTGCTTTTTTTGGTGGTGGGGAATCTCAGCTTGGGCTGGGGGACAATGCTGCCAAGCCTGAGGGGCTGTGAAGGCACAGGCTGGTTGCAGCATCCTAACACCCTTTGCCAGCCTCATGAGGCCCCACACCAAGGTCACATCCCTGCTTCTCGTGCCCCATTTCCCTCCTGGGCATTAGCTGATGCTGATGTGGTGTTTTTTCAGGCGTGGCTGTGTTGGAAACACTGACATGCAGCCCAAGCTGGGTACATCTTAGTTGCTCTTTTCTTCCACCCCATCTGGAAGAAGGTCACACTACTTCAAATAGCTGTGGCTTAAATTACAGCTGCCTGTGGTGTGTGGGGATAGGGGAAAGGAGCAGACAGCCTGGCCTGAGCTCCCCTCTGATGGTGATAATCACACACAGCAAGCAGTATGCCCTGCCTTGCCTGCAGCCCTGTGGGCTCCCAGCGCTTTGCTGGGGCTTTCCTGGCTTTCACCATCTGTTCAAAAGAGAATCCAAGAAGAGGTTGACATCCTAACATCCTGGAGCCATTCAGCTCAGCAGAGGCCAAAAGCAGCTCCAGAAATAGCCCTGTAGCTGGTTTGATCACCTAGATATGGAGCTTGGTGCTATGTCTATCACAGCCAGAGTAATCTCCTGAGGGACTTTGCCCTTTGTACATCCCAAAAACCAATACATGCTGCTGAAAGCCCGGGATGGAGTGCCTGCAGGTGCTGCTCCTCCCACCATGTTCCCACTTTTCCCCTCATCTGCCTGTATAGTGGGTGCAGTGTCCTGGGGCCTCTGGTGGAGCGTGCCCTGAGGGGAGGACATGTCCCCTGCCATGGCATTTGACACCCTCTCTCTTTGCCTGTCTCCCCACAGTGTGAGAAGTGCAACCTGCACTTCCGCCACAAAAGCCAGCTGCGGCTCCACCTGCGGCAGAAGCACGGGGCCATCACCAACACCAAGGTGCAGTACCGCATCTCGGCCAGCGAGGTGCCCCCGGAGCTGCCCAAGGCCTGCTGAAGGCACAGGATTGCCCAGGAGGAGCTCGTCTTGGGGGGCATGGCGGGGAGCAGCTGTCCAAAGGATACTTGCAACACTTTAAAAAAAAAAAAAAAAAAAAAAGAGAGAGAGAGAGAAAAAAATATTCATCACATGATGGAGTGCCTCTAAACCCATAGTACAGATAGGTGGAAAAACATTAGAAATTAGAAAAAAAAAATTACAAATACACGGGTTTTATTTTTCCCAGTTATGTGAAACAAAATGAAAAAATAAAATTATTCAGATCTTACTGTATATAAAACATAAAAAAATTTAAAATAGTCATTTTAAATGTCTGTGCAGTGGAGTGTTGATAAACTCTGGAGTCTAACCTTCACAGCCTTTGCAGTTTGAAGATGAGGAATGTAATGTTGATTTATGGGAACAGATTTTTTTCTTTTGTATGCAAAATGTGTGTTCTTTTAAAGAGAAAGTATGCTATTAAAGAGAGGGCTTTAACTTTTTTAACCAAAGGTGAAGGAATCTATGGCAGAGTTGTAAATATATATAGATATAAATATATAAATATATATATAAAATAAATATATATAGACCTTTAAAAAAGCTATATTAAAAATATATAAAATGCATTAAAGGCTCAGTTGGACTCTGCAGGCAGAAGCCACTCTGAGAATCTTTATTATGATAGAGCACTTAAGGAGATATTTTAAAGTATTGCATCTGTACAAGTAAGAAAATATTTTGTCTAAATGCATCAGTGTATTTGTATTTTTTTGCAAGTGAAGGTTTACAATTTACAAAAAAGTGTGTATTAAACCAACAAAGCTGCAGAAGGAATTTAAAATAATAATAAAGTGTAATTTTTTGTTCTAGTTCTCAGTCTGTATATATGTAAAATGTGGTTTCGCACGGTGCCTTTCTTTTCAATGGAAGTTTTCAGTGTATGGACTATATTGAGCTCAGTTTCTTCAAGGTACAGCCTGATGTTGCAAAAGGAGTTTTGGTGGAACTCTTAAGTGGGGGAATGTTTTATTTTTTTTTGTTTTGGATTTTTTTTTTGGTCTTATTTTACATGCTTGTGTTATAAACAATCTCGGGAGACAGGGTTTGGGCTGTGTCTAAACTGCATTAATGCGTTCTGTAAAATATAGCTGTACAAATAAAAGAATAAAATGAAGAAAAGTGATGTATGATGGAGTGAGAGGTCTGTTCTTGCCTGTCCTTCTCCTTAAACACCTTGAAGCTTTGCTGGTGCCTGGGGAAGGGGCTGAGCATCCCAAGCCCTGGTGTGAGCTCTTGGCTTGGTGTGGCTCTGGCCCTGTATTGAAGGCAGGGCCTCTTTCAGCCTTGAGTGAGGGTGGTCTCTGGCAGGAGCAAGGCTCAAGTTTGCTCTGGATCCTGGTGGGGACTGTGCCACCCCCTTGGTGCTTTCTGCATTGGCACCAAGTAGCCAGCAGGAACTGGGCAGAGCCTGGGAGAAACCTTTGCTAACCAGCCCAGGGACAGCTCCAGATGGCTGAGTAGTTATTTATATTTCCTGGAATCCAGTGCACTTGCCAGAATTGCTCAGGGAAGATGACCGCCTGCTGCTCCTCTCTTCTCAGAGCCTGGGATAGGGGGGAGCTGCTCTTCTGCCTGCCTTGTGGGATGATTCAGGGGAGCAGGGTCTGTAACCCCATCCAGGACCTCACTGGCCAAGAGCATCTCTGTTTCCAGCCATTGCAGTCTGGCTTTGGGCCAGAGCTGAGACAGCCCAGCCTGAGAGAGTCCCTGGGCTCGCCCTGGTGGGGAGAGGAGCTGCTTTGCTCTGTTTGGATGGCTGTGGTGTGCTGGGAGAAGCTCTGGGTGCCCAGGCCCTGAGCTCTGTGCAGGCAGCCCAGCAGCTCTGCACTGCTCTGCTGGTTTCAGAAAACCAAAGAGCCTCAGGCAAAAAGTTTCTCTGAATCACACAGACAGGACTGGCTGGAACCAGCACTGGTGTGGAGCTCGGCCATGGCTCAGCACAGCCCGGGGTGGGGTCTGAGTTTCATTTTGAGTTTAGTTAATTCATGGATAGCTTTGTCTCGGGGCTCGCCAGATGATTCACAGTGGGGGCACCTGGAAGCCCCAGCAGGAAAAAGAGGGCCTGGCTGTTTGCAGGGTCACTTAGGAGGAGCTGGAGATGAAGAGAAGGATTTGGTTTTCAACACGCCATGGGACAGAGGTGGATGTGAGATAACCAAAGCAGCTTTGCATGGGAAGAAAATGCCAAGAAGAGGGGCAGCTAATTTGCTGGTTTTCAGCATCCTTGCTGCTCTGACTTGGCCTTCTGATGGTCACAGCAGGCTGAGACAACTATTGCTGACATCAGCTGAATATTTTTAGGACCAGGAGCTATGAAGATGCTTTTGGGCCCCATAAGTGGGATCATGATGACTGATAACAGCAATGCTATTCTTAGAGAAGTTCCACCTGAGGAATTGTCTTGCTTAGCATAGCCTCTGGATCTGGACAGGCTGCTGAGCTGGATAGAGTGGCTGGTCCTCATCTTTGTGAGCTTGTGGCTTTTGGGTCTGCTACTCTTCCTTATGACATCTTTGAGCTCTTGCTTTTTGTGCTCATCTAAAAGCAATGCAGTTGCCTTTTCCTGTTTGCCTCTAAATAAACATATTGTTTCAGGATGAAAGTTAAACTTTTTTACTTCTACTCTGGTCTTTTGAGGCCTCTCCCTGAGTACTGTGTCCAGCTCTGCAGCCCCCTGCACAAGGAAGACCCTTTGGAATGAGTCCAGAGGAGAGCCACTAAGCTGGCAGCAGGATTGGAACATGTCTTCAGTGGGGACATGCTGAGAAAATTGGGGCTGTTCAGCTTGGAGAGGGTTCCAGGGAGACCTTAGAGCACTTTACAGTACCCAAAGGGAGCCCACAAGAGAGTTGGAGAGGGACTTTTCACCAGGACATGTAGTGGGAGCACAAGGGGGAATGGCCTTAAGCTGGAGGAAGGTAGATTTAGATTAGCTATTAGGAGAACATTCTTACCCATGGTGGTGGTGAGGCACTGGAACAACTGATGAGGTTGCCCAGAGAAGCTGTGGATGTCAAATCCATGAAGTGTTCAAGGCCAGGCTGGATGAGGCCTTGAGTAACTCTAATCAGGGGAAGGTGTCTCTGCCCACGGTAGGGGGTTGTAACAAGATGATCTTTAACATCCCGTCCAACACAAGCCATCCTATGATTTTATGACCCCCCCCCAGCTCCTCTGGCTTGTCTCCCAGCAGCCCAGATCTGCTGGCATGTGAAGAAACCCCACAAAAAGGCAAGAGCTGAGCAAAGCCAGCCTCTCTCTCCTCCTGTTTGGTTTGGCCAGGCAGGACAGCTGCCTGGCAGCCTGCAGCAAGTGCCTGCCTGCTGTGGGGCAGGCATTTCATGAACTGAGGTCTTCCCAAGCATCCTTCTGGGCAAGAGCCTATTTTTTACCCCGAAGGCTGAGGCCAGCATGAGCCCTCACCAACTTACTCATGTTAGACACAGGGTGGTGGAAAAATAACCACAAATGGATCATTGCTTGAGTGTTAACAATAGCAAAATCTTACTTTCCCACCTTATTCCCTCATTTGCTTTCCCTTTCTACCTTTGTCGGGTGGGTTTTTAATGTTTTAGTAAAGCTGGCTGTCCTCACAGCAGGATTTTGACACACTGCTCTCATTTGACACACATATTTAGGTTTCTCCCCTCCCTGTCAGGACCTGCTTGCCTTTGAGCTCACCGCCTCTCTGGTTACTGCAGTTGTCACTTTTGGAAGCGGCAGGGCTGGACTGACAGCTCCACTTGCCCCAGAAAAGCAGCTGTGCTGCCACGACCTTTATTTCCTATTGACTTGCCCAGCTGCACTTGCAAAATAAATACTGTATTTTCCTGGAGCATGGTTTCCTCCTCCTGACAGACTTTATTTTTTTTTAACAGTGATGTCATGGCTTTTCCGGGCAGTTCAGCTGAAGCGATAGCAATCCGCACTCACAGGCCTGCAGGCATCTGGCACGGATGGTGTTTGGAGAGGCGAGGGAGCCCTCACACACAGAGCTGCCCTACACTTGCTTTATGCCTGCTTTATACCCATAAACACTGAACTGCTCGGCCCTGCCCGTGTCCGTATTGCTGGGTTGTTCGCCCTTGGAAAACCCAGCTTCAGAGACAGGCTGGCATTCAGAGGGAAGGTCACCACCGAGCCTATGGAATGGCTGCTTGCCAAGAAGGCCCAGCATGGAAATGGGGATTCAAACTCCAGGGGAGTGAACAGGGCTGCGGGAGGGGATGCTTTATTTCTTTTGGCAGCCTTGACGGACGACCCCCGGGGCCAGGCCGGGGCCGGGGCCGGGGCCGGGGCCGGGGCCGGGGCCGGGGCCGGGGCCGGGGCCGGGGCCGGGGCCGGGGCCGGGGCCGGGGCCGGGGCCGGGGCCGGGGCCGGGGCCGGGGCCGGGGCCGGGGCCGGGGCCGGGGCCGGGGCCGGGGCGCTCCGCTGCATTCTGCCGAGTCTCCACGAGAGGGCAGTGGAAGACGGAGTTTAAGCACGCAGTCCTGGAATTATGGAACAGTTTGGGTTGGAAGGGACTTTAAAGATCATCCAATTCCAGCCGTGGACAGGGATACTTTCCACAAGATCGCGTTCCTCAAAGCCTCATCCAGGCTGCTCTTCCAGGTGTTGAGCATCTGCAGCTTCTCTAGATTACCCATTCCTCGCCACCCTCACAGTAAAGAATGACTTCCTTATATCTAACCTAAATTGTCCCTATTTCAGTTTAAAACCATTCCTCTTTGTCCTGTCCCTGCATATCCTTGAAAAAGTCCATCGCTGACTTTCTATAATCCTGTTTAGCTACTGGAAGGTGCTATAAGGTCTCCCCAGAGCCTTTTCCAGGCTGAACAGAAATGGTGTTAATAGAGGAGAGTTATATACAGAGATAAAGCAGAGATAATTATTTCTTGATTTTATGTGCTCATCCATCTGTACCCATCATCTCTTTCCTTATGCTAACAATTCCTCACAGCTCAGGCCAGCATCTCTCTGTATGGTCCCAAACACAGCCCTGGCTCCTGGCAGCCACTGCAATAGTACAAGTAAATACCTCGGTATTTAACTCTCATATTATACCTGGTACATCACTCTTAGCTCAGCCTGTTCAGCTGTGTTTCTGCAAGTGTTTGTACTGGTTTTTCCCTTGTCTTTACCATATCTTTCCCTTCCTCTTTCTCTTCCCTCTCCCTTTTCAAGGCAGCTGCTATCATCCCTATGGATGCCATGGCAGTATCCCAGGTGCCTGAGACTGGGAATAAAACTCAGGTAACAGCATCAGAAATCCTAAACACAGCTCAGGCTCTTAGAGACATTCCAAAAATTAGGTATGTCACAGAGAATTCCACCTCTGTGAACCTCCACAGCCTGACTGTCTTCCCTCTTTGCTACTGGAGCAGAAATCCCAGATGCTTGTAATTGATGGAGAGGCAAATTCTTTTTGATCTGTGCCCAAGTTTTACTATAAAAACAGAACCTCTCGGGGCTGTTGTAAGTCTGTGTACAACCCCAACATTGCTGCTGTCTCTGTGCCCCATTCCAGGGGTACATGGTACCATTCAGCCAGAGGCTCTCTCCCTTATTGAGCTCTTGGTTTTTATTATCACTCAGGTAACTGACTACTTTTTCTCCACTCATCTGGATCTCCCGGGGCAGAAACCTGCTTTATTAGATTTCCAGCAAGCTGTTAAATCTGTGGGGTTGTAGCAGCCTCCTCACTGCCCCACAGCAGCAGCTGCATGTCCAGAGGCAGTGTGGGGAATGCCACCGCCCTGGCTCCCAGATCACCGCTCAACCCTACCAGCTTGGGCGCTGGAATATAAAGAAAAGCGGTATTCCCTGCTGGCAAGGCAGTGATCCAACTGTCCTGCTCGTGGAAGCAGAGCTGAGAGTGTGGAGAGCGCTCCGTAGGTGATAGCGAGGGAGATAAGGTGCGATGGGAGCCGGGCTGGCGGCTGCGGTGACAGCAGAGGGCACGCTTCGCTGCCGAGCACACAGCCTGGGCACCCAGAGCCGGGCACTGCTGGGCTGCTCTGGGTCCCTGGAGCAAGCTGGAAGCGTGGGGGAAAGGAAGCAGTCACAGGAATTCAGAGCAATTCAATCGTCTGCAAAGCCACATGCCCTGCAGCGCTGCGGCAGAAAGAAAGGAACAGAATTGCCTTTGCCACAGCCCAGCGGATGATGGATTTATCTGGCTGGAGAATGAATGCAAAAAAATTCAGAGCACACAGATCCCATAGAGGAGCTGGGGGAAGGGAAACTGGTAAGTCAATCTCAGCTCACTTGCTGATCTATGCCTGCACCAGCCATGAGGACATCTGGAGGTCTGCCCTTACCCCTTCCCCAGGAGTCCTCTGCGGGAGACAGTCCAGACTTGTATGGAGCAGATGAACTTCCTTTCTCCACTCCCTTGTTGCTGGTTCCTTCAGGTCAGCACAAGGTAGTTTTCTGAACCAAAGCACATGGTCTTTTTCCTTTAGATTTTCCTTGAAAAGAAAGAATAATTTTTTCAGAAGGAGAACATCAGAGGGATTCTCACAAACATCACCTGAGAACTTTGGTCCATTCAACATTGTATCTGTCAACAAGGCTCAGACGCTATGAGAGTTCAGTTTCTCTGCTCTAAACAGGCTGAGTTATTTCTAGGGGAACAGTCCCATCAAAGCTTTGTCTCTGGTCCTGCCTCACCAGCCTCACAACCTCAGCTGAATCCCAAAAAGGTAAAATCCCAAAAATGTGGATGTCAGAGCCTTTCTGAGGCTGCTCTGGCTCAGGAGTTTAGTCATGTCCCGATGGAGGGCATGACCATAGAGAAGAAACCAACCACACTTTCCTCAGGTGAGCTTCTGAAATTCAGTGGGACAAATCCAAGACACTTCCATGCAGTCACCATTCCCCTGTTCCTGGGGAACACTGATGGAATTCCTCCAGCCTCCCTCAGGCAGAGGGGGGAACAGAGGGACAGCCACCCAGCTCCAGTGCTGCACAGAGAGATGGAGTCAGAGCCAACCTCATCTTCCAAGTCTTGTCCCCAGGTACCTGGAAAAGCCAGTGAACATCCAAGCCAGGAATTCGCAGTGTGACTGATGGTCTGGGCTTGCCTGGAACTGGACTGTCAGGAGCACAACTCCAACAACATTTCTCCAACCCAAAGTCCCGCTGGGCATTATTGTTCTATGGCTGGATCCCCTGCACTGCCAGGTGGCCATGGAGGGTTGGCAGGGCAGGATTGGGCTGAATAAATGCAAAAATGAAAAACAAAGTGTGAGTGAAGACAGGGAAGGAACAGTTCTGGTCTGAACATCTTTAATAGAGCTGGCCTCATGTACACAGAGGTGCTGCGGGTAGCTGGGGAAGAGCAAGGTGCTGAGCAGCCTGGGTTTGGGCAGGACATCAAGAATGGCCTCTCAAAACCCCTTAGGAATCTAGTCTGGTATCTTCCCCCAGTTGATGGCAGCAGGACCATACCAACTTCCTGAAACCATCCCTGCCAGCCCACCTGGGACCCATCCATCTCCAGCTGAGCTGTGCAACTCTGCACAATCCCACTAGGTGTGTCTAAGTCCTGCTGGTCCCACAGGAAGTTATCAGGTAATGAGAAAGAGGGGAACTCATCAATGAGCTTGTTCCTGCACTGTGCCAGCTCCTACAGCTCTCATCTCCATGTTAGTGTCCAGGTGGGTCCAAAGGGTGATGAAATGTAGCACAGCTCTCCATCCCATGCAGCAGTCCAGGGCTGCACTCCAGCCCATTGCAGTGCTCTAAGAAATACAGGTGCTGAACTGATCCCTCTGGCACTTCAGGGCAGACCCATCACTGTGGGAGCCAAAGCAGGACGGTAGCTCTGGAGTGATGGGAGTTCCCAGTGTGCCCATCCCCTTGGGGTGACACACTGAATGACAGAAGGAGTGCCAGCCTGGAGAGCTGCCTGCTGTGCAGTGGCAGGGGATGTTAGGTAAGAGTTTCCAGTAAGCCACAGGGGAGTCTGAAATAACCCAGTGTTGTCTCCCATTCCCATCTCTGCTCTTCTCCAATGTGGAACCCAAGCAAGCTGCACTGCCCTGGGCTGGGGGAGCTGGGATGAGCTGGTGGGGAGTTGGAGCCTTCTGCAAAGCTGGCCCAGGCTTGCACTGCAGTGTGGCACAGCTGGGCTGGGCTGTGCCAAGCAGGTGAGCCTGGGGGCTACAAAACAACTCTATTCTCAGTGCAAGCAGAATGGAGAGCCCAGCTTGCTGCTACTGGCACATCTAGAAAAGTGGCGAAATTATTGTTGCTGAGAAAATCCTTTCCTAGGAAACCTCTCTGGAAGGCAGGCAAGAGATCCAGGATAGGTTTGGTGCCCTGGCATCTGCTGCCTTGGCCATTTGCCACAGCCAGGACTGGCTCTGCTTCTTTGCCCACAGGAGGAGAGAGATGCTGGTCCAGCTGTTCACACAGGATCTTGGTAGAGAGAAAAGCTCTGACAGTCACGGCCCTTAGGGACAGTCTGCTCTTTTGGGTCCAGTCATTTCCTTTGGCGTTGGTAGGAGGCTGTGTCCTGTGCCCAAAGCAAGGGAATTTGTCTAAACCAGAGCAGGGGCTGATGCTTCTCTACTGGTTTCCCCAGAGCAAGATGAGTGCTAGAAGACAGACAGGGTCCCAGGAGCACAGAGCTTGGCCTTGTCCATGTCAGGCAGATGAGGAAAAACTGGCTATAATGCAGCACAAGTAAACCCAACCCTCAGGGCCTCATGGGCTACAAATGAAGGCTTATTCTCTCATGATTTTCATTAATTTTGCTCCATAATTTGGGAAAGATGAAGAGGATGAAAGCTATGTGAGGCTACAGAGCTGCACTGCACAAAGGAAGGGAGCACCATCGAGGGAGGGCAGTCACAGTGCAGCCCAAAGTCCTGCCTGGTCTGGAACCAGCAACCAGCACCAATTCATCATGTTGGACTGTGAAACAGAGCAGGAACACTTTGTTTCATGTTTCACACTCCCTGGTCAGCTTCAACAAACCCAGACAGCAGCACCAGGGTTGAAAGTGGAGCAGGGGATGCACATTAATTCATCATGAAACAAAATGTCATTTTGAAGGCTTCTGGAGACCTTTTCACAGTACTTGAATTCTTGTCCCCTCAAGTCTTTGACTTTTCTCAGCTGGAAATTGAGATAGGAGAGGTTCCTATACCCCTTTTTTGACAACAGAGGCCCTTTCCAGCACATCCTGCTCTGCTCCTGCCAGCTGGGAGACAGCTGAGGAGGCTGATCCTTCAGGGGGGTTGAAGCAGCTTTTCCGCGTTGTGGAGGCTGGAGGAGTGGGGAAGACTGTCCCACCATCGAGTGGGACAGGTGCATGCCAAGGGACCAGCATGTCCAGCGACCCTGAGATGGAGACAAGGGTCCCCGCAGGCTGAGCCAGGGACCAGCACGCCCCGACCCAGGCACAGATTTGTGCTCGCCTCCCAGAGCGGCAGAGCCACGGCAGGAGCCGGGCACTGTCCCTGAGGCTCCCGCTGCCCCCGGAGCTGCCCGCGGGAGGGAGCCTGGGGTCGGACCGGTGCCGGAGCGACCCACAGGGGCAGGGGAGGCAAAAGGACCGACCCCAAGGGCACCTCAGCAGCCCCACCCGCTGCAGGAGCCGGAAGCAATCGCCCTTCAGGGGACCCTTTGCCGCTCCCCGGATTCTGGAGCCGTTTCTCACCGACGGGAGGGACCCGGCTCCAGGGCGAGGGGCTTTGGCAGCGCGGCTGCTGGGGGGCTTCACCCTCCGGCGCTGGGTCAGAGCCGCGGGTGGGCGGTGACAGCCGGGACCCCCCAGCGCCGCTCGGGTGGTCTTGAGGCCGGGGAGGAGGGAGCGGACGGGCAGGGTCGGGAGCTGTGGTCGGGGCGGTGATTTGGGACGGGGACTGGGGGCGGCCAGAGGGGAGGGGAGCTCAGGGGGAACCGCGGAGGCTTGGCCGGCGCCGGGCAGAACGGAGCATCCCCGGTCCCGTTCCCCCCCCCGTTCCAGAGACCCACCCCCGGCGGCGTGGGGCGAGGGGGGCGCCCCCGCCTTGACGTCAGGAGAAGGGTTTATAAAGGCGGCGGGCGGCGAGGAGATCCCCAACGCCGGAGCCGAGCCGCAGCGGAGCCGCCAGCGCCTCCCGCCGCCGCCTCCCGCGCCCGACCCGCCGGCGAGATGCTGTCGTGCCGCCTCCAGTGCGCCCTGGCCCTGCTCTCCATCGCCCTGGCCCTCGGCACCGTCTCGGCCGCCCCGTCGGACCCGCGGCTCCGGCAGTTCCTGCAGAAGTCGCTGGCCGCCGCCGCCGGGAAGCAGGTGAGAGAGAGCCCCGCGACGGGGCGGACACCGCGGGTACCCCCGGGCGCCCCGACGGCCGCGCTGCAGGCTCCCGCTTCTACAGAAACCCCGATTCCCCTCTGCAGAACCCCCGCTCCCTGTCACAGCCCCGGCACCCCTGCTGCGGACCCCTCCCGTTCCTCGCCAGGCTTCCCCAGTGTCCCTGTTTCAGACGCGCGGTTGCTTGCTGCAGACCCCTCTTTCCCCGCAGATCCCCCGTTCCCCGCCGGGGCTGAGCCATCGACAGGTTGGGCAGCTGGTGCTGGGAGGTGAGACAGTCCAGCTGGGTGCTGGTGGTCAGTAAGGAGCAGGCACTGCTGGAGCACAGGGCAGAGGCTCCTGGTGAAGCTCCCAAGGTTTTCTCCGGGTCGTAGAATGAAAGCAGCTTTCTCAGAGCACAGAACAATGGTCTTATCCATGCTGGGTGACAGCCGAGGCTTGGAGGGACTAGAAGAAAAATAAGTCCCAGTGAGATGGTGACCAATTCAACCTCCCCTGCCAGCTTCCCCAAAGACCTTTCCCGTGTCACTTTAGCAGCAGGCTCGTGGCATCCTCGCTGAGTGCTGGAGCCATGGGAAGAGAAGGTAAAGACAAGTTCATTCCCTGTCATGCACAGGACAGCAGTCTGTTCCCCACACCAGGTAGATGCTATAGACACAACTGCTGCATAGCAGCTGTCAGGCTGGGCTCTTTGGAAAGCCAGGGCTCCTCTTCTCCTCCTGCATCCTGAATGTCTCTAATCTGGCCATGGAGAAGTCTTAGAGGAACAGAGTGGTGAGCCCCCAAAAATCAAGGAGTAATTGTGATCTCTCTATCTCTTTCTCCCTTTCTGTCTTTTGTCCCCAAGGAACTGGCCAAGTACTTTTTGGCAGAACTGCTTTCAGAGCCAAGTCAGACAGAAAATGAAGCCCTGGAGTCTGAGGACTTGTCCCGAGGGGCTGAGCAGGATGAAGTGAGACTGGAGCTGGAGCGCTCGGCCAACTCAAATCCTGCTCTGGCACCCCGGGAACGCAAAGCAGGCTGCAAGAACTTCTTCTGGAAAACTTTCACATCCTGTTAGCTTTTGAAACCCACCTCTCTCCCCATCCATCCCTGCCCTGCTCTGAGCAGAACCTTCACCACAAGAGGCGAAGACTGTAAATACACAATCCACAGTTATGGTGAAATTAAACAAGGAAAATTTGAGTTTGATTTCCACTTGTTTTAATAAAACTTTCTGTTCCAATTGTACATGATTTGCTTGAGTTGTGATTTCTGACTAGTTCTTTGATGACATGCACTCTGCAACTCTTTCAAATGTACTATTTTTAATTCTCTGTTGCAATAAAATTTATGTTTCAAACGGTGATGCTAAGGCTCAGTGGTCAATGAGAAAACTGAGGTTACCTCTCAGGCTGCTCATCTTCAGAACACTGCCTGTCTCAGGGCAGCCAACACCATGCACATCCGCACATATGCACACACACACAGAGTATCATAATGGGATATTTTTTCTGTGATCTTACTGAAAGAACTAGAGCCACAGTGATATTTTAGATATCAAATCCCTACAGTTGTGGCTGAATCAAATCAGTGCTTCAAGTCGGTCTGGAGGATTTACACCCATCACCAGAGGGATCAGTAAAAATCTCAGCTGTGTATTTTGAGTGATGGGGATGGTAAAAGTAGTTCATGGTACAAGTTTACACCACACATCTCATTCCCTCCTCAGCCACAGGCACTAAAAGGTTTCCCTACTTGGCATATTTTGGTCCTTGCAGTATTTCTGACAAACACTGTTCCAGGGATTCCTTCAGAAAGTTTTCCTTTGTTCTGCTGTGCAGGGGGCAGTTTCGCATCCCTGTAAAGCTGAGATGTTAACCCCATGGCACCAGACCCTCTCCATCTAATGAACTGGTCACAGCAGTTTTTCTACCCACCTCATCATCTTGAAAGGCAATATTGAAGGGTTCAGCAGAGTAGGAGATTAGCATTGTGAGAAAAACATTATTTTCTCAATGGAAGACAGATTTTTCATGCTTTTGCAGAGTCTCAGCTTTCTGGCCGTGCTGGTTTGTGCCACACACTCACAGGTGAATTGGAGCCATAGAGAAAACATCCTGCACAGGGGACAGGTGCCACTTTGATGAGAAATTCATCATTCAGGATTAAAAATAAGTATTTTGTAGCCATCATATGTGAAAGAAGGGTGAAAAATGGGGGATTTCAGAGATATTCATGGGCACAGGACTCAGCATGACTCCAGTGAAGGTGGATTCCCCAGCTGAAGGCTTGTTAAGTTGCCTCTGGTCTGTGCTGAGTGTAGCTCTCTGTGGGGCATCATTCTTGATGGCTTATGGACCGTTGCTTTCAATCTTGGTCTCTGCCTCCTTTCCCTGCAGGCAGGGGGCTGTTGGATAAGAGCTGAGGGGAAGGTGAATCCCTTGTCTTGTAAAGTGTGAAATCCCAGCCCTGCTACAGAGCTCACTGGGCTCCTCCACAAACAAAGGCAACAGGCAAAGGCAGCAGGGACATGCCCAGGGAGGGGAGCTGCTGGTCTCAGCCCCTCTGAGGGGGCCAGAGGCAGGGCTGGATTCTGCTCTCCCTCCCTGGAGCAGGGCAGTCGTGGCTTAGCCTGTGCTGCAGGCAGGGCTAAGGACTGCTGCCGGCCCAGCTGGATCCTGCACCTGCTGGAAAAGCCTTGCTGTGATACCACCCTGTGTCTCCCCAGCTCCTGGGAGCTTCTCTCTTCCTTCTTTGGGAGTGGGATGGCGAAATGCTTGCTCCACATGCAGTGCCTTGGGGTTAGGGGCTCTGCCCTCTTTACCATAGCTGGGTGCAGTGCAGACTGGGCAGGGCACAGTGGTTCTCACAGCACTTTGTGGGGACAGGGAGAGAGCCTTACCCTCTTGGAGTCCTGGATTTCTGCAGCTGGTACAGCTGTGGAGGATGCAGGATTAACTCATTGTTGTGGGATGGACAGGGCTGCACTGCAGGAAAAAGCCTCCAAAAAGATATTTGAGAAGTGCCGGTAATTTAGATCAGTAATCAGCCTCAAAAAGCAGGCAGGGTAAGAATAGAAGCCTGCTTGAAAATGTGGAGACAGACTCTGTGAGGAGACAGTAATTGTCCCAGCTCACATCTGATTCCTTCACTGCTGTGTAGCATCAACAGAGCAGATTTTAGGGGATTCAGTAAAGCAGAGACCTCCCCATCTCTGGCTGTTCACTCTTGTATTTACTGAGGTTCCTCTTAGCTTTCAAGAAGAAACTAATTTTTCAGTGCTGAGACAGCCTCAAGAGAGCAGCTAGAGGAACAGGAGGGGGGTGGAGGGGCCAGGGGCTTGAATATTCTTATGCAGAGAGTCCATCTTTCATGGGATATAAATAGACCACTACTCACCTGAGGCTTTTCCCCTTGTTCATAATGCTCAACCCGTGCTGCTGAAGGGAGTTTAATCCTGCCAATTGCTGGAGTGAAACTCATCCCAAAAAGGGATGAGGATGATCCCCAGTCACAAGCAGGAATTAAAGACTGTGATTCATAAGCTACACCAGCCTGTTTCAATACAGCTGATGGCATGCCATGGCAGCTTCTGGGAAGCTTAATGAAGATCTACTGGTGAAGGCATGTCCCCAGTTCAGAGACAGAAAGACAAACTGCTCCTTGTGTCAGCTCGGGATTTCCTGGAGTCTGGGGAGCTGGCTTCCAAGGCATTAAATGCAGTATCACCACATGCAATTGCACTGTGGCAGTGCCAGCAATCCCAGTTGCTGGGAGCTGAACAAACACGATGCTCTGCCATGCCGAGCTAAAAAGACTAGAAAGAAAAAGAAAGATTTCTTTTTCCCTTTGACATGTGGGAGTTATGGGCTAAAGAGACTAAATAAGTATAGTTAATCCCTAGACACGGAGCCATGGAACAGTGCTCCATGCTGGGAACATTCCTGCTGGGCAAGGCTGAGTCTGGATGGGCACACAGGCCAGGGCTGCCCAAGAGCAGAGCACTTTCTGGGAGAGGTTCTCAAGCCACGTTCTCTGCAGGTCAGAGAGGAGGCTCCATGGAGGGACAGCCTCAGCAAGGGTCTGGGGGACCTTAGGGGCTGTGGTGATCCACACTCAGCTGATTCATCTCCCCTCTTGCACTTGGTACCACGGGCAGACCCGAGTAATGCCCCTCCAGCAGGTACCTTCATCAGCAGGTGATTCATCTGAGGCAAAGCAGAGAAATGTCTGCAAGCAACAACATAAACAGGCTTGAAACTGCTGCCTGAAGAGTTGCCCTTAATGAAAACCAGAAAAATTGTATAAGGCCTGGAAACACACATGACCTGTGGGAAGTCAGTGAGGAGTTTCTCAGCCATCCCCAAAGGCAAAGTCTCCAATGATGCCAGGGGGTGTCTCTTGATCTAGCAAGCAGGCCAAGATTATTTTTTAGGTGCAGTTCTAACTGGTAAAAAAGAGAAGTCTTCTTTGTTCCAGAAGGCTCACTGGGAACAAACAGCTTGAAGTGATCCTAGCTGTGCTAAGAAGAAGTACTGTGGGACCCCAATTTCATATCCTGAGTCCACTCTGGCACCATCCAGCTCCTTTTGGCTCTGCAGAAAATACCAAGAACCTGGACCCATGGGCACAAGTTCCCTCCCCTGAGAAGAGCCCATGAGATGCTCTGTGGTGCCTTTGCCTTTACTCTGCCTCTGGGGCTCCTCACAAGAATTGCACCAGCTGATTGTAGCTACCAGGAGCATCTCTGATTCCCAGACCTCTGCTTGCACCACAGGAAATTTCCCTTTCATCCCACCCAACTCCCAGCATCTCTGAGGAGCACCAGAGCTACCCCCAGCCGCCGCATGGGTGAGCACCAGGTGCTTGGAGAGAAGCACTCACTGCTACAACAGAGTCCTAATCCTCAGCAAGCAAAGCAGCAGGATGGTTATTGAGCAGGGTAAGAGAAGATATACCTAGGCAATAAAAGTTATTATGATAAAGGAACAGACTGTGCTCCTTGCTCACTGAACACCCTCTGACTCTCTGTCAGCTTATCACCAGAATAATGCAATAAAAACACTTTTATTCCTTTTTTCTTCACCTTTGTCTTTATTTTATTAGGGAGTTATTTGTTACTTTTTTTCCCAAAACCCAATTACACTTCTGAGAATAGCTGTTTGGCCAGATCTGGGTATCTCAGAAAACTTTTTGTATCCCAGTCTTAGAAAACTTACCCCATAAACAACTTGTAGAATACAAGAAAAAAATTAACAAAGTCACAAAAAAACCCCACAAGTTCAGTTTTCTTCATATACATAGTAAAAATGCCAGTTTGTTCCATGAATCATTACTTCCAGCATCATCTGATAAAGAAACACACCTGGTCATTTAATTAGCAAAATTAATTTAACAAAGGTCCCTAGTATTTTCTACAAAGGTATTCCCTGAGAAAACATGAAATAATGCAGACCCAGGCTTTGTTTATCACCTAGACTGGCTGTGGAGAAGAGAGAGAGAGTGACTTGGTCTCATATACAACAACAGAGCATCCCTCCCTTGCCTCCCCTCCCTCGCAGCTGGCTCCTGCAGGCAGCAGCCTGCTGTGCTCTGTGGTGCAGAAGGATGAAACGCTTCTGGCCTCCAGCCCTGGAAAAGCATTCCCTGGAGGAGAGCTCAGAGATGCTCCAGGCCCTCCATACTCATCCCACAGCCCCTGTTAGGAGATGTCCCAGGCACAGAGCCAAAGTCAGTGATTCCCTCCCAGCCCAGCAATCAGCCCAGTGCTGCTCTGCCCGAGGTAGATCATTTGCTCCCTTGCACAGAGCTCTGTACTCTGCCTTCAAGGAAAACCTCTCCTTTTGCTCACGACTGAGGAAGGAAAAGGATCCCTCTGGAAATCGGCTGTCACATTTGCAAAGCTCTTTTGTAATTCTTTTCTGGCAGCTCTTTTTTCCTGCCTTACTGCTTGTGCCTGGCAGGGTTTGTGATTCTTCCTGGAGGCTCAAACACGGTATTCCTCAGCCTGTGTGCCTGGCCCCACAGCAGCGTGCTCCCCAGAGGTGCCCTTGGGGGGACAGTGCCCCAGCCCAGGATTGGGGGGCTCTGCAGCCAGCAGAGAGAGCCAAAGAGCACAGAGAGCCCTGCTCATCCGTGTGTGCCCACATGCTGAGGATGGGGGTCCTCTGTGCCAGGAGCTGTTCCACCTCTGGCTACAACCTCACCACAGGGAGATGGGCTGCAGTCAGAGGTCCTGCAAAGAGGGGTTTTCCATGGAGCAGCACTTTTGGGGGCCAGAGCTGTGTCAGGATGCAGGCAGTGCAGTTGCACTGACAAGGATTTTTTTTCCCAAACCAAGTGCCTGCTTCTCATTTCTAGAAGACATTTCTCATGTCACAGTTGCCAGTTTTTAATGTGCCAGAGTAAAGTTAAATAACATGGTAATAACTTAAATGTTCTACCTGGGGTAAAATGCAGTGGGTTTGTCCTAATGGCAAATTTCAAGAAACTGCTTCCATGTAAATCTTCTTCCTATTTTTTGTTTTTCATCCTCTCCTTATTCACTCAGATCTTCTGAAACGTCACAGTCTAAGCAGCAGTGGCAAGGGCAGGGGAAGGAATTAGCCTGTTCAAAACAGCTGGGGATTTTCCTGAAGAACATATGAGGATGCTGGGTCATATTGCAAAACAGGAACCCGGCAGGTCAAGAGTTTCTTCAACAATGTGTTTCAATGAGAAACCTCAGCATGGTTCAAACACAAGATGTGAAGTCTATTGTCAGCATTCAGAGATGCACCCTTGAAGCCAGAGCCCACCTGCTCTCGAGGAGGAAATTTCAGTTGTGGATATGGCTCCCCAGACATTGCCTCCACATGCAAGTAAGCAAGTGAGCAGGCTGCTCTGCAGAAAACACAGTCTCTTTAGACTGAAAGATATAATCCAGTTAGATATGAACCCTGAATTCCAAACCCTGCTTATCTCCTCAGACAGTGATGACACATGTCATAACGTCACCTCCACCATCAATTCCCTTATTTGTCACATTAGCAGTGGTGATACTGACACCAGCAACAAGGCAAAGAAAAAAAATTGAGGAGATCCTGAGACAGAGGAACAAAGTAGAAGCCACGTCTGGGCACATTAATGAGTTCCTTGTAGCCAGCTTTCAATCAATCAAGTTTATCAACCAGCGGCAGGAAGAAGATAAGAAATGAGGGAAGGAACAAATCATTCAGTGATGTAATTGTGTCATCCTGTAACTCTGCCTTCCAGAAGAAACTGGCTCAGGAGGCCCTACTGGAAATGCTTAAGGATGGAATGAACAACCTCTTTACCTTAGTGCTAGAATTCCCGAATGGAGGCACAGAGGAAAATCAGAAACTAACACAGCCATTAATGTCCTCATGAAGGGGGTGCTGTAAAAATCTGACCACATGCTGATCTTTTGTGCTCCAAGGTAGCCTGATTGCTGAGAGCAAGCCAGATAAGTTTTCTGAGCTGATGGCCAAGTGAAAGACCACGTGGCTTCTGCCAGGCATCATCTGCAGCAACGTGGATGCAATCCTGCTGGATGCCCACATGCTCAGGAAGACTTTCCAAAGGAAACACTGAGGCAGCACACAGCGGGGCAAACTCCCACTGCAGACCCTGAAAACTGTTGCATAACTTGTGCAAAAGTGAGGATGCTGGACCACCTCACCCTGACTCAGGTGCAGCTGGTTCTGAGGTGGAAGCTTCCCTCCAAAAGACAGACAGTCCTACTGCCAAGCACAGGGCTGGTGAATCAACTGTAGGAGCAGGAGGGGAGGTACCCAGGGCAGCTCACAGGATTGCAAAGCACAAAGAATTTTCTCCAAATAGAGTTTGAAGGTCTAGAGGAGTTATATATATGAATGTAAGAAAAAGTGGCTTGGGGGAAGTTGGAGTTTTTCATAGAAAACCTCCCCTGTTCTTGCAGAGCTGTGTGAAGCAAAGCCTGGCCATCATCCAGTTACAGAACAGGACACCAGAGAAGCTTCTTCCTCCTCCTCCCTTGGAGGAGGTTCTCCTCCCTTGTTCCTTCATCCTAAGGTGGGAACATCTCCTCTTAGATCCACAGAGATCACAGGAGGGTCCATGAAGGAGAAGGAGTTGATTCCATTCTGCTGCCTGGAAGACTGCAGCAACAGCCATTACCCTGCACAAGCAACACAGCCCTGCAAGCTGAACAGCCCACAAGAGGTTCCCTGCCAATCAGGTCCCCTCAAAGGATGCCAATATCGTGGTTCTCCCTGGAATGATGTCCCTGGGGGCAGGAAGAACCACCAGCAGGAAAAGCACTGGCACCTCAGAATTATCCAGGTCTCCTCCACACATGTATCAGCAGGCAGATGGTGAGAACCACAAACCAATTAAGAATAAACTCCAGCATAAATAACCATGTGAGTTATCTCTTTTTGCCCTTTAAAAAAAGGAAGGTGGGTGACATTGATACCTCAGGTCAAAACTGAGTACAGAGCATACAAATCTGGCCAGGACAGAGAGCCAGCTGTGTGCTGACCCTTCCTGAACAGCCTTCACAGGAGCCCTGCCATGGCATTTTCCAGCATTCTAATATTCATAGTTAGTAAGGTATCAGACCAACTGTGCCCTGGTTCTCAGATGAGGGACAGATCAGGGCATCCAAACGGTATCTCTGCCTTCCTGAACACTGACCACCAGCTGCCCAGGGAGCCTGCCAGAGACAAAGGTTGCAAGAGGAAGCTCACAGGAGAAAGCGATTTGTAAAAGTTGCGGGCTTCTCTTAGCTAAAATCAATACATTGACTTTCAAACCCACTTTCACTTGTCAGACTGAAAGAGTTTGAGAGAGCAGAGCTGCTATGGACGACTGCAGAATGCCAATGCCTCACCCTGCCCATCCATCAGCTCCACTTTTCCGAGTACACTGCTATTCTCATGTAAAATCGCCTTAATTTGTCTTTAACACCCCTCTTGTCTCTAAGTTCTTTAGGTGGGAGTCCTTAGCTTTGTGTCAGGTATAACAGTAAGCACTTCAATGATGCTCACTGAATTACATGGCTTTTTTACTAATAGACAATTCAGTCAATTACAAAATGCTATTAAGCATTTGTGCTCAGGCAGAGTGAGCTAGGTGCCTGGTGAACATGGCAAACCAAAATTTTTAATTAAAATAAGAAAAAAGGAACACACAGGCTGATTACCAGCCAACAAGAAAATTACCTCCCAGAGATCTCAAAGTGTAATTACCCTTTCTGAATGACCAAAATGACTGGTTTGCTGCAGACTGTAATTCTCTCTAATGCTGCTACAAAATCATGGCCACCCTCTCACCTATCCCATTCATCTGTGCTGTACTTGCCCAAGGGCTGCTCAAGTACTCATGAAATCATGCTTTGGTGCTCATGTGTGGTTTCTGCCTAATTTTCTGGCTGTGTAGCTGGAGGATTCACAATGAGGACATGGCTGATGCCTGCAGAGGTTCTGTTCTTTTGTTCCTTGCTGCTCTGTCCTTGTGACACCCCCTGTTTTTGTGCTAAAGGACATACCTGGAGCAGAGCTGTGTCACTTACATGCAACATAATTGGCTGCCCTGTATGTGGCCCTCTAAGAGTAAATTCATATCCGTGTTGAACTCTCAGGTCAGGCAACTGGATGTGCTGTTCCAGGAGGCTTCCTCCAGTGCTGTGCTCCCTTTTTCCTAGTAGCAAGTGCCCCATGGGCATTCATTCCTGGAAATGCTCTCTACAGATGCCCAAACACCATTCCAGTATAGTTACCTGATAAGTCTGTCCATCCACTGCCTTGTGACTCAGTCCACACCGAAATTTGCCCAGTAAGAATGTTCCCTTTGCAAAAGCCTCCCTGGCCTTGGGGTCTCACCAGGCTTCCCCCTGCCCCACACAGCAGCTGCAGTGCTGCATCTGACTCACTGCTAGAGGAAAAGCCATTAAACAACTGACAGAACTAATATGGTGAGGCCACGCATTATGGGGGGGCACGTGCAGACTCCTCTTCTATTATGCTGAAGGCCTGATCCATTCCTTAAGGGTCCCAGAGACTGTAGGAAACAGGGGAAAGTGAAGTGTTTGGAAGCTTTGCAATATTTGCCCGGCAGGCAAACTATGCATTCATGCTATCAGAGTGCCTCAGAGCCCTTGCCAGCCATCAGAAGCCTCCTGTAGAGGGTGCAGAACAAAGTCAGAGCAAATGACAGTCCCTGTCCTGCAGATACTGCATGTGATGGGAGATAAACACATCAGCAGAGATGCCTGGAGTCCTACAGGAGCAAGCAGCCTCTCAAATATTCCCAGCAGCAGTGTTCTCTCAGGTGCCCCACAGCACAGTCCCAGAGCAGCTCTCAGGAGCGCCCTGAGCACTCAGATCATGATCTCTGCAAGTCAATCTTGCTTGCAGCTCCTTGCCCCTGGCAGACAACAACATGCAATGGGGTATCATGGGTCTAAGTGCTTATTCTGGAACTTACACCACAGCAGCAGGTTCCTGCCTGTGGAGCAATGGTTAAGGAAAGGGTCTGAACACACAGCACGATGCTCTCGCCAGCTCCACAGGCTGAGCTTTGCTGGATAACAATTCAATTTCCCCCTCTCCTGCCTCCCAGCCAGACAGTCCTCCAGGCTGTTCATCTTCCCCCACAGCCCTGGGGAAGAAAAAAGAGCAGAAGAGCACCTGGGTCATGAGACAAAGAAGGAGAGCTACAAAGATCTCATAAGGGAAAGCTGACCTGGTACCTTTTGCTCTTTCCTGGTTCAGTCCTCTTCCATTTGCTGGAATCACAATCAAACTGTGCTCTCAGGAGGTAGCAGGGTCAGGGAGATCAAGGAATTATAAATAAATACAGTATAAACAAATCAATCAGAGGGATAAAAACATTCGACAGAGACACAGTAATTAAAAATATAATAATCCAGATAGTGGACATTTATTTAAAATGGTGCAATTACAGCTTTTAATCATCCCAGTTTAAATTAACAGCAGCAGTGAAGTGGCTGCGCAAATGTGTTCTCTGTAATGAACTGATATTAGAAAGCCAGCCTGGTGATCTCTCCCTCTCTCAGGCTAATTCTCCCTCCTCTCATTGTAAAATAACCTTTTGGTGTCATTTTCTTGTAGAGTCTTGAAGATGAAGACACAATATTGGAGCTAAATTAAATCCCCTTCACATATTTCTCTTCTTTCAAGCTGTAAAAATTGCTGGTATCAGTCATTCAATCTCTAGTGCTGACGCAACCACACTTGAGGAGAACATCTGGGGGCCCCAAGAGTCATTATAGGGAAAATAAAATCCTATATTACAATCAGTCAGCAATTAAAAGGCAGGATGCAGGAGGGCAAATCCTGCAAGATGCTGAGCAGGCTTGATGGGGAAATCAAATGTTAGACCTGTGATGCTCTGGGGCTCTTTTCTTCTCAACCAAGTCATTTGAGAGGAGGTTAGAAAGATTCTACATCTGCTCCTGCCCAGCACAAATGGTCCTGGAAATAGCTTGTGTTAATCTGAGTCAGTACTGATCCAGAGGCCACAGGTTTCATACCAACTGGCCCCGTCTGCAGGGCTGTGGGGCCAATCTTGCCTGGCTTGGCAGATCCCAGCCAGGCTTGGGATTCAAACAGCCATGGTGTGATGAAGGCAACACTCAGCTTGCCATGTGAAGCCCATGTGGTTACAGTGGGCTCGACTCAGGCTCAGGAAAGTCAGAGACAGGAAAGCTCTCTGCCCCTGGTATGGTTCTGACTTAGTAACACAATGGCTCTGATCTACCTGGGCAGCTGCCATGGCCTTTCTCCCACACGTGGATCTCCACTCCCCTGTTGATGCACCTGTCCTACAGAAAGCCCTGTGTCCACCAGACACGGTGCTGAGGAGCTCATTGCAGTGGTGGAAGGGAGCAGAATTACAGACATGTGGCCAGTAAAACTGTTGGAGGAGAATCCTTCAGACATGGCTGTCCTGAGATGGATTCAAACTCGCAGCCAAGGAGAGACAATTCTCCAGTGCCTGCTAAAGCTCTTCTGCTCTGCAAGCCCTGCTCTGCCAGCCAGCAAGAGCAGCTCGGCCCTGACCCTGCCTTCACTCTGGCCCTGTGTCATCCTCTGCACAGGGAGAGTCACAGCAGGCCAGAATCCAACCCAAAAGTTCCTGAACTCAAGACTCAGCTTCCAGCAATGTCCCACAACTCCTGTTGGTGCCAGTGCAGTGCTGGTCCTGCTCACAGTGTTAGGATGCTCCACACCTCAGCCGGATTTGCTTCAAGACTGCAAGAAAAGGGACAAGAATTAAAAAAAAATAAGATTACAGAAACAATTTTGGAGGTATGAAAAGATTTCTGTGTGGGAAATGACTACCATGCAGGAGTGTAGATGTGTGACTCTGTGTGTGCAAGTCACAGCTTCTCCCAGAGCTGCTCACCCACTCCTGGATTCTGGCCATGGTCACCAAACACGATTCCCTACCTGCATCCCTAGTCCTCAGCACATGATTAAAATCAGGAGCCCTTTGGAAAGAGAATTTCATCTCATTAGCAGCAAACCTTCCTCTCCTTCCTGTTTACCTGAAGGGTGTGCAAACATACAGCGAGATAGCAAGAGTCACACAGCCCTCACTGCTGTGGTGGGCCTGCAATTACCTGGCATGAACATTAAGATTAATAAATATTAACTTTACTTATGTTTATACTGTCCACTTAAAATGGAAACAACACGCTTTGCTACTTAATCAAATTAGAGCTATAAAATTATTTCCCTTTTAAAAGGTTCATTTCTGTTTGGTTGGCAATTAATGTTGATGATTTGAGTTCCATCTTCAAAGCATTTTGAAATACAGAAAAATGGCAGAAGTGCAACAGGGCTTTAATGGAGTCATAGCACACATCAGGTAATAAAGCATAACAGACCGTTTACTTTGAGTACTCTAATTATTTGAGAGCTTTTTTAAAAACAGAAAATCGACATGTGAAAACTGTAATTTCACTTGAATTAATTTTTTAAAAGAAGTTGGAAAAACCAAACAAATCAAAAAACAGAAAACCTGTTTTCAAAATGTTTCTTTCCAATTCCCTGCAGCCAGGCTGAGTCCTAAGATGACACTGAGGAGCAAATTTTCCCTTTTGTTTTTCTCTAGCTTTTCTCTCTTCGGGGTGTGCAGGACAGGGATGACCAGTTACACGCTAGGTCCTCACACAACCCTTCCTGCAGCATCACTGAACACATCCAAAGGAATCAATGCACCTTCTTGTAGGTGAAGGTGCATTGTCCCACCCCTGAGCTGCAGGGGACAAAGTCACTGTCATTGCCTCATCATCAGAGACACAAAAAAACCCTTCAAGATGTTCAGCACAACCAACAAAGTATTTATCAGCTGTACCTCGGTCTGGGACACAACTCTCTGGTGAGGCAGAGTGCCTCTCCCACAGCTTTCTGGCCTCTGCAGAACTAGCAAGGTTTAATTCCTCTTCTTTTCAAACCAGCACCAGAGCAGCAGCACAACTGAGGCAGGATGGGACTTCTGCAGGTCTCTGGCCCTCCCCTCTGCACAAAGGGTCCAGCTTTACAGTTAGATCATGTTTGCTCATGTTTCATCATGCTGAGTTTTACATCTCCAAAGACAGAGATTCTCACAGTCACCATTTTACTACAGCCACAGAGAAAACAAAATTACATGGAAGACAAAAGTACAGGAAGAAAGGCTCGTTCCAGCAAGAAGAAGCAAGACCGCACAAAGAAGAAGGAGGAGCAGAATCTGGCCCCAGATCTGGTGGCCTGGTTTCCTGAAGCACATCTGTTCCCCCATTGCAGTACATGGGTTGCTTCACAACTAAATCTATTTGCAAGGCAGTACAAGCCAAGACAAATTTGCCCCCAAAGTAATAACTTTTCAATTACCTTCGTTATGCCTTGCTCAACACAACAGCACAGCACCTCTTGAGGGAGCAGCTGAGTATTTCTCTCCAGGGTGCACATTTATTATTTTAAGAATCATTTAATTTTCCATCTGAACAAAAGGGGCAAATGTAGGTCCTGAATGACTCCAGGGCCCTGTTCAATACATTGCTGTGTTATCCATCACAGCAATTACATGTGGTAATTCATCTCTGAGAAACTTCAGTGTGCAGATCTGAGAGCATTTGACATATCTGGCATGGCTCAAAACTCTGGGAGCCCATGGGAAAAAGGGATCATGACTGGGAAATGTGCCATTACACCCAAGAAACTCAGGCAAAAGTTTCAGTACTGGGACTTTTGGCACACCAGCAGCCTGGCTCCCAGAACTTTTCCCAAACTCTGGCTTCCCATAGCACACACTCATCCCTCCAAGCTCCAGTGCTGGAGCCAATGGGATTTACAGTATTTGTGTGGTGATGTTCTTCACAACAGGTTCCCTGTTGGCTTTGACAGTGAGAGAAATGTGACTGAACACCACCACAGCAAACAGTCCATCAGAGACACCATTTACTCTCTGAGGTCTGTGTGTCTGTTACTCTCTGAGTGTCCCTAATTCATTGTCTCCATCAGTGACCTGCAGGGCTTGAACCAAAACACACCAAGGGACAAATAGGAAAGTTACCATTTCCATACCTGAAGGAATTACCAAGACAGCTCTGATCTTATAGCTGAGATCTCTCCATGCTTCCAACCACTCTCTGCCATCTTTATTTGCTTCCCAGTATCCATTTAGAAAAGGCTGCCTGGGACAGAGGTGCTGCTGTGGGCTGTGGGCTTGTCTTTGGCACAGATCTAGCCAGGATCAGATATTCAGGATATTCTCCAGATTCTCCTTACCTGGCTGCCTGTCAGTGGTGAGAGCACAGTCCTGGTCTCTAAGGCTGGGCCCTGAGCATTGCACACAACGCCAGGGTGCTTATTCAGAAACTCTCTCTGCCAGCTGGGAGTGGGTGGGCTCCTGCCAGCTCCTCAGAAGCAGAAGGAACAGTCTCAGAGGAAGTAACAGAGCTGTGGCCAGACTCAGAAAATAATGAGAACCTCAGCTTGCTTCAAAATGCTTCAGCTACAGGTACATGCTTCATGCTGGGAGGCCACTCTGCATGACTGTGTCAAGTGCTGATGACTGAGGAATCCCCAGACATTCCCCTCAGTGCTGCTGCCACTCTGTCAGCACTCAGCAGTGGTGAAAGCAGACTGCAATCCAGTAGCATTTGCAGGAGTCCAACACTCAGGACAAACCCCAGAGAGAGCAGCAGAGCTCCCTTTGCCTTCATTTCTTCTTCATGGCTACAACTGTTGTGAAGCAGATCTCTGGAATTTTCCTGGATATAGAACATATCCAGGTATGAACCTGTTCCTGACTCTCCTAGTTTTTGAAGAGCAGAAATCAAGGTGAATTGAAAGGGTAGAAATGACAAGCAGATCTGCATAATGCATAGGTGAGTTCTCCACAGAGCTCACGTGAGCTGACCTGGAAGTTTGGCTAATTGGAAAATCATCTCTGCCAGGTAAAGGGCTGCTCCTGAATTATCATTTCTCAGAGTATCATCACTAGCAGGGGAGCAGAGAGCGGATTCCTCAGGTTTTGCATTCCTGGCTCCTCTCTTTTCTCTATCCAGCTGGCAAACAATTTATTTCTTTACAATTCCCCACATTATCACAAGTCTGGAAATGCCTGGCTGCTGTGTCATTTAGCAAACAGTCCCTCATAGTGCCAGAAAAGCATGTGTCACTTGGCTCAGTGAGGAGAGAAGCATGGCAATGCTCAGATGTTGTTATTATTCCCAGTATCATGCCCTATCAAATTGCCCAAGGAATGTGGCTTTTCCACAGCCCACTGGCAGTGGGAGGTGGCACTGCTTTTGCTGGATGTGTGTGCAACTGGGAGCCATCCCCTCTGCCTGCAGGAACAGGAGCAATCCCCTGCTGCTGCTCTGTGCCTGGTGTGACATTGTGTTTGTGACTAGAAGGGCAAGAACAGGTCTGAAAATTAGTTTAATTTGTAATGTGCACCTTTTCTGCCAATGATGAGGTCCCACATCCTCTGAAAGTGCCACGTACCACATAACTGATGTCCTGTATGCACAGCTCCTCCCATTGCTGAAGGTTTTGCTCTGTGCACCAAAATATTTGATTGGGGTTTTTAAGCCAACACTTTGTTGTCTGATACAAACCAGGTTATCACATTCAGGTGAAGGCTTCCCAAACTCTTTTTAGGTTTACAAGTGGATTTCTTCTCTTCTTACCACCTTGGTGCGCTTCTGCCACAATTCATCGATGGCTCAGTGAGGCAGAGTCAGGACACAAGTGCCTTTGGGTCCTTCAGAGTGGCCACAAGAGCTTCTCTGCTGCTCTACTTAAACCTCTGCAAGGGCTAAATCAGGACGAGTGCAAATACAAAACATGAGGCATGTGTAGCTCTCATCTGCCTCCATCTCCCTCTTGAAAAACAAAGCACTTAAGTCTCATTGTGTGGACTGGCTGTCAGCTACAGGGATGGCAGCAGGGTGAGTTGCACAGCAAGGAGCTTAGCAGATTTTTTTAGCAGAGTGGGGTAGGCTTTATCCCAGAATATCAGGGCATGTGAGCACTGCCAGACACATGAAACAGGGAGAACTACTGTATTTTGTTAGCACTGACAGACCAAGGAGCTGTGTAGAGATGCTGATCTCCCAGAGTCTTGCACAGATTAAGATGTGGTAGAGTGAACTTTCTTCCAGCATCATGTTTAGAGAATGCTCTTTGTTTCCTTTTGCTGATGATTGGAGTATAGCCACTATAAACATTTGATACCATGCAGGGTACACAGAAATAACAAGAAAATAACATGCCTAATTAGCCCCGTGGATTATTTTAACCAGCTCCCTCTGGAATACCCTCATTGAACAGGGTTAGATTTCTTCCCTTCCCCCTACAACAGATCCTCACATTTAATTAAACTGGAAACCTGGCTGTGCCTGGCTCAGATGGAGTGTTTCACCACTTACATCGTCTTTGCAGACAAGAGACACTGCTGCTATTGCACAAGTGGAGATGTGGCTGCTTTGTACATTTCCTCTGGGAGGCTGCAGCTCCAGCCACCTCAAACAGTAGCAGATGAAGGCAGAAATCCAAGATTAGAAGCACTAATTTCCATGCCTTCTATAGGCAAAAAATGCTGTCATTGATCCTTGATCCGTTCACCTCATTGCAGGGGCTAAAAAAAAATATCAGGTGAATGGGACAGAAGAGATGGGTCCAAGCTCAGATCTCACAAGGATAGTGAGCTTCTCCAACAGCTTACTCCAAGAATGTTGTCTGGCAATGTTTGGAGGAAACAGGAGATGGTCATCCCTTCCAGA
This sequence comes from Agelaius phoeniceus, assembly GCF_051311805.1. Taxonomy (NCBI): domain Eukaryota; kingdom Metazoa; phylum Chordata; class Aves; order Passeriformes; family Icteridae; genus Agelaius; species Agelaius phoeniceus. The sequence continues at coordinate 17,339,524 of NC_135274.1, forward strand.
CAAAGGTATTCCAGGCAATGAAATTGGTATCATTAACAGTCAAGGTGAAATTGCACTATACAAAATCCTCTCTCCCATTGCCTGATCAACACATTTTCAAAGAACACACAATCAAGTCCCTCCAGATAGGAAGGGATCATCCCATGAGTAAGACAAGATACAGGGCTGAAAACTCAGCACTTCATCTGGACTAGCCCCTGATAAGACCTTAAAATGGGAACAATATAATTTTTTTCCCAAAAATATTTGTTTATTTAGATCATAAATTCTTTAATGTCCAGGCCTTGACCTTATCCTTTTTTCCATGCTTGTCACCCCATTATATGCTGTGTCCACCCACAGCCAGAGCCTGTCTGCCCCAAGACAAGCCTTGCAGAGGGCTCAGTGGCATCCTGGAGCTCTTTCTGCTACAGCTGGATTTGGTTTCCATGTTAGACTAGCAAGAATTATGTTTGAATCACATAACTGTACAAAATTTTCGCCTTCTCAAAAGTCATTTTCTTCTGACAGGCTGAATTCCTCCCCTGTGTCTCTTCTTACACTAATGTGGAGCTTTTCAGACAAAGACTTCAAACTAATTGTGAACAGCAGCAGGTTAATGTGATCAAAGGAGCTAATAGGCTTTCATATGTATTTACATGATTTAAGCTCCTAGATTCAAAGACTGGATCAAGAGATTTGAGATAAATTGCATGAGGATTATTTGTCTGCCTGTTGTGCAGCAGAGAACTTGTTTCTGCTCTGTTGGAAAAGTCAGTGGAGTATTTGCCTGGGCTGGGAAATTGAAGCCTCCTCAGTAACACCACCCAACTTTCCTCATCCATCATAAACACAGCGGCATTACCTTGACCAAGGTCCTTGTGCAACAGAAAAGAGAAACAACCTCAGCTGTGGCCAGGCCTTGAAATGTCGGGAAGGTGCTCACAGGCAGAGTCTTTCTGCTGAGCAAGGAACACAGAGAGAAACCCAACAGCAGAAATGAGCAGAGTCTGGAGACATGCCAGGAAATTTGAGGGGTTTTAATTGGAGGACTGGGCAAATTTCACCTAACGAAAGCAATGGCTTCCTCTGGCTGTTTAAAATTGGTCAGACCAAGGAAGAGGAAAACACCCTGATGGAGGGATGCTGCTCTAAGCAGGGTCCAGGCAAAGCCTAACAGGTCTGTTCTATTTATCTTGTAGAAAAGTGAAACAGTTTGAATAGGACAAAATGTCAGAAGCCCATGACAGAAAAATAAAGTGGGTTGTTGTTTTTTCTTTATATAAGAGGCATCCAAATCTCCAAAGTACACAGGTGAGGGATGTGAACTCTGGTTTCCTTCTTCCATCATGCAAAGCAGTGTGGGAACCCCATATTTTTTTCATTGAAATTCCACAAATCCTTCTCTTTTTTTTTCTTTTTTTTTTCTTTTCTGTTTCTGAAGTAGAAAACCATGAAGTTTTAAACTCTTCCAATGTTCTCAGCTTGTAAAAACTGTTTTAATTGCAATGTCTAGTTTTACTAAATTCAAGCTGCTTTTTGGTTTGACCTTTAAAGCTATATGAGAGGTATACACATTATAAACTGTGAATTTGTTTTTGAATCAAAACAGATTAAAAATGAAAATCATCCAATGCCAGCATATGAATACAGGATAATTTGAGCCTCTTTTCCCTAGACAATATTGTGCTGAAATTGATATGTTTTGAAAAAGATTTTCATGTAAATCAAAATAGCCTTTTTTTCATCCAAAACTGTAAAGCTTTTCTGGCCATCTTTAGTAGGGGCACAGCTGATTATCATCTCCCTTCTCTGGGTATGACTTTACTGAACACAGTGGAACCCACACCTGCAGCTGGGATGTGACAGGGAGCTGTGCCTTTCGGCAGTGCTGGTGCAGCAAAGGGGGACAGTGGGATTGAGGAGGGAGGAAAGTGTCCCAGTGCCAGCAGTGAGGCTTTGTAATCTCCCTTCATGCCCTCTGTGTCTCAGTTTTTGACCAGTTTCTATTTACCAGTAACAGTACACTGTTAACTATTGTGCCCTTCTGGAAGTGCAGAGCTTTGCAAAGCTCTGCAAGATCTCCCCAGGAAACATGCTGCTTAACAAAGCCCTTGCATGGCCTTTTCATTTCACCAGCAGATTTGTGGTTTGGTTCCAGAATAGCACTGTCTCAAATGAGAAAAATGGTCTGAAATTTGTCATCTGCATTCAAAACAGAGAGAAGAAGAAAAGAGAGAAGGAGAGGAAGATGTGCTTTTCTGATATCCACACTGCATGGAGCACAGTGCTCCACAGTCCAGCCCCAAGACTTCCCAGCATCCTGCATGGGCAGAGGGTATTAGGCGATGAATTCCTCCTCTAAAATACTTGTAATTTCTTCATAGAGATACACAACCTTTGGAGATGAAAGCCCATTTCCTGGAGCTTTCCTGGGAGCACATTAAACGTGCTGATCCTTTTTGGGGCAAGAGATAGAAGGGACATGTCCTGGGAGGTAGGGAAGAGGCCAAAGCCAGTGAGATGGGAGTCTTGGTGTCAAGCAGTGTCTAAAATATCCTCCTTGCATCATATTGGTTCTTTAATTGTCACCAACCACGGAGGAACTGATTGAGCCCAGCAAGGGTCCAGAAAAATAGATAATTTCTCGCAGGCATCTAAAATTCATGAACGCGGTGGTGGTCCTGTCACACCATTGCCATGTTGTTCCATGGCCCAGAGTCTCCCTTGAAGGGCAAAAATATCCAGGGTAATTTTTTTTTTCCCTGAGAGTGGAATACATTTGGGTTGTTAATGCAGGGCTCACATTTCAGGCAGATCTCAGCAAAGGGCCGAGAGCTCGCCTCGAACCGCGTGTCGTAAATTAACTCTTAATGTGATGAATGCATTAAAGGGCTGTAAGGCCTGAAGGATGTGCTCGGAAACCCGACGTCCTGATTAAGGCCTTGATTCATGAAAGCTTTACGCACCATTTGCGCAGGTTTCCTCATTGGAATTGTTACTTGGAAAGAGCTCTTGAGTGGCTCCTTCCCAGAGAAATGGGGTTAGGAGTCTGGACATGCAGGCTCACACGTGTGCTCGCAGGCACATGTCCCTGCAGAGGCAAGGACAAGGAGTGGATGTGTGCAGAGACCCACAGGCACTTGTCACACACTCCTATCACGTGTGGCTGCTGGCCCTCAGCTTTGTGGAGTGGCCCATTGTCAGAACCCAGGAAATTCCTCTGGCTGCCCTAGAGGAATCGAGTCCCTGCCCAGGGGGCTCAGAGACCTTGGTACAGAGCCCAAGATCCCTGTGCCTTTGATTTAGCCCTTGGAAAAAACAATTACCAACCTTTATATGAAGAATTGCAAGCCACGAAAGTTTAAGTACAATGCTAGTGAATTTATCACAGGGTGAAAAATAGATTTCTTGGGGTTTTTAGAATAGGGGTTCAGGAGACAAGATGGAGGAATCTGGATGTGTCCAGCTTTTCTCCTTTTTCTTCTTAGCCTCCATCTTCTGGGTGATGTTGGCACTTTTAGACTGGTTTAGAGTAGAAGCTCACTGTCTAACATAGGTGATAGGTATTGGAAAGTAATTGTAAACATTGTACACGTAGCTTTTAGTATGAAAAGATAACACCACCCTGGGGGCAGGCAGAGTGCCTTGGACTGTCTTGCTAAGTGGACCTCGGCTGGACGGGAGAAAAAATTTTATAGATAAGATACAATAAACAACCTTGAGACCGAGAAATGAAGAGCTCTGACTCCTTCTTCGAGCACCGGGCTGGGAAAAGAGACTTTCTAACGTTTCTCCAATGTCACTCTGGCCAACGAGAGACCCTGAGAGCCCCTGGTCCTGCTGCAGACTCAGAGCCAGGCACTGCTCAGCCCACAGCCTTGGTCCTGCTCAGGGATGTGTCTGTGCATGGCTATTGCAGCTGTGACTGGGCCAGAGACTCCCCAGCCACAGGGCTGCCTTCTCTGGTGGGCCTTTGGGGCACAGAGCTCGGCCTTGGGGCAGCAAATCTGCTGGGCTGGGCAGATTACCCCCATTTTTCTGGAGTAGAGTTAATTCTCTTCACAGTGGCTGGTCTGGGGCTGTGTTTTGGATTTGTGTTGGATGCAGGTCTGAAAATACAGAGATGTTATTGTTATTGCTGAGCAGGAGCCAAGGCCTTTTCTGCTTTTTGTACTGCCATGATGAAGAGGAGGATGGGGATGGGGGAGAGGCTGGGAGGAGACACAGCCAGGCCAGCTGACACAAACTGACCAAAGGGGTATTCCAGACATCATGTTCAATATATAAAATTGTGAGAAGGAGGAGGAAGAGGAGGATATTTGGAGTGATGGTGTAATATGTGATGAGGCCCTGCTCTTCTGGGATGGCTGAACACCTACCAGCCCATGGGCAGCAGTGAATTAAGTCCTTGTTTTGCTTTGCTTGTTTGATCACTTTCTGCTTTCCCTATTGAACTGTCTTTATCTCCACCCATGAGTTTCCTGGCTTTTACCCTTCTGACTCTCCCCTTGATCCTGCTGGTGGGGGAATGAGTGAATGGCTGTGGGGGTCTTGATGCTGGCTGGGGTTAAACCACAACACCTCAGAGAGGGAAACTTCAGTGGGACTAATGAGGTGGTGCTGAGCCAGGGTGGGATTGAAGGGAAAAACCCAGAGAAGTTATGGAAAACACTTTCAAGAGGAAAAGCTCTGGGAAATGTCCCATGCTGTGTCCCAGGCTGGGAGGTGTGGATGGGAGCCCTTTGCTTATGTCTCATCTATACAAATTTGGGGGCTTCACATTTACAAAAAGATTCAGGCATCTCATGATGCAAGAACTGCACTGGAGCCTCCCTGGGAGGATTTTATCTCTTTCCTGTCTTTTCCTGGCAGGAAAGAGAGGTGGAAGCCAGCTGCACTGGTGCAGGGGTGCTACCAGGGCTGTGGGGCACAAACAGCGTGTGTCCCCAAGGGGCTGTGACCAAGGCTGTGTCTCTGAAACCAGAAGGGACAAAGCAGCCTGCCATCTCTGCTACCTGGGCTCCTGCTAGGGGAAAAATCTGTCCCTTGAGGAGGTAAGATGTTTAATTTCCACACTGGCTGCCTGAAAGAAGCTATATGGCATTTTCTATATCTCACAGATCTATAGAGAGGAGCAGAAAATTGCTGGAGGAAAAAAAGATAATTCATATTGAACTTGTCATTCCAGGGGGATCTGGATGAATCAGGTTTAAGTGACACCCCACGCTGATCATGACAAACATCCCACATGCAAAGCAGCCTCAGGAATTGTACAGACTTTACTTGAATATCTTACTCTGGGAAACAAGAGAGTCTGCTGAGCTCTGAGCAGAGGATGGTGCTGTGCTCCTTGCTGCTTCTGCCCCGTGCTGTGGATTGAAGGACAGCCTCAATAACACCTCAATTGCACCAGCCCTGCTGACACTGTCAGAGTCCACAATCTCCAGGCACCATGTTCAGGACGTGTTCTGCCTCTGTGCAAGTCCTTGCCACCTTCCACCTGCTTTGGATTGGTGTCCTGCTAGTTTCAGTGAGGATGCTGTGGGGTGCAGTTAACAAGTCACCTTACCTAAAACCTTCAGGATTACATCCTTCTCAAGCCTCTCCTCTCCCTGCTAATAATCCCAGCTCTTTTATTGTCTCTTCCTATGGCAGCTCTCCCATCTTCTCCACTACTTCAGTCTTCTCTGTTACTCCTCTAAATATTCCACATCAGCCCCAAGACCAAGGCTGTCCACAGTATATCCCCAAACCCACAGCAGGGCTTGGACTCAGGGTCTCAGCCCCCAACTCCTGAGCCAGCTTTTCTGAACCTGGGGCATGGCCGGTGTTATTGGTGCTGGCAGTAGGAACAGATCTAGTCTAGTTCTACAAGTTCTGAATTATCTTGTGTTTTATACCCTAAAAATCCCTAACCCACCACTACAATGTGCTCCCTTGTGCTGAAGGGAAAGGAATTGGAGGAAGCTGCAGAATCTGTCCTCTGCATTTCACCCAACATGCCTGGATGTGCACAAAGCCAGAAGCTCTTTTCATCAAAATTTAGTGATGACATTTATCCTGATTTTAATTATAACTTGCTTCTGTGAGTCTGCTGTTAGCGGGATAGAATAATGGCCTGTTCAATCCAAGCAGTCTGCTTGATCCCAGAGATGTTTCATCAGGCAGCAGCAACTGTACCTGAAATCATCACATTAGCTATATGGCAACATCCCTCCTCTCAAGATGCTGCAATAATAAGTCCCTGTTCAACAGGAGGAGAGTTTTATTTGAAGGGCATAAGGAAAATGATGGATTTTTCTGGGTTTAATCTCAGTATTTTTTATTATCAGCATCTGCTTCGGTCTCACAGCCAGTGTCTGCTCCAGAGCCCTGGCACAGCAAAGGGGCACTGGGAGGTGGCTCCTGTGCTGCTCCCACTGCAGTCATGTCTCACCCCAAGTACCAACAAGTGAAAATGAAGATGAAAAACCAGCCAAAGGATGGGGGGGGGGAAGTGATTGCTCATTTATGACATTTAGGAGTGTCTAATTTTCAAATGTTCTGTCAGAAATTTGCTCAGCAGGTGAATACAGGGATGCAGTAGCCTTGAGTGGAGAATTGGCTGTGTCCAGGCTGTAATTCCATGTGCCAGGAAGGATAACAACAGAGCCCTGCTATTCCTTAGCCCCTTACTAGGCCTGTCCAAGGCAGCTCCCATTTGGGGTACAGAGTCTCTGAGCAGCCAAGAGAGCAGGACTGAGCCAGCAGAGGGGTTTCCTGGACAAGGAGTGATCCCCACATCTTTGTCCTGTGCAGCCAGGGCTCAAGGTCCCTGTCTTGCTCTCCTCTGCCCATGCAGCTCAGAGTCAAGATGAAAAAACAAGAACCTGAACAATGGCAAAATGAAAAATGGCAAAATTAGTTTCCCAACATAGACTGTAATAACAGCAATAAAATTTTTTTTTAAAAAATTAGTCTAGCAATTTTTAAGTAAACATCAGAACTTTGAAGAGATGGAGGATTATGTTCACTTTGAGAAAGTACAAGGTGATCAGGGCACACTGGAGGGCTTGTCCTGAGAGCTTGTTTACAAAGCTACTTTTCTCCATCTTTTTTCTTTTTTTTTTCTGGCAGCATAAAGCAGTTTAATCACTGTTTGCCGAGGAACAGCCACAGGAAGCTCTGCTCCCAAGAGCAACAACCAGAGACATTCAATTTTGAAGCTGCCAGTCAACAAAAGGGCATGAAGTTATTAGCTCTGAAGGCTCCATTACCTGTCGGTTCAGACCCCAGATACCATCTTTCATAGATTTTTCTGGGGATTCCCATTTTGATTACAGCTAGAGGCCAGATTACTGCTAGGCAGTTTTCAAAACGTCTCCAGAGGGGCAGTAAACACAATTTAATGTTCAGAGTTAGTGCATTTTGATAAAAACAAGCATATTAACAAAGTAAATGTGCACAAGGATGTTTCCTTCCAGATATGTGAGTGCATTTAGGACAAGCAGATGAAATGCATAATGATGGGAAATTTTGTGGGCAGATGGGGCTGTTTTGCTTTCTGTGTCCCCTGTGGTCCCCAGACATCCCCCAGAGCATCCCCTGCTCAGTCAGGGGATTCTCCTCAATTCCCAGGGCACGTTGATGCCAGAAGTGCCCTTCAGCAGAGGATGGGTCTGCAGGGGCAGGATGAGCTACACCTCACAGGAACAGCAGGAAAAGTCTGATTTGAGCATTGAGGAGAAAATAAATGAGGGTTTGCGGCTTAATCCCTGCTCCAGCCAGGACTATTTCAGATTTTTCAGTTGAACTGCAGGAGGATTTATCTCTCAAAGAATAATTTTGAACACCTTTAAAAAATGCAGGCAGAGGCCACAAAATGATGGTGTCAGACAGACAAAAGTTAGCAGATAACGGGGTGAGGAGTGAGAGAGGGGTCAGTCCCTGTCCATCTGCCTGTCTGCCTATAAAAGTAAGTGGATTAAAGCAGGAAAGTGAGCAAAATCCCCTGGAGTGGCAAATAAGGTTTAAACTGAGCAGCTTCAGTACACCCTCCAGTCTCAGTGGTTAATAGACTGGGGGGCCTTTTTAGTACATTCCTCTTGGAGTATTTCCCATTATTTTTATCTTGAATAATCACACGTTCCCTGGTCCCCAACCCTTCCCTTCACAGCACAGCATTAATAAGAGGTTCTGAGCTGCAGAAGCTGCTCAAAGCACAGCCTTCCAGCTGAAGTACAGGGCTATCATTTTACAATTTGCCTGTGGGTAATGGAGTAAATAGAATGGAGTTCAGATAGTCACGATTTAAAAGGAAAAATATCTGTATTTATGGGCAGAAAGGAACGTGCTCACAGCTACCCTCTGCTGTGAATCTCTGCATATCAGAGCCGGGTGATGCTGAGCAGCTGGGTGCAAAGATGCTGTAGTTAACAAGTGGTGGTGGCATCTGGACAAGATCAGAGAGGAGGGTGAGGATCACAGGGAATTGTAGAAGCACCAAGGCAGGCTCGCCCACACTGGAGGCAGCTCGCTGCCTCTCAGCACTTCAAACAGGATAAATTCACAGGGGGTCCTTCCTTTGCTTTGCAGGCAGCAGAGGAGGAGGAACAATGTCTCCAGGGAGCAATTTGGAGATGGCACCAAGCCTGAAGTCCTCCTCAATTTCTGACAGACCCCTTACTCTTTCCAGTGGCCATGGAGTAATTAGGGGAACAGACAGCTTGTACAGCTAGACAAGGACAAGGCAGCATCTGGGTACAGAACAGCCTGAGACCAGCACCATGAAACTCAGCACTGGAAATGGCTGCTCCCCTCTGGCCCCCGTGCTCTGGGCAAAGTCTCACAAAAGCCTCCTTCAGGACCTAGGAGGAACCTCTGACAGCACCACCAAGCATTACAAAGCATCTGAGAGCTGTAATCTAGCCTTGCTGACACATTAGGCAGAGCTGCTATCCAATTTATCTCTACTAATCTGCTCTTATAAAGGTCTGTCAGATAGAAATCTCCAAAATGAAGGGAGAGCTGCCAGAAAGCTTTTGAATTGACTGTGGGTTGTTGAACTGTTTTAGCACACTATCATCCTAAATTGCCTGCTGCTCAGGCTGCCCTAATGGCACTTGTGTACCACGCAGAACTGGAGGCTGCACTCTCCTGTGCTTATGAGAAACCAGGACATTACGCGAAGGGGGAATAAAACATCTCCAAGATCAGTTGTTAGCACCAGGGATGTTTTATTTGTTGGTCCATGGGAGAAACTTTGGAAGAGCAGTAGGGATGTCCCAGGGGCTGAGCAGTCAGACACACAGTCATAGCCAAAGGCCAGGAGCAAGCCCTGGACTGTGAATTCATGGAGCTGATAAAACACTGCTGGCAGCAGAAGGAGGCTCATTTAATGGGGATTGGCCATGGTTTGGAAGGATCTGTCCCAGCATAGACTTTAACTGCCATTCAGGGGCTGAGTTTTGTGAATAATTTGCTTTTATGTTTTCCAGTTCAGGGAAGAAGACATTCCCCACACCTGCATGGGTTCTCTCCAATGGCCCTGCAATAGTCAGAGCTCACAAAAACCATCCTGAGCATTGGCTTTATCAGAGAGCAACATTGCTAAGACCTGGGTATGTAGTAGCTTTCAGGAACTTCCCTCAAACCAGTTTCTTTGAAACTTTTTTATTAGGAGATAAGTTGGAGACTGGCTTCTGGAAGCCTGTTTGCAGGCAGTGATATAAACAAAGCTGTTGAGTCAGAGATATGCTGCCTTGAGGAAGGATTTTTCTCTGAAACTGGCAAAAATGAACTGATGAACTGCAAAAATTCTTGTTTTGAAATACATCAGTGATGAAGGAGGCAGTGAGGAAGGGAGGCCCTTCTTGCACAGGGAGTAACAGGTCTTCACTCAGGCTGAGTGGAGGCCACTGTGGGTCTGCTTGGAGCAGGGCCAGAGTGACTCTGAACCCTTCTGCAGAGAACCAACCTCTCACTCTTCCATATCTATCTGTTCCAGACAGCCCCAGGCACAGTTTTGGGGCAAGCAAGGCATTTCCAGCATGCTCCTTATGCAGAATGAGCACAGCTACACAGAGGGTGCAAGGGAGCTGCCAGACACTTACAGGCATTACAGACAAAGCTCCAGAGAGAACTCAGAAAGGAATGAAAGTACCCTGGACCCAAGATGCTCAATGGACAGCTCAAGACAGGCAAATCACTGTGGCAGGATGAGCATGTCCTGCTCTGCAGACATGGCTCCTCCAAATCCCATTCACCCATTCAGCCTGTGTGGTTGTGACCCTCTTCACTGCACAGCCTGGCCAGACCATGCAAAAGGTTAAAACAGGGGCTCTGGGAAGCAGACCACTACTCCTGTCTTGCTGCACCAAAGGCATTGTGTCAGAGCTGTGGGTGGGAAGGAGTGATCTCCCAAGCTATGAGCAGGAAGAACACAAATCTGTGTTGCACCCCATCGCCTGATGTACTGGGCTACAAAGGCATCCCACATCCTGATTGTGAGTTGCCAGATTTTTGTTTCCTGCAGCCCTCAGCCTTCCTCTAATTCTTGTCTTAGTTAAGCCAGAGCACATTGTAACAGGGAGACATATGGGAAAGCTGCAGTAGCTACAAGGAGCGAGCCAATGCCTTCATATATCTCCTTGAGATCCCTCCTTCTGGTGGAGGGAACAACCTTATTCACAACTCCCTGATTTACACAGTTCAATAATTCTCAGGCCTCTGGTTCCTGGTCAGAACATGGGGCCTGGGGACAGCAGCAGAGACATCTGGAGCTCACAGAATGTTTCATGAACTGGTACCACAGGAGGATGGTGCCTCTTGCTGCAGGGATCGCCGCAGAGCGCCCGGCCCCGTGTGCTGCTGCACTAAACTGATGAATTATGTGCATTATGTTATTTCAGAGGCTGTTGTAGTGAAGAGGAAACAAGAGTGTCACATTAGCAGCAAAGGCGGGTCATCAGTGTAATAATTGAGTACAAGATCTATCCAGTGGGGGGGTAATAGAATAACAAGCAATCAACAGCAATACAGGAAGAATAAATTAAGCAGCGTGTGTCTGCTTTCATCCAGGCACAATTAATGTCATTAGTCCTGAGAGATCATCTGGCTTTTCTGCAGAGAACTTGTGAGACAGGTAACTGTGCCTGCACCCAGAATGCAGTTCCAGCCCCTGCTCAGCCCCTGGGGCAATGGGTGCAGCAGGGACATGGCTGCATCCCCCTGCCCAGCTGAGCACAACCACCCAGCAGAGTTTTGGCTGAACCCCTCATGACAGCAGTTCCCAGGGGATGCTGTGACCTTCAGGCCACACAGAGTTATGAGTGCCCATCAGCTGCTAAAAGACTCTCACAAAGACCAGTAAAGCTATGGCAAAAAGCTCGGGGTCAGATATGAAAACCCAAGGTATCCAGAGCTCTGAATTTTATCTCCAACTTGAAAGCAAATATATTGTTCACAGGGTGAAACAACCTGTTTACAGCCTCTTCGCTCCCAGCCAAACAGTCAAATTGCCTCTTGCCTGCAAGTTATATTTGTCACCTTATAAATTAATCACTTTCAGCCTGTTCCTCAGCTAAAGCTGTTAAGATCTGGAGAGTCTAGGACAGTTTAATCTAGAGTAAACAACTCTGCAGGAGCTTTTCTTATTTCTGCCTTGGTTTTCTTTTTTACCTCTAGCACAGAAAAAAAAAATTGGTTGTATTAATACTTTCCTGATGTTTCCTCTCAGGAGCAAAACTTCAAAGTGATTTCACAGTCTAGCTCACTCCTGAAAAGAAATAAATCACGAAGTCAAAGAGGCTGGTGGTGGAGTGGTGGCAGGGATTGTTAAAAAAGCTGTTTCCAGCCTTCTCATTCCTACCTCACTGATTAATGCAACAATGGAGGAAAAAGGCTGCAAACCAGCACATACAGCACATGGGCACAAGGGACAGAGGGGCTGGGACTTAGCTGAAAACAGACGACAGAGGGACTTCTGACAGCAACACAAATCATCCCTTCACCCCACAAAATAAAGAAAGAGGACCTGATTTTTAAAATTATCTCAATCTCTAACAAAGAAAGATGCTTTGAGCAAAGTAGCTCAATAAATATTTGTACCACATCACTCGGAAAAAAGAGACTGACTTAATGAGGCTGCAATTTGGACAGTGGGATGTAGGATGCATCTGGTGGATGTGGAAGCGGCCCCCCTTTGGCCAGAGGTGATCTTGTAAGTGGGATGCTCTGAAGAAGACCAAAGGTTGCCTTTTGTTGTGAGCCAGAACTGCCAAAGGGGTGGGCTATGAGAAAGCTCTGTGATAAGAGCTCAGCTAATGGGTTGAGCAATAGCAGGGCTGAGGCAGAGGCTGTACTGATTAGTGTACTGCCAGTGCTGAGGCCTCCCACACAGACAGCTCTGTCTGCCTTCCCTTCCTTCACACACTCAAGGATGCCACATTCATTAGCGTCTGTCTGAGCTCAGCGCCCTCCATCCCTCACCCGGTGTCCTCTGCCTGTTTATTCAAGCTTAATGCCAAGGCAAATAATCCTCCTACGAGGCACTTTTTCACACTCCTAGTGAGAGGCTCTGTACTCTGGGTTAAAAGAAGCAACCCCCATCACAACCTCATCCTCAAGAGGGCTGGGCATGGCAGAGTCAGAGCTAGCTGCCATGCCTGCCCTGCACTGGGGGATGTGTGACTTCAAGTGCTTCAAGGAAATATCACCACCACCTCCAGGCAATGCTGAGATGCCTGCAGGGAAACTTTCCTCCCATCTTATAGCTGACTGACTTTGAAAAGATTGAGTCTGGTCCTCCATCCTGCTAGAATTTGGACTAAACAAGAGGTTTGAGCCAAGGCAGCGAGGGGTCATCGCTTCATGCAGAACTACTAATGCTTTTAAAGGGATCATGATGTGAAATTCTCATCTCTGCCCAGCATGGCCTGGGGAGTCTTATGTGCTGCATAAATGCAGCTTGAAAGATCCCCTACCCCAGCAATAAAAAAGGAAAGGGGATATGTGCACTGGCCATGGGCTGCAGAGACACCAGGCTGGGGGCAGCGGGGGAGCCTGGGTACTGCTCACCTGTAGTGTGCACACTGAAGGGCATTGTTAGTGCTCAGCAGAGCTCAGGGAGTCTGTAAAGCTCCCTGCAGACCAAGACTTCCTTCTATTCACCTCCAGCCTCCTTTTACTCAAGTAATATCCAGAAAGTGTAAAATTATCTGTCTCCCTTCTGTCACTGCCCCAGCGCATCCATCTCCCACCTGGGAACGGTGTGAATGCGGCTGCTGACATGTCATTTCACAGAAAATCCTGAAAAACATCCGCCCCTGGAGTTCTGAGCTGGATTTGGGTCAGTCCCAGGGAGATTTTTACTAGGGGAGCTTCAGAGTCCCCTGCACCAGCCCTCATTAACGGAGGCTGCAGCAGCCGCCGCCGCAGCGCCAGGGAAGCCGAGGCAGGGGGACCCAGGGAAGCCAAGGCAGCTGTTTCCCTTGTGCAAATCCAAGGGGTTTGGAACAGGCAGGGCAGCACTTTAAAGACAAAATGGTGCAGGGGTTTTGGGGCAGCAGGGAAAGAAGGGGATAGAAGAGAGAAGCTGGACAAAGAACAAGTGTCATTGGGGATGGCTCAGACAAGGTCCTGGAGAGACATGCAGGGGAGGACCAGGAGCCAGGGCATGATGGATTCAGGAAGGAACATGCTCAGAGGATGCTCTGGCTTTGTTTCAGCATCCCAGGCTGCTGGAAAAGATCTGCAATAGCATCCCAATGGTTAAACAGCAGCCAGGCTCATTTCCTCGCTCTGATGTGTCTTTATGTAAGGGAGCCCAGGATGCACAGCATGTGCTGGGGATCTGGAGGTGGGAGCCCCTTGGAAATGAACCGTGCTTTCCTCTGATTGCCACCTTCAGCAAGAAAATTGTCCTTTCAGTTCTAATTTAAATTTAAAAAAAAAAGGAGAAGATCAATATATGTGTGTGCATAGATATAGAAAGCAATTGCAGCCCCCACAGAGTGAAAGGAATAAATAAAGAAGTGGGAGAATGATTCAGTAGCAAAGGCTGGTTATGTGTGTGCCCATTAGCAAAACTTGGAGAGGAACAGGGCTAATGACATTGAAATAATAAAGTCATTAAAGTGAACAGCCAGAGCCGGTGCTTACACCGGTAAGTGCTGCTGAGTCTTTGAGTAGATTAAGTTCATTTTAGTGACCAGGCTGCCTCTTCTAAAGTAATTATTGACAGATCCATGAGCTGTTTGCTTTGCATTTAGTGATCAATTAGTATGCAAACACTCTCGCCTTCTCAGCCAAGCCTGTGGGATGTTTCTGTAGTTAATTATTTAAATACTTAGGTGACAGGATAACGGATTTCAGGAATTTTGTTGTATTTAAAGCCTGGCTGTGCCTTGTGATGTGGAAACAATCTGACTCTCATTTTAAAATTTCCATCCCAGCAAGAATTTGCTCAGTTAGAGAGGAGAAGTATCTGCAGATGCGTCATTAAGAGCATGCAATAAAATGGAGCATTAATGCAGTGCTCTGAGCTGGCAATGTGGAGATGGGGAGGGCTGGTTTGAGGGGGAGGAAGAAAGGGGATGCCAGGAAAACCAGGAACTTTCTGACTCAATGCTGCAGTTAGTAAGGATTTTGAGGAAGCACCCATGTGGTTGTTGTAAGAAAAGGATCCTGAGCAGGGTCAAATACAAGCATTAAGTAGAATTACAGAAAAACTTAACTCTCTTATTTCCTGCTTGCTGCCCCAGTGTGACAGTCTCTGAGGGGCTTTGAGCATGACCAATGTGTGTCCCTGAGAGTGTTCCAGGCACTGGAGGACAGTGGGAGCTGTGACATTCTGGTGCTATCCCAGCATCAAACACAGTGGGTGTGACAACAGCCAGGACCATCTTGTTAGGCAAGGAAAAGGTGCCCTGACCCAAAACTGCCCCTCTTAGACTGCCTTGCCTGGCAAAAACCTGTTTTAAAACAAAACCTCTGCCCCTTTATTTGTGTTTGAAAAGGAAGAACCAACCAATACAGCCCAGCAGCACTCGATGTAAAGCTGAGGCTGCACTGCAAGCCTTGGTCAGTGATTCCCAGGCCAGCCCTGAGAGATCACCCATGCCAGGGTGGCTGTCTGCAGTAATCTGCTCTTTGGGAAAGAAGGTGCTGCCATCCTGGGGAATGATGTCTCATGACACCACCTTGGATGGAGCTGCTGCTGCCAAAGGGGGAACTCAGCCTTAAAAGCCTGTCACGGAGAGATCTCAGAGAGGAGCTGAACGAAGCCAGATGATGCTGAGCCACCACCTGCAGCCTCATGTGCTCAACCACCTCCCTGTGTCCCTGCCCTGGTATTCATGCAGAGGCACCTGCAGGTCTGTCCTCCCCATCTCTTCTAGAGTGGACATTCAGAAAGTCCAGGCTGGCAAATTGGCTCTGGCCCTTGCTGAGGAACTCTGTGGCCCCCAGTCTCTTCCCTGGTGCACACATGTGGGTTTCTCACCAGTAGAGAATTGCCATCAGCTGCCCCAGGATCCTGGCAAATGCCTGGATCCAGACAGTGCTGTGGCTGCCAGTGTGAGCCAGTTTGGCCTGAGCTGCAGGTTAGCCAGCTCCTGCTGCAAGCCTCACCGTGCCCATCACCTGGATGAAGGCACCTGGCAGGGGACAGACCCACTCTGACCATGCCAGAGCAAGGTGGAGCCATGCAGCCCCACACCACAGCCCCCATCAGTCACATCCCAGACAGCCACAGAGCCCCTCTCCCCCACAGTCAGATGGATTAACATGGCAAACCACAACCAAGCAAACTCTCCATATCCCATTATCCATCTCCTAAACCATCCTGTCCTCCAGTGCAGCATTCTTTGCAAAGCAAAACAGCATTGATTTCAGTGCCAGCTCTCCAGCCCTGTTATTTATTTAGCATGAAAAGGCTAGTTTGCACGCTTCTTCCCTCTCTGCTTATCAGTCAAGGGATGTTTACACTGTGAAAAGCATCTGTTAAGACAACAGCAGCTTTCTCCATAGCAATTTATTGTCCTCAAAAAAAGAGTGGGGCAGTTTAGTATCTTGTTAATGAGTCTGTCAAACTGACTGTGATGGCTGGGGAAAAATACAAAATAAAAAATGGAGTTTATATTGAAATCAATGGGAGTCTAACTACTTTTAAAATGACACTTTTCCCATTGGGTGTCGATTAAGCTGTCAGACTTAATAGGCCTGCCCCAGAAAAAAAATATATCTTCAATAAATAAACGGCCTAGATAAATACATTAATAACTGGTATGTACTGAAGACTCCTCTGCTGGTACTTGTTATCTTTTTTTTTCTCCTCTCTGAAGTTTACATAACTGTCTGAGAGCTAAAAAGCATTTAATTCTCTCCTAGCATATGGCTATTAAGCAGGATTTACTGTAAAAAGTGCTTTCTGACATGTGGCTAATGAAGTCTGTGTGTGTCTCAGCTCTGTAACAGGCTCTTGAACTGCAGCCACACTTCCATGCTGCTGAGGGCTGAGCAACAGTCTGCCTCTGCCATCTACCAGCTCCAGACCAATCTGGCAAGTCTGAGGAGCTCCTCATCACTTCCTCCTCCCTGCTCACAGCTCCCCATCCCTGCCTTTGGAGGGACCTGGGACCAGCATTCCCAATCATCAAGCTCATGGGCTGGCTGCCAGGAGGAGAAATCACACAGAGGATTTTGAGCACCTTTGGGATCTCCTGGCTCCAGGACTCCCAGAGTCATAGCAAGGCCATGACCTAAAGAAGGAATTCATCAGGATGCATAAAATAAATGGTTTTGTCCTGACTTTTTATCCCATGAGTTTGCCTGCTTTCATTTTCCTGCCCAAAGACTTGATGGGAAGAGGCTATCTAGACACAGAGATGTAAAACCAAATCAAAGGCTCTACCTTCTCTGGGTTTAAGTAGCAGCAGACATCCCTGAATTTGCTGGAATTACCTTGGGTATACAATCATGGCTGAGCCTTGAATTTTGCAGACTCTGTGTCCATGCCAGTGCACAGCTGTTGGTACAACAGGCTCAAGACACATCCTGCTCACCTTTCAGGGCTTGTAGGGTCTGTCCCTCCACTCTGGGTATTTGGGACTGCCCCATTCACACGTGGATCTGTGATGCTCACTACTAAGATGTCCTTCCAGATAAGAATGTTTTCCCAGGCTCTGTATAATTTAAACAAGCCACTAACTGAAAAAATAACTAACCTGCTAGATATGTGCTGCCAAAAGCCCTGTGCCTGCTGAGCCCTCTCTCCCAGGACCTCAGATTCTCAGGCAAGGACCTTCATGGACTCTTCCTAGAAAAGGCAAATACCCTTTCCTACAAAGATCCACTCCTTGCTCCTCTTAGCAGCACTTCTTTCAGCAAATAACTCTTCTGGACAAAGAGTTGTCCTCCTTAATTCTCCTGTCTGAGTGACACACAAGGTCCAGCTGAGGCCCATCAGCCACTTCTGGGGGTGACAAGGCTGGATGGGGCTCCCGAATCCTGCTGTCAGCAGCAGCCAGCCAAGACACCCATCCAGGGATGCTCATTAGCGCCCGGCCATTCCCATCAGGGCAGAGATGGCTGCAAGTCACGGCAGAAATAGAACCTGCCACGGAGCAGGGAGCCTCTCTCGCTGGCAGGGCTGATTAGCTCCCGGAGATGAATCGCTTGCCGTGGGGCATTGGGGGTCCCATGTCACAGGGCTCGGAGAGGTGGCAGCGCCTCCCCCTTCCCCGTCCCTGCCGGGGCTAAGCTGCCGTTGATAGAACTAAGTGGAGTTACTTAAATATTCACAGACTCCTTCCCCATGGTGTTTACTAGGAATTTACATTTCCACAAGTACTTTGATTTCACCACATTTCCTTTCATTCTTCCCCCAGGGAAAGGCCACCAGGGGAGGTTTCTTCTCCTTTGCTTTTCAGCAAAGCTTCAAGCCCTCCCAATTCCAATTTGGAGTGTTTCCTTTTTCCTTTCCTCTCTTCACTTTTCTTCAAAGAAAGAAAGCAAAGAGACAACAGAGGGGAGATGAAGGAGAGCCTCTAAAACCACCAAAGTCCTCCCCCACCTCTAAAAAACGCCACAAAAAAACCCCCCAGCATTCCCAAGCATCCCAGGCTGATGAAAGAGAAGGTCTGCAAAACTTCCAGAGCTAAACCCATCTCTCGAAAACACTCGTTCCTGTTTTACACCCAGCTTTGCCAGTCAGCGCGGCGTGTTCTCCAAAGGGATGCGGCCCTTTCCGCGCTCCCTCGCCCCCCGCCTTTCCCGGGGGCAGCAGGCGGCGTTCGGAGGCGGCGGAGCTGCGCTCGCAGCCGGGCGGGCTGGCACGGCTCGGGTGAGCCCCTGCTGCTCGGGCAGCTGCCGGCCTTGGCTCCCGAGCTGGCCGGGCAGGAGGAGCTGCTCTGCTCCTCTGCAGGCAGCCTGCGGCCAGATGCTGCGTAGGTCTGCGCTGCAGTAATGACCGTAATTAATAACAATAACATGCCTGCAAACCATGATGACAGCAGGCACTAATCTTTCATAATACTTTTAAGACAAGAAGGGGAGAATCCTGCCATACAAGTCCTGCTCTATATCCGTTTGGAGGCAATGCTTAGAGGAAGCAGAAGACCTCTTAAATGGCAAGCAAATTTGTTTTTGATTGAGCCAGGTTCTATCAAAACCTTCTGTCTTTACGCTGTCACTGAATTTACTTTGTCCCAGTCTGTGTCTATTGCGTTAGGCGGCAAACATGGTCCTTGCAGGCAGAAAAAATATTCAGGAAAATGGCAATTTTATATGGTTACAGCTGCTTCACCAAGGTGGGAATCGGGGAGGACTTACTGCTGTGCTGAGCATGAGGCAGTTTAGTGCTGCTGCTGCTCCTTCAGCGAGGTGTTTGACTTGCTCAGCCGGGAGCAGGGTGGCAGTGGTGCTACCTGAACCCTCGGTGGTGAAGCAGCGTGCAGGACAGCAGCTCCCAGGAGCACAGCAGCTCCCCGGGGCTCAGGAAATCGGGGCTCAGTTTCCCCAGCCCTGCCGTGTGTCAGCGGAGAGGGCAGAGCTGTCCCCTCCCCACCCCACAGCCTCCCCGTGCTGCTGTCTCACACCTCCCCATGCTGCTGTCTCATTTCTTTCAGGGTCATCAGCCAACTCTCATCCAGAAAACCTTTGGTATGTTAAATTCCCTGCACATGAAAGGATAGAGCACAGGCAGCTTTGCTAGCTCAGCTCACCCCCTGCCTCCCCCAGCCTTTCCCTCCAGTGCCAGCTCCATTAAAACCAGTTCTGCCCCCACTGTGAGCCAGAGGTTTCTTGCCCCTTTCGTGGCTGATGTAGCAGAGTCAGTTGATGTCATAGAATGTGGACAGTCATTTCCAGACTGTCCCAGGAAGAAAGGACACCTTGGAGAACCCACACCATGAAACTGCTGCTCCCTTCCCCTGGGTCTTTGGAAACAGCTTTGGAAGGAGGGTTTTTTTTTGAGGGAGAACTCCCCGCACCCACCTTTTCTAGCCCCACAGTCCTCCAGGGGCAGAGAGGAGACAGCACTGTTCATGTTCTAATTCACAGCCCTCTGCCTCAGTTTCCCTATCTGTGACACGGGGGTTGGATAACTATCTCCCAATCCCTGAGGACAAATTGGGAGCTTTTCATAACTGTAGACAACCTGTGGGTACCTAGATACAGTGGCAAGTGTTTATGAAGTGAGAGGAGCTCCAGGGGCAGAGGGGTTGCAACACAGGCATCAGAGAAACAGCAGGTGCTATTTAGAAAGTGCTGCTGCAGTGTTTGAAGTGAGTGCAAGGAGTGAGTGCAGAAGGTCCTGTGAGGTGTCAGAGCTGATGGTCCCTTCATCCTGCTGTGTCTCAAGTTACAGGACTCACTCCCTCCACAGCCTGGTGGTTCAGTGGCTGGGTGGGCTCTGCTAGAGTGGAAACATCTCCCAATTACACTAATGAGGAGCAAGCTCCCCAGAGGGCTCTGGAGATGAGGCACATCGTTTTAAGAGGATTTTAATTGGCCTGGGAGTTTGAGGGCTACTGGAGGTGCACAGCAGCCAGGGAGGCTCTCCAGGTGCTGCTCCTCTCTTGGTGCTGGAGACAGACAGGAGGCTCTGCACATCGGCCACTGCCATGGCTGGGGGGACACTGGGTGACCTCAGCAAGGACACAGAGTGGTTTGCAGCCACCTTGGGCAGCAGGACTCTCTGAGGCACCTGGCAGTGGCTTGGGTTCTGCATTGCCCTGAGGACTGGAGCTCTCTGTTCTCCCAAGCATCCACTCCAAGCACCCATGGAAAATGGAGCCTTGCTCTTCAGAGGGTCCTCTCAGCATGTTTGCTCCCACAGAAGCTGCCAGGAGAGCTGCTTTAGCTGCTGCCACTCACAGAAGGGAAAATCCAGTGTTTTATCCTGCAGAGCCCTCCCAGCCTGTGTGGCTGATGAGAGCTGCCTGCTGCTGTGCATGGCAGGGGCAGGGCTGAGGGACCAGACACAGGTGATGGAGCCAAGCCTTGGTCATGCAAGGCTGGGGCTGCCCTGTGCAGTCTCTAAACACCCAAGAAGGAGAAGGAAAGCTCTTGCAGGGGTGACAATGTGGCAGTGTCACAGGGGAGACGTCTCTCATGGACAGCTACAAAAGCATCCCCTGCTGCTTGCTTGCTCAGCTTCTTTCCTCCTGGGCTGGTGCCTCTGCAGGGCTGCAGATGCCCACCCCTCCCCTTCATGAGCCATGGGTCAGCTGTCCCAGCATCTTTCTCCTCCCTTGAGTGCTGTCCCTTCCCCTCATCCCATGCCTCCCTGCTTCCTCCTTCCCAGCAAGAGACAGTGAGGATGGGGACAGCATCATTCCCCATCCAGGGAACAGAGACAAGAGTAGAGGTGAGATGAGATGGGAGCAGGACAAGTGAGATGTGCAGGGGTAGACAACAAATGCAGGGCAGAAGATCCTGACTCTGCCATGCTACACCTGTGCTCCCAAACTCTCTTCTGGAAGCTGGCTCAGCTGCATGCCTGGATGTGAAAATTCCCAGGGAGCTTCTTTCATTCACAGAGTGACAGCTCTTGCCATGCTGGGACACAGGAGCCTGTTGAGAGGCTGTGAGATATCATCCAAGGCAACCCTTTAGTGTTTGATTTATCAGAAAGGTGACCTTGGGAGGACCAGTGTAAGATTTGCTGAAGGAAAGCTGGTTTTCCTTGACAAGCACCACAAGGTGCCAGTCTGGGAGCTCCTGCTGCATTACCAGCCCCAGTACAATATGAGGGTGGATGGGTGGGCTGGTGTGTTTGTGCAAAAATAATGGTTGCACTTCAGTGCATAGATAACTGCGGGATTCACTGCAGATGGATGGATGCATGGATGGATGGATCCACTAAATAGCAAAATAATGCAGATCCTTAGAAACAAGATTTTTGAAAAGTCTTGGTAATGTCTGCTGTGAACTCACTGTGACTGTCTGCTTTGTCAGTCTCAAATTCAGAGAAATGGGAAAAGCTTTTATAAATCTCCTTCATGTGCCAAAGGGGTAAACAGAAAGGATCGCCTGCTCCTGTAACTTGGGGTGAACTTGTCCATCAGGTGATTGGAAATCTGAAAGTAAACGAAGCTTTAGAAAGAAATGCCATTATCTATCAGCTTTGCATTTGTACTCTGTGTTAATCCTTTTTTTTTTAAGTCAGAGAAAAGCAGTCCTTCATTTTGGAGTGATTTTCAATGTACGAGAGATATTTTATAACACTGCAGAAAGTGACCAATCTGAAGTGGAGGATGAATATTATTCTTCCTGCTGGGAAAATTATTAATAGAGCTGTGGGAATTGTTCACCTTATCTTTATTTCAGGTACAGAACTACTGCATCATGCATCAAGTTTAGTATCCATATCTGCAATACTAACACAAGCTTTCTCCAAAAAAGCTGTAGGCAAGATCAGGAAAGCTTAGGTATATGTATGTACATATATATATAAATGTGTAAGTGTATAAAATTGTCTATATTTTAAACGTAGGTAGAATTTACTCATTCCCTTCAAGGAGAAGCACTGAAAGAAACCCACAGAGCATGACAAGCTCATCATCATAATTAACATTTTCTACAACAGTTTAAAGGAAATAAATTCAGTTTGGTTTCTTTGGGTTTTTGTTCTTACTTTCAAAAGTAACTACTTGCTGTCTTAAGAAAAGCCTACAGATGAGGCAGAGACAGAAACTGCTTATTTAGAATGCTCCTTATTATGGAAATGTTTGACTACCCTTTTGGGATTGTTTCAGAGGAATTAGGCACACAAGACTGGAAAGGAAGAAAAGGGACTTCAAGCCACATCCCCGGCAATTGCAGCCCCAGGGCAGCCACGTGATGCAAGAGAGTCCCCAGAGCATCTCATCCACATCCCATGTACACAGCACATCAACATCCCCTTGAGATGCTGGAGCTCTGACAGAAAACAAACCCACAGCTCTCAGGTGGCACAGGGAGAGGCAACAAGAGGTAGCAAATGTGTCGCCAGATGTCTGAAAATGCAGTGGGTTTGCTTGGAGAAGTTCAGAGATGCACAGCTCGGGAGATAAGATGCTGGAGCTCTGTACCCTCAGCTATCACAGCCCAGGTCTTTGCTCTGTGCTGAGCACACTTGTGTGTGGCAGGGGTTGTGCTGTAGCAGGACCCGCAGCCTGGGGCAGGAAGCACTGGTAGATGGAGCAGGCAGCATGTTCCTCTTCCAGGTAGAAGCCACTTTGTTAAAAATGCATGACTCATGGAACAATCTGCCTTCAGCCCCCAGCTGCTCCATCCTCAGTTGCTCTTCTCCACCTGGCCACAAAGCTTTCCAGTGCTTGGTGCTGCTCCCCTTTGCCCTGCCATCAGCTCACCCCCCAGGCTGCCAGGTGAGGAGATGTGCAGAGGTCCTGCCGAAATATGGCTTTTGCCATCTGTGCCATCCACACAACAGATGGACATGATAAATAGAGGTCCTTAGCAAGGCCCATTGAGTCCTGGATTTTGATGAGCTGTCTATCAAAACCGTTAGCAACACCAGCTCTGTGCACAAAATTAAGTCATTGGTAAGCCAACAAAGTGTTGAGAATGATATAGGACCTGTGGACCCACTTCTTCCTCTGGCAAGAGCAGAATTTGACACTTCACAGAGTCAGATTGCCTGTGACTGCTGCCAGGAGATGGGCCAGAGTGCAGAATCTGTGGTGGCTTCATCCACAGAAGTGGCTTTATGCAGCAGCTGCAGGGAGGAAAAGTTTTGGTGTCCTGGCTCTTCTCCTGGCTCTTTCCTTTGTACCTCCCCTCCCACTCCCACGACAAGAGTAGCCCAACCCGTTTGTCATCAAGAGCCATGATTTGGTCTTAGCTTACAAATGTAAGGCTTGAAAGTTCAGGAGGAGCTTGATTAGCAGAGACAGATCCTCCTTCAGTGAAGAGGATCCGTGGCATCAATATCAGTGATTGTTTAAGCTGGGACTGTGTCACAGACCTATAAATACAACTGTGTGATCCAAACTCCTGACTACAGCAATAGTCACAAAGGCTGCAGGAGCCTGCTGTAAAATCCCAGCCCACAGAACAGGAAGCTTTCAAGCAAGGGGACACGGCCCTTTCACTCACCCTTTGTGCAAGGAGACTGACTCATGAGTGACTTCATCCCCCACGACATTCACCAGCCTCACCTCATCTGCTGTTCCTGCACCCTGGAACATCCCTCTCGTGTTACTCCCCCTACACAGACCCCTGCATCTCCCTCCTGCAGTCATGCCCCAGCTGAAAACATGGATTTTTCTGCTCTTGACTCAACAGAGCCAGTAGTAGGGTGAAGGAGCAAATAAGCTTCTGTTCTGCCTTGCACATTAGCAACAAAACATAACTGACTGCATCCTGATTGCAAACACTTTATTCTTGGTGACAGCATGGCAGAGGCACAAAGAATACAGTTGGATTCGCAGAGCCCAAGATGAGCTCTGCAGAACTGATAATTAGAAGAAATCATCTTTTTGACTTGTGAGCTGAGCACATTTGAACTGAGATCAGTGAGGGGGAATAAATATGAAAACCAGTTATGTCATTTGAACCAAGTCACTTCCCTGATTATAATCACCTCCCTGTATGGACATAAAAAAGGTGAAAAAATGCCCATGTCAAATTATTAAGGAATTAGGGTGACCAGACTGCACTTAATGACTCTGTCGCTCGTAGAATTTAAGTGAAGTTGTCTGATGGGATTCTGAAGTCAGATGTGCACTGAGAGGGATAATTGGAGCATCGGAGTGAGGATTTATGGTACCTTTGTGGTAGAAGTCTCAGCTCAGGTTGTACTGTGCTGCACTGCTACAGCAGGAAATCTCCCTGCTGGCACGGGCTGGAGAAACAGCAGCAAAGTGTTCTACAGAGTTCCTGCCATATGGCAGAGTTTCTGCCATAAGGTTTGACTGTGGTGAAAAACAGAGTTACACAGCTTGATGGTCCAGCACCACTCCTGGCATCCCAGGAAATGCTCCTTGATTGCAGCAAATGGAAGAAGTGGGGACTTTGCTCAGAAGGAACATGAGAGGTCAGGTGAATGCTGCATGAAACAATCATCTGCAATCTTCTTGTGATTGTGGCTGAGATGCAGCAGGGTCAAAGATCCACAGACACAATTCCTAAAAGTGGAGATGATCCCCAAGGATGCATCTCAAACCCACTTATCACCAATCTAAGGCTGGATCTGAAAGATGCTGAGCATCCATGAAGAGGTACCCAGTTTTGTCCCAAGAAAACCATTCACATTTCCCATCTGTCTGGTCCAAATTCACCAATATTATGTCAAGAATATTCCTATATCCAGCTGTGCTGCAGGCAAAGGAGAAACCCTGCCAGCAGCATGAAGCCCTTTCACCAAGCTCCAGCACCCATTTCACCATCATAACCCTCTGAAAAGCCTTGAGATGGGACAAAAACTTAAGAGATTTCTGCTTTTTCTTGCTGCTCTGCATGAACCAAGCCTGTGCTGAGGAGCTTTCTGAGCAGTGTTTACACACTTACATCCACTAAGCCTCAGCAGCTTTGCTATCTCTCAGCGGAGATGTTTCAAGAAATACATTTTTGATCCTTTATTAGCTATCCACTGGAGGTCTTGTGGAATCTAAATTAAATACCATTAGGAGCCCTTTAATCTGCAGTGCTTGCAGTAAAAGCAGATGGTCTCTCCTGAGCTCGTTCACCGAAGGCTCTCCCGGCACGCTCCCCTCAGCCCTGCAGCTCGGAAAGCCAGCCAGGAGCTCAGCAGGATGGAATTGGCTGGGTTCCCCTGCCGGCAGAGGGGAAAAGCCAGCCTGTGCCAGCCAACAGTCTGAACCAGTATTCCCTCACAGGAAGGAAATCAAGGAATTTGGACAGCTCTTCCCAGCGGACTGCCAGGATCATCTAAGAACCTACGCTGCTGTTTTCTGCTCCCACAACAATTCAGGAGGACAGAAGTACTCATGTCTGTCAAACTGTTTAATCTCCCTGGCTTAAGCTGCCTGTCCAAATTTGAAACCTGGCTAGATTTTCCCCAGACTGCTTGTAACTGTGTCTTATCCTTTTATTAAGATGAGGAGGATTATTTGAAGCTTTTGTTCTTTACAAATTCCCCTGTGCAAAGGCAAGGTGGCGCTTTAGATGAAATCTTCATTCCTGGCTGCTCAGATGAGAGATGCTGTGCTTTGCCACAAAGGATTTAGTGACATTGGATGCTGAAAACTGGTACAGCATTGTTGGGGGGGTGGTGTGTGATGCTCTAGTCCCCATGATTGCTGCTTTCTTCCTTAGAGCCTAAGAAGCTGTGTTACTTCAACCCCGCAGAATGAGTCAGAAATCCTCATTTTTGGTGCTAGAAGCATAAAAATAGGCAAATTTTCATGTTAAATGGAGGACAGGAAGAGAGTTCCCTCTGACAACTTACAAACCTGTCTCCTCTGAAAGCCTTTTCTTAGCTGCATCACTTGCTCTTATTTCAACTTGCCTTAGTGATTTGCAGTCATTAAATCACTTAGCTAAAACATGTATAAATCTTAGTGTTGAATCCCTGCAAGCTAAACATCTCTGGGGAAAGTCTGATCAGGTCCTCCTGAGAGGGACCTTAAGGATATTTGCTCACTGGTTCACAGACATACAGGCCTGCTGAAAATGGGCAGCAGTGACATTGGCTGGGCAATTTTATGCCCGGCAAAAAAGGATAAATCTGGGAGGTGGGTCCCTCCCAGACCAAGGGCTTTAGAAAGCACCCAGCTTCACTCGTGTTCTGATCAAGGAGCAGGGCATAGCCATGATACACATCCATATCTCATGCCTCCTTGAATCCTGTAAGAGACAAGGACTGTGTTCTGGATGGAAAGGTAGATAAGAATTTGCATCTGCAAAACTGTCAGCAACTAGCAAAACTGCAGGTGTGGTATGGGGGAGCAGGACCTCTACAGAGAAACACACAGACCCAGGAGCAAGGCACAAAGCCCCATTCCTGCAGAGCAGGTACTGTGGTGAATCACTTCCTCAGCCAGTTTTTCCCAAGCGTTGCTCAAAAGAAGAAAAAAAGCCCCTTTTGTTGGTGGGATACCCATCTGGGAGGTGTGCCAGTTTTGCCTTGGCCTCCAGGGATTTCCTTAGCATTGGTGAGCATTTGAGGTTCTTAGATACCTTTTTGAAGTTGGGTCTTCATTTCTCTGGGTTTCCAGCCTCTCTCCTTTGTGTAGCCCTTTCAGACTGTAAATGTTTCAGAGCAGGAAGTCTCTTTTATTATGTACAGCACCTAGCACCGCAGAGCCCACTTGATGATGCCATCAAAAGCCTGCTACATACCAGCAAGGGCAAAGAGGGATGCTGAATCAAAGGAGCTCTCATTAGCAAGCCAGGCAGGGAATGCTGGAGGAGCTGCCACGCTTGGTGACACGCTGCATATGCACCCAAGAAGTCAAGAGCTCCTTTCAAAGCTGCCTGACGTCCCCCTGTGATCTGCTTGCAGGATGCTAACAGGGCCAGCAGGGAAGCAATGTCTGACAGACACAGTCACTGATTGCTGTTGTAACCTAGAGTGCATCAGCAGAACTGGGCGCTGGGTCCATCCCTCGCTGTTTGCCCATGCTCAGTATTCTCATGCCGCTGTGCCAGAGCCTCCCCTCCTAGGTAATCTTCTTGGGAAGTTGTGGTGACTTTGGCTTACTCTTTGGGAAGTCGTTCTGGGGAGTGTAAAGGGAAGAATCCCGTAAGCAATTAGCAGGAGGAACACGTGCATTGCAGATGGTTAATCTGCCTGCTTTCATGTGAACAAAGGAGAAGTCCCTTGAATGAAAGGAAACGGGTAACTTTAATGCAGGCTACAGTAAATGCAAATTAACTCCACAAATAAAGAAGCTTTTCTTTTTGGAGCCAAGAAAACATTTCTCAAAGTCTGTATTTTAAGTATACAATAATCTCTTTGATACCTCAGAAAGCTGTCCCTGCCGTGAGCAGTCTGATATCTTCCTTGCAGACAACAATCAGTCCATCAGCAGTGCTCAAGGATGAATATTAATATTTGATTGTTCTCTAGTATCCTGGCACGTCCACTTGCAGGGCTGGAACCAGACTGACTTCCCCTGCAGCCTGCAACCTGCCTGGCCTCAGGTTTTGGCTGGAGTCCAGGAAGGTGTCTCACATCAAGCTCTGGAGCATCCAAAGACCTTGGTGTGGACCTACTGCCCTCCTAAGCACTAGGGTGTATCAAAGTTTTGATCCCTTATGCTGTAAAGACCCTGTATCAATTTAGCAGATTCATGGGAAGAGAGTGGAACCAGGTGGAGGCAATAGGCTGAGCCAGGTGGCCTAAGAGTCTGGGGAAGCTTTGCTTGAAGATATGACAAAGAGCAAAAGCTCTCTGACCAAGGGAGCTTGGGGATATGACCAAGAGCAAAAGGAGTAACCCTGGCCCCACTCAGCACTCACCAGCACCTTCACCCTCAACACTAGTCCCACCTCCAGCCCAGTGTGACACAGAAAACAGGCCCTTCAGATAATGCAGGAGAGGTCATGGAATACCAGTCTCCAGCAATGGCTAAGGTGGTCCCAGCACTGGCTCTTTCCAGCTGAAGTTTGAAAGGGACGTGAAATCCAAAGCACTGTCAGTCTTCTTAGCCCACTCAAGCACAACAGATTTGTAAGTCAGTGAAGCTGGTGGTGCTTGTGAGGATTTGGTTGCAGACAGATCAAAGAAAATCCATCCCAGGAGAGAACATTTGCAACGAGAAGCAGAGAGTGTGTGTGTGAGACAGGGAGGAGGGAGCACAGTGGGGGTAGAGGAAAGGACACAATGCAGAAGATTACTTTAATTTCCTTCTCCTTCAGGCTCTTTATTAACACCCAGCCAGATCTCTCTCCCTGGCTGTTGCAGCAGTGGCAGGGGCCAGGCTAAATGTGATGGCAGGGCAGTGCAAAGCATCTACACATCCTGCTTCTCTCACAGTAGCCGTGAGATCAGATGGGGCTGGAGGGGACATGGCAATAAAGGACCAGTGACAAGCTTTTGCTTTTCGTGACCAATCCAAGTGACCTGCTGCAAACGCCACTCTGAGAGGTGCTAATGTGTGAGGATGTAATTTCCTGGCCAGTCCACACCTGCTCCAGCCTGCACATCACCTACTGCCAGCACAGCTGTGCCAGTCCAGCAGCCACTTGTCTCCAAGGCTTGCCTGCAAGGTGGCACTCATGGCCTGATCCTAAGCAGGACACGCAGGGAGGGAGGAGAAAGCCCACAGAAGCTCTGGCTGGTTCTGGGGTTATAGTCCATCTTGAGGCTGTAGAAAAGGGGATCTTGTAAAGAAAACAGCAGCCAGTTTCAGCCCTCAGGTACAGAGCTGGTGCCCCAGTGCTGCCACAGCTGCTGCTTCTCCCTTGGCTGCCTGGAGAGATGAGGCTCACATGGACCAGCTGAACCTTGGAGTACCATGCTGCCAAAGGGCTGCCAGTCCCCCTGGTGATGCTTTTAAACCTTCAGGCCATCTCCAGAGAGGAAGACATCCTAGAGAAGTGAAGTCCCCACAAATGCTGTGAGCTAGAAGATGTGACTAAGCTGAGGAGGGGGGCTCCTGCTATTTTTTCCACCCAGGCAGAACAGCTGGAGCTCAGCCCTCAGTCCACAACAGAGAATATACACATATACCCACAGAGACAAGCACACAGGCACAGAGCCAAGCTGGGATGCACTTTCACATCTTCTGGATGACAGAGAGTGCAGTTGTGAGAGATGAAGGCACAGGAAAGATGGCTTGATACGGGCTCAAAGACAGCTCTAAGTCATTTCCAAAGTAAGAACACATAGAAGTGAAACAAAGCCAGGACTGAGGGAGGTGATGAGGAGAGGGAGCACTTTCCAACTCTCCTTGAGGTGCCTCAGCGGGTGGGCAACTGAGCAAGTGCCTGGAAGCCTCCACTCCATCAGGGGCACGGGAAGTTAAAGCACCAGCAGCGAGGCAAGCCCTGGAGTATTGGTGCTAATAGCCAGCCCAGCCAAATGAATTCCAACTGCGTGCAGCCGACCATGAAAGCGTTGTTGGTGGCAGCGCTTCCCCATCCGCTCACATTTTCGTGAGGTAATTAAAGCCATTAGAATGTAAACCAGCTCTTTTGGCTTGGGAAGGAAAGAAAGCAGGAAGGGAAAAGGGAAACTGAATGACAGCTTAGCTAATTCAGCTAATATTCCCACTATTTCCGTATCTACTGATTAGTTCCCATTCTCCAGCCATTTCCATTCCAATGCAAAGGCTCAGATCCTCTGCAGAGGTTCCTACACGCTGACCCCAGCTCAGCATCCCCCCCATGGAGGATGCTGGCAACTGGGATTTCTTACTACCAGCCCTCACCCCTCAAGCATCCACATTCCAGGATGCAACTCAGTTCTCTCCCCCACCAGGAATAAGTGGAAGGAGGAGAGATAGGAAACAGGCTTTGTGCTCAAAGGAAAGAAACCCCACCATGAACCTCTAAAGAAATGGATGTAAGCAGTAGATCTGAGGCAACCACAGTGCTCTGGAAAGTCATTTCATGTCTGAAAAATCCAGCACATAACATTCAGCTGCCAGATGAATTGCTTCAAGTGATGGAGCTACTTCTTCAGTGTCTATTTATTGGGCAAGCAAAGGGAAGCAGCACTGTGGATGGCAGATGGCCAGAGCTGGTACATGGGGCTTAATTCTCTGCCTGGTGCTGGCCTGCATGCCAGAGGGCAGGCAAAGTTCAGGGCCAGCAGGACCTGCAGTGAGGGTGGTTTTGTGGCAAGTCCAGGTTAGAGAGAAATGAGCTTGAAAGTAGAGAGACAAGAGAAGGAGATGCCAAGCAAGGTGCAGAGGGTTGCAGGGGAGAGATAAAAATGGCAATGCCAGGAGGAGAAATCCTGCTGGACCCCAAGGCCAGATGTCAGCTGTATCTCAGCTGGTCTCCACTAGTGCCACTGGGGCTGGGCCAGTGCCCAGGACCCTGTAATCCTCCCTGGACAGTGCCTGGGAGCTGCTGTCTCCATGTGCATCCAGGGCAGATGCTGCCTGCAGGGCTGGCTCTGCCTAGGGACACTTCCTCACACTATCCTGGTCAGACAGAGGTGGAAAAGCAGCAGCTGTCCTGCTCATACAGCTTGTTCCTACCTTCCACCCACTTTGTCCCTGCTGAAGCAGCCCTGTGCCATGGCAGGTGTCTGGGGCTGCAGTGAGGACCTGGGCAGCACAAGCTGTCAGTGAAGCCTGGAAAGCAGGACCAGCCCCATGTGTTTTCTGTGTGGGCTGGAGCCATACACAAAGTGCTGTGATGGATGAAGAGGGCACGATACAATCCTTCAAATACCTGCAGAGAAGTTCTTTGTGGAGGGGCTCTGCCTGTCTCTGGCTCTGTATTCCTTCCCTCATCAGCCTGCCTCTGCTCCATGCAGGCCATGTGGGGGTGTGGGTATCCTGACATTTCTTTTCAAGGCAGAGGAGTTCAAGAGCATCAGGGGGACATATTTTGTCTGTGAACAGCAGCAGTAATTCCCTCTTTGGGAGGTCTCCTTGTAGAAGACCAAGGGGCAAGTAATATTGGATACAGCAGCTATCCTGGGGCTCTTCTGAGCTCAGCCTGTGCTTTATTGGACCATCTCTCCCGTGGTGGACTTTTCTCAACACTTCAGAGCTAAAAGCCTGGCAGGATCATGCACTCTACAGGACCTAGAATGGTTTAACCAGCTGGGCCTGTTGTGTCTCTCACATTGGCAGGTTGAGACTGAGAGTTCAACTTTCCCAAGGGATCAGTCCACCTGAAGGATGATTTCCCACAAACAAGCTGGGCTAGGAGGCTTGTGAGCACTGCTGCAGCCAGCTCAGCTGGCTGATTTTGCCTAGGACTGACCTAGGAGCACTCACATGGATTGTCCTGTGTGCCAGCACTGAGACACAGCAATGGGCATCTGTGGAGGGCTACTGGGACTGAGTGCCTGCAGGTCAGTGACAGGATCTGGACTGAGAAGGGTACTCTTTATCTGTATACTTGGACAGCAAAGAAAAAATACAGTCAGGAAGCTACTCCTACACCTCTAGGAGTACTGAGATAGCAGGTACTAGTGCAAAATCAAAGGGGTTTGCCCAAGAAATACAGGATTATTGATCCAAATGGGAGCAAGGAGGGCCTATAGTGCAATTTTCAAACTGAGGCTCCCACCAGTAGCTGCTCTGGCACACATGCCCCAGAGATCTTGGAGTAAGAAGCACGGGGAAGCAGCAGGAGGAGGAAGGAGCTGCATTTAACTGGCAGATCTTTGTAGTGGGATTCCACTCCTGGCTCCCCCAGTGCAATCCCACCACTGCTCTCACAAAGTGTGCCTCGAGGAGCACAGCACCATGCATCCATCACCCAGGCATTCATCCCACCTGGGCCTCCTGGCACAATGTGGTGAGCAGCACTTTCAATCAGGCAACATTAAAATGAGAGAGATTCATTTTTTCATAGACATCAGCAAAAAAGAAGAAGAAGAAGAAGAAGAAGATGACACCAATTGAACCCAATGGGCTAAATAACATCTTTCACTCGATTTTCTATGGGCTCCCAAAACTATGGGAGAAAATTAAAATCTGTCTCTTTCTGTCTCCTTTTCTTCCTTTTTTTGTAATAATTCCTGGTATGCGAGGCCTTGTGCCAGGGCTGGTATTGTGGGTGATGAATCCTGAGTCAGGCGGCGGGGAGGTTTCTGTCCTATCAGCGAGCACTTGCCATGGTTTGGGATAATGTGCCTGCGGCTTGTCAGGTGCTGATGGGGAGCAGGAGGGGTGGGGGGATGAATGCATTTTTGATTGCTATAATTGCCACAGATTGGATGCTTGAGAGGAGCTAATTAACAAGGAGGCTATGGGCGGATTATACTTGCAGAACAGAATCCCATGCAGATCCTTTCCCTTTGTGCCACATGTATGAGATCATTGGTAGGTGATTATGGCTGTGAATACGGTGC
Source organism: Agelaius phoeniceus (assembly GCF_051311805.1). NCBI lineage: Eukaryota > Metazoa > Chordata > Aves > Passeriformes > Icteridae > Agelaius > Agelaius phoeniceus. Next base: position 17,371,937 of record NC_135274.1, read on the forward strand.
TAATTTACTTTGCACGTCTGACGAAAATCCTGTACATAATAAAACGCGGAGGCAACTTAAAGTAGCCCAGTTCAGAGGGGAAGGACGGCCTCGCTGCTAAAACACTGAAGCCAGAGCTAAGCTCCTGAGGTCTCCTACTTTCCCTGAGTAACCGTGGCTGTGTGACAGCTCTTCCTCCTGCCTCAGTTTCCCTCTCTACCCAAGGGAGAAGGCAAGCTCATAAGTGTGGATCTTTGCAAGGCGCTGTGCACCCTGTCAGGGAAGATGCTATAAAGGATAGAACAGAAATATCATCGTGCCATGGGAGCAGATCAAACAGCGCAGCAAAAATAGCAGCCAGAAAGCTGTGCACATGGAAAAAATACACGTCTTTGTGAGCACTCTGGCTCTCTGAAGAAAAGAGTGTAAGCAGTAGCTCCAGCTGTTTCTGCAGCCTCGGGATTAGAAAGAACTGACAGGCAGGAATAGCTCTGTCATGCTGGTCTTGCTTCTCCAATCTTGTCTTACCAGCATATCTCCTACATTCTCACAGGCTTCCTGGGGCACTGAGGGAAAAAGGAGCAAAGGTTTCTCCTTAAACGTAGCCTTTATCCAGCTGGAGATGTTTGGGCTGGGGTTTAACCAGCTCTGACTTCAGGGCAAGGCTACAGTTGTTTTCCCTTCTGGTATCTGGGCACTCATAGTGTCTGAAAATGAGGAATTATCCTGTAGATTCTGTGCCAACACACAGCTGGAACACCACCAGCCAAGCAGGGAAAAAAGTTACTGGTGGGGGATGCTCAGCATCCATCCATCCATCCATCCATCCATCCATCCATCCATCCATCCATCCATCCATCCATCCATATCCATCCAACCATATCCATCCATATCCATCCAACCATATCCATCCATCCATCCATCCATCCATCCATCCATCCATCCATATCCATCCATCCATATCCATCCATCCATCCATCCATCCATATCCATCCATCCATCCATCCATATCCATCCATCCATCCATATCCATCCATCCATCCATCCATCCATCCATCCATCCATCCATCCATCCATCCATATCCATCCATCCATCCATCCATCCATCCATCCATCCATCCATCCATCCATATCCATCCATCCATCCATCCATCCATATCCATCCATCCATATCCATCCATCCATATCCATCCATCCATCCATATCCATCCATCCATCCATCCATCCATCCATCCATCCATCCATCCGTCCATCCATCCATCCCTCTCTCCCTCCCTGCAGGTTTTAAGGGAAGGTTGAAGTACAACACCCATCTTTATTTGGAGAGCTGGTGAAGAGTTTGCCCAGGGTCCTTTTGCTGCTGTCTGTGCCAGTGGGAATTAGGCTGGGCCAGCCTGTGGGGCTTTGGTTTTTCCAAGCAGGAACACTTTACTGGGAGTCAGGCAGCTTGATGAAGTACTGATAGACTTTTTTAGAAAGTTGCAGTATTCCTCACAAATAAATTGCATCTTTACATTCAAAAATGGAAATGATATTTATAGTATTGGATAATTTTCACTTGAAATATTTTCTGCATTTTTCAATGGAATTTTTTTGGGGGTGGGGGGGGGCATTAAAGTCAGCATTTTCAGAGGAAAAGAAACAAAACCATTTTCAACCTTTTTTCCTTTAAAGTCAGCATTTTGAATTCCAAATTATATACAGGGATTTAGACCTTTTCCTTCCACAGATCATTTTACCACAGTCATTTTTTTATTAAGGTTACTCTTTCCATAATAATGGCTAGCCATTGATTCCAAAATGAAAATATCACTTGCAGATCTCCTAATAAGAACACACTGTTTCATAATAGTTCCTTAGTTTTATTTGATTTTGTGCTTATTTACTATGCTCTGGATGATGACTCCTAGAAAACAAAACTCCACAGCCAGCCTTCTCCTACAGTCAAGACCTACTCACCTAAATTTTACATTTAAATTAATCAAGACCAAGAGAAAAAGCAATCTGTCTGCAGGTTTAAAAAACACTTTCAATGTTGGACTCATTTCAACAACAGGAAAGGGTTTTCTTCCAGACAAAAAGCCCAAGAGGTGTAAAAATGGATTTCCACTTCTGTCACGACTGAATTTGAGGAGAACAATCCATGAATGAGAAAGAATTGTTCTGCTGAGGGAAGAGGCTGCTGCCTATTAGCAATCTGGGCTGCTGGAGTCCAGGGAAATAAACTGGAGAGGAAATACTTCATTTATTGAGAGACAGGATTGACTGACTGTGAATGCTTCTAGACAAGTTAACAATTGAACCTTGCCTCTGTGCCGCTCCTCTATTCCTACAGGGATGAGCACAGAATATCCATGGACTGTCTCACTGCAGAAAGGAAGAGTAGCCTAAAACATGAAACAATACAGAGAAAGGAAAAGGCAGCCAGGATAAAACCCTCTTCCGAGAAAGAACTCCAGTTCTTGCCAAAGCAACCATTTGTGACACTCTGGTCCAGGTCCCAGTTTTACTGCTGGCCATTTTCTGACAATGTCTCAACCCCAGGTTTTGCTTTGGACTATTTCAAACCATGTCCCTCACCGTGCTAGAGTTTCTGTCTTTGAACAAACCCTCCATTCTTCTTCTCCTCCCCTTAGCAAAATATTTTCCATCCTTCCATGTCAAACCCTGGATATTTGCCTTTGGAAAGTTGGAGAGTGGAGCAAATGGAAGGCAGGGATCAAACTCAAAACCATGGAGTCACTTCCAAAGACAATGTGGTGGGAAGCTCAGCAGGGTGGGGGTGATGGGTAAAAAGAAAGAGGACATTTAAGAGGATGGCATAAGGGTGTTGGCCTTTTTAATCACTCACATTGAAACATTGGCATGATTTGCCCTAATTTCTATGCAAAATATGTATCTCTGGTGCTGAGGAGAGACAGGTTGTCACAGATGTGGAACAAGCAAGGTAGAGATGCTGGCAGAGCAGACTGCTAAAGGATCAACATTAGCATATTGGCATTTGGGCTGACGCCTTATCTTGGGCTCACTTCTGAATGAAAAGTAATTCCAGGTTCTCTCCTTCTCCTGGAGCAGTCTGTTACTTTTTATTATTGAGATTGACTTTTGTCCTGTTGAGCTCTGCCTTCCCCCACTGAGTGACCAGAGAGGCCAAGTCCTGCCCTGGGGAGAGGAGGGGGCGGTGGTGGAGGCACAGCCTTGTCTGCTGGCAGCACTGGTGGCTACTGAGGTACGGGGGTGGCTGATAAGGGACAGAAGGGGAGCAGAAGAAAGGCCCAGTGATGAATTTGGCACAGGCAGAAGTGCTGTCCAGGCATGCGGGCTGGCAGTGCTGGAGTGCACAGCCCAGATAACAAAGCACCGTCCTGGTGCAGAGCCTGTGACCACCTCCCCCTCCATGCCAGGGTGCTGCTGTCCCCTCTGTCACTGCCCAGTGTCCCCAGCCCCAGACATGGCTTCATGAGGTCCAGCTGCTGCCCCAGCTCCGGGTCCCTCTCTCCAGCCCCCCGTGATGTGTAGACAATGCTCCTCCCTGCTGGCAGCTCTCCCCAAGAGATTCTGCTTCTACAAAGGGCCCTTGTCCCTCCCATCCTTAAATAAAGAAGAGTCCCATTAAATACTATAAAGTATTTATCGGCCAATGAGTAAAATGAGTGGGTTTCTTTATGGCTGCAATGATCATTAATGAAACTTTAGGGTCCCTGTTGGGACCATGGAGCAGAATAAATGACCTCTTGCTAGTCATCATCTCCCTGGTTTCTAGGACTCTGCACCAGAAATGATCCAACTTCATTTAAGGAAAATCAAATTAAAAACAGATTAAAGTAAAAGCACCTCATGCCCCTGTTCTGATTTAACGGTGATGAAAAACAGACCATGGAGTAACTTTATAATGGGAGGAAGCTCATTTAAATAGTCCCCTCCCTACAGAAAGAGATTTAAGAATTAAATGAATGAGGAGATTTTCCTTTTAATGAGATTAGCTTTTTATAATTGCTCATTATGGACCACTCGAGAGATTTGGAAGAAAAAAAGTTATACAACATACCTGGAAAACACTGCATTAGAAACCAGCCAACCCTGCCCCTTCACCATCAGTTCCAAAAAGTGAAATTCAAACTAGTTTCTACTTACAAGTCACTCATCTCAAGTGGCTCCAGCTCCTCCAGATCCTCTCTGCAATTACTGGCTTTGTAAAGAAAGTGAAACAGAGGTTTGAGATTAGCAAGCCTTAATACATTTGCTAAAAATTCTCCCCTTTTCCCATGGAAACACATTTATTTTTGACTGTCAGCTGTCTGGCAAAGCCATGTGATTTCATTTCATCTTTCCAAATTTCAGTCCTACCTAAAATAAAGGCTGGACAGAGCCGCCCCTTCTGGCTTGGAAATGCTGGCCTGATTCAGAGGCACTATGGGGAGGTTAGACCAGAATTTTTTGTCTGAACTTGAAGCATTTGGCTCTAAAGTCCCAGCTTTGGGCTGTACAATAATACCAGAGTAAGGACACATACACATGTATAATTTCATCTCTGACTGTGATTTATGCTTAGTGTCAGACTCTTTTGGATGAGCTGAAACTAATTCTCAGGGCAGGATTTTCTGACAAAGTGGGACTGAGCAGCTGTTTGCTCCATTCGTGTGGACAGCACTGAGCAGTAAAGGAGATCAATGCCTCTCTTTGTTTCCTCCATGTGCTGGGTATTCACAGCTATCAAAGCCTTGCTCCTTCTCCTTATCTCTTCACCTGCAGTGGCTGCAGTGGCCGAGCATTTGGCCATGCTGGTATGCAGGGCTGCAGGATGGATTTGCACCTTTCCCACTGGGGCCCCTAGATGCCTTTCCCATCTGTTCCACTGGGGTGTGAAAAGCTACTAAATGCAGGAAAAGACTCCATTCCCTGCAATCTGGCTGCCTTGGAATGGCCATGCCCTGCTCTCTCTGCAGTCAGAGGGGAAAGGGGCACTTCCAGAGGATGCTTTGCTCCACTCCAGGAAGGGGTTTCAAGGCAGATGGGTGATGACATGGCAGGTCACCACCTTCTCTTGTCCTCTCCTGCAGGACCAGCTCAGAGTAGACTCCTCATTGTCAAGACCTGATGTCCAGAGAGCTGGATCCTGGACCAGGATCCACTTGGTTTTGAGAAGACACAATTGAGTGCAACCACACAGGCACTGTGACACTGGGAGCTCAGGCTGGGTGACCACAGCCATGCCCTGGGATGCTCACAGGGAGTGGCCAAACCAGCTCACCAAGGCCATCAGCCATTTGGGCACTCAGCACTGGTCAATGTGTCAGTGGTGCTTGCCTGGCTGCCAGAGCTGCTCAGCCCTTTTCTGTCAAATCATTTGGCTCTCAAGGCAATATTTTATTCCAGTGTCATTTTGTTATCAGAAGTCAAGTCCATTTCTAGAGCTGTCAGTGTTAGTTTACTTTGATTTATACTTCCTTTCCATATTTGCAAAGGCAGACACAGTTTTCCAAGCATCTCTGCTACCCACTGCATTCCCTTGCAAATCTGTGCTGGTACCAGAAGCAAGCAGAAAGGGAAAAGTGTCATTAATGAATCCAACCTCTCCTTCCCATGCACCCACCATCAGATACTGTCTGCCCCTTCCCATCTCATCGGGGCTTTGGAGATAAGAGGAACTCAGCCTAACTTTGGCCTTTAATGCATACAAATAGGCTTTATGTTAATATTTGCAAATAGTTTCTCAGAGGAGCAAGGTATTTCCCAAGCCTCCCATCTTCTGGGGTTCTCCAGGCAATGGAGTGGGACAGATGAAGTCATCAGCACAGCCCAGGGATGAGGTCAGAGACAGAATCACAGATATTCTGCTTAAATCACCCAGCTGATGGGGAATTTAGAAGCCCTGTGAGATCTTGGCACTCCAGGGTACTCTGTGGGCAGCCTCCTGAGTGGACCTGGGCAATTTTATCTGGTGATTCAAGAGGGGTGTTTTTGTTGAAAACCAGGCCTGGAAGGCCAGAGCTATTTGAGAATTCAGGTCAAATGCAGCAAAGAGTCTTGGTGGAGACAAAAGGATGGTGTTTTGAGATAGAATGCCAAAACATATTCTCTGTCTTTCCTCCCCCATTACAAAGTAATTTCTTTTTCTTCAAAAGTTGCCCTAATTTTCTGGAGACATCAAAACAAAACACAGACAAAGAAATCCATCTGCACAGGACAGAGTGAAGATGAGGGCTGAGTGGAACCCCCACATTTTCCTATCTTTGATTTCACATGGGGAGCACAGAGGGCTCAGTGAGAAAGGGCTGCTGTCATAAAGAAGAAAAATAACCCCTTTTATCTCAGCCAGATCATTCTCCACAGACAGACCCTGACCTTCCCTTGCTGTTAGTGAGACAGCTCCTCCTCTGCAGCAGGTAAGGATGGAGTAGCTGGGACAACATCCAGTCAAAGACTCCTGTAGCTGAGGCTCCAGGCTGTCCATACAGGCTGAGTTTGGTGGCTCCAGATCACCTCTTTTTTCAGGCAAAGAGGAGGAATTGTCATGCTCATTGCTGGGTTGGCAGTGTCCTAGCCCCTGCCCTGCTCCCTTAGGTGGCTGCCTGGGGACTGATACCTGTGGCAAAGGAGAGCCTTTCACTCCTCCCATGCCATCACCCTGGCACCATCTACGCCTGTCAGAGATGTGGAAATTAAAATAATAAACAAAGCAAGCAACACTGCATGTGGAGGCTAATGTACCATAATGCTCTGAAACACAGGCAGCTGCTGCCTCATGCTGAGCACAGAGGATGTGTTTGAAAAATGTATCTTCCTCCAACAGCAGTTATTTCAACAATATCTTTCTCTTTTTTTACTTCAAATAAGACATTTACTTTCCCCCAGCTCATAATCTCCATATGGAGGAGAGCAGAGGGCAGTGGGGAAAGGCAGAGAAATTACACTTTTTAACACAGTGGGATTTAAATCATAGGAAAACAAATGGAATTTAACTGCCTGGCTGAAGTCACATTCGTGTTGTGGGTATTTATGGCAATCATCACTAACAACAGGAAGAGATTAGATATTGCTGAGAGCCTGAGTGCTGGCTGGGGAGCAGGGACTGACTCTGTCAATGTGTGTGATCTCAAAAGCAAGGACAGGATGTCTGTCTGTACACACGCATCCCTGCAAGCACCCACATGTGGGGAGATTGTGCTTGGTCCCTGTGTTCAGTGGCCATTCCAGAAAGGCCTTTGCTGCACAACATCAATTTCACACTTTAATCTCAACTTCCACCTGAGATTTGATGAAGAAAGGGGAGCTCATTTTATTGGAACCGGCAGAGAGTGACTACAAATGTAGATGTGGGTGTACCTTGAACGTCTCCACCAGCAGAGATGTGTGCTCATTTTCCAGCTAAGAGTGAGCCCAAATAGGAACTGTAATGGATATGGAGAGCCTTCTGAGATTGGAAAGGTGGTTTATCTCAGATCTGAGAGCAAGCTGTTTGTCTGGTTGCTGCATGCAAACACTGCTTACATTGCAATGCAAACATTGCAATGTGCTGTACAGAGAACCCCACCTCTAGCAACTGCCCCAGGAGCCAGGTGAGCACACAGCATCCCTCACCTTGTCCCTGTCCCCATGCTTGGAATGGGTCAAGACCCAGATTACCCTTTCCCAGCAATGTAGATTTGACCAGGGATGCAGCAGCACCTAAATCCTGACTGCTGGTATTTTACCAACCTGAGCATGTCCCCCCAGTCAGATGAGATGAACCCTAACAGGTCAGTTCCCCAGCAAAACCATCTCATCCTTACTCTAGGAAAATCAGCCACAAACAGCCAGAACCACTGCATTGTTTCAAAGGATAAAATTCACTCAGAAATCCCCTTTTCCAATTCCCAAGTAAACATGTCCATATTAATAAAGTGCTCTCACCCAGAACAGCTCTGGCAGGGAAAAGCATTTTAATGGACTGACTGGGAGGGAAAATTGACTTGCAAGAAGAAGAGTCCTGGCTGGGTCCCCTGAGCCTGGGCAGGGGCACGGTTTAGAGACCTGTTTTAATCAAATTGCTTTTAAAAAGCAGAAAGGGAAAAGCTCTCTGACAAATTTGACCTTTGGGCATCTCAAAGATGAGGGCACAAAATGCATTACACACTGGCTCAGGGGAAATAAAATAGGGTGGGAATAGATGGAATCTCATCTTGGGAGTGGAAAGTAAGGGAGGGAAGAGGACAGACAGATCATCTGCTGGCTGGTGGTGCTGGATTCAAACCCACCTCAAGGTCCTAAATGGGACCCAGTGGGGTCATCCCCAGTGGGAGCAGCATCAGCATCCTCTTGGACAGCTCCCTGCTATGATCTTACTCCACACTTGGGTTTATTTGTGTTGGAGGCTCTGCAAGGAAACACAGCCATGAGAACTCACTGCACCTGGGGGCAACCAAACAAAATAATTAGCAAAAACATAATAGAAAATAAATTAAACACACACCAAAGGAATGGGAAATCTCCACTGCCCACCTCTGCCCCCTGAACAGCACTTCCCAATGGAGAGGTTTGAGACAGTGGCTGATTTAAAACTCTCTGGTGCAATGTGGATATTGAAATCCCAGAGGCACCAAGCACATCTGCCCAGATGGGAAAATCAGAAGTTACAGCACTTGGGTGGTATGATAGGTCTTTTTTTTTTTTTTTTTTTTTTTGCACCCTGAAAAACAACTCAATTGTGGGAGGAATGTGTCAGTTGTAATTTTGCAACTTAATGAAATAAATCAACCAGATGGAAAGACGAGATGAAGATGAGCCCACACAGTCTCGTGGGAACACAAAGGCCCACGAGAAAACAAAGGCCTTGGGAAAACCAAGAGCTTGTCTGGAAGACTTGGGAGCCCCCTTTGTGGTGATGACAATGAATTCCCCAAGTGAGGAAGCATCTTTGAACTTTCTCCAGCCACTGGGGCTGAGGTTTCAGGAACATTTGGTCACTGAGCCACAAGAAGGCAAGTGCTGGCTCAGCTGAGCAGTGATATCAGGGGACTGATATCACTGACATAGTCCTGCTCCTCCTCACCTGCCAGGATGTCCCCTAAGGGGAGCAAAACTTGAAAACCTAGGAGGCTGAAATTTGTAGGATGAGCAGGGGGCAGCAGCAGGAAGAGCCAGAGCCATGCAGAAAGGTTGGGAGAAATGGCACAGCTTAACCCTGCAAAGCTGAGGAGACACTGCTGGCACCCTCCTGAGCCCAAGTCAACTGAGCAAACCCAGACCTGAAGAGTCAGAGCAAGACTTGACAAACCCTTGTCAGTTAGAGGAGGCAGAAAAATGCTTGGCAGTTAAAGAAGGAGCATCTTTCCACAGCAGAAGCCCAAGACAGAACATCCTTTGGCCAAGGATACCGAACACTGCCATCCTAAAATAAACCCCAAAGGCCCACAGCACCCAGCTCTGCAGAAAGGAGACTTTACAGCAGCAAATTGATTTCCAGAGGCTCCTTCATTAATTTTCATGGCACCCTGAATGTGGTTTCAGAACAAGCAGAATTATTAATGTTCAAAGTTACCCAAGCACTGTCGGGAGCACAAGGCCCTCTGAGAGTCAAAGCAGGGCTGACAAACTGAGGAAGAAAAAGCCAGAATTGAGAAAGTGCATTCTTCAGGGTTCAACCAGGCTTGTCCTTGGAGGCAGGCAGAGGGAGAAAAGCAGGAACCTTGGAGAAAAGGTCCTGTGCCCTCTTGATGGCTCTGCCGTTTGGAAGGAATAAAATATAACAGACACTTAGCTTTTAAAAGGAGAGAAAATTGTCTAATTGCACTAATTCAGAGCTGCACTGCTTCTGAGCCAGTCCCAACTTTCAGGGAGTGGGACAGCAGGCAATTAGGAAGGGCAAAATATTCACAAGGGGTAGAGCTCACCACTGGCTGGCAACACTGTTCTTGCCCTCAAAATCACATCTGGGCTTCAGTGACATGTCAGCTAATTAATGAGAAAGCCAGCCCAAGTCTCCCTGATTGAAGAATTGGTCCTGGACAGACGTAAATCAGTATCCCAAAACTATCCTGAATTATCTCCTGGCTCACCAGGGAGGGAGGATGGGAGCCTTATAGCTGTAAAAGCATCTCTGTCTAGCTTTTCTCCTCCTGTTTTTGCACCCAGAGCCTCATTCCCAAGCACCTCAGTGCTTTTGGGCTGCCCCATGCCTGCAGCCTTCTCCTGCCTGCCCCCAGCTATTCCTAATCCCAGCCACTTCTTTGCATCTCCAAACACAAGACCCAGCCATGGCAAGGTGAAGGATTTTGCTGTGCCAGGGGATACTCTTTGGCTGGCACCACATCCCTCTGATCTCGCCCTGCTGGAGCAAGAGAAAATAAGTACCATTTGTTAACATGCCAATCGTTCTTTACACTGGCTGATTAAAAAATAATTACCCACAGCCATTATTGAGCACTCTTGCAAATGAGCTGTGGGAAGCTGTGACCGTGTGCTTAGCACACAGTGTGTCTTGCTTGTTTCAATATTATTTTAATTAAGTATCTGGGTAAAAGGCCTTTCTAATGTAACTTTCTTTTCATCAGCAGAGAGCCGGGCTCTGCTTGGCTGAGTGGTGACGGGCTATGGCATGGCTCCAGGCTGCTCCCACTCTGGTGACACAGTGGGACACGCTGCTCATTGCAATGCAAGAGGACTAATCTTAGGCAGACCCATGATGGGAAGAGAGCTCTCTGTACCCAAGGGACATGGCCACAGCATGAGCTGGGACAGCTCTGGCAGCCCATCACCCTGAGACCGACCCGCTGGGACCACCTGGTTTGGTCTGGGATGTGGACAGGGTGGAGATGATGACCCAGGACATCGTGTGTGGATGAGGGGCTTTGGGCCACCTCTCCTGCTGGCACATGGGAGCAGAGGAGAGCTGGCCCTCTCAGCCAGGTGGGAGGAGAGGATCTCAGTTAGGAGAGCTCTGCAGGAGCTTCATGCCACAACAGCACCACAGACCCCCAGCACAGCTTCACTTGCCAGGGACTTCTGTCTATTCTTTCCACACAGGATTTTGCAAAGGAAAAAACAGAAGAGGTGGAGGAAAACTCACGTGTTCTGGTCACCCCATCCACCTCCTGTAGCTGCCTTCGTGCATGACTCAAAGCAGTCACATCAGACAATCCCACCTCTTTCTTATTTACATGTTTTCCACTTTCTGCATCCCAGCTGGAGCTGTATTTAGCAGAGCACGTGGCCGCCATCCATTATTTTGGGGGGTGTTTGCTCTTTCACATCAGCTTACATTCTCTCACGTAGCATTTAAGCTGCAGCGCTGGTGTCAATTGTCTGTTGTTTGCAAGCAAATTAACCTGGCAAACAGATTTCAGATCCTCAGCTGGTGTAGGATGAACATGGCACTGGAGAAATTGAATTACTGCACAGGTTCAAGCAGCACAAAACAGCCCCAGAACTTCCTCTTGATCTTCCTCTTATCAGATTAAATTCCCTCTCCAGATGTTTCTAGCAGGATAAAAAGAAAGCCCTGAGCAGGTGCACTCTGAAGTCCCTCCCAGACCTGACAATAGGGAATTGAAGTTGTTGCTGAGGCCTGGGTTGGGTTCCAATGACAGATTCTGTTTTGGGGGATGCAAAACCTGAGGATAAACAAGATTATTGAACACAAAAGGAAATTTTTTCACTGTGATAATAATTAGCCATCACTGGGCACTTCTACACATTCAGCTGGAATGACCATCTTGTCTGGACCATGCTTTTGTCAAAAATGTTGAACCAAATAATCCCTGAGGTCCCTTCCAATCTGGTCCCTTCCAATTCTCTGATTCTATATAGGAAGGTGTGGGGAAAGCTGCAGCCATAACAGGCTATCATCACCAGGTGAGCTTGCAGCAGGACGGATAAATGATCTCTGACTGATTCTCTGGCAGAGTCAGACCACTTGTGTTCTACTCCTGGAGCAACACAGCAATAAAACAGCTTTTTGATCAAATGGACACTTAACATTTCCCCAGACAATTCCTCTCTGTGAGTTGAGAAGTGCAGTAATTCCAATAGACACTCCAGCAACCTGAAACCCTGAGCTTTAGATTTTGAATAGACTAAATAAAAATCAGAGGGCTTTTCTCTTGCTTCAACAAAAACATATGTTCTCACCAGACGTTTTTGATGGGAAAAAAATAACACATTTCCCAAACAGCTCTAGTTATTGCAGACAACTTCATTTCCCATCTCAGACACTGCTGTGGCAGGAATGTAAAAAGCAGAATTGATTAGACCAGATTAGGTTAGATAGCAAGCCTGGTGATGAAAAGCTGCTGCTGCTCTCCTTGTACCCATCCAGGGCCATTAGGAACCTCCATCCCTCTCACCCAGGGATGCCGCCCTATTGCTGAATTCTGCTCTAAGTAGCTATTCCATGTGTCTCAATTTCTCCCTGCAGTCTCTGTTTTCAAGCACATTTTTCCCCCATGTGTCCTTCCCCCACTGGAGGTGGAGCTAAGAAAAATGGCAAGGAATTTCTGTACACACAATTTGACAACACACTTTGGGATCCCTTGGGATAAAGATTGCTAGATTGGTCCACTTTACTATCACAAGGATGATGATGACTATCCATTTTCCCCTGAAAGCCTTTTTATTTTGTTTGTTTTTCTTTTGTCCTTTTCTTTTAATGCAGTAACACTTCCTTGTAACTTCCCCCAGGAAATCGATCTTTCCAGTGTAGCTTCACACTAAGCTGGAAAGAGCCATTTTACCAGCCTCTCCTGTCTTCAGCATAAAACTACTAGATCTTATTTGCCAGTGCATTAAGCTGGCTGAGAGTGGAGCAGGTTGTGGATGCAGTGCAGTTTGCCCTAACTCTCTGCTTCTTTTTTCTCTCCTTGGATAATTTCACGGTCCATTACTTTCCTGTAGCTGCTTCCCACAAACACACAGGCATCACCATGGTGTATGAGCTTCCCTGTCACTACCACAGGCACTGGGCAGAATGCACATGTAGCTGCCACACCTGCTCCAGGGCACAGGAAGAGCAGCTCAGCCTTGTCCAGAGCAGGATCCCCAGGGATGCTGATGGCCAGAACAGGCAGCACAGGCTACAGGGAGGTGAGGAAACACAGAGCTGAACCGCTGGGTGAGACTGTCCAGCACAGTGTGGTTTACATGAGTCCCATCTGGCACCCACTGCATAGAAAATACAGCAGGGAGAAGGATTAGAGGGGGTTTTCCCACGAGTGTTTTCCCACCATCCAGTCCTTCAGCTACAGAAGGAGATGGAGCATCCCATCACAATCCCTGGCCAGAGCAACCTCTGGGCTGCCCCAGCTCACCCTGAGAAGGCAACAGGTCCAGGTGCCCACAGCACCCTGCCCTTGCAAAGACAACAGCTGAAGCCTCATTAAGACTCTTGCTCTGGAAGACACAATTTCGTGTCTCTTATTTTTAAATCACCTGGAGATCAAAAAAAAAACCAAGAAAACAAACCTGTGCATGAGGATTTTGCAGCTGCATGTCACTGCTCAGTTCTGAAATGTGCAGATTTGGGGAACCACTTGCCAACAGTGAAGTCTGTACTCAGAAGATGTGAGACTGAATTTTCAGGGAGAGGCTTCCCTGTCCCTCATGGGAAGGCTGGGGGCAGCAGGGTGAGCAGCCCCCTGGACAGGCATGGTGTGGGTGGAGGGGGATGATGAGATTGGTGTCTCTCCAAAACAACAGCTTTTACTTGGAGTACACTTTCTCCCTCTGACAATTGAACTTCGGGAAGAAAAAAAAAAAAAAAAAGAGAGGCCAGAGCAGAATGTGAATCCTGCAGGGAAAGGATAAAAATAAACAAAAAAACCCTCTCTAAACAACCCTCAACATAACAAAGGAAGGTGGGGGTGGGCGAGAGAGCTGATGGGTCTAACACACAAAGAAATGTTATTCACAGGCATTATTGATTAAGTTTTCCTCACCAACACATACATAAATACTTATCTCTCAAACGAATAAGAGGCTCTGTAATGCTGGAGGGAAGGAGGAAAAAGATTATTGAAAACATGAGGGTCAGAGAAGCATCCGGCTGCAACAGATGCACTGAGAAGATAAACGAAGGTGTCTTTGTCAACACGTTGGTCTGCCAAAGAACAAATGTGATAGAAGGCAGAGACTTTCAGGCACTGGAAACCATGCTTGGACTTTGATAACAATGAAATAGAGACTATGGAGCAGATCCTCACCTGGGCTAATTCAGTGCCAGAACCCTCATTGCAGGGCAGCCACATCAGTTTACAGCACCTGAGGATCCTCTGGCTCTGGACAACACAGCCCATTAGCAGCAGGGCAGCAGCAGAGATTTATGCCAACCTCTGTAGGGCACAGGAGAAAAGAGAAGAGCAGCAATGAATGAGATCAAAGGAGAAACAGAGGAGTGGTGGCTCTGACCCACGAGCACCCCAAACCTGCCTGACTCCCTGGGAACCATCCCTCCCTGCCACACGGTGGAGCACAGCTGTTTCTGGGATGGCTGGGACATGGAGGAATTGTGCCAGATCCAGTGACACCAGACCTGGCCCGTGAGCCAGCCCAGTGTCACCTGTGGCACCTTGCAAACCCAGGCTGGGACCCACACACACCCCTCAGATGAAAGGGAGCAGAGAGGAGGGTTTGGTGCTGAGCATTTGTGATACCAACCCAGAAGCTTCAGAGCCATCTGAAGGCCATGAGGGATCATCAGGATAATCTGTTCAGCACCCCCATGGGATCACCTCATGCACCCTGCCTGGAATTCACATCTCCACCACCATGGCTTTCTCTCAGGGCAGCAGGACTGTCTCAGGGATATTTCCAACCCACTCAGCACAGCTCAGGTCTTACCTTTCTACAGCCACATCTTTGCATCTGCCACCATGCAGGGCAGCAATGCCTGGACCATACAGGCAGGAATTTTGTTGACTAGGACATTGCAGTGGGTGTGCTGACAAAGAAGTTAAGAAGAAGTGAGCTTCCCCCAGCACAGTGGCTTAGCAAAGGGGTGCTGGACTTGCATAGGTGTATGAGTGCAGGATTGAGGGTGCACCTGCAGCTGGAGACACTACAGTTCTCCCAGAGAAGCTCTGGTGCTTCAGGGCCCAGCCATCAGGTTTGCCCAGCTGTTCCCAGAATCAGGTCCCCCCATGCTGTCCCTGCAGGTCCGAGGATTTTGCTGTTATTATACACAGACATACAGGCACACAGACACACAGACACACACAGGGTGTGCTCCTGCCCCCTTTCGTGGCAGCAGCCACAGACAGGCACTGGGCTCTGTGTGTGATAACATCCCCCCTGCAACTTCTGGTACCTCAGTTCCTCTGCCTGTGAGCAGGGACACGAGGTGCATCCCTGAGGTCACAGGTTTGCTGCGACAAGCTGCCAGTAGAAGAAAGGAGAAAAAAACCCCAAACTTCATATCTTCTGATTCCTCCAGCACAGGCAGCAAAGCTGCAGTTATCCCAAGGAGTGGAAGCTCAGGAGCTGGAGCAGGGCAGCCTCTAGTGGCTGCAAGCCAGGAAATGTGCTCCCCAAACCTGTGCAGAGGGATGTTTGCTCCCCACAGCATCCACCTGAACAAGCCACAGCCTGTGCTGCTGGACTGCCCCATGGCCCAGAAATGTGGGTCCTTGGACTCCCCCTCCCTCTTTTACATCCCTGCCTCCCTGCTGCTGCAGCCACCTCCTGCTCCTCCAAACTCCTCTGAACCCCTGCTCTGCCCAGAGGTACCAAGAGACACATCCCAGACCTCAGGGCTGTGCCACCCATGTCCACAGCACCTGCAGCATGCCTGGAAGCAGCTCCATCCCCAGCACAGATTTGGCCATGCAGCTGATTGTGGGTGGCCGCTGGATCTGCAGCTGTCCAAGTGCTGGAGCTGGCTGTGACAGTGAATCCATCCAAATTCACTCATGTTCCATCTGCAGAAGCCTGGCTTTCTCCACTGCAGGATGCTCTGGCCCCAGGGGCCTGCACTTCATGGGGAAATTTTCCCCAGGAACTCTTCTGACCAGTCCTAGTCCCAACATTGCATCATGGCCAGGATCACAAATGCCTCCTGTGCAGTCTTGAACTCCCTCTGCCAAAAAAACTTTGTCTACCAGGTCAAAGATTCTTGCTCTAGAGCCATCCCACAGCTTCATCCCAGGCCTTCAGCTTCCCCTCCCACAGGACATAAAAATGAGTAGAAAACCAAGCAGGACAAAATTCCTCCTGGCTGCCTCCAACAGCCTTTTGGCTTTACTTCAGCATAACCCCACTCCTGCCTCATCCCAGCTCTACTGGTGAGTCAGAGCTCTCCATTTGATGTCTGAGCACTGGGGCAGGGATCAGGAAGGCAAACAGGGATCAGGGTGTTTGTGGGACATATCAAAGGACAGACACCCAGACAGACGAACATAAATCTGCAGATCAGGCAGAAGGGGAGTTATTTACACACCAGTGGGGGATGGTTTCTTGCCATGAGTTGGACAAAACATTTTCCTGCCCCATGTTTCAGGGAGTGACTGGTACCAGAGCACAGCATCAGTGTAGCAGGCTGCCTGCCTGCTGGCTGTCAACCCTGCAAGCAATTTCAACACAGTTTATGTCAACAGTACAAGCCTAAAATGAAGAAGGGATGGGGAGGGAAACCAAGCAAAGAGCTTGATGCTTAAGATGTGTGTACCTGGTCCCATTGCAGCTGCTGAGGAACCCACATCTGCCAACAACCTGCCCCACTACATTTCCATTGGAGAGCTCAGTCTGTGGCAGAAGATTCAGGAGCATGGCAAGGGTATATCAAAAGTAGAAACAGGAAAATCCCTTGAGCACTGGAAATATTGGCAGGTAAATCACCTTCATGAGTGCAAGAAGGTTTTCCTCCCCACCTTTGGCTTTGACCATTTCACTGGGAGATGCAGGCTCCTGGCTAAGCAGCACAGGCAGCCATGCAGAGCATCAGAGACTTGGCTGCTGCTCTGGACATCAATGGAAAGCTCCTGACTGCAGCAGAGCCAGGCTTTGTAGCTCCCAGAGACTCAGTGTTTAAGTTAAGGGATGAAGAGCTCCTAGCCCACACATGTTTATGCATATTGTCATTTCCTAATGAGGAGATGCTCATTAGTGGGTCTCTGCAGAGGAGGCCCTAATCCTGCACAGTGTCTCCTAGTTAGGAACAGAAATCAGTCAAACTCAGTTTTGAAATACTGAAAAGAGAGTGAAGCTGATTATTGGTTGGGACTGGATTGTCACAGGGCTGAGAGCATCTCCTGTGACAGCTTTAGAGTCCAGACAAGCTGGGCTGCATCCATGGGACATGAATCACTTGGCCAGAACCAGTCAGGGAGCATCGACGTATCAGAAAAATTTTTGCTTCTTCCTGCTGAATAGCACGTTGTTTCTTTTCACTGTTTCTCCCTTTTATTTGGGCAAAAGAATAGCTAGAATTTCCCCCAAAGACCACTGGGATTATTTCTTAAAACCCCAACTCCTTCCTGTTGCTATTTCATAACTATTCTGTTCTGAAATAATCTCTGCTCTCAAAGGTGTGACACCTTGGAGTGACAGGTGACAGCCACCCACCTCAGAAAATGCATCATAGGCAAGTCAAGGCAGGACAATGCCCAAAACAGCACTGAAGAAGTTGAGGGGGAGGAGATGAAAGCAGGCCAGGGACAAGATAAAACCTTTCATTCCCTGCATTCACAAGGACATTTGTCTCTTCCTCATTGAAGCAGACCTTCTCAGCAGCACCTGCACCCAAGGACCTGAGTCCAGCTCCTCCTGGACAGTGTGGATGAGGACAGCAGCTGAGTGGAGCAGGAGCTGTTTTCAGCCAGACTTTTGCCTCCAGGAGCACTCAACACTGTCTGTGCTGGCTCCTCAGCACCAAGGCAATGGCAAAATTAATGGCTGTGCCTCTGAAAGGGATTTAAACATCAATAATGAAGAGGGGGACAGCTCTGCAAGGCACATTAGCAGCCATCCAGGGCTTCACTTGGCTCAGACAGGTACAAAATGGTGTGTGCAACACCAGGGTCTTCTCGTGATGGGCATCCATCTGTTGGGAGTGGGATGGAGATGTGAGGGAGCCTGGCACAATCTTACCTCAACTGTACCACTCTGATCCTGTCTCCCCTTCACTCACTTCCCTTAAAGCCATAGTGGGTCAGAGTATTTGGTTTCTCAAGAGCATGGAAAGATTGTGTTAGATCCAAATCTCCCCTGATGTTGCATTGCTTTCCATCTCACACACAGATTAGCTGATATGTCCCTAAAATTTACTGTCCTTCTGAGACTGTGTGTTTGGCTGTTTGAAAGCACAGAAACATTTATCTTGATCAAAACAGGAGAGGGGCCAATGCAGTTTTGTTTCCATCAGAGCTGCTGTCAAAGCTGTTCAGAGGAGGAGCAGGAGCTGCATCCATCTCACTCCATTCTTTTGATGACAGCATTGGGGCACAATAAAATCAGAAATTCGGTGGTCAGAGGGTCTGGTAGCTCCCACAACATCTTCCCTGACATCAGCACCAAGTCCTTCCCCCATTCAGTGAGACAAATAAGCCATGTTCCCTGTTCTTCTGTTCCCTGTAAGTTCAATCTGCAGAGCTGCTGCAGACAAATGAGCTCCCCAGGAGGCTGTTTGGTCACAGCCAGCTCACACAGCCAACACCTCGGTGTCCCCAGACATTGAGACACATTCATTATCTGCACTGCACTGTGGCAGAGGTGTGCAAAGGCAAGGCCTCCTGGCCTGAATCTGACAAAGTGTCCTCTGAGCTCTCCTTACTCATTTTCTGGTTGCTGAGCTTCTGAAGTCAATCTCAGGCCACAGTTTTCAAGCTGTGTTCTATGATTATGAGGCATAAAACATCTCTTTTTTTTAACTAAAAGCTTAGAGTAACAAGAATGTCTGAATCCAGATTCCAAAGCTTTGGAACAAATGCCCATTCTTGCAAACATCACAATAAAATTATGTGAGCAAGCAATACTTGAAATAACACCCAATTTATCTTCCTATTTCCCCTGTGTGATTATGGCTTTCATTTTGCTGGGGTAAAGAACCTTGAAAACAAATGAGTCAGTTTGATTTTTGTTTCATGGAGGAGTTCATTTCCTGGCTCCTTTGCTCACTTGCGACGTTCAGCTGACGGTCTGCAGTTCTCTGAAAACTGAAAGACTTTGGAAACTTTGGGCTTTGTGGGACAGGAGGGGGAGTTCCCAGAAACCACTTACCACCCTCCAATTCTGCACTGGCATTCCAGGGCCTGTGGTACCTGAAGCAAAGGAACTGCCCTCCCACCTTTCCTTCCCAAAACGTTCCCACCACTGAACTCAACACCAAAGACAACTGAGAGCCTCAAAGTCTGACAAGATTTACCTGAAACATTGGAAGTGTAAATAGCAAATAAACCACCTCAGCATCACATGGTGTGCTATGGGGTGGCAGTGGAAGCTTGCAAGCCCTTACTCCTGCTGTATAACCCAGATCACTGCCAGGACACAATCACAGAGCATCATTTACCCCCTGGAAATTAAAGAGGACAGAGTCTTTCACCTCATCCTGAGGAACAGCCCTGCACCCTCGGTCTCAAGCCTCTTGACTTGCTTTCCAAGGTGACTCCACCAGGTGATGGAGCAGTCCAGGGACTGTAGAACCTTTCCCTTCTCTAGACCTTTGGCTGTTTTCCTCCCTCCACTGGGTTTGTACTGCAAACAGGAGCCTATCACCCTTGCCAAGAGGTTGATTGTATCTCAGAGCCAAAACTGGCACTGGGCACCACTCTCCATACCTGCAGGAGCAGCCCCCCATATCTCCAGCCAAGGAGGCACTTGGAAACCTCATTTTCTTCTCCCACATCCTCAGCCCTTCTTTTCACCCCTGCAGCACAACCACACACTCACAATCTTGCCCAGTCCCATGAGATGTGGCCAATTTTGCATTAAAATGAATGTACATACATAGAAGTTCTGATTCAAACACTTCCATTAGGTTTAGTCACTGGCTTCCAAGTACAAAATGATGGTGACACCAATTCCTCCTCAGCCTGAGTGACTAATTGTCACACAGATGCAATTAGGCTTAGTTAAATGATCCATGTCCCTTCAAAATAATGGTCTGTCGAACTGCATTTGCCCAAAATAACCTGGGATTGACTTGACAATCAAAATATCTATTTCTTCAAAATTAATACAGACCCAGAGTTCCTTGTTTTCTCCACAGTGCAGCTGCAAAATGAAAGGGCTTCCTCACTGTACTTGGGGGAGGGTGGGCCACACCAGAGAGGTATGAACAGACAGTACAGGGCAAGAAAAAAGAACTATCACAAACTACTTGCTGCAGGCAGAACAGAGCTAGAATAGAGCTGGATAGACTGCTCTGGCCTTTAGAAAACCTCCATCCAAAGTCTCCAGCATAAAAAATAGCTGGAATGCAGGCAGATGGAGCAGACAGACATCTCTGGTTACCTCCACCAGATTGTTGCCACCACCAAGATCTCTCCTGGTTGCACTCTGGGGGTAACATTCCAGTTCTGGGAGTTTCCCTCTAAAGAAGGCCTGCAAACAAAAAAAAAATAAAAATCTGTGGCCCTTGAGGTGATCCTGCAAAATCCAGAGCCCCTTCAGTCCTGGGAAGGGGAAGAGCCACCTCATGGAAACACCTTGCAGAGAACACAGTGCTAGCAGGGACTGTAGGGCACTGCCTGCCTTGGGGACAGGGACTCTCAGGAGATGGGAGAAGAGTTTTTCCAGGATTCAGGCAGCAAATTCCAGAGCAACCTGCACTTCCCCACCAATATCCTAACCCAGAGTTAATAACAATCAACCTTCAGGTTTGTTACCTGTCAGCCTCCACAGGGAGCTCCAACTAATTAAGTGTAATGGTTTAACTGGAAGAACCCACACAAACCTCCCTTAGAAGCAATTCCCAGGAATGAGCTCCCCCCATCCCTGTGACCCCATACCACCCCATGAGGTGGCTTTTTAGCACACCCACTACAGTGGAGATACCCACCTCCATGGGACCACAGTGAAGGATGTCCTGGCAGTTCAGCTGATTTCTACATCACCCCCAAATTGTGCCAATGCAATTTCCATCCTCTCTGCACAGCTCACTGCACCCAGCTCTGAAAAGGGAATGACAAAGTAATTACCCATGTTAATGGAAGCAAATATTCCATCCTGCCTGCCTTAGTCCCTGTCCCACCCCCGAGGGCTGATGGCAGAAGGTGCCACAGAGCCATCTAAGCACAGCTTTTATCTTGTCTGCCTCTGCATCCCACTCGCTCACACCCAGCCTTCCACTGGCAGCAGAGACAGGAGAGTGGCTTTTCAGGGCCTCTCCCAAGTGGATTCTCACCTCTGAGGCTGTCAAGTTCACCCCTTGGAGACACCAGTTTGTGTCTTCCACCTTTCATTGAACTGAAGAGGAATTTAACATCTTTGAGACTATCAGTTGGCTAAAGGTGCCTGGTGCTAGGGTGAGAGACAGAGGGCCAAGCCCCTTAGCTCATTGCTGGGACATGAAGCTGGAAATGAGAGATTTCACATTCAGAGCAAATTACCACCTGGGAGGTAAGAAGAGTCACTGCTTCCTCCTGAAACGTTGCTCCAACCCACACAATTTCCTCCCCTGTGCAACTGCTTAAAGCACTGTGGACTGAGGACAGACATCCTGGGGGAGACTGACCCTTTTGTTTGTGTGCTGGATGAGCCCTTGCCAGAGCAGAGGGTGGGGGAGGGATCCCTGAAGTCTGTGTGATGTTGTGCATGTGACAGAAGGGAGTCAGACCTGATGATGCCATAGGTCTCCAACTCCTGTTCTTTACAGTGAACTCAAGCAGCACAGTCAGTAATGCACAGAAATAGCAACTTACTACTGGGAGAGATTTTTCACCAAACTGTCATTTCATCTGTGACTGTCTGGGCTGATCTGCAAATTATGAGTGTAAAATAGCTCTGAAGAGATGTGGGAATTGAAACAGTTCTCTACAGTGAAACTAAAAAAAATCTCTGGCCTTTGAAGGGATAGTGAGTTATTCATGCTAGTGCTCATAGCATGTTATAATCACTCTCCCCCAGCATCCCCTCCATGTCACAAGGAGATTAATTACTTGTATTCCTCATTTTTCAATGAAGAAAACTGGCCTGTTACTTCTGTTCTAGCCAAGCCTCTCTGCTCCACTGGTACCAGCAGCTTTATTTCTTGGGCTAAATGGATCAACATGCCCACTTAAACTCAGGATGGTTGTTTTCAGTTTGTTCCTAAATCCAAGGCTTCCTTAAAACACACACAGTGACTCAGCCTGACCTCCCAGCTCTGGGTCTCCAGCCTGTGACACCCTGGGGCTCCTACGAGTTCCCAGATTTCAGCAAGGAGAAGAACCACAGCTCCAAGCACAGATGGAGGTGGGCAGGAAGGTGTTAAATCAGGAGCTGCACTAGCTCTCCCCCTCCTGCAGTGGAGACTTCATCCTTTATTTATGGGCCAGCCTTCTCTGGATACAAGACATTTAAATTTTTCAGCAAGGTCTATGTCCCATCACCCAGGGCAGTTTAAATTTTCACTCATCATGCACAGACATCCAGCAGGGGGATAGTAATTACAGCAGGAAAAGGATGAAAATAAGAGTCAGTTCTGCAGTGATTATCCCCCATGTAAAATGGAATTATGTACATTTTACAGGGTGGAAATGATCAGCCTGTTGCACTGAGCCCTGCCTGAACAGAGCAGAGACTTTAAAGGAGCTCCTCATTAAGGTGTTCTCTCAGCCAAAGGACACTGAACATGAGAAAGCCCCAGGTAGCAATCCCCTGGTTGCGAGCAGGATGTGACCAACAACCTCTGATTCCTCACCAAAAGGCAGCCCAAGAACAGAAAGTTCTTTGGCACAGGGGTCAAACAGAGCTGTAACATGGGATGCTTCCACCTAGGATGTTGACACTTAACTCTTAAAGGGCTCAAATTTTCAAAGACTTGTGAAAACCCAGCTCTGAGACAGCAGGAGAGTTGTTCCAGTCCACAGGAAGTCCTCAGGCTTGCTGCCTCCTGTCACCAGCCACACCAAGAGCAGAAGCCACCACTGCCCCAGCTGCCAAAAGAGATGCTGATCACCAGACCATGTCTGAACATTAGGCACGCTCAGACAGATTGGCTTTATGTGTCAGAAGAGGTTCAGGCTCCCAGCAGAAGCTCCTGGGCAATTTGCACAGCTCAATATAACAATTTGCTCATGGATAAGGTGATGGGAGAGAGGAGAAATGCTGTCTGAGTGCTGAAGAGGAGAGCTGCTCATTGCCTTGCCATCAAGGCATCGCTCCATGGTCATTTTCCCAGATTTTATTTAAGTGGCTGTTATTGCTGGGAGAGAAGAGGCAGACTCTGAGCTGCACAAGGACACGTGCCCAGAGCCAGAAGGGAGGGTGGAGAGCACAGGGGCTCCAATTCCCCCCATCCAAGCCCAAGGGCTCCAATCACCCCCACAGAGGGGCTGGACAGGAATGGAACTCCCACATCACAACCCCCCCCTCAGGAAACCCCAGCTGCTTTTCCTTGCATTCAAAGCCACCCACCCCCATCCAATGGAGCTGCACATTTGCCCCTTTCCCACCTCTCCCAGACACTGCCCCACATCAGAGGGCTGCACTTGGTCACCAAGTGTTGTGGATTCCCTGAGAGCACAACCCAGAGTCCTACACAGAAACTTCTGCTCACAGGCCACCATAGCAGAGGGAAAGGGGCTGCCCCTGGGAACCCCACTTGGCACTTCCAGAAGTGGAGGCAAAAAACTTTGTTTATTTTTCTTTCATGGACTGGAAGGCCTCTAATTGCACTAGACCGCTTCTATAAGAAGGATGTAATTAAAAGTGAATGGCTCCAAGTCTTTTATCATCATGAATATTAAATAAAGATAAACACTACATCAATATTAATTTAAGCAGAAACAGAAAATGAAAGGCAGGACTTGATCCCAGCTGACATTTCAGAGTTTTATAGATGAAATGACGCAGCTAGGGGTGAAAAAAAGACTCCAAAAAGCAACCAAACAAAAAAACCCACAAAACATTTCTGACCTTGGCACAAAGCAGATGGGACAGACTGGAAGTGACAGCCACTCTATGCTGTGCCCTCTTTCATCACCCAGTTCCCAAAGTCAGTTGCTAGAGAGGGACATTCCCAGGCTGACAGTTCCAGCAGTAAGTGGCCCAGGAGCTGGGATTCAGCTCAGCTTTGCTCACAGCTCTGTGCACAAGTGTTTGCTGCAGTCATCCACAGACAGTCCAAAAGGGATGCTCTCATTGACTTCACCAAGAGCCCATCGTGCTGCTGTGGGGTGATCCAAACCCTGCTGAGTGGGCAACCCCTCCCCTTGCAGTTTTCTAATATGTTAAAGATTTTTCTCACTTGGAAACGGATCTAAAGTCACAATTTCCATCCAGCTTCTCCTTGTCCATCCCTGCTCACACCTTTTGTTTCTCTTGTCAGCACTTCCCCAGCACTGATGAGACATGAAGCATATCTCACCCCCAGCACCTGCTGGAGGCAGCTGGATGGTTCCTCAGTCTCTTGTTAAGGCTGCTGGTCCTCATCAGCGACCTGTCAGTGTGGGTTTGGTATCTTTATTACTGTTTATAGCATGGTAGCACACAGAATCTGCACCCACCCACACTGGCTATCGACAGCTTATCCCCTGCACATTGTGCCCTCTGGCCTCCCCTCATCACACACTGGCTTTCCCCAGGGAGCCCAGCCTGAGAGCTGAGAAAAGGTTTGTGAGTCCCAGCTCAGCCCCCACAAGTACTAAAGGACACCATTAAGGAGAAATCAGACATAGCTGGCTTGCAAGGAAGTCCTCCTGGGCAAGCCAAGCCTCCATCCTTCTCCTGCAGGAGGTCCTAGGTGCCCAAATCACCCAGCTTTCCTAAGGACCAGGCACACCACACCTCACCCAGTCTGCATCCCTCAGCTTTCTGGGCCACACCTCACATTCCTGTGTGCCCCAAGCCTGATGGAAACAGCAGAGGAGGGAGACAGAGCAAAGGAATGATGGGGAAAATCTTTCCAAGGTCCAGGAGGGTAAAACGACTCTCAGCTTCTCTGTAGTTATTTCTGCAGTTTCTAACTGGTCTGAAGGCAAAACCAGTGCAGCTGTGTCAGACCAGAAGCACCATTAACCCCCAGCTTCCAGCCATTCTCACCCTGCTCTGAGATGGGAGCACAGCCCAGAGCCAGGGCCCATGTGGAGCTTTCCCTGAGGTGTAAAACTGATGTTTAAATTTCTTCTGTCTGTAAGCAAGGGCACAGAGTGTCTGGGTCACAGCCTGACAGTGGCTCAGGCAGACACTGGCTACAAACTTCTCCCCCTGCCCAGTCTGCCCCTGCCTCTCCCCTGCACTGGTAAGGTGCTCAGGTACCCACAGGCGGCCACATCCTGACAGCAACTGAAATCACCTGTGTGCAGTCAATTTGTGATGCTACAAATGTCCAATATCATTTTTCTGTGCTCAAATACACTCCCAAAGAGCTCACTCATGAATGAATAATGCAGAAATTGCTCTTCACAAATTCAGCCCAGGGCACCATCCCTCTCTGCCCAATGCTGCCCTCAGGACTAACAACCTTCTGCTTTTCCCACACCCATAGCTCATCATCAGCTGAATTTTATGTCCCGGAGGGGTCGGCTGGAGCATGAGTAAGAGCTAAGATGTGATTTGAAAGAGATTGTAAATGTGGTTGTCCCAAAAAGCACAAGGCACAGCAGATGTTGAAGATAACCAAGGGCCCGTTGCTGGGTCTCATATATCCAGGTGAGTTGTTGAAATCAGCCCCCCACCCCCCATACCCTGTCTCCAGCTATGTGATCTATAAGCTGTGCTCTCCTCCAGCCCACAGAACAGATTCTGCATTTCCTGCCGTTCTGCACAGCCCCTAAGGAGCCGGTGGGTGATTAACGGGCTGTAATGAGGGCAGAGCTGTGCTTGTCGATAATCCTCCACAGCAGACTCACAAAGCCCTCTCGAAGAACCACAGCTCCCGAGCTGGTTCAGAGCCGTGCACAGAGGCAGGCAAACAGCTCACAGTCCTCTCCAGCATCCCTCAGTCCCTGAGTCCTCTTCTGCCCCCCTGTCTGTGCATAGCCACGAGTTCCCAGTCTTCCTATTGCTGCTCCAAGGGATGGCCAGTGGAAGGGTTAAATATCCAAAAACCTTCCTTGGGTGGGGTGCTCGGTGGGCTGGGACAGCTGGCCACATGAGAGGCAGCAGTTTGGGAAGCACAGTTGCCAGTTAGTGGCACCATGGCCTCAACATTTGTATTGTCACTGTGTCCAATGGCACTGAGAGAAATTGAGGTGGGGGACATCATGCTTCTGCCATGGGTGTTGCCCTGTGTGAAAGGTGCAAGGCACACACCCAGCTGTGGCTGTGGGGGTCTCCTCAGCAGTGCCACAGGGTGCACAGTGCCAAAGGATGTGTCTGAGACACCTTCTCCTTCTTGCAACCTCCCCATACTCCTGCCTTGCCTTCCAGCAGCTCCTCAGCAGCCCAGCTGCCATGTCCCACCCCAGAAATGGGAAGCAAGAGGGATGATCCCTGGAGTGACTGAAAGGCCCTAAAAACGTGTGGGTTTCCATGCTGGCAGCAGCAGTTTCCCCTTGTGGCCAGGAGGAAATGAGTCACTTGGCACAGATGTCTGTACCAACTGCCTCACCACTGAAGCAGCCCCAGCACCAAGGGCTTTCCCAACAGTTTTGGCCTCACCAAGAAGCAGTGGATGTCACCATGACATTTCTCTGTGCACCAGACCTTCTTTGGTTTATTTTCTTTCCAGGCTGTGTTGCTTGAGATGGCCAACATTGTGAGGACATCACCAGCCTTAAACATGCTTCCTACCACAGGCACAGACAGGGGCCTCAAGCGTAAATTTGCATTGTTCATGGCACACATGGGCAGTGTCCCCAGCACCAGTGACACACAGCAAATTCCCTGCCAACCCCTGCTCCACCAAGGACCAAATGCCACCCCCAGGAGCCACCACTCATGACAAATTGCTCCCCAGTCACCTTTCTACTTGGTGCCATTGTAACCGAGACCCCAGGGAGCAGGTGGACCCAACACAACCCTCAGGGAGGGGATTGTTCATTGCTGCAGCTAACAAAGACCTGCAGGCTTCCACATCCATCACATCCTCACCATCATGTCTAGAAGTAACTCCAGCCACCCAGGGCAGAGGGCTTCCCCTGTGGGGAGCTTCAGGAGGTCTACTGGTCCTGAGAAAAAATGCAGATTCCAAAGCAGGAAGCTTTGGGTTCCCAGGGTATTTATTCCCAGGCTTCCCAAGAGGGGAAAGAGGCTGCATTTAGGGTAGAGAGTGACACACCTGGAGCAGGGGCTGCAGACCTGAATGATGCTGGCAGCTATGAGCTACAGGCACCTGCAGTGAGCCCTGGGAATGTGAGCAGGGGCTGCTGCTATCAGGACCAGCAATGACTCACATCATGGTCCAACACCCACCAGCTTCAGCAGGGCCAAGCTTTTGGAAATGAAAACAAGAGAAGGAAACAATGCTCTGGGATTTTTCTGGGTCTTTTTTTTTTTCCAGCAAAGCAAAGTCCTGCAAACAAACTGTTGAGTGAGCTCAGCCAGCTCACGTTATCTGTGCTCGGGAGCACAGCTCAGCCCCCTCCAGTGCCACGGATTTGCTATCATCCCCTGCCACCCACATAATCTGTCACACCACGCTCTGTCCCACTGCAATTTCACAGCTGCTCTGTCAGGGGGAAATCACAGCAATTTGGGCTTGTCTGAAAGCATTACAACTGCACTCTGCCTCTTAAGAGGACACTGGTTTGCACAGAGGGAATGGTTGTGGTGTGACCCTTACAGAGCTCCCCAGTGACTCACTTGTCACCAAGAAAAGTACTTGGACAAACAAAGGATGCTGAGTCTGGGCACCTGGGGGTGGAAAACTGAGCCCTTCTCATGCCAAGTGCTCCCCTGAACTGGGGAGAGTGTGGGGCATCAGGTTATGAGGCAGGACCAGGCTTCAAAGCCTGTCCCTACCCCAGGTTTTCCCTGGATTGCTTAAAATAAATTTCAGAGGTCTTTTTCTCTCAAAGGTCTGCAAGAGATGCTCTGCTGCTTCCCTCTGGGGGTACTAAGTGCCTCAGCCCTTCACAAGCCTTGTGCCTGTCCTTCAGCAGTGGTGTAGGCTCAGCCAAGCCTGTGTCCTGTCAGGTGGATGATGCCTCAGCACCTCAGGTCTCACACTCTCGAAAGCACTCATGGGCTTCCCTTCCAGTGGAATACAAAGGGGAGCAATGACAAAATATCCATCAAAGTCAGGCCCAGCACACACAGTTACACAGCAGCACAGTCTCAGATCTGGCAGCTGTCAGGAGCCAGCAATGCAGTGGCCGGGATCAGGAGGAGACGAGATATGTTTGATTGGTCAATATATGACACAACATCCTGATTTCTCTGGTTTTATTTCAATGTTATATGCATTTTTTTCTGCTGTGCATCCTTTTGGATGCATCCCTCAGTTTCAGCAGAAGGGGGAATGTCTGGCTGCTGAAACAATCCTCATCACCTTGTGCCAGTCATGAACGTGCTGTGACAGTCAGGGCGCCTCCCGTGACCTCACAGTGTGCATGTAGAGGCAGAGGATGGGACAGAAAATGGCAAAAAGGGCTCAATATTTCCATCCACAGCATTATGGATCTGATTTTCTCTCGCAGCCAAACAAAGCATCGATTTATAGAGCAACCACTGGGCTGTGCTGAGAGTGCAGTAGATATTTTTGAGGTACCTTCCAGTGGAAGCTGTGTGGTACCTCAGCAGGTCACCTCTGCAAGGGACTGTGGCATGAGCCTCTCTGCATGGCAAGGGCCCCAGGAGGGCCAGCAGAGCTCAGGGACAGGAGGGAAGTACCTGTCCCAAAAGCCTCTACGTTTTCTCCTTATCCAGTCCCCAGGACAGAGCCACCCACGGGAACGGCTGCCAGGAGCATTTTGGGAGCCCGCCGAGCCCAGCGCATCCCGGGACCCCCGCGTCGCTCCGCGCAGAGGTTCAAGTGCCATCTAGTGGCACTGGGCCCGTGGGACAGAGGAGCGTCCCCAGCCCCTGGCAGCGAGCCTTGCCCTGCCCAGCGCCCCCCAGCCGCTCTCCCCTCCTCTGCACAGAGACCTTTGCCACCACCCCGCAGCCCCTTTCCCCACCTTTGTGTGTCTCCTCCCCCGAGCTCCACCTTCCTCTTTCTCCCGCTGTCTCACATCCCCCCTTTCCCATCCATCCCCGTTCCTCCACGCCGGCTCTGGGCTCTGGCCGCCTCCCCCGGGCTCGCTCACATCGAGCAGCAGGCTCCAAGGGCCGGCACTGCAAAGCCACCGAAGGACTCATCTCCCGACAGGCTCACAAAGCAGGGAAATGGCTTTGGAATGGGACTGTCTGCCCTGTTCACACCCCTGAGTGTCTCTGTTGTCACCCCCATGCCCTGTCCCCCCTGTGACACCCCCAGGGTGACTCCCCAGCACTGGAGCTGCACAGGAGCTGCAGCAGAGGTGCTGTTGGCCCCCCAGCAGCTCCCCAAGGGTGCCTTCGGTGGGACCTTGTCAGTGGCAGGAGCCACGAGGGGGCTCCAGGAACCCATCAGAGATGGGGGAGAAATGCCAGGAGCAGAGCCTGCATCTCCTGCAGGACTGAGGAAAGATGTAAAGAGCAGAGCTCACATTTCCTGGAGAATGAGTCTTCTCCAGCATCCCAGGTGAGAGAGAGCAGAGGAGCTGCCACAGCTCAGACCAGGAGCAGGATCTGCCAGCACACTGTCCCTGTCACATGCACCGTGACAAGCAGCAGTGCACGCATTGCAGTGTGCCCAGGCTGTGCTGGGGGCTGTGCTGGCCTGACCCAGAGAGCAGCAGGGTCTCAAACATTTGCAAGGTATTGGTTTGCAGTGTATGACCATTTATTCCAGTCAGAGACTCACCCCACAGTCGTATTCCTGTGGGTCCATGCTTATCCCTCACATCTGTTTTATCCCTGTCTAACTCCACTCAGTCTATAATAATAATGGTATTATTTCAAGGAGGTGAATTTGTCCCCAGCATTAAAGAAATGCTTTGGGCAATTGCTGAGCTCAGTCCTTGATGAGCATCATGAGCATGAAGAAGTAATTCCAGAAATGATCTCTCC
Source organism: Agelaius phoeniceus (assembly GCF_051311805.1). NCBI lineage: Eukaryota > Metazoa > Chordata > Aves > Passeriformes > Icteridae > Agelaius > Agelaius phoeniceus. The sequence continues at coordinate 17,402,054 of NC_135274.1, forward strand.
AATATGGGACATATTAGTGAGAAAGGAGGTCCAGGCCTGTTTGCTGACCTGTCACAGTCTAACTCCCCTGTTCCACCAGCACCTGGGGAAGAAAACACTCCTTCCCAAAAACTCAGCATGCCCACTCTGGTCACTGCATGGTGAGACCTCAGGTAATATTTTTGCAAGTGCCCCAGTAAGGTGGGACATGGCCCCACAGCCCTGGCATCACTGGTAGCTGTGAGCCAGCTGGATATTTTAGGTAAAGAGCAGGTAACAGCACATGAGACCTTGCCAGGACAGCACCAGCTCTTCTTCTGGTGACCTTTATTGCCTTTACCCTTCATGGACACTTCTCACAGCTGTGTCAATGGCCAGGCCTGGCTATGATGAGCCCTCCTCTCTATCAGATGGGAATAGCACTGGAGAAGGCTTTGCAGCCAGAACAGCTTCTGCACCACCTTCCCTTTGCAGGTCCTCATCTGCCTCCCCACCAGCAGTCACTGCAGCACAGGGTTTATGTTGCTACAGAGGCCAACCAGGGCTGACCTGCTGTAACCCAGGGAGGCAGTGCACTTAGCCAGGCCAGCTCCTCAGGGCTCCAAGAGGACTCATTTGGAGATCAGGGTCCCTTCCTAGGGGATTCAGCAGTGTAGCTGTTGGGGCTGGAGTTTGGAGCAGGAGGCTGCAGGTAATTTTAAGCACTTGGGTACAGCAGAATTGAAGTTGTGGCCATGCAGCCACTGCCCCTCAACTTTCTTTAGGAGCCCACAGTGTCTCAGGTAAGATTTGGCTTGGAAAAAACTGAGTCCTGAGCTGGTCAGCATGAGCTTTCAGGGAGATGTGATTCTGCACACCAAGGGGGTTGGGGGACAGGGACAAGCACTGGATCAAGGAAAACCCCTAGGATTCAGCAGCCTAGTAGGGAAACCAGCTCAGAGAGCTGCTGAAGGGATCTGCAGTGTGCTGCCCCTTGGGCATCCTCTCCTGCCTTCCAGAGCCTACACGGTCAGCATGGATGCTCTAAGCCCATGGTGCATCCACCCACATGGTGCAAAACCCTGCAGAGCTTCTGGTACCACTTTACACTTCCCAGTCCAGCTCTGAAGTGTAAACATTGACTTTTACCCAAGGTGGTCTTGAAAGAATCATTGGCTGGCAAAGAAAATCTGACTTCAGAATTAATACTTCCCCTGAATTAGAGAAGCCATTCCAAAAAGCTATAGAAGAGTGTCATGATGGAAAAATTAATGCATAAAGGACCCACCCTGCAGAAGAGGCAGGGAAAAAATAGATCACAGTGTATTCAGGGCTCAGACAGGACCACACTTGCCTGCAAAAATAAATCCTTGCATTTGACACATTGCTTACATATTAATTAGTTTGATCAGCTTGCCTGGGTGTGTTAGCATGAGTGAGAGCTCATGTCTGTTTAGTGATAAGCTGTTAAAACTTTCCAAATAGAGCTAGAAATTATGGCAGACTGAGATCTTCCCTTTACTCAAGGCCTTTCTCCTGTTTTTCTAGTGCTTTTCCACCCATATTTTTCTATTTTCTTTCACTGTGTCTCTTAGGTACCATTTATTTCTCGGTGCAGAACCAGAGACTCACGGGAATGAGAGAAGCAGCTTCTTCACGGGAAACCAAGGAACCATAACCCCCCAAAATACAAAGAGAAGAAATGGAAGAAGAAAATTTTACTTTTTTTCTCTCTATCCCCTTCCCTTCCACCTTCTCTAGGATTGCTGGAGGGGCACAGCCTGTGCAGAGGCACCATTGCCCCTTTAAGGGCAGCGCCACAGCCTGACACCAGCGAGCTGTGAGCCCGGGAGGGCCGGGAGCTGCTGCTCCCGGAGCGGTGCCAACACATCCCTGCTTCCCTGCCTCTTCCCGGCCCTTGTTTTTGTGTGCCTTTCAACGTGCCGCATGTCTACCCGTGCCTGCCAGTGGATATCTGCGGGGTTTACATTAACCAGCTCAAGCTGGAGCTGGTAAACACCTATTAAAGTTTTGCTCCTCGTGCGTACAAGGAGATTTCTGAATGAGGGAGTCGCTTGCATCCTTTGACGTCCTACGTGCCATTCCCTTATTTGCAGCCCGGACAGATCTTCTTCCCACTTAGCTATGCAGACAGGGGTGTTTGGGTTGGTTTGTGCCTGGCACAGGGAGGGGAGATCAATCTCCCGTGGCTTAGCGGGGAGTGTTCATGTTTTTACCTGTTTCCTGAACGGGAGGGAGTCAGGCTTAAAACACTGATACTTTGGTGTTTAAAGTTTTCACTCCTGAGCAGAGTCCACTTCTAAAGCTGCTCTTTTGCCCTGGGACAAAATACTGAATCTGGCAATTCCCCAGTTCTACAGGAGGATGCAAATTTGGGCTTGACTTTATTCGGACTGTCACAGTTCCAAAGTTTCTTGGAAGCCGGATCCCCATCCCAAAGGCTACTCGGCACTAAGCAGAGATGCTGAAAGCAATTCCCGAGCGCCGATCCCAGCGGCAGCACCACCACTAAAGCTATTTATCCCGGCCCAGGTTTTTTTGTTGTTTTTTTTTTCCGCACATTCTTGCCTTCTCTTTTTGCTGGAGCCTCAGACCCTATTGAGAGGCAAATTTTAGCCATCTGGCAAAGCAGGCTGTGAGAGGGGAGAAAAAAAAAAGAGAGAGAGAGAGAGAAAAAACACAATGTGCATGGGCACACACACATACACAAAACTCTGGAGATTAGGGAAGACAAAAACTGCGCTGAATGCTGGAGCGCAGGGCAGCCCCGCGGCGGAGAGGAGGGAGCGGCGGGCGGGGAGGAGGGCTCGGATGCGGGCAGGTCTGCCTGCCTGCCTGCCTGCCTGGATGTGGGGAGCGGCTGCAGGCACGGGAAGGCGTGACCTGCATGGAAAATGCCAGACAGCTCCAGACGCACACACACATAGGCGCACACACGCTCGCAAATCTCCGGACAGAGATAAGGCGGACAGCGGAGCGCTGGGAAAGAGGCAAAGCCGTCCCCCGCAAGGATCGAGCCGTCGATCCTCCGCACCAAAGCCGCCGGGAAACTCCCCCAGCAGCAGAATGAGGTGAGTACCCCGCACGGGCTGAGCACGGGCACGGCCGGGCAGGGGGGTGCGCTGCTGAGGAGGGATTCTCCACGATCACCGCGGCTCCAGTTCCCCTGTCCTGAGCGAACGAGGCAACGCTCACGGCCCGGCTTCGTGCCGCAGCCCGGCTTGCACGCCGGCATCCCGGCAAAGCCAGAGGGACATCCCGGCACAGCCAGAGGGACATCCCGGAATAGCCAGAGGGACATCCCGGCACAGCCAGAGGGACATCCCGGCAAAACCAGAGGGACATCCCGGAATAGCCAGAGGGACATCCTGGCATAGCCAGAGGGACATCCCGGCACAGCCAGAGGGACATCCCAGCAAAACCAGAGGGACATCCCAGCATAGGCAGAGGGACATCCCGGCACAGCCAGAGGGACATCCCAGCATAGCCAAAGGGACATCCCAGCAAAACCAGAGGGACATCCCAGCATAGCCAAAGGGACATCCCGGCAAAGCCAGAGGGACATCCCGGCACAGCCAGAGGGACATCCCGGCACAGCCAGAGGGACATCCCAGCATAGCCAAAGGGACATCCCAGCATAGCCAGAGGGACATCCCGGCACAGCCAGAGGGACATCCCGGCATGGGCACCGCTCTGCCATGGCCGAGGCACAGCGAGGTGGGACCTGCATCGCGGGCTTTGGGTTTCTGTGCACACCACGGCCATTTATCACTTTCACATGAGGTTAAGAGTTTCCTGTCATGAGGAAGAAGTTTGATGCTGTTTGGCCTCCCCTGCTTCGGAGAAAGCAGAGCTGCACAAGGAAACAGCCTGTTGAAATGGAGGAGGTGATGCCCATTGCACCAGCTCAGCATCCAGCCCCGTGCATGTACTCTGACCAGAGGAGTAACAGTTTTTCCCTTCACACATTTTTGTGGTTTCAGAACAGCTGTCAGAAAAGGGCATGTTCAACCTCACTCTACTTGAAAGAAAAACCAATCCAAATTTCTCAGCTCCCATTTACTTTTCTTTGTAAAGAAGAGCTGAGAAAAGTGATGGCAGTATACAAATGAACCCCAGAAATTTGCTGCCCTGGTTTTGAAAGAACACAGACAGGTTAAAAATAATCCACTAATGCAGCTTCAATTTCTTCACCAGCATACCTAAATCAAGCCCTGATTTTGAAACCAGGTGTACATGTGAGTAGTAGTTCCAATGTCTGTTGTATACACCTACAAGCCTTTGCCAGGCCTTAGTGCCTATTTTAGAAATTTTAATGGCTCTTATTTCCTGCATGTTTCTTTTCCTTTGTATGCTCCACTATGTGTAAAGAGTCTTTCTGGGTCGTATGCAACAGCACAGGATGTTGTGTTCACACCTCCAGCATGGGTGGTGCTCTCTCCTTGTGCAGAGGAATACTCAGCTCATGCTCCCTTTCATGGCAAATGAAGCTCGAAGCTGCTGGGAAGTCAGCTGGACCACCAGAGATTTACCTGTTCTCTCTGCCCTCCTCTGGGATAAATAAATTGGTAACAAGTTGGGACAAACTCTTCAGACTGAGATTTTTTTAAAAGATGGGTTTGATGACAAAACATCTTTATGAATCTCAGCCTCTGGAGAAGAGAAGAGAAGAGAAGAGAAGAGAAGAGAAGAGAAGAGAAGAGAAGAGAAGAGAAGAGAAGAGAAGAGAAGAGAAGAGAAGAGAAGAGAAGAGAAGAGAAGAGAAGAGAAGAGAAGAGAAGAGAAGAGAAGAGAAGAGAAGAGAAGAGAAGAGAAGAGAAGAGAAGAGAAGAGAAGAGAAGAGAAGAGAAGAGAAGAGGAGTAACATGCAGGGTTGCAAAGCTGAGGCCTGGTTCCATCTCTGCCCAGCTGCAAAGATGTGTGCTATTTACTGAGAGTTAATGATCCCAATTTGGCAGGATGAGGCTCAGCAGTAATAGTGATTATAATAATAATAATAATAATGATACTTAGCAGTTATTGCCAAGATGCTTTCACTAAATCGATTTAGCAAGCATCATTATTTTATTAAGCATGCTTATGTTTATTCTTCCATTAAATGAAGATTTGCCCACCAGAGCTCCATTAGTTCAGGGATGTGTTGCCAATGGCTGCTGCTCCAGCAGCATGGGAAACACCGAGCTCCTGATGGCACTTCAGGCTGGCTGGGAGCTGTGGAGGTGCCTTTGCATCACTTGTGGCACCTGTGGCACCCACCTTCCAAAGGAGCTTTCCCCTCATGGGATCCACATGCAGATCCCACCTGCACTTCCCAGGGGTTGCTCATGGTGCCATGGTGCTACACCTCCTCTTGCACGATCCACTTGGGAAAATAGATGAGCCTTCCAGAGCCACTGTCACTGCCAGAGTTTCATTTCATCCCCTCACATGTGTGTTCCAGGTACCCCCTGGCCTGGCCCTTCTGTGCCTTGCTGCTCTGTGTGGCAGATGCTGTGGAGCTGACAGACATGTTTGGGGAGATCCAGTCTCCCAACTTCCCCGACTCCTATCCCAGCGACTCAGAAATGACCTGGAACATCTCTGTGCCTGATGGATTTAAAATCAAGCTGTACTTCATGCATTTTGACTTGGAGTCATCCTACCTCTGTGAATACGACTATGTGAAGGTGAGCTGTGACATCTCAGGGCAGGTGGTGGGATAGACAGCAGAGCTGCTTGGCCAGCTGAGAAAGGGTAGTGCTGGAAAAGCTGGGAACAAGACATTTTCTCCATTTTATTGGGCTCAGGAGTTGTCAGTCCAGTTGACCACAGGGAGAGCACAGGTAAGCTGACAGCATCCACTGGACCAACAGTGAGTGGGACACCAGAGTCTGAGCTTACCCAGAGATGAACAAATTTCAGAAAGTATTTAGTATTTGGGCATCTAATTCTTACTGCACCTAATGGGATTTTCACACCTCTGGGCTGATAAAACACCTGTGGCTAAACACCAGTTTGTGCCACTCTGATGCCAGCAAGGAGATCCCCTGAGCTGGGCACACTTTGTCAGGCCATGGCTGTGGGTGCCTCCTGCAGCCAGCCTGGATCCTTGGCCACACCTTGCAGGCCCTTGGGACACCCTGTCCAGCCCCACGGGAAGCAAAAGGCAAATGCTGGACCTGAGCTTGAGGCTGCTATGGAGATTTCCAGGGAGCTGTCATGACCAAAACCTCCAAATATTTCAGTCTGCTTCTCTGCTGGGTGGTAACCCACCCAAAACTGTGGTGGCCTCACACTGCAGTGCCCCAGAGCAACCTTGTCTGTAAACCACGGGTTTCTCCAAGCAGGGTTCTCCTTCACATCCAGGACAAGGGTGGCTCTCCATATCTCTGAAGCTGTTCAAGTGTGGTGCTTCTGGCAGATCAGCAGTAGCAAGCGGGTGCTTTCTAGGTTGAACACACCTTACATCATCACCAGGACAAGCTCCACCCTGCTCCTTCACACAGAGGCAGGTGGAGCTTGCTCCCAGGTCTGGAACCACAGAACTTGGCCCTGGTGCTAGTTGCCAGATAATTGAAATTATTGTTTTATTCTTGCCCTAAAAAAACAAAGCAAACATTTGTGTCTTTTTTCCTCTAGGATCTGTTATAATTTCCCTGCTATAATTTCCCCTTTGTGCTGGCACTCACCCTGCTACTAACAGCTCTCATTGAGGTTTGATTAGCTCTTTCTGCTTCTCCTGGATCTTCTCCAAGCACAAGGGCCCAGGGACATATATAGAGATATATTGCTTTAAAACCCCAGTAAGCTCAAGGAACAGATTTCTTGGAAACTTTCCCCCTTCCAAGCTTTACCCCTCCTCCTGCCCTTCACCTCCTGCTCTTTTTTCCTTTTTCATAAGGCTCCCTGTTATTTGGCCATGGTGCCAACTTGGCACCACAGCTCTCCCTGCTGCTGGATTTCCATAAGAAGGAGGTATTTTTCACAGGGATTTAGATCTCAGCTGTATAAATTTGCTCGGGGCTGTAACTCAGCTTGCAGAGCCTCCACCACAGAATTACATTTGGAAAGTGATGAAAATGGATGGATTCCAGGAGATCCAGAGGTTACTATGCTGGGTAAGGGTGCAATCTTGATGCTACTAAACCATTGACTTAGAAAACATTAAGGAGAGCAGTGAATGACTCTGTGGCTCTTTTCCTCCTTGGGTTTGTGTGTCCAGCTCTGTCTCCACCAATGCAAGCTGTAAAACCAGCATCAATCAGCCCCCTCTTTGACAGAGGCCACAGTGCATGGCTATAGAATATAACTATAGACCTGCACATACAGGTGCTTCTCTGTAATATTCTGCTGGTGACAGTGAGGAAGCTCAGAACCACAGGCAGAGCTCTGTGTTCCATGGTGCTCAATGGATTCCCCATCTATGAACTTGTACCATGGCTTTCTGAGCTCATGAGTAACTTTAATCTCTGCAGCACCACATGCCATAGAGTTAGACAGGTTAAATTTATGATTATTTGTTTCTGTGTGTGTGAAGAAACACCTTCTGGTTTGTTCAGGTCTTCATCATCTTGACTGCCATAAGAAGGAGGTTAAAAAGGGGCTGAGCAGGTGGGGACTCAATTCAGGACAGGCAAAAAGCCCCTGTGCCCTGGCCTTTGCTTCCCTCACCCCCTGGCTGCCCACACACCCAAGCTCTTAAGCAGTGTAGAAGCTCATCCCAAGTGGCAAGCTCAGGGTGATGTGAGCTGTAAACCCACACAGACCTCTGCCTTCGGGGTGGTCTGCAGAAGGGAACAGTTTCCAGAGCTCTGAAACAATGGCTAATTAAAACAATAGCTGTTTATTTATATATATGCACACACACGCGTGCCCCTGTGTATATATGTAAAAAATGAACGTGGCTCCTAAAGAAATGCTCACAGCATGGGAGGCTTGTTTGTGCAAATGGGCATGGCAGAGAAGGGGAGTTGCACTTCAGTAAGGAAGTGAGCCAGGAGGAATGGGAGGAACAGCCATCCCCAAAATACCCACCTGGAGAAGCCCCCCATGCAGGTAGAAAACTCCAGTTTGCTGGAGAGGCAAACTCTGGGGCTCAGCACACTGGATACAGCCTCTCACCTTTGGGTGGCTGCTGTCAGCCTCCTGCCAGGTGCATGTGGACAGGGATGGAGCAGCCAGCCTCCCTGGGCTGCCCTCTTCCTGCTCCTTCCCTTTGCTGTGCTGCTCAGCAGGCTCTGCCCAGCTCATCTCCATCCACAGGCAGCCAGTCTGGGGGTTCCTCATTTGGAGGGGATTTCACCATGATTTGCAAGCCTGCAGCACTGGCCCAGGGCACCCAAAAAGCCACAGCCCTGACTATAAAATCAGGATTATAAATGACTTGAACAGTGTCACTGAGGAGCACAGTGACAGGGAGATGGGCATCCTGGCTTCTAAGGGGCCATCATGAGTAAACCCCAAGCTTATTATAGAGATCTGAGCCTGGGGAGCTGTGAGTGGGGTTTTGCACATTGCTCAGTCAAGCCCTGGAATGAAATCAGCCCCCAAGAGCTTGGCAGCCAGCTCCTGATTGGAATGAAGATGAGGGGACACCCCATCAATGACAGATGAGGCACTGGTGGGGCACATGCAGGACCAGGGAACAAGCTTGGTTTTTCATTCAGGGCAGTGCATGCCCAGTCTGGGGCTGCAAGAAGGGTGCACAGGGCCCATGTACACCTTCCTCTATTCAAACAAGGGAGAAAAAGCACAAATCAAGGTTTGGCATGAACTGGGGGTTCAGGAGGAGAGCATCCTCTTCTGGTCCTGTCAGCCAGCCTCAGCCAGGAGGTCATTCATTCCCTGGGAGTGTGGGGTCCCAGAAGGAGTACTCTGAACCACAGGAGGCAGCTGGGAGAGCCCAGGGCTTTGCTGCTTGTATCTCCTATCCTGATAGCTCTCTGCAGAGGTGTCTGGTGGCACTGGCCATTCCTCCATGCCACTGGGGACAGTGCAGGGGAAGGAGGGAGACCAGGCATGGGAGCAAGTCATCAGCTCTTGCAGGACCTCAGCATCCTGCCTGGTCTCTTTTCACCCCCAGCCCCTCCAGGGAACAAACCTTGCCCAGAAATAGGGCACGTGGGTGCAGCTACCATGCAGGAGGGGACAGTCTCTGGAGCCAAGCCAAATCCACAGCACAGGAAACCAGCTATCCTCCTTTATCACCCACAGCAGAGCTGCCATCTATGTTCCCATGGAAATTCAGGGCAATTTCATGTTTGCAGCACATGAAAGGACCCTAGATGTATCTTGGGGAGAAGATCTCCAGGAGAGTCAGATGGAGGCTTTTGCAGTGGCTGTCCCTGCTTCACTCCCAGCAGTCAGTAGCAGCAGCATTGTGGAAAAAAGCCCCATTGCTCTGGGTGTTGCCTTCTTGCCACACTCTGCGGGGCCACTCGGCGGGGGCCGCTTCATGCCCTGCCCTGGCTCTGAGCATCTCCTCCCCATGTCATGTTCCCAGTGTCTTCAGCCCAGCACTGCGATTTCTCTGCCTAATGAGCCATTTATATATATTACAAGTGGTATGTTTGGCCTTCATCAGTCCAATTAGTGCATTCCTGGAGGGCTGCAGAGGGGGCGGGTGGCGGCTGTGTTTCCGTATTGCTGCTCCTCTCAGGCAGCAGACACCAAACTGCAGGGCCAAATTCCCCTCGGTGTTTCTGGCATTTCATTAACCCCCTGGCTGCAGGAGGCACCTCCAGTGCTCCCAGGCATCCCCAACAGACCATGCCCTGGGACAGCATTTTTTCCTGCCAGCCAGGGCACCCCAGCTCCTTCGCCCAAGGGGGGAATCACTGTGGGGCAGAGAGGGGCTTCACAGCTTGGGACACCCGTTAGCCACAGCACCAGCCCAAATGCAGAGGGATGGAGCCACAGCCAGAGAAGGACTCCAATCTGCCTCCATCCAGAAGGGCAGAAGTCTTAATGAGGGACTGAGGATGCAAGAAAAAACAGGGAAGACAGCAGGAGGCATTGGCACGGGTAAATTTAAGGCACAAGGGTGTTGCTATATTTTATTTTTCAAAGGAAGATTCTTTCAGCGTATTTTTATAGGGAATTTCTCTGTGGCAATTGATATTTCCCTCAGGGACACATCTTCTCTAGTGAAAACGTCGACATCGTGACCCGAGAGGGAGAAACTCCAAACAAACAACCAGGATTTAATTACCAGCCTGCTCGCTGGATGTAAATGATCTACAAAAAAGTATACAGTCCCCAGCAGAAGCAGCAAATATTAACCAGGGATGATGACCTCTCTGTTTAGTTTACTGCTGAAGGGCTGCCTCTGCTCCCTGTGGCTCGGGGCATGGGACCCGTCTCAGATAAGGGGCTGTGGATACCTCCAGTGAGGAGAGCACAGCTCTCCCGGGGCCCATCCTGCTGCTCCAGGGCTGGGTCCAGAGATGCTGGGGGCAGTGTTGGGGCTGGCCCCATGGCTGCAGCATCCTCCAGCAGAGGCACAGGGCATTGGGAAGGTTTTCCAGCACTTTGGGAATGCTGCACTGCAGGTCCTGCACTCCCTGGGGCTGAAGGCAAGGAATGGGAGCTCACACGGTGACTCTGAGTCCTGGCAGGGGTGACAGCCACCAGCCCCACACGGAGCAGCTGGCTGGAAATTCCTCCTTCCCACAGATTTCCTTAAGAAAAAGCATTTTCTGTGGAAGGGGCTGTGTTCCACGTGCTGGCAGTACCAAGTCTGTGCATCAGGGCTGAAATGCCTTTTTCCTTTGCTTCTGGTGATGGCACTCCTGTTTTTCAGTCTGAAACACTATTTCATTTCAAAACAATCTTTCAGATTTAAAAGCAATTCTAAAGCACCACAGTATATTTCAAAGGGATTGAAACCAGATGGAGCCCAAATTACTTGTTTTCTTTTTTTGCCCCAGAACGCTGTTACACACAAAAAAAAAATCAATTGGGTTTTTGTCCCCAAAGCAGGGTGCGTGTTTTTTCTCGAAATTCCCAAAATTTATCATCGGAAAGTGTCTCTCTTTTCTGGCCAGCTCCAGCTTGTATGAGAGGATGGAAAATATCTGGAGGCAATGTCAAGGCATGCTGAGTTGCCATTTCCATGTTGGCTTTCCCTGGTGTGAACGAGTTTCCGCCTGTTTGTTCAGCTCTGGGAAATTTCCCTTTCAGCCCAGACCCTCCCCAGCAGGCACATCCTGGGGGTCTCTTGGTGACAGGGATGGAGTCAGAGAAGGGTCTCTTCTTGCTGAGGCCAAGCAAGCCAGGGACAGCATTCCAGCACCTCCAGGACCCCACGGGCCCCAGCAGATGACTGTTTTCCCCAGGCATGTGCTGGGGGGCTGCAGACTTCATCACAGTCTCAATAGCAGTGGCTTGGCTCGAGCAGTGGTGGCTGCCTGGTGGTGCTCATCACATTCCTCTGCCGAGGCTTATTCATATTCAAATCCCTGGGGTAAAGCAGGCAGGGTGCTGGGAACTGCCTGGGAGAGGTCGTGGTTGAGACAGGGGCTGGGGAGGGGATGTGTAGGAGAAGGAGGTGGATCAATGCTGGAGAAAACAGCAAAGAAAAAGGAAAGGGGTTTCCAGGGAAAACTGAAGGGTTTTCTGCAGGGATTACAGTGCTTTAAGGCACAGATCAGGCTCTGTTTTAAAGGGATGCACATAGAGACTACTGAATGTGCTGATATGACAACAGGGCACCCTGGCTCATCACTCCCCTTCCTCAGCCCTCTGGGTGCACGGTCAGAGTCCCAGCAGTGCCTGGAACCACAGCTCTGGAGCCAGACAGAGAGCCTGGGTGGGAGGGACAGGACCAAGCTTGTCCAAGGCAGCCCAAGGGACAGAAATTCCAGCTGCTGCTTTGAGCTGATGCAAAACCAATAGGCAGGAACTCCTCTGGGCCCCTCTCACAGATGGATCAGTGTTTGAGCCATGGGAAGAGGTGAGGGGAAGCATCTCAGGTGCCACCAACTCTGAGTGGGAATGACACAGCCCAGGGCTGATTTTCACATCCCTTCTTCTGCACTGCCACTCCATGATCTCATCCCATGTCCCAAATGAGCTCCCACCCTGCATCCTCCCCTTGCATCCCCCAGCTCCTCCCTACACCCTGGATGCCAGGGCTCTTGGTATCTGCCTCAGAGGCCCCTCCAGGCAGAACAGGCAGACCTGAGTCCCTGTGCCCCATGGAGACACTGGTGGGTCCTGGCAGGGGACAGCCTGGGCAAACACAGGCAGAGATGTGAGCTCCTGGATAGAGAGGATGATTCCAGTCCCAGCCTGACCTCCCCAGGGAACACACAGCAGGCTCTCCAGGCTCACCCCTTCTTTCTGCCAACAGATTGAAACGGAGGACCAGGAGCTGGCAACCTTCTGTGGCAGGGAGACAACGGACACAGAGCAGGCTCCAGGACAGCAAGTGATCCTGTCCCCAGGGCCCTACATGGGGCTCACCTTCAGGTCTGACTTCTCCAACGAGGAACGCTTCACTGGCTTCGATGCCCATTACACCGCTGTGGGTAAGCAGCATTGGAGCCTGCAGCTTGCTAGGACAGGGAACCAGATTTGCAGGGACCACGTCTCAGGTCAGCCTTGGGTTTCCTGGCAAGAGAAGAACTCATGTGCAGCCCTTGGGCCATGTGGGTGCTCATGTGACCCACCACATGGGATAACAGATTTCTCGTTGTTATGACAAATGTCCCCACAAAGGGTGACATGTGGAGATCTTCAGGGTGACCTCCCTTCCTTGTTAACTCCATTACAGATGTGGATGAGTGCCAGGAGAAGAGTGATGAGGAGCTGGCTTGTGACCACTATTGCCACAACTACATTGGCGGGTACTACTGCTCCTGCAGGTTTGGCTACATCCTCCACTCCGACAACAGGACCTGCAAAGGTACCACAGGCACAGCCCACACCCAGGCATGGGCACACAGAGGGTCCCTGAGTAGGCATCCCACCTTCCAAGCACAGGCAAAGCAGCCCTTTTTTTGCTGCCTGGAGGGTGGAGGTGCTTCTTCTCCTACAAACCAGTAGTGTGGGTCTCCTTCTCCCAGGGGCTGTACTCCTCAGCTAAGCTCTGTAGATCTCCTCAAGTCAGAAAAATGAAAAGCTTTAGTCCCTGCTCTGAATCTGCATCATGTAGATTAGCTGGGACTAGCTCTCAGCCCAGGGCTTCTGTGCCATGGGCATATTTGGAAGTTGGCTGTGTGAGATTCTCCTTGCATGGACACATATTTGGGATCCATGTACCCATATTCAGAATCCATGGATCTACCCAATAGACCCCACTCCACTGGGAGGTTTGCTGAGCATGGTCATGGCTGGGACATGGCTGTCAGGGCCCTGATGGAGCCACGGCTGTGTTTCAGTGGAGTGCAGTGACAACCTCTACACCCAGAGGAACGGGGTGATCACCAGCGCCGACTTCCCCAGCCCCTACCCCAAGAGCTCAGACTGCCTGTACCGCATCGAGCTGGAGGAGGGGTTCTTCATCACCCTGAACTTTGAGGACAGCTTTGATGTGGAAGACCACCCTGAGGTGACCTGTCCATACGACCACATCAAGGTGAGCTGGGCTCTGTGCTCTCCTCCTCTCATACTCACCTCTTGTGTCCCCAGTGCTCTGGTGATGGGATCAGAATCGCCCCAGTCTAAACAGGGATGATAGAATCAGCAGGAGCCTTGTGCTCTAATCACCCCATGTCACTTACCACATCTGCTTGTGACCCTTCCAGCCAACAGTGACCCTCTTTCTGTTCACATCCCCCCTACACATGGTGCTTAAGCCCCACTCCAGCACCATCCATTGGCCTCAGGGATCAAAGAGCCCCCTCAAATCCCTCCCTCATCTTTGCCTTGGCAGATCAAAGCAGGCCAAAAGGAGTTTGGACCTTTCTGTGGAGAAAAGTCCCCAGGACGCATTGAAACCCAAACCAACAGCGTGCAGATCCGCTTCCACAGTGACAACTCTGGAGAGAACAGGGGCTGGAAGCTGTCATACTCAGCAATTGGTAACTCCTGCTGCTTTCCTGTTTGCTGGGCTTGGGAATGGGGAGGGCTTTATAAAGGTAGACAGCAAGAATTTGGTAGTCTGTGATCCTGTCTCCAGAAAGGATCTGTTCCAAAAATCACAATAGGAGACGCATAAAGTAACATGGAGCCCTCCCTCCAAAGGATTTTTTTTTCCCTACAACAACTGGGCTCTGAAACAAGACCATATTGCAGAGCAGAGCAATTTTGGGCAGGATAATTGCACAAGCTACTGTTATTAGCTCCCAGATTTGTAATGCTCAAAGACAGAGAATTACAGACTGAAGGAGAGACATGGAGACTCCATGCCTGGCTGAGCCATGCCAGTGTAGACTAAGGGTAAAAGCAGGGCAGAGATGCTCAAATTCTGCTACATGGGCTGGGTGGAAGAGCTGGGACTTTACATTTGCTCCATTTATTCCCCTGTTTAGCATCATTTGCTTTCTATTCAAAGGAAACCCGTGCCCACTGGTGCAACCACCAATCAATGGGAAAATTGAGCCTTCTCAAGCCAAGTACACCTTCAAAGACCAGGTTGTCATCAGCTGCAACACTGGATACAAAGTGCTGAAGGTATGGGTTGACAACATGGAGCTGGGAATATGGGTAGGAAGAAGAGGATGCTTCCTCTCAGAGCCATTGCATCTCAGGGACAGTGAACACAACCACACATCATCCTCATCCCCTTCCCAGGAGCAAGGAAAACACCTCCTCTGAGAGCCAACACCTTTCCTTTCCAAAGATGCAGAGGGAAAGAGGAGATAGCACTTCCCTGAGCCACCCTCTCAGCATCCCTCTGAAGCCAGCAACCTCACAGAATGTCAGGCCTGGCTCCCCTGCCAGAGAAAAAATCAGCAAAAACTCTGAGGCAGCTGCCAGGGCTCTGCCTGCCCCCCACCTCAGTGGGCACAGTCTCAGCAGCCCTGCAGAGTCCAGCCTCCACTGACTGGGAGGTCCTCGGGGACTTGGGGACAGCATTAGTGAGTCAAGGGGGGAAGGACTTTGGCAGGCTCTCTCTGGGAAACAGCTGAGAACCACAGAGAGCATGGCTGACTCATGGGGTGGCTGTCTTCCCTCCAAGCCAGTAGCCCACTTTGACTTCCAACATGGACTTGGGTATTTCTCTGATCTCCTCTCAGTCCCATCCTTCGTGCAGAGCTGCCTCCTTACCCATCCCATCATTTACAACAGGAATAAGTGACTCCAGTTCTTTGGTTTTCAGCGTGCCACAGAGTTGCTGGCAGCAAGAAAACGCCTCAAGCTTTTCATTACAATTTTATTGCAATTTTTAGCTAAAAAAGTCCTCTTCCAGGGGATGCTAGCTATAACCTGACTAAATCACCAAAAAATTCCATTTTTATTGAGAGATTTATTTCTTTGCTTTGAACATTGATAGGCTGTTGGTTTTTTTTGTTGTTGTTGGTACCTTCTGCACAGGATAACGTGGAAAGTGACTCCTTCCAGATCGAGTGTCTGAAGGATGGCACATGGAGTAACAAGATCCCTATCTGCAAAAGTAAGGACACCCTTCCCTACCCTGCCAATGTCCTTTTCTTGCTAAAATCATTTCATGCTAATGGGAGCTGCCCTGCCAGAGTGGAGTTCCTTACTCAGAGACACAAACCCAGCCAGAGAGGCTACGTAACCTTGCAAAGCTCTTTTGGCTTGTTCTTGGATAACATAACGGGGCTCAGGCCAAATGCCACAAGCAGGAGATTGGTGCTTTCATTTAGATTACTCATAACTTGATTTGTGAGCCACTTTGCTGTCTCCCTGTCAAAGAAACAGCAAGCCTGGCTCTTGAGAACTGGCTCTGTCAGGTAAGCCTGGGACAATGTGGGATAGTCTAGCTCCTGGTCCAAATTTCCTTCCAAATGGAGGCTGTTAAAATGCAGGGCATTGGAGAGGTCCCAGGTACTAGCCTAAACTGAGCACTGCTCAGGTAAGTGAGAGGGGAGAGAAATATGTCCAAATATTTCCAAACCTTAAAATGGGAGAAAAGGAGAGAAGAAAAGAAATGCCATTTGAAAGGGCAGGTGATAATTTGGATCATCTCTTCTCTCATCTAATCCAGCTCTTCCCTCAGCTCAGGTGTGAGATATGTACCTGATCACACCTTTTCCTTTTCACCCAAACATCTCAGAGCTCAGGGAGGCTCTCACTGCTGCTCAGTGCTATAAGGCTGGCCCAGAGAGGAGAAAAGCAGCAAACATGGTCAGAGATTGTCCCAGTCCTTCCAGGAGAGGCAGGAGGGGTGTTGGGATCCAGGTTCTTCTCATCTGGGCAGATGCCTTTAATAATTGTGCATCTTACCTTGGAAGAAAGAGTATTTCTGGAGTTCTAATTCATGTTTTCTCAGGCCAAATGGAAACTGGGAGGCTCTCAGACTTGCTAAATAGATTAATAACTGAAAGGGCTCCTTAAAAGCTGTGGGGTCAGTGATGCCTCTGCCCTACTGAGGAATGCCTCACTCCTACACTCTCACTACCACAAATTCCCATTGATTTTATCCAGCTTGAACAGTGATCGGAGAAAATTTTGCGTTGTCTAAAACTTAGAACAAAATCTAGGTAAATATTTTTAACACCAAAAATTATTAATTTTTTGAGAAAATGGAAATTATTACCTGCATTGTTCCAGCTGGGCTGGAACTAATCCCTTCTTGTGTAATATGACTCACTACACTAAATTTCCAAGACCTCTTTGAAAAGCCAAGAAGCCCCTAAATGGGTAATTTAGGCCTCTAGACTACAGACTTCCACCTTCCTGGGATGTCTGTGCGAGGCAGGGCACAAACAATGCAGAAAATAGAAAACTTCTCAGCAAAGTGGATAAAATCCAGCTCCATAGCCTGGAGAGGCTAAACAGAAACCTGTGACAGCTTCTCCCAGCCACTGCCCCCAGGTTGCCCTGGCTGAGCAGAGTGAGGGGTCCCCAGCAGGGCCGTGGCTCCGCTGGCATCCACAGCACCCTGGCACAGCTCACTGGGAGCTCATTAACGATTTCTGGTGTTTTGGGGGCTGGGTTTCCTGCATGTCTCTCTCTGCTCATCTACTAATTGGGCTTTCTCTCTCTGCTCTCCTCCTTCCCCTCTGCTTTCGATGCAGCTGCAGATAGAGCCGACAACCAGACAGAGGGAAGAGCCGGCTCAGAGCGAGTGGCCGCGTGAGGCTGGCGCCGGCCGTGCCGCCCCGACGGGCAGCCTGCCCCGATGCCCCTCTGATCTGTCCAGTACCCAGGGCAGGTTCCCTTTCCACTGGCCTGGCTGCCAAATCCATCTCTGTGGCTTGTCTAACCGGCATGGCACTCTTAACCCCCACGCCTGGTGCTTTCTTAACTCCGTCTCAAGAAGGGTGAAGGGAATGGGCACCGAGCCCCCCTTTCCCACTGACACACTGCCCCGGGGGAAGGGAGCCCACCTGGCCCCAGCACCACTGCCTGGGCACCACGTGCTGCTGCTGCTGCTGGCTCCCAGCATTTCTGCATCCCTCCCTCTCCACTCGGACTCCTGGGCCGCCCTGGCTCCCCCCCCAAGGCAGCCGGGCGAGGACTGTGGCACGGCCGCCCGGTTGGTGGGTTGGTGGGTTGGACTCAGTCTCCCACTGTCCTTCCTCACTGGCCCAGTGTTGCAAATAAGAAACACTCCTTCCCTTCCTCTCTCCAAGAGTCCTGGTGCCTTTCAGACCCTCTGGACAAGGAGGCCTGGAGGATGGGTTGACATCACCAGCCCTGTCCTGCAGGCACCAAGCCCTGGCACTGAGACAGGGGAATGGATGTTCCTCTGCTTCCCCTTTGCTCCCCATGGCTGGCCTGGCAGAGGTGAGGAGAGCCTGGCCTCAGGCTGACTGCAGCTGAAAGAGGCCAGAGCCTGGTATCTGGCCCCATTCACATCCCCAGGAACCATGGGAACACACACTGTTCTCCCTGGGGCACTGGAGGCTCCACTTAGGAGGATGCTGGGATGTGGACCAGAGGCTGGGAGAGGAGGAGGAGGAGGAGGTGTGTGATGGGGATATCAGTCCACTTCTGGTCCTACAAAGACAGAGATGCTAAATGGCCCCTTTCCTGAGGGAAAACTCTAGAAAAGTTCACAGAAGGAATGCCCTCCCCTCACCCTTTCAGCAGGACCTGGGACGCTGGTGCAGCAACACCTCTCTGCAAGAGCCCATTCTCCAGGGATCAGGCCTGCCCAGGTCTGAGGGGCACACAGGGATGAGATGGGCTGTGCAGTAGGCTGTGCAACGAATGCTGCCCTGCAGCCATGAACAATCCCAGAGTAGAGATGGTCAGGATGGCCCCCTGACATCCATTCCCTCTTTCCTGCAAGAAAACAAGTACCCAGACTCTCCAACCAGCCTGCCTGCACCTACACACTCATCCCATCACTTGCTGTCTCTACAAACAGTGGAGGGGACCCTGGTGAATAGTGAGCTGCAGTATTTTGCCATAAATCAGGCTTTTTTCACCCAAGGAATTAGGCAATCCTGAGCAGTGGTCCATATCCCTGGTTCCAGCTATATGTCCAGTGAATTCTCTCTTTGTGAGCCTGGATCAGTTAGGACTGCTCTCCTCATTCCCTTCACATCCTGGAGCACATGGGAACCAACAGACCTCACATCATCCCTGATCCACAGGACCTGCTTACTGCAAAGTCACTGTGACTTACTGCAAAGTCACTGTTTCCCTACTCAGCCCCTAATCCTAAACACAGCAGAACCCAGCTGCACAGCACTGCATTTCCTGGCAGGATCAGACCCTGGTTCCTGCCCTCCACTGGGGCAGCTCACCCAGGATGGGGTAGGGGAAGGCTGCACAGCATCACCTGAATGTGCTGTGAACTGCCCACGTGGGAGGGAGGCTCAGCTCCAAGGAAGTGACTCCTGGATTTGGCAGATGAACCCTCCCACAGCCTGGGATCCTCCCTGGAGTGTTTGGCACTAACCTAATATGGGGGACAAGCCACGGGGAGAGGCTGGGCAGAGCACTCTGGGGGGTCATGGGGAGAAAGGGAACCATGGACAGGCCATGGGGAAGGGCAAAATTCTTCTCCCTCTATCCCACCCTGAGTCAACACCAGGGACTGGTAAAGCAGAGCCATCCCTGCTGATGTCTTGGGGGATGGAGCAGGTTTGGTCTCACCCACATGTACTGGCCTCCCCCCTGCCTGCAGACCAGCCAAGCCACACTCTCCATGTCCTTCATCTCCTGCTGTCATAGGACAGCCAGGACCCAGGGCTGTTCCACCTGATCTGTAAATGCTCATCAGCACTGTTTGGTGAGCAAGACCAGAGCAGGAAGGACAGGGCTGTGCTCTCAGCAAAGCCTTGTGCACAGAGGAGCACCCCTGATGCACAGCTGGTGAATCACTGCCTGCCTCTCCCTGCACACTTCTACAGTGCAAAGACACACTATGGGACCATCTCACAGAGCTCACCTGCCAGGACAGGCTTGTTCCCCTCCCACTGGTGCAGCAGAGAGATCCTGCTCCCTCATGGAGGGGCTCCCAGGCCTGGGGTCTCCACCAGTGGGAGTGTGGTCACACAGCCTGTGGGTGGGACACGCTGCTGGTGTTCCCGGTGCCACCCAAGTGCTCTGTGTGTGCAGGGTGGCCATGGCAGGGTTTCACAGAGCCAGCCTGCCCTGCCAGGACAGAGCCCCCTGCAGTGCCACAGAGAAAAGGGACACAGCATCATACAGGCCCTTGGTGTGCCCCACAAGAGCACCATCCCAGGCCAGAGCCCAGCACTACCTGCCTGCAGGCTGGCTGAACACCCCAAGATACAGCACAGGGTCCAACCCCCCTTCTGTGTTGGCTTTCAGTTGCTGACTGCAAGGCGCCACCGGAGCTGGAGCATGGCTTTGTCACCTTCTCCACCAGGAACAACCTGACCACCTACCAGGCAGCCATCCAGTACCACTGCCAGCACCCCTACTACCACATGGCCCCCAACAGCACCGGTGAGCAGTGGGGCCAGGTCACGTCCCCACGGCACAGCCAGGGTGGGATGCAAGAGGGGGAGCTTGGGATGGCAGCTCCAGGGTGTTCTGCAAACAGGCTGCACATACCAAGCCCTGTGTCTGCCCTGCCTGGACTGTCAGACTGGACAAATCCTGCTCCACAATGAGGTAGGATGGAGCTGGCCCTGCTGGCTGCTTTGCCTGGGTGTTTCACAGCCTCGGCAGAGCGGTGTGGGTGTTTGTTTTGCATTCTGCCTTCTCACCCTGCCATCTGCTCCCTGCAGACTACAAACTTTTCTGTGTCTCTGTGAAAGGAGCTGCTGCTGGAGAGAGTACCAGGTCCAGCAGCCTCTGGAAGGGCTCTGCAAGGCTCCTCATCCCAGCACCCAAATGTTCAGCACAGACAAAGCTGAACAGATAGTGGTGGGATCATATCAGACTGAGTTTTTCCTGCCATCCCCCTTAGTCCACAACCACAGAAAAACCAGAAAGTGGTTTATCAAGCACCACAGTTCTCTGTACCCTCCAGACCCAGTTCTGGACAGTAGAAAGGGTGCATACACAGCCCAGCCCTTCTCCCTTCTCCTCCCTCAGCAACCAAAGCCAAAAGAATTCTTCACATTCTTGTCTTCCTGCTTTTATCTCCCTGCATATGGTCCCAGCATCACATATGAATTATCAGAATGGGCATTGGCAGCATTTTTATATGGAGGCTGCTGCCAGCAGAGGCTGAGGCCATAGCACAGCCCTGCAGACAGCTCCAGGCAATGAAACTGAGGATGGAGACATGTCCCTGCATGGGGGCAGGGCTACCATGGCCAAGGCATTAAAAGGGAGGTCACTTCCTGCTCTGACAAAGGGTTCAAAGGGCCCTGACAGCCAGGCAAGGTCTCCTCACTGGAAAGGACAATCCCTCATGCCAGGACCAGAGCCCACCTAACACTTTGCTCTCTTGCAGCCACCTACACGTGCGATGCGTTGGGGCAGTGGAGGAGTGAGGAGCTGGGGACCAAGCTGCCATCCTGCAGACCAGGTACTGTGCTGGGGTGGCTTCACACAGCCAGGGGTGCAGAGCAGGGACACAGGGAGGGGATGCTGCCATGCAGGAACCCTGCTCCTGGTGACAGTGCCAGCTATATATACCCAAGTGCCACAGTGCATGGCCAGCAGGGTGGTGGGGACAGAGGCTTCCTGCTATCCCAGCAGGCCCAGGGGGTCAGGGTGCAGTGGTGGCACTGGGGTCACAGCCATCCCAGCTGTCAGGGCTCCCCAAGCTCCCCACTCCAGCACACAAGGAAACCAGCAGCCCACTGGCCATGCTCAGCTACCAGCATCCCTGGAGATGGCTTTAGCCAAGAGCAGAGCATTACCTGGCTGTCAGCTCCTGTTGGCAGTGTGTACACATCCAGTAGCAATTATCACCTCTTCAAGCCTTCCAGAAAAAAACAAACTGCTTTACAGGGAAGGAAAAGTCCCAAGTCTTTGAGCAGTGGCAGAAATGTTTGCAGCCAGCAAGTTTCCAGGCCAGGCACCTGCTTGGGATTAAACAAAAGTCTCTGGGAGTTTCTGACCAAGCATGGGGCCAGACTGGCTGGCACGTCAGGGGCCTGGAGGCAGTTTGGGTGTGGGCTGTAGTGGGATGTGCAGGGATGGTTCTCCAGAGAGGTGCAGGCATCCATGCCATGCAGCAGCTGCAGCTGCAGCCACCCTGGGTTCAGACACTGGCACAATGCCATGGAAGGTATCTGCTCTCCAGCCATGCTGAGACACTGCAAGGCTAAAGGAAGGACTCCTAAGATTCTCTGCATCCCACAAAACTCCAAGACCAGGGCTGTGGCTGCTCTTGTTGTGGCAGCTGCTCTCTGCATCTCTGCTTGATGTTTCAGCCTGAACTAATTTGAGCTGGGAGCATACGGGGACAGCTTTGGGGCCATAGCTGCTTTCATGGGCCATTTCCAGGCCTTGTGATTAGTGACAGGAGTCAGAGAGACTTCAGGAAAATGGAAAATCCCAGAGAGAGGGTGACGCTCTCCTGAGATCGGCATCTGCCGGCAGCAGCTGGCCAGCTGCTCTTCAGATCTTCCCGTGTCTCACGCACCTCCCCTTCAATAGGAACCTCTCTTCCAGGAACTTCTGCTCCATGCCTGCCTCTGCCATTAGTGGGAGCATTTGCAGCCTGGTCAGCATTTTTGATATGTAATTTAATAAATATTTGGCTGTATGCACTTCCTCTAAAAGCATCTCCCTGGGACAGTCATCGGCTTCGGTGCAGCAGAGCAGCTGGGCTGGACACAGGAATTCTTTTCCTGAGCATGTTTTTGATTCCTTTCAGCACTGGGAAAGACAGGGGTGTGGCGCACATGCAGAGACACATTCACCATGTTCCCTCCCTGCTAGAGTTACATTTTTCCTAGAGACAGACCCCAGCCTCAACAAATCCACAGTAGCAGCTTCCAGTGCTCCTGCCCTGGTTCCAAGACTGATTCTCACCCTGACCCCACCACCTGAGGGGTCAGAGCCTCTGTTTGTGAGGCTTTGCATCCTCCCCTCACAGCACAGGTGGCATTGAGGCAGAGTCCCAGCACTTTCCATGGAGGATCTGGGGTTTTTTGCAGACTGAGGGGGATGAGACCAGCACCTGAGTTGCTGTGATTTGGGACTCTTTCAGATGTAGAACAAGCCCAAATAGGCTTCCATAACCTCACAGTGACATCAGCATTCCCAAGCCACCTGAGAGTCATGTTCCACAGTGCTGCCAAAGGCAGGAATCAGCCCCACAGCCATATCCCAAGGCTTAAATTCCCCAGGGACAGGATTGTCCCTCCCCACCCTGTCCAACCTCTCAGAGCCACCTTCAGCATCCTGATTCCCTCATCTTCCTAACACCGTGCTTCTGGGAACAAAGCAGGCACCATGTCAGGGCTCTTCAGGCATTAATTCTGGTCTATTGAAGAGCTGAGCAGAGAGCTTCTGGTTTGGCTGCCAGAATTGTGGCTGATGAGACGCAGGAGTAAAGCCCATGGTGCTAGGCAACATCCCATGGCTGAGCCTTCTCCAGCCACAGCAGCTCCAGGAGGGCAAATGCCATGGCTGTGAGAACACAGACCTCGTGACAGGTCTCAGTGAGGGGTGAGACTGAGTTGATGTCAAGCTCCAGTCCTCCCACCATCATTCCCCTGGGTCTCTTGGCACACTGAGCAGGAGCCAAGCAAGTGCCTGAAAGGTCTGGGAAGGGCTGGGTGAGCTCACAGGTCACAGTGAGGCTGTAAGATTACTCATTTGGCCTTTCTGCTTCTGAAGTGGTGTGGATCTAGCCAAATCCCTCCAGAAACTGAAAATGGAAAAAAAAAACAAAACCAAAAAGGACAAAAGAGAGTGTTTGGTATGGAGATAACCAGCCACACGGCTCCCTTCATTTGTTCCCTAGATAAATAAGCTGGAGGTAACTGTGCTGTCCCTTCTGTCCCCAGTGTGTGGCCGGCCAGCTCGTCCTCTGCCTGGCATCATCAAGCGCATCATCGGCGGGCGGAACGCGGAGCCCGGCTTCTTCCCCTGGCAGGCCCTGATCGTGGTGGAGGACATGTCCCGGGTGCCCAACGACAAATGGTTTGGCAGCGGGGCCCTGCTCTCAGAGTCCTGGGTGCTGACAGCCGCCCACGTGCTGCGGTCCCAGCGGCGGGACAAGACCGTCATCCCCGTCTCCAAGGAGCACGTCACCGTCTACCTGGCCCTTCATGATGTGAGGAACAAGATGGAAGCTGTCAACAGGACAGTGGAGAGGATCATCCTCCACGAGGAGTTTGACATCCAGAACTACAACCACGACATCGCGCTGGTCAAGCTGAAGGAGAAAGTGACCATGGGGAAGTACGTCATGCCTGTCTGCCTGCCCCAGTTTGAGCACGAGCTGGAGGGGCCTCACCCCAACACGCTGGGGCTGGTGGCTGGCTGGGGGATCTCCAACCCCAACATCACGGTGGATGAGATCATCAGCTCAGGCATGAGGACCCTGTCTGACATCCTGCAGTACGTCAAACTGCCCGTGGTGCTGCACGCCGAGTGCAAGACCAGCTACGAGTCGCGCTCAGGCAACTACAGCGTGACCGAGAACATGTTCTGTGCTGGCTACTACGAGGGGGGGAAGGACACTTGTTTGGGGGACAGCGGGGGAGCCTTCGTCATCCAGGACCCAGGAACACGGAGGTGGGTGGCCCAAGGGCTGGTCTCGTGGGGCGGCCCAGAGGAGTGCGGCAGCAAGCAGGTGTACGGTGTGTACACCAAGGTCTCCAACTACGTGGACTGGGTGGAGCAGAAAACAGGCTCCTCAGAGAGATGGACATTTCTGGACCCAGAGCTGGAGAGATGAGTGACTAAGCAGCCTGCTGCCACCGCGGCTCCCTTTCTTCTTGTTGTTATTGTTTAATGTGCTCCAGACTCGGGTCTTTCGCAAGCAATAGCCACGATACTCCGCGCATGCCAAGCCCTTGCCAGGTCATTTGTTTCACTTGGTCCCGCATCCCTTCACTCGCATTCTTAGGAAATGCTTGCTAGGGAGCTGGAAGGAGGGGGCGAAGGACAAGATCTCAGCTGGTGTCCTTTGCATGTGCTGCCCATCTGCAAACCTCACCCACACTCCAGGGAACTTCCCTCCGAGTCAGGAAAAAGGCACAGCGATTGAGGCAGCGTTTCCCTGACACCAAAGCTTTGTGCTGTGTACAGGGAATTGTCCCCACCCCCAGGACTCTCTGGCCAGATCTCTCTATCAGAAGATGCAACTACAGAGCTTCAGAGCCTATGGACAGTGCAGGAAACCCATGTGGGCAGGCCTGGACCTCACAGGTTCCCCATGCTGGTGAAGCCCTTTACTGTGCAAGGAGTAGTGAGAGAGTCCTGGGAATTTGCCATTATTTTTATCGGCAAATAAACATCTCTTGGTAGCATCTCAGGTGATATCCACCTGGCCC
Source organism: Agelaius phoeniceus (assembly GCF_051311805.1). NCBI lineage: Eukaryota > Metazoa > Chordata > Aves > Passeriformes > Icteridae > Agelaius > Agelaius phoeniceus. The sequence continues at coordinate 17,426,977 of NC_135274.1, forward strand.
CAAAGATGTGAGGATGCATCCACATTTAACCCTAAACTTCAGCCATGGCTGCCAAGACAGCACCAGCCCAAATGGGATACCTGTATGCCACCATGTGGGATGAGTGACCCACAGAGAACACGAGGACACAGAGCAGGGTTTGAATTCACCATGACCCTGACCTCCAGCCACAAAAATTTCTCCAATCTTCTATCACCTGAAGCCCTCTCCAGTCCCACCCTGAGATTAGCTCTGTGGTTTCCAGCCACAGCAGACCTCCCAAGGAAAATTTTCCATTACAAGACGGCTTCACATCAGCTGTATCTAAGCAATACTTATTTTCAGCAGAATCATTTCATATAAAACACCCTTTCTTGCCTTCATCTCTTTCTCAGGGGCCTGGTTTGTCCCACATGACAGTTTATTCATTCTTGCAAGAACCTAGTCCCTTTTCACTGCTTTTGAGGCCCCTGATTTTGCTGATTTACAGGTTACCAGTGGTGTTCAGTGTTTGTTCATGGCTCTTGTGGCCTATTGCAGGTGTCCAAGTCCTTCTAGACTGACTCAAATCCATCTAATACACCAGAAGTATTCATATCTCCCCAGCTCCCCTCCATGGCCCATGCAGACAAATCCCAACAAGGAACAAGGTCAGGCGAGCTGTCCTTCCTTCAGCATGGGACCTTCTCCTTTATTTGCCAGCATAGCTGTAAGCAACATGCAAAAACTGCCTGCTGTGCTCTCTGCGTGCCTGTAGCCTCCTTCAGGCCTCTTTCTCCTCCTCCTCCTCCTTTGGTTTTTTCATGAAAGGAAGAAGCCAACAGTGGATGAGCCACTCTGACATTTTGCTATCACCCAAAAAGCCATTTGTAGAACTTGTAGAGGAGCAGAAGGCCTAAGGAAGGTTGAACTTTCAGATACACTATGAACTGTACTCTTGGCTATGTTCATGTAACTGCAAGGTATTTTTTAATATATATGTATTTCTTTTTTTATATATATTACATTCAGTAAAATACCTGATGTCAGGTAAGGATGGTTCTCTTAGTCTTCCTCCTGAGAACAAAATAAAACTTTTGTATGTACTGAGCTTGTGCCCTGTGGCTTTTATTCCAAGAGGAACATGGTTAAGGCTGGTTGCTGATATCTGCCATGCACGCCTGCACTCCCAGGAGAATCTTCACACCATCCCTCATTCTGACGGCTGCTCAGCCTTGGCCTGTGCAGCTTCCAGGGCTGAGACAGACCCTAGCAGCCCCTGAATACAAATCACAAAAAAAAGGCGACAGAGGAGATCCTGCCTTCAATTATTTATAGCCTGAGCACATCACTGAAGATGGGGGTAGTGGCAGGAGCAGAGGGCAGCAACCTGTTTGCTGAGAATAGCAATTAAGTCTGGGTTCAATTGACATGAGGAAAAAAATATGAGGAATGTGACTTTTGCTTTAAAAGGTGTGAAAAATCAGCGCATTCCCACTCATCGTTGGACTGAAGGAGCATGTCCTCACAGCAGAGGACCTGCAGTGAGCTCAGATGTGAGCTGAGGCAGGGACAAAACTGTGCCGGACATCTCTGCATCAGAGACTGTGAGAATCTCCACTCTGGAGAGAGCTTCAAATAATGGGGGTGTTTCCTCCCATGTGCCTGTATCTGGGCTGGGAGCTGGGTTATTGATCCCTATTTTCCTATGGCACAGAACTGAAAAACAGCGCCAGGCTCCTCTGCACTGAGGCAGGGAGGAGGGCAGTGGGTCTGGCTGGCTCACAGGTCTGCTAACAGATCCAGAACCATCATGGGAGTAGAGGAGAGGACAGAGACAAAGCAAAATAAAGGCCTGGTCCCCTGAGCATTAAACCATCATCTATGAGGTCTGAGCCTAGACAGCCCTGGGGCAGATTATAAAATATTGCTGCCCTTTAACAGATCGCTGGTGAATACAGACTCTCCCCACCTCCCATCAATAGCTCTGCCGGGAAATCCTCGACCCAGCTCAGCCCTCGCCCCCTGCTCACCAAGCTGCAGCTGCCGAGTGCCAGCCCCGAGTGACCCAAGGGCACTGTGGTGGCTGCAGGGGGCTGGGGACAGACAGCCGAGGAGAAAAGTGAGACCAACAATGGGCTTTGCATTTCTGGCACCTCGCAACCTGCCAGAGTGGTGAGAGCTTCTCTCCAGGGAGACAGGCGTGGAGACAGCTATTTATCAGTCTGGCTGTGGTGGAAAGCCAGCAAAACATCCCTGGGTGAAGTTTTGCTGTCCCTGGCTGCGAGTGCCAGGCATGAGCTGAGAGATGGCTGTAGCAGAGCCCAATCTCAAACAGACTGGGGGGGCAGACAGGACCTGCACAAAACCCACAGAGAGAGCATCCTTCTTCCCTCATCCCCTGGGATGGGCTTGCTGCTCCCATGACAGATGGGGGCCTGGCCAGGCCAGGAGTGCTTGCTCTGAACCCCAAAAGTGCCAGGAGCCACAGAAAGCAGAATTTTGAAGGCAGTTTGCTAAGAAACTAGTCATGGCCACAACTGCATGTTGGAAAGGGGTATCCTGGAAAGGACCCCAAAAATGAGGCCATGGCTGAGAAGCCCATGCATGCACAGGTGTCTCTGAGTACTGGGGAGGAGATGAAGGGGCATGAGGGAGGGGACATGCTTGCACAGGATGAGGACACAGGCAGGCAAGAAGGCAGCAGCCAGGAGGGGACGAGGGGAAAAGGAGCATATTCACACAAGGCCATGGAAGGGGGAGCACAGTGGGTGTGTAAAAGACTTGCAGGGGAGCAAGGGGTGGGTCTGCCCTTGTAAAAGAGCAGAGAGACTCAAGCAGGAAAATAGGGACCCCTGCAGGGATGTAGTCTCCACCAGAGCTGGCATCTCAGGCAGAGGTGAGGGAGTTCCCCCTCGGCAGCGGGGTGGCTGGGGAGGCACAGACAGCCCAGACACGGTCACTGGGGCTGGGAAATCCTCAGCATGGAAAGAAGAGGGCCATGGGCAATGGCAGCAGGAAACTTGGCCGTATCTTTGCTGTCGGGGAGGGGCGGGCTGCTCGCAGCACAGGAGGGAAGGAAGCTGGTCCGGGCTGCCTCGTCTGAGCACAGCAGAGCACTCATCAGAGCCACTCAGCCCAACCCCGGACACACGCAGGGTGGGCTCTGGGGGGGCCGTGCTGCCGGGCAGCAGCTGGACACAGAAACAGGAGGGAGAGCATCCCCCATGTGGTTATTGCTGTCCCCTCCCAGTGCTGGCGGGTCACTGGTCCCAGTGGTTCCCGGTGCAGTGCCGGAGATCTGCAGCTCCATCTGGTGGCCCCACGGCCAGGGCTGCTGAGGCTGCAGAGAAGGCGCTGCAGAAGAGAAGGGCTGGTGGGATAGAAGCCGATTAGAGCATTTAAAAAACCATATCCACACGGCGTCTGGACCACACAGCGTTTTCTTGTTATATTTATTTTTTTAACCAATTTCTTGTTATATTTATTTTTTTAACTGATAGCCTGCAGGTTGCCTAGCTGAGAATAAAGAGGAACCTTACAGTAGCAGAAAAAGCAGCATAAAGGGCCCTTCAAGGTACAGCAGGGAGGAGAGGACAGCACCTGGGAAGCTGCACAGCCAGGGATTGGTGCTGTATGAGCCACACTGAGTTTGGTTATTTTTTTTCCTTTGGTCCATCATTCTTCCACTAATTCAGTCATGAAATCTTTAATATCATACCCATCTTCAGCATTAAATCATTTGCAAAGCAAGGAGAGGATGGATACAGCTGCCTCAGTGGTTCTGCAGGTCTGCTTCTTGCTGGACTAATTTGACAGGTCTAAAATCTATTTCAGTACCCAAAGTTGTTTGGAGGTTGTTCAGTTCAACTCTTGCTGCTCAGATAAGCAGCATGGCTGCATCTCCTGGATTCTCCTGTGGCCCCATGGAGATGGATTTCCCATGGCATCCCTGGTGTCCCCAGGGCACTCCCAGGTGACAGCCCTCACAATGCTCTCTCTCACAGGGCACACCATGCCCCCCACCACCACTTGCTCACCCCAGGATCCTGGAGAAGACAGACCTTGGTAACCATGGTAGTGTTTGAGGCTTGTGATGCACAGGCTACAGACTATTTCAAAAGTTTATTCACGTTGCTGTGGTTTAAGCTCAGCCAGTAACTAAGTACAGCACAACCTCTCACTCAGTCAAACCACCCTGCTCCAGTAGGATGGGGAGGAGAATTGGAAAAGGGTAAAGTCTGTGAATTGAGATAAGAACAGTTCGATAATTGAAATAAAGTAAATATTATTAATAATAACAATCATGAACTGAGAGATAGAGAGACATAATAAAGACAAGAGATGCACACTACAGTTGTTCATCACCCTCTGACCGATGTCCAGCCCATCCCCCAGAGCAATCAGCCCATCCCAGCCAACTCCTCCAGTTTATCCACTGAGCAGGATGATCTATGGTGTGCAAAGTCCCTTGGGCCAGTTCTGGTCAGCTGTCCTGGCCCTGCTCCCTCCCAGCTCCTTGTGCACCTGCTCCACTGGCAGAGCACAGGAAACAGAAAAGTCCTGGACTTAGAGTAAGCACTACTTGCAACTACTAAAACATCAGTGTGCTATCAATATTATTATTCCCATATTAAATCCAAAGTACAGTGCAGTAACAGCTACAAAGAAGAAAATTTTCTCCATCCCAGCTGAAATCAGTTGTGGCCACAGGATATGCTGTGCCCTTGGGTAAGTTCTGCAGGAGCCCAGCTGCCCTGCAGGGAAGGTAGGAGTCAGGCTGTTGGGCTGCATGGGGACAGCACGTTTCCTCCCAGCCTTATGACACCCACCAGGTCCCTAAAGCCCTGAAGGGTGAAGTGGCAGAAGGCAAGAGTCTGCATCTTCCCCTTTGCCCAGACTCTGTAGCCCAATATTTGTAATTTCTGCATAATTGAGGCATAGACTTTGGACTTGCTGCCACAGCCTTCTTGCACTTGCCAAGTTTGGCACCCTTTGACCCCTCTGCAGGGTACCCAGACAGCTGGCCAAAGGCAGGACAGACTGGGCATGTGCCTCTCTGGAAGCAGAGCTCTGCTGGGAGATAAAAACAGCCCCAAGCTTCCCTTCAAGATGCCCACACACACCTAGAAAAGGCTTTTGAGACATTAAAAAGTGCAAATGTATTCCTGGGCTGAGAAGAAGGTGGGTTGTTTTGTTCTTGCAAGTAATAAACCTCATCCTGTGCGTGGGGTAGCTGGGAGATTCATTCTCATACAGAGTATGTCCCATAAGAATCCACCAGACCCATCAGTCTTCCAAAGGTTGTTGGGTAAGGTGCCTGGCTGAGGCATCCCAGTGTGCCCCCATGCCACCAGCAGCTGAGGAGCTTGCTGAGCCAAGAGCAAGGGCTGACCTTGGGTATCCAATTTTCCAGGCAGTTCATCAGTTTCCCTAGCCATAGCCTCAGCTCCTCTTTGTGATCCCCAGGTCCCTCTACATCAGAGTAAAATAAAACACAATGAAGATGATCAGCGCCAAAGCACAGAGCAAAGAGCTGCCGATGCAGCAGCACCATTTCCAGGAGAAGTTGCTGTTGGAGGGTAAGGGGTGGTGGGTCGAGGCTTCATGGGTCCTTAAGCCCTGGTGTTTCAGGGTCTGAGATGTCCTGGATTTGTTTGTATTCCAGGCAACCCATGCCGGGGCTGGCTGCAATTTAGTGTGATGGGTCCTGGCCTTGCCCACACCAACCAAGGGCTTGCAGTCCTCTGATCCCAGGGATGACCGTGGCTCCGTGTGATGGGTTCCAGCCTTCCCTGTATTTGTTAAGGACTTCCAGACATCTGATGGCCAGGCCAGCCATGGCTTGCTGTTGTGCATCCTGGCCTTGTCCTCATCCATCAAGGGCTTCCAGGTATCCAGCGCCGGGGGCCTCTGTGACCTGTTGCAAATGCCGAGCTCGCAGGCCTCGCAGTGGGCACGGTCGTGTGGCCCCGTCACTGGTGTATCCACCACGACTGCCAGGAGGTCAGAGGGCTGGACAGGCTTCTTGTAGAAATACTGGAGGATCTTTATCACCAGGTTGTGCAGAATTGTCTCCACAGTGTCCAGGCTGAACTGAGGATCCTCCAGCCGGGAGTTAGGGCAGCGCCTGCATTTCTGGCGAAAGATTCGCATCCACACCGTGCCCCAGCCTGGGCAGTGGTACATGTGGAACAGGATATGCACTTTGGCAGAAGACCAGTTATGAAAGCACTGGGAGCACTGAAACCTGTCAGGGCAAAGAGGAGACCAGCTCATCCCAGGCACCCCATGCTGTGCTAGAGGCTTTCAGCACAGTCAGCAGGGACGAGGGTTAACACAGACTATGGACTATCTTCACTCATGCAAGCTTTAGATGAAACTGTCCTCCCCCTAACAGCATGATGCCAGTCTGGGAACTGCTCTACAGATGTGAGCTGAGGGCTGGCCCCAGCATTAAATATTTCAGAAGCCAGGCTGTCTTTTGGGATCCTGGCCCCACTGCCAAAAGCAGGGGCTCTTGGGGTGGGTAGCATCAGGTCCCTATTTGGGACTCCAGCCTCTCACCCATGCTGGCTCATCACAGCTCAGCGGAAAGCCAGCATCAAGCCCAAGACTGGGTAAGACAATAAAAAGCAAAATAGAAGGAAGGTGTGGGTGGAGGGTGCAGGGCAGGTGCAAAGATATCTTGAGGAGCCAAAAGGTGTGCAGCCCACAGCTCTTCATCTTGCACAATCTGCATGGGGGCTGGCAACCAAGGTCTTCATTTGCTGCCACTCAGGCAAGGTGTCTGAGCAATGCCCAGGGTGGAAATGTTTGGGATGGGGCTTCTCATGAGCAATGCAGAGCCACAGCCTCCCTCTGCCCAATGCCCTGCAGCCTGCTGCAGGTGCAGGGGCTGCTGAGGCATCACCCCATGTCCCAGAACACAGTGGTTCTCCCTCTCCTCACACTCTGAGTGCAAACCCAGAAGATTTGGTTCTAGTGAGGTATAACTCCCCCTGCTTGCTGAAGGAGTTCTTTTCATCTTAACAATGACATGGAGAAATTCTGGCCAAATAGCAGCTGCCCTTTGGACTTGCTGACCTATTCTCCCCTCCAAATATCATGTTTTTCAATTTGGCAATAACCCACCGAGATTCAAACAAAAATGAGGAAACCCTTCACAGCCTCATCCACCTCCAAACTCCCCCTTTTGCTCAAAAACCTGTTTCCTGCAAGCAAATTTTGCAAAAGGAAAAGGTCCACATGGCAACCCATCAACCCTGATCCCCCTCCAACAGGGTCTGTCAGCAGCCCCCTACCTCCCAAGAGCACGGCGCTGCACAAACTCCTTCCAGCCAGGCCTGCAGGCCTCCACCTGCAGGGCATCATCCTCCAGAAGTGTCCACTGATCTGTTATGTGCATTTCTTCAATCTTCACTGCAAAAACGTCCTGCCACATACTCATAGTTCCACTTTGTCCTGGGTTGATAAGGAACTGAGTTTTTCAGGAAGTTGTGGCCAAACCAGTGGGTGCTCAAATTTGAATATTGGCACCTGGTGTGGCCACTGAGGACATGGACACGCCTCTGAGAGCACAGGGAGTTAGAAAACAGAGGACGCGCAGGGGAATGCTCTCTTGGTTTCGGTTGGTGGCAGAGGTCAGGCCTGCCCTGGCCAGCTGCAGACTGAGTGCAGTGAGGAGGGGGGAAGCCATGTGTAGGCCGGAGGCCCTGCAGGACGGAGGGATGGAGGAAGGTTTTCATTTTGAGTTCTGTGTGTGTTCCTTTTCACATATTCTAAGTTAATAAAGTTTTTTCCTTTAGTCCTAAGGTGGAGCCTGCTTTGCTCTATTTCTGGTCACATCTCACAGCAGCCACTGGGGAGAATATATTTTCATGGGGACACTGGCATTGTGCCAGTGTCAAACCATGACACACTTGAAGCTGGGGAAGGGGTAGCGACCAAGCTTGCAAGTCAAGCTTGCAGCTTCTGAATGCACATGTGCAACTGCCTTTTCCTTATACTATTCCTCCTTGTACAATGCTTTTGTGCTTGGAGAGGGGAACCTTTGCTCCTGCATGAGCAGCACCACCCCATCCCAATCTCTGGGTCAACAGTCTCTGCTGACACTGCACCAGGTCTTGGCCAGGTGAAATGTCTCCTAAAGTAAGGACAAGGTGGGTTTCCTCAATATACGTACATGAACCCCTGACCTTGGAAAGGCACAATGCTGCTCTGTCCATAGGCAGAAAGACTGGAAACAAAACCCCCTGCCAGGCTGCCCACGCCCATCACATTCATGGCAGAGGGGGGAATTTAAGAGAGATTTGCCCGGCTTAGGAATAATGAAAGTGAAACCCATCAAAAAGCAGGACTCAGCAGCTGATAAAGCTCCAGATAACCTTATCTATCTCAGTAGCTGCCACCAACCATGGGCTATTTTTACCTATTTTCAGCCAATTTGAGCAGAAAAAGGCCTAACATGAAACTTCAGGGTGGAAAGTTGGGGACGACAGCATAGTACATAAAACCAAAAGAGATGAGGTGTGCTCTGAGCTGAGAGCACCCAGGCAAGGTATAAACAGCAGGGCTTGGGCCACCTGATGCCCTTGCACCCCAGCTCACCCATCTCGGGGTGCACAGGTCCCCCAGGAAATCCCATGGAGAGCAATGCAGGATGGAAAGCAGGTTAGATAAGATGCCAAATGATAACAGGACTTGAGTTTGAGAAAGATCTTGATAAGGCAGGTTTAACTCCAGGCAGTCCATGTAGGTAAATCCCAGGAACTACAGCCTGGCAGGGAGGCTCTGATGTTTGCTGCTGGAAGGGAAAAGCCTGCAAGTCCTTTGTACCAAGAGCCCTGTAACACCTTCACAACATGCCCTGCCCCTCCTGTGACAGCGGAGGCAGGAGACCCCAGGAGATCCCAGGGCAGAGCAAAACTTCAGCTTCCACATTTTCCTTCTCTGAGGTTCCTTCCTTCCACTCTCAATTACACCTTGATACCATCATCTGGAGCAGGACTGGAAGGACAGAAAGTGCTTGGAAGCAGAGAAGCCAAGACAAGGTCTTCAGGAGGCTTATGAAGAAAGCCCTAACCTATGGATAGACCCTGAGTCACCCCCTTGCCATAGGTTCATTGGGTCCTGCTTGGGCTGGGGCAGTGAAGTACAAACAGGGCAGTTTGTAGGAGTGATCATCCCACCAGTGTTTTCAATGTTCACAGAAAGGAGCTGGGGGACAACCCTCGCTCAGGGCTGGTGCAGGAGGAGGAAGAGACGAAGCAGCAGATCTTTACAGCCTCCTATCATTTCTTTCCCTGGGGCTCCCATGTCTATAGGATCATTATAGAAAACCCCTTCATGTATCCTGCCACAGAGGGGTCTTCAGGGCTCAGGGCTGCAAATCCCATAGTGCAGAAGGTGGAGCTAAGTAGGGAAAGGGTTGGCCTCACAGCTGGCACCATGGCCAAGCATGGCATGGGGACCCAGCCAACAGCACAGTGACAAGGATGGAGCCCCCACCCTGCAGCATCTGCCTCTCCACTTGACCCCTTCTGTGTTATTGACCAAGATTTACCCTGTGAGGGTTGAATGCAGGCAAGACCTAAAGGTTTTGACACCTTGCCTTTATATCTAGGGCATGCCTGTGTTAAACATCTCCAGCTATTTTAAGGAGGAGAAGTCCCCTGGGGACACTCTCATATTCACCCAAACAAGGATCTGTGATTTCAGCCCAGCTCTTCCTCCTCAAGGCTGCTGACACAAGGCATTCTTCCCACAGGACAGGCACCACTCCCCATGCTTCCCACCCCAGGGGCCAAAACACTGCCCCTCTGGCACACTGCTCAGTGGGGATACAGTGGCATACCTGGTTCCTGGTGTGGGAACAGGTCCCTGCCTTCAAAACCTGGCTGTGATGGAAACCAGGGTACTGTTACGTCATGGCAACACAACTCAAATCATGACCCACAGTGTGCTGAGCCCTCACAGTCATCTCTGACACAGCCGAGTGCTGGTCCCTCTATTAAAGCTTTTGACTTGCTTCTACTAAAGGGACTTTCCTAGAACAGCCCACAGAGACGAAATTGCTTCAACATCCTGTTCCATTTCACACACACCTCCTGGCTCTGCCCAAGCACCTTGCTGCTTATCAGTACCTGCCTGGAAACAAACACTGTTCCTACAGGATCTCCCCACAGCCTGGCCTCAGCAGGGAGTGGGGACAAGCTCTGTCCTGCACAGAGTGTGACCTCATTGGGCTGGCAGTTCTTGCCAGGGTCAGACCCTGCCAATCCTCTTCACTCCAGCACGCTGGCCATGGCTGCTCCGTGGGATGCATGAAGGAAGCACATGAGGTGCAGCCTCAGTGGTAATTTCCCTGCTGTTTTTGCACAGCACAAAATTATTTTTGACTTGAGCTCCCACCCCTGCGTGAGCCGCCTCTGTGTGCACAGGAAGGTTTCCCAAAGTTCTTTCTCCTCCTCTTCATCTCTCACTATGTGTCAGACTCCACATTCCCCACTCTTCCAGCCAAGGGACCAAGTGCCCACATTGCCCATAAGGACTCTCCTTGGCCCACATGCGCCCCATTCCTGCTGGGACATCCATCCCTTCCTTTGGCATGGGTCACCCCATACCCTGGTGGCTCCATCCTGCCAGCACTCTCTGGAAGGGGCAGAAAGGGGCATTCAACCCCAGACTCCATGCAGGACTGCAGAAAGGAACATCCCCTCAGCAGTGGGGATGCTGTGTCCATGGGCACATCAAGGTTTACAGGACAGATGAACTGACATCTAAGCAACAGGGCAGAACCCTAAACACTTCTCACTGCTTGCTTCATATTGAGGCTTTTTCCCATTCTGAAGACTTCCCTCATTTTTTCCTGTGCTGAACAAACCCAATTATTTTCCATCAGTCATTCTTTCAGGAAATTTTTGCTCTTTCTTCCAGGTCATGAGGATGAATTCAATTTTTAACCCCCCACCCAAACAGCCCCTACACCCTCTTTCAATAGCATCTTGCTTTCATATGAGCCTGGCTTCCCCAGAAAATCTCTGTTGGATGTGTCTGCTGCACGAGCTATTGATAACTGCTCATGGGATAGAGCTTCTTGAGAATCCATCCACCCACAGTGGCAGAATTTCCCATTTCCTCATTTGTTTATGAGAATGTCGTGTAAGGCAGCACAAAGATAGCATCACTCCCGCTTTCCCTGTGGTACCCAGTCTGCCACCCTAATGAAGAGAAAATGAGGATGGTTTGACACAAGTTCCAGCTAAATCTGTGTTCTGAGCCTCAGCACTGCCCTGTCAGTGTTTGATACTTGGTGGTAATTTGTTCCAGCAGTTTTCTGGGTACTGAGGCAGGTTGACTCATCTAGAATTTCTTGGATGCTCTTTTTTCTGCTTCCATGAAGCAGATGGTGAATTGGACATTCACATCCTCCTGAGACACAGCTCCATGACAGCTCTTTGTCCCTCAGTCCCCCTCCAACCTTGATGCATTTGACAATGAATGGCTGTCACCCCTAGCCATGGTGAAACCCACCAGCTCTAGGGACAAGCAGTGGCTACAGGTTCCCTTCCATGCTGGACTGTCTGCACAGCTGAACCCTTAGAGCAGAAGGGTCCACCTGTCTAAGGGTGGATTTGAGGAAAGAAGGATCAGTTCCTCAGGAAATAGGGCTATGCCCAAGCTGGACTGTAGAGAGGGCACATTGCCCCATCATCCTGGACTTCTGGGATGGAGAGGGATGTTGAGCAACGGAGAAAGATTTAAGGGGGCAAATGGATGTGAAGATATGGGCAGGTATCACCCCACAAGGGTTTAGGCTCCTTGTTCTGTACTGGTCCTTCCAGGCATAAGGAGTGAACTCGACCCCCTCCAACAAGGCTCTGTGCCAGTGGCATGGGCAGAGAGTTTGGCCTTGGGACAGAGGAGCAGGCAGGCACGGGGCTCCTGCCTGGCTCTCCAAGCCCCATGCACCAGGATCTGGACTGTCAGCTTCTCATTGAACATCACATCCTACCAAAGGGAAGAAGAGAGAGGAGAAGAAACTCTGGAGGCAACTCAAAGCAAAACTAGAGAAAGCAGAATGAGGGCGGGAGGAGGAAACACAGATACTCTGTAAGCTACAACAGCTCAGTGACAGGTAGGGTGAGACTCTCAGTGGGACAGGATGGAGCAGATGTTTTGGACCCAGACCCCTCAGGACACACCAGAGCTGTGCAGCCTGGCCATGGTTAGGGGTCCAGGCAGCCTGCACAGCATCCCAACCCTCCCACCACCAACCACAGCACCCAGCAACTTCCTCCAGCCTTTCTCTTCCAGGAACAGCAGTCACTTTCCCAGATAGTCAAGGACATGGCAATGCTCCCAAACCACAGTTCCTGACAGACCAGTCCCACCCACAAGCCATCTCATGAACCCAGTGGACAAATAACCCACACACCTGATGTATCACCTCCAGTCCAACTTCTACTAATCAAAAACTTCTGAGACATCCCAGTGACCAGGACAATGCTCACTTGAAACTGACCCTGCTGTCTTACAGCCTGACCACCCCTTCTCCCCTCAACATCTGCAATGCCCTGGTGATCAGGAACAGTCATTTGCTGCTTCATGGCATGGCTCTCCTCAAAGACACAGCTGCAAAGTGCAGGAGAGGATTTCCTTTCCATCTTCATCTGCCTGTACAGTTCTCCCAAGACATGGTTTATGAGTTCAGGTTTCTTGAAAAGAAGCTTGCTCACATGTTGTTTCCAGCCACCTTTAATCAAGGCTGGGGTGTATAAGGAGCCAGGCTGGCTCTCAGGCATCATGTGGGAGGTTTTTGCTTGCTTAGGTGTAGCATGTTGCCACACATCCAGCTTCCTGCAGATGCTGACAGGGACCAGTCCCAGCTCTCTGAGGTCTCCCAGAGGGCTCTTGCCATTCCCCATCAAGACCCTAGTGTAGGACCAGGCTGAGGCTCTCCAGAGGTCTCAGCAGGTGTGTTGTCTCAGAGGGCTGACAAAGCATTTTGGCACTGAGGTAGTGGCAGCCACTCCTCGGGGCTGCCCGCGGTCGGAAGCTGCTGCTTTAACTGCCAGACCAGACTGCACAGGAAATGCAGCAGCTCCAGCACACACAGCCTCCCCCTGCCTGGTCCTGGGTCCCAGCACAGCAGATGGGGGGCTCAGGGATGGGAGCCTGAGGGGATGTGTGTCTGCAGGGGGGTGGTATTTGGTACAGTAGTTGTGCAAATCTGGGGGTGTGCACACAAATTTGTCTGGTGACTTGTTTGCACATCTCTGTGTCATGAGCATTTGTGTGTGCTTGCACATGTGGGCACATTTGATTCCCCATTCCCAAGAAGGATACTGAGGTCTGGGGCCTGACAGTCATGTCAGGGCACTGCTTGGTCTGGGGATGCTCAGGCAGCACAGCCAGTGCCCTGCCAGGTGCAGGGGAGTATAGCTCATGTCTGTTAGTGCTGGGCATCCTGTGCTCCAAGCAGGGATGGGAGATGGTGTCTGGCAGCCTGGAGCATCCCCAGCACTCACCCCATGCATCTTGAGGCCCCAGCCTTCCTCCCTGCAATGGGCAGGACTGTAGCCACGCTGATGGGGACTGGAGGAGCACAGGCACTGTGGCAGGCTAGATGCTCTCCCATCCCAAAAGGCAGTGGGAGAGGCTTTTGCTACACCTCCAACCCCACTGGATGGCTTGGGAGCCTCTGGTCGGCTGCAGACCACCATCCAACCAGAGAGAAAAGGACTCAGCCCCAACTGCACCTGGAGGAGTCATAGCTGCAGCCAGGGAGTGCAGGAAGTGCTGAAGATCTGGCATCTCTGCTGCCTGAGAGGTAGGATGGAAAATATGAAGCAGGGTCCACCCTCTGAGCTATGTCAGTGTCGTGTCTGATGGGAAAGCAAAACACAGAAGTGCTGACTGAGCTCCCACTTTCCCACTGCAGCTGCCTCCTGCCTCGTTTGCTGGCCACAGCAGGTCTCTGTCAGAGCTGCTGGGGCAAGGAGCAGGGCTGCTGCTGGCAAACAGCCCCGATGGGCTGAACCATGAACTGCCACGAGTTGTGTGAGCTATGGGCAGTTACAGCACTGCCTGTGGAAGCTACTGGGAGCCTTCAGCAGCACTGGGGACCAAAGGGGACACCCTGTCCACTGTCCTACCCTGAAGAAAGGTGAAAGCTATCCCAAATGGATATTTATCCCATCTAGTCCCCTCTGGAAGTTTCTCATGGACTTTCCAGTCCCCACAGAGTACAAGATATGGTGCCTGGCTTGCCTCACCCCTTCCCCCAGTGCCTAGGTTGGCTCCCACAAGGCTGTGCTGGTTTTACTGGGGGGTAAGGGAGGAAGAAACCTGCTGACAGTGCTGCCAAAGTGTAAGATGCAAGTGACTCTTCTCAGTTTTCACTGAGTTTCACACTGTCCTGGCAAGCCTCTGCTGCCTCCAAAGCCACTCCTTACTGGGGTTTCTCCTCTCTCAAGCAGCTGTCACTTCTTTCCGCTCTGGTTTCTGGCACATAGCGCATCTCTTTCAAGAGAGAAAGTGGAAGTTTGAAGCCAAAAAAGCTGCACTGAGCACCACGGTATGAGCTTTGCCCTGGCTAATGGCAGCCAGACCCCTGGCACAGCAGGGATGCTCATCCCCATGGAGTGGGTGAGTGCCCCAAGACAAGCCTGATTAAGGAAGAATGTTGGCTTGCAGCCATGCCTGGGCAACCAGCTCAGACAGGGTCAAGGAGAAAACGAGCATTGACCTCTCTAAATTCTTAAGAGCAGCTTTGTGGAAGAGCAGCTTGCATGTGTCGCGGAGAGGCCCAGGAACCACAACAGATGCTGCCACCTCCCAGCTCTGCCCTGCACTGCAAGAGTCGTTATTTGCCTGCCCACGCACTTGCCATCACGAGTTAACAAACTCCTGGATGCAAAACTCTTTATTCACCCCCATGGCCATATCTTACTCCCACCTGGGGAGGGAGGGACACAGGGGTAGATTACCCCTCATGTAGAGGAGGAAAATGCCTGGAGACAGGCAGAAGACCAGCTGCCTGCTTCCCAGGGATTTCTGAATAGCAGTACATAGGGCAGCCTCTGCTCCGAGCAAGAAGCTTGCAAGAAGCCTTGGGCTCCTGTGAGCAGCACCTCACAGGATTCACTCCAGTTCTGATCTCCAGCACTTTCTTCAACAGTCATGCTTTGATAGTTGGCTCAGACCTAGGGCAGGGAAGCAGCATGGCTACTCCAGAGAGCACTGGGTAGAGGTAGAATACTGTAAGTCACCTTTGGGACAGACCTGTTGGCATCACTGCTCTGCCCCAGCCCATTCTGCCTGCCCTGAGTGAAGAGGCAGCACATGGAGCACAGCAGGGACCTTCCTGATCCTGTGGTACCCACCCCATGGCCACAACAACATTGTGGCCAGGACTGTTCAATATTGACTCCAGCAGCAGTATCTCCGTTGCTTTAGTCCTGATATGCTGGATTTTCCCAGAGTGAGGGGCTGGGGCAGCCTGTTCATGCCCACACCCTGGTGAGGAGGGACCCTGACCCTCAGCAGGGCTGTGATGGCAGCTGTCGTGTCCTCTCCTCCCGGCGTTTCTTGCCGCGCTCTGGTGTGACAGGTTTCTCCTCAGGGAAGATGATGGTGGCATATTCAGTCTGCTCAACTGGCTGAGTCATGGGGGGCACCGGGCTGTGCTGGTCCCGCTGAAACTCCAGCACACCATAGTCCACTGTGGATACGAACACCTCGGGGGGCTTCTCTTCCTTCTGCAAGGTAACCTCATCGTGGTGGTGCAGCCTCCAGAGGTACCCACCATCCCCAGCACAAGCCCATTCTTACAGCAAGTGCCAAAATCAGCTCTGAAGCATCATGGGAGAGTGAGAGTGATACACAGCAGAAAGATGCACAGACCTGGGGCAGAACTACTCACTCCCTTCAGCCACCTAATGAATGGGTTTGGGAGAGAAGATGGAAACAGATCCCTCCTAGAGGTGCCTGGCTAAAGAGAGAGGAAAACAGGCACCAGCTGCAGCAAAATAAATTTTAGCTTGATATATTGGAGGGAAACATCCTCCCATTCTCTACAGTAACACAATCCACTGTCAAAGAGAAGCCTGCTTTGAAGAAGAATTGGATTAGAGAGTCACATCCTATCTTGGGTAGTTTTATTTTGATTTTGTGATGGGGCTGTGCTGCTCCAGGTGCAGAAAAGCAATTGTAGCTGCGCAGAAAAGATCAAGCAGCAGCAGAGAAGACAGAAGTGAGATGCTTGTGAAGAGCTGGTAAAGGAAGGCCCAGCACCCTCCTTGCCCCAGTGATGCCATAGTGCTCTCCTGCAGCACAGCAGGGTGACAGAGGCGGAAAACTCACCACTGGCAGGTTTTCACTCGGTGGTTTCTGCACATCTGCAAAGTAACACACTTGATTAGAATGGGTTTGTGTGCCGTGTAAGCTGGCCCAGCCCCACCCAAGAGCACTGGACACCACAATCTTTTCACCACACATCCTCCTTGTCCACAGGGCCTAACACCCTGAGCATTACGAGGACAAGTGAGACATCAGCCCACAGTCTAGGGTTTGATTTGGGATTAGTGGAGTGCAGCAGAACTCTCTGTGAGTCCTTGGGTGCCTGTGGCATTTCTGAGGTGATGCCCTGTGCTGCAGCAGGGTGAGGTGCTCCAAAGGTACCTGGGCAAGGTGCATGGGAGGGATTCGAGTGCACCATTAAGGCACAACATTAACGAGTGATGTAGAGCCACTGCACATGGTCCGGGGGCTCTACAAAGGGCAAGCAGGGCTCAAAGCACCCCTCTCCTCCCAGCATGGTGATATCTGTCCCACAGGGGCATGCCACAGCTGAGTTTAGCACATTGAACCAGTCCATGTACCCCAGGCAGCTGCAGACATCTGGCTGACCCCAGGTTCCAAACTGGGTTTGCGTGGCCTCCAGGGGAATCATACCTCCTCTCCTGTATGTGAAGGTGAGGTAGCCAAAGATCAGCAGCACAACCACTCCAGCCAGCAGGAGGATGCCCAGGAGCACGGCCTTGATGTGCTCTGAGGGGTTGCCTTCCTCCATCTCCGGCTCATCAGTAGCGTTCACCTGGGGGGCTGCTGCAATAGGCATTCAAAAAAGGGGGGACAAAACAGCAGGTCAGGTGTGTAACATGGCCTCTACAGTCCTTGCGAAAGGCAGGAGGGGACATGAGGCTGTCCTCAGAAAGGGCTCAGTGCCAGGTAGGCTGCCATAGTTCCATTTGTCCTCCAGGGTGCAAAGGAGACAGGACAGGGCAGGGCTGTGCTCTCCTGACCCATGTCAGGTCCTCTGCCAGCAGATTACTGCCTGCCTTAACCACTGGTGCTACAACAGGCTTGGGACCCATCCCCATCAGCTCAGCCCCCAGGCTGACCTGTGACTATCAGCTGGGCCCTCTTGCTCTCCATCACTTTATCAGGCTCATAGAAGGTGATCAGTCCACAGAAGTAGGAGCCTGAGTCATTCTGGTGGAGGTTCAGGATCTCAATCTTAAAGACAGGAGTGTGGTTGATGAGTCGGTACTTCTCTGTCTCTGTCATGGGCTTGTATCGGCTGATCTCAGCAGTTTTCTGGGCTTGGCTGTGGTTGGTCTCCTTGTACCAATTGAGGCTGTACTCTGAACCAGAGTCATTCTCCATGGAGATATTGCAGAAGAAAGTGGCTTTGTCACCTTCAGAGAGAGTTAACACTGCTGGGGAGATGGTCACTGTTTGGGAGAGAGGATACAAGGAGCAGTCATGGTTACAGCAGGCACAGGTCTCAGAAACAGCCATACCCTGTGTGGGAGCCAGGGATGCAAGCCCAGTGCACATCATCACTCTGGGACATGGGCAGGTACATCACTCCATGTCTCTGCCATTCCAAATGTATGCCTGCTGGCTGGAGAGGGACTCTCAGAGGTAGCAACTGTACTGTGAAACAGTTTCAGCAGACCAAATTGTGCTCTGGGCTACCTAAAATTAGAACTGAACACCTGTACCAGGGAAAATAGACTTTGGGGGTTGTATTATTTTTAAATATATGCTGTATGCTCATGTCTGAGTCATCATCTCTCCAGCTGAGGTTGACTCTGAAAGTGAGCAGAAGGACAGAGTCCCAGGCTGGGGCAGTGGTGTCCTGTGGTGCAGCCCATCACATGCCTGGCTGCCTGCTGGGATGCTCTGGCTCTCTCCACTACACAATGCTGGGAGCTCAGAGCAGGCAGGGGCTGCCCATGGCACAGTATTTGTCATCTCCAGCCTGAGACCACCTGACAAGGAAGAACAACCTGGAGCTTAAAGTGCCATCCCTTTCCAGGGGCTTGTCCTCTCCTTATGTGTGCATGGGCAGCCAGGTCCCAGGGCTCCAGCTGGGCTTGCCAGGCTGTTCCCAACACAGAATCCAGCCAGCCACTGCCACAGGCTCCTCTGCTTTAGCACCAGCCCTGCTGCTTCACCTCATTTCCCTGCCCACTATTCCAGTGTGTTCATCCATCCTGCATGGTGGGAATGCAGTGAACGCGGGCCAGGAACACAGTGTCCTGCTTCAGCCAGCCCCACACAGCAGAACAGCTGCTGTAATTATTTCTGTTCAGAAAATGAGAAGTGGGAAGAAGCCTTTTTCACAACGGTCACCCAACCAAGCTATTCAAACCACTATGGCTTTGAAAAGTGTGTCAAAGGAAATTTGCCTTCCCCTTTTAGAATTCACCACTGAAAGCAGCCCCAGGGCTTGCACACAGTCAGAAAGTCCCTCCGGTCCCCCAACTCTGCCCTGAGGCAATTAGGACCATAACCTCAGCATCACCAACCAGAAAAGGAACCTGGAAATTCTGTGAATAAATACAAGATCAGATGGAAAACTGGGTTGAGAAATGAGGGTTGAGACCAAACAGGAGGAGGGAAGGAGAGAAGTGCCCCAATTCCCATAGGTGGCACTGGCTGTGGCAGTGTCCACACCAAGAGATGGGATTTCTGCCATGTTTTGGATTTCTTGTGTTTAACAGGAAATATTTGGCAGGTTCAGGGCTTTATTTCCTACTAGTGCCGCTGCCAACAATGAATGAAGCGTTCAGACAACTTCTGAAAGTAGATGTTGGGTTTACACGTTTTCCTGTATCTTCCCAGCTCCAGAGGTAATATCTGCTCCAAGGGACACCCAGCCCTCTGCCCACCCTCTAGGCAAAAAATACATTAATCCACCAAAGAAACAGCGGGCTGGAAGGAAAGGGAGACACAGCTTCATCAGAGCTCTCACTCACCCTGCCCAGACTCACACCTTCCCTTCAACCTCTCCTTCTCCCACAAAGTTCACCCAGAGAAAGGACCCTGGATCCCTCAGGATCAAGTCCAAACCAGGAGTTGCAGCCCAAGGGCACAGACTGAAGCCACAAGAGCTAGAAAGAAAACCCCACACCCCACTGGCAAATCCATAAGCTCAACACCAAGCTCCAACCACTGTCACTGTGTCACAATACAGTCTGGTGTCCTGTCCTCTTCTCCATCCTTTAATCCCATTTCTGCCCCAAGAATCCCCAAGTTCTTTGCTTCAGCTGCACATACCGAAAAGCTTTGAGGTTTCTGCCTTCTTGATGCCAGAGCTAATTTTTAACTACAAAGCTCTCAGCCCTTAGACATTTTCCACCAGCATCAAACGACATGGCCATGCCAGTGAGCCCGCCACACTCCTGTACCTACCCCGGCGGCAGCAGGTCAGCATCGGCCCACAGCAGAGCAGGATGGCACAGAGGTCAACCAGGGCCACCTCCACACTGCTCCACGACTTCTTTGAGGCCCCTGGAGCCATGTGGAGCTGCTGTGTCCCCTGCCCAGGCAGGAGGGAGGGAGGTGCTGTGCCGTGTGCGCTGTGCCGCTCCCGGCTCTCTCCGTGCTTCGTTCCCCACAGCGGCAGTTTGTTCTCTGTCGTACACAGCGAGGGCTGGGTGGAAATGAAACGTACCCATTTCTGCCCCAGAGGGAAACCCGGGCTGCCTCCCGCCCCCAGCTTCCTCCCCACAGAAGCAAGGATCAGCTGAGCCAGACCTGGCCCCTTCCCCTCCCTGCACGCTCCTGGCATGTGCCCATGCAGGTACCCAGCTGCCAAGCAGTGGGGACAGCTTAATACAACAGCTGTTCTGAGCCTGCACCCTTTTTGGGGAAAGCTTCCAGGGATGGAAGAGGCAGGGACCACAAGGGACATGTCCTCAGCTCTGAGCCTGGCCCATAAGTAAAAGTCATCTTGGGTTCCCAGGCATCCACAGGTGCTCCCACTGGGTGCCCAAGGCAGTGGGGTTGTGGGACATGTGGCACTGGGTGGACAGGGTCTGAGAAGCCATGGGACACCTATTGTAACTGCTCCCACCAGGATGGGATAGATGGGAGATGAGGAGGGGGAGGAGGACGAGTTTTGCCACCTTAGGTGTTTTTCTTCTCAGATTTGAAGAGAGCAAGGGTAGGTGCCCAGGGCCAGGGTGCTATTATTGAGGCAGAAGACTTCTGTAATTTTTTGCCATCCATGCTCCCCTCTCACCACACTGACTAACACTGGCAAAGGAAATAACCAGTGGTGAAAGCACGCTCTTCCACTTCTCTAAAACACAGCCTCGGTGCCCCGCAATTTTGGAAAGTGCGAGGGGAAAATTAGTAACTGAAAATTAATAAGAAGGATGTGTTTCTAATGATGACTTCATTATTTTTCCAAGCTTCCACAAACAAGCTGTGGGGCTGGGGCTTGCTCACCTATCACTTTCAAATATGTCCCTGGCAGGCAAGTGGGCTGGGGCAGCCACCCCTAATTTCATAGAATCATGAAATCATAGAATCATTAAAATTGGAAAAGACCTCTAGGACCATCAGGTTCAGCCAAAAACACCATACCACAAGGATGGCCAAACTGGGATGGCCAAGGAGGGGGTTCTGAGCTGGGGCAGACAGGGCTCACCCTGGGAGGGTGGCTCAGTCCAGCCTGTCTTGGTCCTCTTTTCCAGTCTCCTCCTGACATTTGCAGCATCACTCCTTTCTCATGAGCTGCTGGTACTACTTGAGCTACAGAGCCAGACTGGGTGCTGTGACCACCTTGTCACCTCTCTACCCCACCTGGCCAGAGGCCACCATGCTGCCTGGATGGGTGGCAAAAGGAAGAGCTCTCCATCATGTACAGTGGTGCACGTGGGTTTTGACTTGGACATCACCTCTTCCTTCATAATTTCCTAGATTCCCACTAAAAAAACCCTGACTAAACTAAACTAAGCTGAAGTGAACTCCAGAAAATAAGGAAACTGACAGCAAGGACGTTTTTCCACCTTGAGGCTTTATGTCCCCAAATGATGACACCAGGCACTTGAGCCAGGTGTGGGGAGGCTTGTTTGGCACTTGCCACATGTTTTGGTTTCTAGAAGTGGAAGATGTGATGGGTATCACTACCAACATCACAACTTAGCAAGCCAGGGGGATAGGCAGGAAAAACTGGCTCATCCTCCCCACCCCGTGTGGCAGCAGCGGAGGGCTGATTAGAATCATAGCACAAATTGCTCAAACTTTCCAATGCACACTTGCAATAGGTATAAACTGGTACCCAGGGCGGGGAGGCTGCTGTGTCCATGAGAAACTAACAATGGCAAGATGCCATTTTCTCTGAAACAAAAACCCATGGTGATGAAAAGAATAAAAGAAAAGAAAAGATCAAGCTGCTAGGAAGCTGCTGTGGAGGCACGTGAAGTGTGTCAGCATTGCAGCTCAGGTGTCAGCATTGCAGAGGAGCACGGCCCCAGCCCCACAGCAGCCCTGGGGCTTCAGGCAGGCTTTGAACCCTGCTTGCAGCCTGCCAGACCAGCACAGCTCACCCTGGCTCCTCCACCAAGTTCTCCAGCATGAAGGAAAACAGCCTGGCTCCAACCATGATGCAGCTCCCTTCTTGTGCTTGTAAATCTGCCCCAGCCCAATGGGGTAGATGGTACATCTTGGAGTTTGCTGACAAGGTCATAAAAAGGTCCTTTGGTGCTTAAAAAAATATAAATTCTTTCTGTGAGTTGGAGCATGGCAAATTGCATAGGACAGTCCTTTTCTATTTGTCCACCAAAAGATGAAAATGAAGTCTAAAAAGTAAGGACAAGCAGAAATAAGTGAGAAGACAGTTATTTAAAACTAAGAAACAGCAACTTCAGCAAGCACATGCCACACCAGTTCATTGGAGCACAAATGTCATTGTTTTTCTCCAGCCAGAAGCTGGTGAGTTCAATCTGAGACCCGGAGGAGGACCTGGTCTTCCGCAGCCATCACTGCTGTGGCACACAGCTGTCACCTGAGCACTCACCTCAAAGGGTAGAGAGTCAGCCCCAAAATGGTTTAAAAGCAGCTGGGGTATTTAAGGAGCACTGAAAAACTGGATGAAAAAGAAAGCTGTGATCAAACATCTCTCATGGAGCTGACTGAAGCCCAGAGGTGCATGACCTTGAAGTCCAGGGAAAGCATTGCTTCCCAGGTGAAAGAGGAAACACAAACTGCCACAAAAAGATGATGAGGAAGAGAAGCCCACATGTTCCAAAGATCCTTCCCCCAGCGGTTTAACTGAATTCACATCTGTGGGTCTGACCCAGGCAGCTGAGTGGCTGGGGTGAGAGAAGGAAACGGTTAATAGTGTTTGCAAATAAATACAGAATCTTGAGGTCTTTCAGATACTTATCAGAAATTATGAAGGTCTCTGCAAACGATTTGCATGAGCAGCAACATCTGACCCTGTGGGGACAGGCAGCGTCCTGTGGTTGTGAGTAAGCAGCGGTAAGCAGTGAGTAAGTACAGGGATGGAACAGAGACACAAAACTGTTCCTTTAACAAGCAGAAACCTGCAGGGCCTGGGCAGAGCAATGGTAACTGTGATGGGAAGGTGACACATGGGTATGGCAAGGGACCAGTGGTCACTTCCAGCATGGCAGTGAGTGTTCCTGCTGGCGGGCAGAGCTGACACCCAGCCCAGTGGTACTAAGGACTCTGACGGTCCATCTCTAGCAAGAGGTGCTGGTAAAGTCTGGGAAAATTATGAGCTGCTGCTGCTCAGGGTCTCAGCAACCCATCCATGCTCAGAGCAGGTTGGGGCAGGATCTGGCACCAGCTGGGATATGCCTGTGCATCCCAAGCAAAACTCTGGCAGTGATCCCCCTTTCCTCCTGGGGCAACCTCACACCTCCTGTACCCGAGGGGCACCTCCAGGCACACCTAGCCCTGTCACAGTTCATGGCCCACTCCAGCCTATCATCTGGGGCAGCAACATCACTCCACAGCAGCACTGGCTGTGCCTTCACACTGTTTCCACTCGGAGCTGGGTGAGGCACACAGGGACCTTTCTCAGCCGTGTCATCCGCTGCACGTGGGAAGCACAATCGATTGCAAAGATCACTGCTTCGAGATAACCTGAAGAGGAAACAGAATGTCAGCTTCTCAGCAGGGGCTGCAGCACATGCAGCCTTCCCTGTGACACACACCAGCTATGGGCAGGGAAAAGGGCACAAGGGGTAGGCCTTTATGTAGGTAGAATTTTAGGCCTTTATGGAGGATTTAAGAAGTTGCTGGAGGAAAGAAGCAAGGCTGGGATCTCCTCCCTGATGTCTGGGATGTGTTGTACAGAGGCAGGAAGGGAGCCTCCAAGCCCTGGCCAAGGCTGAGTGCCGGGGCTGTGGCTGCTGGCTGGCTTGGGGCAGAAGGGGGGCACCAGGGAAGCACCCAGTGAGGCCAGGCTGTCTTACCCCACTCTCTCCCCATCATACCTCCAGCCACAGCCCAGGCAGCAACCTCTTCAAACCCTTTACTTACAGAATCACAGAATGAATCAGGCTGGGGAAGACCTCTGAGATTGTCACATCCAACCTATGACTCAACACCACCATGACAACTACAGCATGGCATCAAGTACCACATCCAGTCTTTCCTTAAACACCTCCAGGGACAGTGACTCCACCACCTTCCTAGGCAGTCCATTCCCATATTAATCACCCTTTCTATGATGAAGAAATTCCTCCTAATGTCCAACCTAAACCTCCCCTGGAACAGCTGTGCCATCTCATCCCGTTGCTGGTTGTTTGGGAGAAGGGGCTGACCTTCGCCTGGCTGCACCCTCCTTTCAGGGAATTGTAGGGAGGGATAAGGTCTCTCCTGAGCCTCCTCTTCTCCAGACTAAACACCCCCAGCTCCCTCAGCTGCTCCTCACAAGATATGTGCTCCAGACCTTCCCCAGCTCCACTGCCCTTCTCTAGACTTGCTCCAGCACCTCAGCATCTTCTACAAGCCATTGCAAAATTTTACAATTATTACAGTTAATAAAATAGCCTGCAATTATTTAACACTTATTTACCAACTACTTAATTTAACAAGTCTTATTGCAAAAAAAAACCTTTTCTTTCTCTTTCTTTCTTTTTCTTTTCTTTCTTTCTTTTTTTCTTTCTTTCTTTCTTTCTTTCTTTCTTTCTTTCTTTCTTTCTTTCTTTCTTTCTTTCTTTCTTTCTTTCTTTCTTTCTTTCTTTCTTTCTTTCTTTCTTTCTTTCTCTTCTTTTTCTTTTTCTTCTTTTTCTTTATATCTTTTTCCTTTCTTTTTTTTCTTTTTTTTCTCTTTTTCTTTTTCTTTTTCTTTTTCTTTTTCTTTTTCTATTTTTATTTTTATTTTTATTTTTATTTTTTTCTTTTCCAGTACAAAATGTCACCCCAGGCTGCAGGGACACACACCAAGCCCAGGCAGCCGTGCCCGGGCGGCGCCGCGCGGCGGAAGCGGCGGCGGAAGCGCCGCGGTTGTCCCGGTAACCAACGCCGGGGCCTGCGGGGCCATGGGCGAGCTGGGCCCGGACGAGGGGGCCGAGAGGGCCGAGAACACGTACAGCCTGCGGCCCAGCCTCCAGCACCGGTGAGGCCGCCGGGGAAAGAGGGGCCAGCACGATGGGGAGCTTTGGATTGGGGCGGGTGGGCCCCGGTGGGAATGTGGAGCTGCGGTGGGAATGGCGGGAGGGCGTCCCTGGGCGTGAGGTAGAGCGGGTGTGGGGAATGGGGAGCACCGAGGGCTTGGGGGGCACCGGGCTCCCACACCAGCTTTACACCCACTCGAGTGGGGGGTGCTGCTGGAGGGGCAACTTCCAGTGCGGCTGGTTTCACCCCTGTTGATAGGTGTTTGGCTTTTGGCAATATCTCCATTTTAGTGGAGCTTTTTTCCATCTATCATTTTTCTCTAATACATGAAAGCTGTATTTTCCCAGGAGTGGCATTGCGTGTGTTTCTACACATTGTGTGTGAAGTTTTCCACTTTTTTTTTTTTTACTACAATTTTTTTTTTTTGCCATGATAGATTTAAGTCCTCCACAGTAAAAGAATGCATCCGTGCGATACTGAAGGAGAAGCTGACCGATGTACAGTACAAACCAGAAGAAATGCCTGAGCTTACAAAGTCTTTATCAGACACAATAAAAGACAGACTGAAAGGTAAGGAGGTCTGCTGGGGATGTAATTTCTTTTCTTGCCATGTCCTCTCCCTTTTGACATGACCCCTCTTTCTTCCTTTTTTCTTGAAATGTATTCCTTCCCTGTTGACTGACTCGAGTCTGCTGGTATGAAGCAGACTGCCCTATATATGTGCATTCCTTGCCTGCAGAACTGGAGATCTAATTCAAGCAGACAAGATTTGTTTTCGTATAACTTGGCCGGTGTGTGATGTCAAACTTGGAGGGTCTGCAGGGGGAAAGCAGCTGCATTAGAGAGAAGAAAGAAGTGATGTTTCATTGCTTTTTGATTCCATAAACAGAACCATTCCTGCTCTTGTCCTGCTGTGAGTTAGATCAGAGCTGGAATAGCAGTGGAGATCAGAACAAGGCTCAGGGGGCACAGGGAACAGGGAGAGAGGAGCAGTCAGCCCAGGAGGGGTGTGACTACAGCCTCACAGCTCTGGAAAAAGGTTGTGCTGCTGCACAGGATGCCCTCCAGCATTTTCGAGTTCAAGAAGAAAAGTGCAGGCACCAGCAGGTGTTTCCTGAGTTTTGTGCTGGAATAAGTATGTGGATGTGTGTGCTGCCACGGACATTTTCTCCCCGTTCTTCCTGGGGACACGCTGGTGCTCCACCTGCTGGGCTGGCCTGCCGCGGTGGCACAGCCGCGCGTTCAGCCTCGGCAGGAGCCGTGCATTTGTGCTTCTCCCAGAATCACACATCTGCTTCAAAGCCAGCAGCAGCGGCTGTAGTCCCTGCACGTGTTCACGCTGAGCTCCTCTACACAGGGCTTGGCTTCAGTAATGTGTAACCACAGTGGCAGCAGCCTGAAGCTAGGCTGGCCCGGGGTGGCCACTCTTATCAGCTGGCATCTCTGATAAGCATTGACGTGTTGGATGTTAGCAGAGCCAGCCTGCTGTGTTCAGTCCTCCAGTGGAAACAGGGTGCTGGAGTCGTCCCGGGACACTGCTTTGTTGAAGACAGGCATTGGGATCTATATTTGATTTCAAACATGCTTGTTCTGATTTGGCTTCTGGAACATTGCCATGGCCTGATTAGATCTGGCCTGTGCCCCAGAGGTACTTTTTACTTTTTACTGTTGTGAAACAATAGCATATCTCTGAAGACACAAAAATAACACAGCTATTATGTGGCCTTTTATACCACTCAGGAGCAAAGGAAACACCTGTGTGGCAGAAGAATCTCACAATACCTTTGCATCAAACAGTTTTAAAATAAGACAGTTTTTTTCAAATTGCATTTTGTCCACCAGCAGCCTTGTTTGTGTTTTTTCCATGTGGCCAAGTTGTCAAAGAAGAATGCTGACCCACAGTGCATCTGCTCAGGGGTGTCCAGTGCCTTAAGATGCATCTCCTGATGGATGCCAACTACTCTGTTCACTCTTCAACTCCAGCAAAACCATGGTACTCCATACTGGGAAAATGGAGCTTTGAAAGGCAGTCTGTC
This sequence comes from Agelaius phoeniceus, assembly GCF_051311805.1. Classification (NCBI taxonomy): domain Eukaryota; kingdom Metazoa; phylum Chordata; class Aves; order Passeriformes; family Icteridae; genus Agelaius; species Agelaius phoeniceus. The sequence goes on from NC_135274.1 coordinate 17,453,868, forward strand.
CACTTGGGTACTTGCATAGGCTTGTACAGCCACTTGCTTTGTAGCCAGAAATCTTTAGCTTTCAGGGTTGTGTCTTGGGCTCATCTTTTTAAAAAGTTATTGCTCTCACTATTATTTTTTTCTCTTTCCAGAGGAGGGATTTGACAGGTACAAGATGGTGGTGCAGGTTGTCATTGGAGAGCAGAGAGGAGAAGGAGTGAAGTAAGTTTTGCATCTTCTATTTGTATTTCTAGCATGTTTTCTGGGTTTAGGTGTAGTTTTTTCCTTTGGAAGCTGCTTCCAACTTCCCTTGCTACAAAGATCTGTCTGCAGATGATGAAGTGTAAATCACTTTCTTTTCCCTTTTAGTGGCAACTTGAGTGCTTAGGTTGAGATTGGTTGAATTAGCCAGTGATAATTGGCTCTATAGTGGTTCTTAGCAAGCTGAAATGCTGAAAATCATTTTTGAGGAGTGTGGTAGAAGCATTTTGTGTTGTATTCATGATGAATTAGGGTACACCCCTCATCCATTCCTAAGGCCCCGCTAGAGCACAAAAGCCATGGTAACTCACTTCTGTCTACAGCCAGAAAGCTTCCATAAGCACTTCATTTACATTTTTCAGAAGTTTCAATTTCTATAATCCCACTGCAATACTGCCATGGGAACCAAGCCTAGATTCCCATGTGGGTGCTGAGCACTTGCAGTCAGCTCCAGATGCCTGCAGTCAGATGAAAGAATTCCTCTTGGCTGCAATAGTGGGCTGTAGCTTTCCATTACTCGTGGGTAGGGAGAAGACAAAAGGAAGCAGCTCACAGGCTTATACGCTTTATCTGCTGGGCTTATCTTTATTATTGTGCCTGGTACTCCAGCAGAAGATAAGTGCAGCAGAGCTGTAATCAGATCTGCTGCCTCCCTGTTCTGGAGGTCAGAGAGGAGTACCTGTACCTGCTGCTCAGGCTTTTGTCAGGAATGTCTGTCTGCAGGCAGGCTGCTCCACAAGCACTGTGCCAGGGTGAACAGTTCAGTGTTCAGGTGGTCTGATCAGAAATTTGAAGTCCAGCCACACAGGCTGACAGAGCAGTTGAAATTTTCCAGTTTGCAACAGACAAGAGGCAATATTGAAACACAATCACTGACATCCTTAATGCAAAATACACCTTAGTACAGTCATTCATACATGATGGGACTGTGTCCCAAAAGGAATCCTGTCAGCTGAGGCTCACGGGGGCAGGCAGGGAGTGGGAGCCTTGCAGCAGAGAAAAGGGAATGTCAATGCCTTTAGACAAGGCAGCAGCAAGATCTCCCATGCAATATCCTGTTATGGTCTGGTTGTTTGTGCTCAGGATAGGGCTTGGGTGTAGAAGTCCATCAGGATAGTCAGGGAGCAGAGAGTATAGATATGAAAAGACTTGAAGAGGTCGTGGTCTCATGGTATCTGCCAAGGAATACGATAACTCCCTATAAATAACTTGGGAGTATGTGCCATGAGGGTGCAGGAGGTGAAGGACAAGAACAAATAAGATAAATTAGCCCCTGATATGCATAGGCCAGAAGTCAAAGATTCTTAAGCACCACAGCAATGAGATCTCTAGCCCTGCTGCACAGGGAAGGTGGCAGGGTTGAGAGCTGATGAGTTTGAAAGTGGAGCACATACAGAGGGGATTACAGCATGTGGTAGAATTCAGCAGTAGAAAACTAGGCTTGGGATTCAGGAGCATACTTCCCAATGCCATTACCTTTAAAGCAAGCTCAGTTTTGTTTTCAAGGGAAGTATCTGTGATCACTTAGGTCATTACACATGAACTCTGGGTAATGTCCCTGTCTGGCTCCTTTGTCTAGCATGGCTGCACGATGTTTCTGGGACGCTGACACTGACAGCTGTGCTCACGACGTGTTCATGAACGTAAGTATGGGCTGGATTCTCATGGGAAGTGCAAGGCTACTTGCTTTTGTATGAGAGGCAGAGTGACCTTAAATATGGAGCAGAAAAGAAACAACTGCTAGAAGGAAGGAATCAAGATTATTGAAACAGCCTGTTTTACATCCTTGTTGACAAAACATACTTAACTATAACAGCCAACATAGTAAAAGTTCTCCCCTGAGTAGGTGACACAGTACAGTACAAAAGTCATTGTAGTCACACCATTTACTGGTGGGGAGAGAAAGCACAAGAGACAGAGTCTTTTCTTACATACTTTGCTGAACTGCAGTCATGGAGCATGGCTGAAATCCAGGACTGAGCCAAAGTCAAGGTTTTACTTTATTATTATTTTATTTTAAACTGACACCTAGATACCTGTGTGTGTGTGGATGGATGAAATTGAGGTGCTTCTGGCATTCAGATGCACTCACCTGGGTTGCACCACAAGTGAGGTGAATAAGAAACTTAAATAAAAGACAGAAAATTGCTATATATTACCATACAGTTATGATCTGGTCTAAATGTTCCCTGATGTTTGCCTGTTCCACTAGAATAAAAAAAGCTTGCCTTGACTAACACAGAGCCTTTCTCTCTTTTCCCCAGGACAGTCTGTTTTGTGTGGTGGCTGCATTTGGCTGCTTCTACTACTGAAGGTGACAAACATTGCACAGAAGGATGGACGTTGGGGAGAATGCTTTGGAGTATTTTATTTTTAAATACAAAAACATCATATTCTTCCTTTAGTACATAATACAATTAACTGCTCTACGAAGCACGTCCTACACCTGTGCTACACACTACAACATTCCCACTTCCTTGTGGATATTTATATAGCTTTAAACACAATATTAATATTATTATTATTATGTCCTTTATTTAAATGGCCCTTTGTTTTTTATATAGTGCTGGTTTTGTCCTAAAAGTATATTGCCAATAGCCATTGCTTCTAAGGCAAACTGAACTTTTGTCTCGAAAGGGTTCTGTTACTTTTATTTTTATTTCTATGAAATTAATGAAATATTTATAAGAAAAAACATAATAAATCTATGTATTTAATATTTCTTCTCTTGTGGCATTCTCTTCCACTCTACAAGATGCACTATCCTGGATAGCTTGTCTGCATTTCTTAGGTGAGCATTTTTACAATTCTTTGTAAATTAATCTGATTCTGGTTATCCAGATTTGTTCCTATGACTCCCACAACAATTGGGCTATGAATCCCAGCTGTGTCACATGAGATGGTATTAATTGATGGAAAGTCGAGGTATTTAGGACATTAGGTCAGGCCAGCAGCCCACACACCCCGTGACTGCCAGAACTCCTCCCTGCAGTAAGTGCTCCTTGGTTTGGTGCAATTTGGCACCCGTGGATGCTGTGAGTGATCACTGCTCCTCAGGCTCTTCAGCAGATACTGCAGTGATTTCCCAATCTCTCTATAATTGTTTCAGAATATGAGGGTGGATGTTTGGAGACCAAGGGATGGTGTTTCACCTGGAGAAAGATTGAGCCACTGCTAAAGCACTGCACATCGGTGTGGACAAGCAGGGCAGCTCCCTCCTTCCAGAACCTCCGGAATTTACACCGGATTCATCCATACACTGGATGAACGGAGAAAAGACTTCATCAGTCTCCTCTCCTCACGGCAGGAAGCAGAGGGGCAGACACTGATCTCTTCTCTGGGGTGACCAGTGACAGGACCCAAGGAAATGGCCTGAAGCTGTGTCCTGGGGGTTTAGGTTGGGTATCTGGAAAAGGTTCCTTCCACAGAGGGTGTTTGGGCACTGACCAGCCTCCCCAGGGAAGTGGTTATGGCACCAAGCCTGGCAGAGCTCAAGAAGCGTTTGGATAAGGCTCTCAGGCTCCTGGTGTGACTCTTGGAGATGGTGCTGTGTAGGGCCAGGAGTTGAACTCGATGATTCTCGTGGGTCTCTTCCAGCTCGGGATATTCTGTGACGCGCAGAGCCGCGGGGCAGGACCGTCGCGAGCCGGAACGGAGGTTCCAGGCGCGGATTCCCGGGACGCGCCTTCCCCACGACGGGCCGGTCCCTTCCCGTGGTTCCGGGCGGACACGCAGCGGCTCCGCCCGCGCCCCGCTGGCGTCGGCGGGAGCGGGGCGGGGCCGGGAGCGGCGGCGGGGCCGGACTCACCGTGCTGGGCTGCGGAGCGGCGGCGGCGGCGCTGGTACGGGGGCGTCCGGCGGGAGCGGGGGGCTGTCACCGAGGGGGCTGGCGGTGCAGGGCACGGGGAGCGGAGCGGAGGCTGTGGAGTGCGGTTAGACCGGCGGCACATGAGGGCATCGCTCGCTCCCCCTGCGGAGCCGCTCAGGGGTCCCGCCCGGGCCCCTCTCCCGGCGTGGTGCCCGGGGCACGGGCAGGGGGCTCCGGGCAGTGCTGGCCGGTCGGGACGTGGCTTTGGGCGAGAGGGCAGTGTCGGCTGGGGTGGTCGTGATGCGCTGCGTCCCTTTTGTGGGGTCTTGGGCAGAGGCCGGGGCTCGGGCGTGATCCTCCGGGATGGCAGGACTGGCAGCCGAGAGAAGATAGAGGCGGATCAGTGGGAAACTTCTGTAGTGCACCCTCAGCGCCTGGAGCGCGGGGGCTCCGAGGGACATCCCCCAGCCAGGGGACACAGTCAGGGCCTAGGGAGGACAGTGACGAGGTGGCCCTGGCTGCAGCGGAGCAAGGTGTGACCCAGCTGCTGCGTAGGCACACATCCTCTCTAACCCTCTTTTTGTGTCCTCCGGAGTCCTGGCTGCACTGATTAATGGTTTTGTAATGGGACTTAAAGTCCTCAGGAATTCCGAGAGCTGTGATGCTCCTCTGTAGTCCTCACTCGCTGTGGAGGGAAGTGCAGGATGCTGCAGGTGGCCTTCTCTCGGTCCCCACCCTGTGATGCTGGCAGGACCCTGGCAAAGGCTGAGTTGTCAGAAACAAGTAATGCTGGGTTTCCATCTGCAGGACCCCAGGCTCTGAGGACAGCCGCTGTATTTGGTTTTGAAATTCAGATGACAAATACCCACGCATTATTTACCAAACAAGTTTGCCGTATATACACAATTATTAAAATTACTGATTTTGAAGTTTTTCGCTGTGAAGTCTGGGTTATAACACTCTTGAAATCACTGTACCAAGAGCCACAAACAGTAACTGTTGCAGTAAGGAATTGGTGTTGGTGTGTAAACCTGCTAAAGGAGGTTTACACCTCCAGTCTCAAGAAGCTCTGTTGCTAATCCCTAGAAACAAAACAGTGCAGAAGTCGGATCAGAATAGCCACCTATTCTCACACTTTATTGTCCCTGACAGTATTTTTTCTGGTATTCTGTAATGAGTAAACCCTGTTTCTGCTGCTTCACTCACCCAGCAGGGGCTGTCGCATGTCGAGACTCAGTGCCTGGAGGTTATGGTATACCCAGAAGGGCTGTGAATTCACAGAGGTCCTGACAGCATTTTCTGTTTTTTTATGTGTATTACTTAGCAACACTATCTAGGTGATTGCACAGAACTGTTTTCAGCTGTGGTTAGGTAGAGTTATCTTCAGCCATTTGGGACTTTGTTGGAGAGAAGCAGCATCTTTCCCTCAATTGCGGGACATGGGTACCAGAGCTTTTGCTTGAGAGAATATCAGCCTGCCTGGACCAGTAGGGGATGCAAGGCCTGGGGGTATTGCAAGCAGGTATAGCAAAGGTGAGGATGCTGTTGGACTGATGTGTGGCACTGGCTGGACAGGAATCCCTTTTATATGTTCCTGTGGCTTTTAACACACTGTGGGACAGCTGCTTTTGTTGATCTTGATCCAAAGTAGCTGAAGCAGCCTGTGTTTTACAAGTGGACAGGACTGTGCCAGATCCTGCAGTAACCTTTTTAAGGGGCTCAAGGACTGACCATGCAGGTAGAGCAGATGCTGACTGTGGGGAGCGTTGCAGTCTGTCTGGAGGTGAGCAGGCTGGGTCATAGCCAGCAGCACTCTGTTCCCAGGCAGGTGCTCTGAGTCTGGAGAATGGGACAGAGCTGGGCCTGGCAGGCCTGGGCTGGGCATGAAGTTGCCTTGGAGACTGGGCAAGTTTTTTAAGCGCTGGCAGAAGAAAGATCCATGATGAGTCTTCTGTCATTAACCTCTCCCAGGTCTCTGTGTCTCCACAGATCTCCATGGGGATACACACCAACCAGTAAGGTTAATTGGAGACTGGGTGTTGCACATGAGGGAGAACGGGGAAAAGGATTCTCTTCACTCTATGGTCAAGGAATGTGGAGTTGCTTTGGTACTTCATAGCCTAGCAAAGGACCTATCTGAAGTGACAGGACTTCTGCCTTTTCCCTGAGGCTCTTGCTTACATGCTGTCCGTGTGTCAAGGCAATTCTCTGCAGACAGCTGGCAGAGTGCAAAGTTTAGTAGTGTTGCCTGCAGATGAGTCAGCAGAAGAGAAATATCTTGTTCCTGTGAAGTGCAATGATCTTGTAGGCAAAGCAGCACATGACAGTCACATCTGACTGTGCCAACGCCTCCCAGGTTCAGAGGGACGATAGGACAGCCTTGGAGCAGGCGGGGCCACCCAGGGAGCTGTGGGTGTCTCAGGTCCAGCTGCCAGTCTTGTGCTTTGGATCCCTGGTGGGAACTGCAGCAGCCTTGGGCTGGAGCATTTACTGAGTTGTTGCAGCAGGCTCATTTTCAGTTTAAGTAGCAGCATTTATTTTGCTTCACAGGTAAATCTGCAAGTGAAAAGCAGCAGAAGCGGCAGAAGAAATCCTGCTACTGATGTAGGTTTGCAGTTAATATTCTCCAAGAAGTTTTTCAGGACATTTAAAAAAAAGGCAGATGGGCCAGGTCCTCATGCCATCAGTGTGCTTAGGGTGTAGAAAGAACTGACCTGCTTCTCCAGTGTAGTGTGATGCTGGAGTTCTCTGACACCACCAAGACTGAAAAATGGCAGCACTGTCCATAAAGATGCAGACAGTGAGGTAAAGCTTTGGCTAAGCAGGAAGATTTGCTGGGTCTATTCTGACCTCTTCCACGTGCCAGAGGTGTCAACTTTGGTGTTGTGGTTAAATTCCAGCTCTGATGATGGTGTAGTTAACTGACACCAAGGTAGAAGTTTTAAATTCCTTCCCTGCCTATATTTTGTTTTCCTTTCTAGTAATCAATGCTTGTCCTCTTACCCCTCCCTGAAGTGGCTGTGTTTCAGTGGGATCAGTGATTCCCTGACAGGAAAAGCAACTCTTTCCCCATCTGGCAGTCAATTGCTCCTTGCAGAGCCCGTGCAGGGGTCTCTCTCTCGATGAGTTAGCTGGCAGGTGATGCAAGGCTCTTCTTTGATACAGGATACACCAAAGAAATATTTAAGAAGAAAGCCCTGAGTGTTTTATAAAGCAGTGCAGGGATTGTGATATGCCCGTGGCTTTTCCGAACGGGGCACTTCCAGCTTTGCTCCTTTGGAGCAGTATCTCATATTCAGCCATGAACTCAATAATGCAGGAGGGTGACACCTTAAAATAGAACAATATTAATATTTTACAGCAAGGCTCTTTCTTCTGGTTATGCTTGGTTTCTATCTTGGAGTGTTCAGAATGAGCTTTGAGAATTATCTTCTCTTTCCTCTTCCCCATCTGCTGCAAATGTAATTAATTTTAGAACAGGCAGTGTTTTATGCATTTGGAGAAGCAAAGCCATGTCCTCATGTGTTAAACTCAGCTACAGATGCTGGATCCCACTGTTGATAAATAATTGTTTGGGATGCTATTTTAGTCACTTAGGTCAAAATGAAGCATTCTAAGATTAGTAGGTTTATTGCAGTAAGGTGTGGTGTATTCCTTGTTTTTTGTGAAGCCAAGCCTGGTGGTGGGAGGACTTCCCAGAAAGGAGGACTTCCCTCTGTCCTTCCACAGGACAGAGGTTTTAAAGTTCTGAATAGTGGTAAAATTATTGTTTCATTTCTGTGTTAATTTGAGTAATTAACAGAGCTGTGTCACTCATGAGGTGTCTGGACTCTGCAGAGGCTACTTCAGCAACATCTCACCTGTCAGATCAGAGCAGACAGAGCATATTTATCCCACCCTTGAAGCTGGTTTCTCACTTGGTACATAGGGTACAGCTGCTGCTGTGTGGCTGATGCTGTCTCACCACTGCTGCTGATTTAATGCACAGCAAATAATAGAATCTGTCAAGTTGGAATCCATTCACTTAAGCTGTTTTTTGCCATCGTTTAACTGACTATGTATACCCTGAGAAATGGAAAAGTTAGGGGGTAGATGGTTGGGTGTGGGAGGAGCTGGAAGAAGCTGTTGGAGTTTTCTCCTGAGCTGGGACAGTGCTGCCCTGTACTGTAACCTGCAGTTCTTTGCCTGGCCATGAGATCTGCACCCAGCAGCAAGGGGCTGCTGACAATTGAGCAGAGACTGTACTTGTGAGCAGTGAAGTGTGGTTGCTCTGATGGGGGAAGACCTTCACCTGGTTGTATGTGGGGCTGCCGTGCCTGTGCTTCAGCACCAAAGCCTCTGCGTTTGATGTTTTGCTGGGCAGTGGTTCAGAATGTCTGCATTCAGCACATTAACAGACCTTTTAATTCTCTCCCAAGGGAAGGAAAGAAAGTGGTCAGAGATCAACAGGTGGCTTGAAGCACAGTGAAATTGTTTTAACCACATAACAAGAAAATCGGTTGCTGTTTCCCCCCAGTGTTTCCATGAATTCTGGGGTTACTTGAACCAGAGACAGATATTTGCTGCTTTTTTTGAACTTCATGGTTTCTGTTAGGACCAGGGTGGTAAATGACTGACGCAGAGTGTGCTTGCAAGATGACACCTTGCAAAATGCAAGAATGACTCGTGTCATACTCTGTGTTTTCACAGAGGCACTCTGGAAGCTGCTGCATTTATAGCACGGATCTCACCTGAAAGTCAAATGCTTGCTTAAATATTTGAAGACTTGGACCTGAGGGTTCCAAACTTTTTTGCCTGAGGTTATGTTTGCACTCTCCCATATGTTTGTTCTCAGGAAATAGTAATTTAATTACTGGAATGGGGGAACCGGCAAGCTTGACTCACAGTGAGTGCTGGATGGCTCACACAGTTCTGGAATGTCCTTGTGACTGCTCTTCACTGTCACTTTTATCTCCTCCACAATATTTTTTTGGCTCCCCACTGACCTAAGATTCTCTTTCCCTATTTTAGTACATTGTGGTAGGTCTAGCAGAGCAGCCAGGGATACTTATATGTATGTAGCCCCAAACCAGTTCAGCTGTGTCTGACTCTAAAACTGCCCATAAGGTATCATCATGCTGATGCTCAGTGGGGAGGGAGAGATATTTGCATCTCGTCAAACTGCATTTGACTTGTTACTTTGGAGCATTCCTTAACCTTGAGTCATGTGTGCTTGAGTAAGTCCAATCACTAAATCTGCTATTTAGCAGCTCTTTCACAAAACACACCCTTCTTGGCTGCCAAACAGCAGAGCTTTGCCAGTGGCCCTTTGAGGGCAGTTACAGCTCCTCACGTAGCTCATCCCAAGCAGAACACTCAGCAGAGCCCCTCTACTGCTGGAAAGGATGGTATTCAGAGGGGCATCTGCTCTTTGTCACACCTTGCACTTGCCCCACCTAACATTCCAGCACACCCACTGCATGTGGGTGGGGAGACCTTTCTAATTCCACACCACTCTCATTATTAGGGAGTTGGAGCACGCACCTTAGGATCGTTAAGGGTCGTTGCTGGGTGGAGGGGGTCATGATGCTCTCCAGGCCAGAAGTGCCACGTGCTGCACTGGAGAGGTGCACACTTCAAGCCAACAAGAGAGATAATGCTGTTTTTTAGTTTTTGCAAATCTGGCACCCATTTCTAACTCCTGCAGCAGCTGGAAAGGGAATATTCACTGCTATGCCTTCCTATAAATCCCTATTTTTGATTCAGCTGTGTGAAGTAGGAGTTGCTAATACTCCAGGCCCTTCTGCAAAGGTACAGTGACTCCAGCCCAAAGCACAGATAACTTGCTTCTTTATAACTGTCACCATTTCTATCCCAAATTGGTGGTATGTCTGTCTGTTCATCAGAGAAGCAGCTCAGCTGAACCACCATTAATTGCAAGCTAGTACATAAAGTGCCAGAAGTGTGGCCTAATGTGGTGTCAGCAGCTGCTTCACCATCTGCTGAGTCACCACTGCGGTGGGGACAAAGGACAAGAGGGGAACACGGTGGCAGCTGTCCCAAGGTGGGCTGTCCCCACTGGGGAGCTGCAGCTTGGTCTTACACAAACAGCAAAGCAAACAGCCAGCCTGTTTAAAGTCATTTAAGTTACGAGCCCTTCCCTTGCCTTTATCCTTCTGCATAGACCTTCCTTCCTCTCTTCAGGACTGTACAGGGAAGAGAAGGAAGAAGGACTGTACACTGCACACCCACCAGCTGCCCTTGGGGGTGTAAAGGGTAAAGAATCCAAATGAGAGCTGGACGAGGGCTGAATGTGAACTGGGCATGCCATAACCCTTAGGTTGCCTTTTATATGCGAAAATAGCATTATTAACCTCGTAGTAATGATTTATAATTTGCATTGTAACTCTTGTTTCAGTGTCTCTCCAGCCAGCTGACTGCTGCACGCTTCTCTCTGCAGAACAGCTCTGAGTTGCATTAAATGATTCAGTATTCCCACCAGGCACTGTTTGTCAAGCCTTGGCAGCTGATGCCAAATACAACTGGCTAAGCCCCTTGTGAGGTGGCTGTGTCTTTGCACTGACCTTCTGTGCACTGTACTTGCTGTTGACTGATTCTGTTTTGGAAGAACTGAGAAATATCTCTTTTCTTTTTTTTTCTTTTTTCCCTCTCCTTCATTTTGTTCCAGTTCTTTCTGGACGTGCTTGGCAAGATGGAGCCGCCGACCTCGTCCAGGCTGAATTCCCGAAAGAGAAGAAAAGATGGATCAGGCCCTAATGGGGCAACAGAGCTGGATGGAATCCCTCCAAAAATGTCCCGACGCTCACTTGTAAGTAAGCAGAGATAAGAATTTTGGGAGCCTGTGAGATGAGGACACTGAGCTGTAACAGCAAGAAGGTAGAGGTGGTGGTTTATCTGTGGACAGAGAAAACAAGGCAGGGGGCAAGGGATAAGAAGCAAATGATAGTAGCTCTCCTTCTTGCAAATCCAGTTTGGAATCTTCCCTTGTTCATACTAATAACATACTTACAACATGGGCTTAAATTAGGTCTGAGGCAAGCATTGCTAAGCTGCTTTTGTGGTGTGTCCAGCTTGTCACTTAAGCTGAGCCAAAGAGGCATGCATTTAGATAGCCATAGAGAAGCAGGCATTTCTCACAGGTGGATTTTAAGTGACCCACTGGGAGGGAGAAATACTCAGGAGAAGTACATAACAGCTGCAGGAGGGTCTGAAGCCTGTAAGCACCCCCAGAAGTGATCTGTTGAATCCATGCTCTGACACATGGGGGAGATCACTGTTCATTTGATTTTCTTGGTCTGGAGAGGGACCACATTTGTGTTGCTGGTACTTTGGGAGTGCCCAGAAAGAAAACCACCACAAACAACCAAAAGGATTTCTTTTCTAGGTCATCCTTGGGATGGCTTTAACTAGCTAAAGCCAGCGGGATCTTTTCTGAAGGGGGTATGAATGATCCAGTTAATGCTACTGACAAGGGCTGTCTTTAACTTGTCCTTGCCACAAGATTGTGACAATTGGCTTTTTATAGTTCTTCTCTGCCCTCTTCCTGGAGCTGTCCTGTGCATCACATGTGCTCTAGTTGTTCTTTTCTTATCTCTGTCAAAAGCCAGCTACCATCCCTGCCACATCATACCAGGGTCATGGTCCTTGGCAAAATGTGGTGATGTGTTGCAATCTTCCTCCTCGATGACAACATTTTGCTCTTCAGGAGGGCTTCAGCCCTGTCACAGGGCATTGACAGTGGTGATGAAGTAAGAGCAGCACCAGCAGTGAGAACTGGGGAGGCAGGCACTAGGAATGGAGGCTTGAGCTGTTGTGTGACTTATCCCACAGAACATTTATGTCCTTCACTGTTGCCAAAACCCACCCTGTCCCTCTTAAAGATCTCATGTATTTCAGTAAGGAAAGAGAAGTGTGCAGGTTATTTATTATTCTGTGGGAGTCACTTGCTCTTCAAGTTGCTATCTGTCCTGTGTTAGAAATAAAACATTGGCAAACAGCACAAGACAAGTAATATCCAGCCACTTTCTAAGCTTCCTCCCTGTTTTTTAGCCACAGGGCAAATACAGTTAGTTCTCCTGGTGAAAGATTTATTTTTTTCTTCTTTTTGCAAAAGTTTTATTTATTATAGCAAGAGTAATAGTGTTGCCTAACTGTGAGATTACCTTGAAGCCTTTTCCACTCCCAACTAAGCAGCTGTTGGCAGAATGTTCCCCTGAAGCAGCAGGGCTCAGCAGCAGATGGTGGTAACAAACCTGCTGACACATAAGCCTGTTGTATTGTGCACATCAGGTTGGGTTTTGACCCTCACTGGCCCTGCAGGGGAAGGGCAAGATTCTGGCAGGACCTTTTGAGGACATGTCTCTGTGATAATTTTGATAGGGCTTTTTTGTGTTTTTATTCCTTACTTCAACTAAACTGCCAAGAATCTGGTTTTATAGGGAAGTCATAGACTTAATGGCAGTGAGAGAGGAGAGACCTGCAGGCCTTATCTGACAGTAAGGATCCTGGTAGAGGAGGTGCTGTGTGAAATGCGGAGCACTTGGTAACTTAAAGGAGATGTTCAGCAGTAGCAGCTTGTTTGACTTTCAGTGGTTGTTTCAGTGGTCAGTGGTTGTTTTCCTGTGCATTTCACTATAAGCACTCTAATAAGGATTGGCACTGGCCAGAATAGCAGCAGTTTTTCTGGTTGCAGTGCTGCTGGACTCTGCCAGGATTCTGCAGTGGGACAGGAAGCCAGAGAGGAAACTGCAGATTAGCCTTTTCAGCTTGAAGGTATTATTGTAATGATTTGCAAGCTTGTTTCCTAGTGTTCTGACTCTGGAACAAGATGTCCATTGCAGCCCTACACCTTCCAGCTAGAAGGAAAGTCAGCTGTTTGTTTTGTAATGGGAAGGGCAGATGTTTCATTTCTATTCAGAGCAGACCAGAAATGATGGCTGCACTTCAGCTGTTGGTTAAATGTACTGCTGTTGTCACGCTAGCAGGCTGGAGGGGTTTTCTTGCAGCAGTTGGAGTTATTCTGACACAGATCAAGATCAGTCTCTCACTTCTATGGCTCAGAAAGGGTGACAACACACACATGCTCTCAGAGTTAGTGCTGCATTGGTATTGCTCTTCTGCTTGTTCATATACTCAAATAGAGGAGCTGTTACAGTTTGTACATCACAGCACAAACACTCAGGCACAGCAGAGTGATGGTCTTGCCAGAGTGGGCACAGCTGGAGCTGTGACAGTAACATTTGAAGCTTGGCTTGTGCTGCTGTGAGCTGCTGTTTGTCAGAAATCTGAGTTTACCAGCTGCAGCTCGGACCCTCTGATTTTCTTGCTCCAGTAGAAATACTGTTTACTAAACTCTACTTTTCTCTCTCTCTTCTTCTCTAAACTCAGGCTAATCAGCCTGCAAGGCTGTTTTGAGGTTTTACACTAATTATTCTTTTAGTACACGTGTCTGAATTATGCAGAGGCAGTGAGTCACCTGGTGACTGGGACACTGTGATGGCAGTGCTGCCACTACAAACTGCCCTCACTTTTGCACTCTCTCAGTGAAACTCTCCTGGCTGTTTAGGGACTGCGGGAGCCGGCTCCGTTCTCAGATGAGGTGGAGATCGACTACAGCAAGCCGTACGTCAGAGTGACCTATGAAGAAGCCATGAGAGGGACCCCTTGTAAGTAAGAACACAGACTGGAAGGGGATTGTATAAATGGGATATCTCTGAGACCAAACCAACCTTGTGTGTTTGACCAGGTTTACAGCCAATGACAAAGTGAGTGCTATGGTGATTAGATAAGTGTTTCCATGGGAAATTTGGCCTGTCAGTACACCTGAAATTCAGGTTTATATGTGTGAGGAGATACAGATATTTGTTTTAAACTCTAGCTGAGCCACTGACAGCCATAGAACTCTACACTTTCTGTACTACTTTGTCCGAGATAGCTTAAGTTAAGCACTTTAAAAGTCATATTTTTTAAAAGTCATATTTTCTGAAACTTGAAACTGGCAAGTAAAACCAATTTATATCCTTGTCCAGAATGTCCCATTCTATTCTAGCCTGGATTTGAATTAAAGTCAGTGTCATTAAACACCACAGGCCAGCCCCTCAATAAGAATGTGTCCTTTTATTCTCTAAACCAGGCTGGGAGAAACACTGTTCTCTTTGCAAGTCCACAGAGGACACAGAGGCACAGCTGACTCCTGAAGGCCCTCTCCTGCCAAACAGTGTGCAGACAGTGCTGTCTTACCTGGGCTCTCTGTTGTGGCTACAGAGGCAATAAAAATGCTGCACTTCTATCTACCCGACTGCTGAGAGATGAACCAGCTCTGACTGAGACCTGGCTGTGGTTTCCTGTCAGACTTTCTGAAAATCCAGTGTATTTCACAGTCTGCATTAATTTCCCAGCTGAAAATCTCCAGAGTCTGCACAGAGGTCTCTGATTCAGCAGTGGTGGCTCTCCTGCCTGCTGAGACTAAAACACAGTGCACACTTCCTTGTTGCTGTTTGTGTCTGTGCTCAGGAGCTGTAGCTGCTGCAGGTACAGAGGAAAGATAAGGATGTCCCAGCCACTTTCCAGAATGTGAATGAATATTCATAAAGGTCTGCTGGGACCAGTCCTCTTCTGGCATACAGAAAGCTTTTGCAGTCACAGATCTCCTTGGCTCTTCAGAGTCTTCTGGAATCTTCAGATTGAGGTCTTGGAACCACTAAAATTATTGTAAGAGGCTGTCCTCAAACTGACTCCTCTGCTTAGCTTGAACTTAACAACCCTGACCTTTGCATCAACTCCTCTTCTTGCTGCCTCCCAGTCTCTGTCTCTGGTATTTCCAGGGCTCTGCTCAGACCTGTGGGGTCTCAGCTTCCTGTTGGGTCTTCTCTCTGCCCTCTCTCCACTGCAGCTTTGCTGTGCCTGTGCTCACCACTCCTCTGAGTCTGTCTGTCTGAACTGAGCCAAGAGAGCAGCAGGCTGTTCCCAAGTGTGTCACAGACAAAGACTTTGGCCTTTGATTATCAGCAGCAAGAGGGCTGTGGTCCTGTGTGGTCCCAAGATCAGAAACCTCCCACTATTACATGGCAGTGCTAGACTATCTCACTTTACCTCTGTGCTCCCCTCAAAGAACTGACCTACAATTTCCCCTGGCAGAGGTGGCCTGAGGGAAGTTTCATTCATCATCATCATCATCATCATTATTATTATTATTATTATTATTATTATTATTATTATTATCTATGGGTTTAGCTGATAATGCCGGTGATTCAGCAGAATTGTGTCTGCTTTTCTTTGAGTAGTTCAGCTGTGTTTTTGAATAAAGCCACACACTGCATGTTCCTGGGGAAGCTGATGCTGCTGGTCCCTCAACCAGACTGTGGCAGCAGACTGCAGAGAGGGATCCTGTAAAGGTCCTGAGATGCCATCCTAGCAGGCACCTGATTTGGGCCAGTTCCCCTCTGGTATCTCACTGTTGTGCAAAAAGTTAATTCTGCATTTGGATTTCCATAGAAGGGAAATGTTCATGGTTTGCTTTTCCCTTGATCACTCCTTCACCTTGTTTGGGTGATATATGGTAGGCTTTCAGCCTGCCTTTACATGTGGCTGTATTTCAGCTCTGTGCTCAGATGCATTTGTTTCCACATGGGAAGGCAGAGAGCCAGGCATTTATCTTCACAGTTCTGTCCTGATTATGGTTCTGCATTCTGTAACACCTTCATGACTTTCAGAAGGTCCTCAAATGTGAGTATGAGCAGCAGCTGCTTCTCCAGGAAGGCATATTCACAACTGTGTCTCTGTTCCTTTGGCACAGTGGATCGCCCTGTCAGAGTTTATGCTGATGGAATATTTGACTTGTTCCACTCTGGACATGCCCGGGCCTTGATGCAAGCAAAGAACCTCTTCCCAAACACATACCTCATTGTTGGAGGTAAGGAGTGACCTTGTTGACTTTGGCTGTTGCAGGAGTACAGTTTAGCTCTGTCTCTGGTTATGCATACTGGGGTTTTGTCTTTGTGGCCTTAGTGACTCTCACTGCAGACACTTGTCCCAAATGTTGCTAGAGTCTTATTGCAAAACTTGGAGGGCTGGATATATCTGCAGAAAGATATCCTGCACCAAATGAGTACTTACGGAAAAGATTTTTGATTGTGTTGTTTTAATTTGACCTCTCTATTCTGTGACAGGTACAGGTGAGTTGCACATCTCAGTATCAAAATATATTAGGAATAGTTGAGCATCTACTTTTGACTCATAAATGAGACAGCTAAAGTATGAGTCCCTCCCATGGCTGCTTTGTTCACCTGTATTGCCCTGCAAGTCACTCCCCAGCTCCAGTTTCCTGCTGGAGACTGCTGAGTGTCAAACAGATCCCAGTGGGAGCATGGAGATCACAGTGGTTTCTTGGGCATATGCTTGGACACCTGGAAATCAGTTAGGCCTTCCTTTTCAAAACAGAAGTTCCCATTTTGTCTGTTGGGTCATAAGTCTTTAGATGGTGCCAGGAATATCCTGCTGAGTGCCTGAAGGGATCTAGCAGAGGTGTTTCAGCCAGGTTCCTTCAAGCATGTAACAGGAAAAAAGAGACCCCTTTTCTGGCTGCCACAGTGCATGGGCCTCTGCCCAGGCAGTGCCTCTGCTCGTCCCTCCACCCACACTGAGGACACATCAGGCTGTGCATGTTGTCTGTCAGGAGCTGACCCCTGGTCAGGCTGCATAATGATGCTGAAGTATGAGAACTGAAAATACCTTTAATGAGTTTTCTCAACTCCCATTGTCTTCGTGAAGCAAAATGAAATTCTGACCCTGCCATAGAATGATTATAACTTTCTTGAGTGTTTGTTTCCTTATCACAGTTCCAGTCATTGCTGAGAGCATTCTAACAGTGGTGTGCCTGCACTTCTGTGCTACAGTAGTGTCTGGAAGGGGAAGGGAGGGAGGAGAGCTGAAACAGTTGCTCCAACCTAAAAACTGCCCTGAGCTTAGAAATCTTAAAGGCTGAAAGACATCCCCATTTACATATACACTACAACAAACAGGAAAATCACTTCAGGTCAAACTATTGACATGTTAAAGTAGCAAGGAGTGTAACTGACTGTTCTGTGCCTCTGGGAGACTGGTGGGGAGAAGGGCAATGAACTTGCACCAGGACTGAGACAAGAGGCCACATCCCAGGAGAACATTAGCTCCAAGCAGGGAACAGTCTCCCCCAGTCTTTATCATCTGTTTGTCTAGAACGTATAAATAATCCAATACCAGTGAGACTGGTAATGCCTTGTTTACTTTTGAGTCTGATAATCAAATAGAACTCCTTCCTCAGTATCTTACATTGCAGATTATGAAGAGTTGTTAATTTACTTTCTCATAGAACACAATAATTAAGCTTGATTTCCTGTGAACTCCCCCTTTGTTTTAACATAAACTTTCCAAGAACTAGACTGTGGTATGGCATTTTATAAATCAAAAGTTCAGGCAATAAGTTTTTTCACATTCCAGCCTGAGACATCCATTGCTTTAAACATAGATTTCTGAGCAGCAGGGCCCCCAGGTGCCATTTCTTATAGAGAGTGGTCTTCTGTGTTAGCTGGTTTTCTTGATAAGTGTTGAAAGCTCTGGAGACTTTAAAGGCTTGGGGTGTGTGGGTCCCCAGCTTGGGCAGAAATTGTCCAAGCAGCCTGCCCAGAATTGCTCAGGAGTTTAGTGCCCTGCAGCGCTCCCTGTTCCTGGTGTTTTGTGGCTGGAAGAGCTGGGTTTGAAACACCAGCCTCTGTCAGCTGCTGGCATTGTCAGGTTCAGCACAGTGTGGGCAAGGTCCTTTTACTGTAAATCATTTGGGTAAGTGCCTCAGACTGTGTTCTCTGCCTGTTTCTGCAGTCTGCAGCGATGAGCTGACCCACAACTTCAAGGGTTTCACGGTAATGAACGAAAACGAGCGCTACGATGCTGTGCAGCACTGTCGCTATGTGGACGAGGTGGTGAGAAATGCACCCTGGACCCTCACACCCGAGTTCCTGGCAGAGCACAGGGTAATCTGTGACATCTGATCTCTTTGGAATTTCGATTAGCCTCTCTCTCTGTTTATAGCAAGAATTCATCTTTGGGGGTGACCTCTGCTTGAGCAAACTGTTTCTGTTGAAGCTCCTTAAAGATAGAATGAACTGGGTTATGGGAATTGAGTGGGTTTCTTGGGAGTGTAGAAGCATTTGCTGAGCTGGTATGTAATGTTACATTAATGCAGAGATTGTGACATAAGGAAAAAGGTTCTCGCTATTTCAGGAGAGGTTGATGCTGGTTACAGATAGGTGTGAAATGCAGTAGAGAGAGGAATACATGCATTTGAAGTGATTTCTGGGTGGTGTCTGGTCCAATTCCCTGCTTATAGCAGGAGCAGCTTAGATATACATCAGCCTCCTTGCCACAGGAGACCAGACAAGCTGTCTTGAAAGCCTTTTATCAGCTGGTGAGATAAAGTGAAAGGAATCTCTAAACATCTGTTGAACAGCTTTGGGAGGTGAAGGAGTCTCCAGGGAAGCTTGCTTAGTTTACCGTTGTTGTCGTTAACAAGCCATTTCTCTGTGGAGCTTAAAGCAGCTGTGTCCCTATTCCCAGCCTTTTCTTTCCTCTCTGTCGTGTGCTTACAATTCACAGGCAATTGCCACTGAGCACTTGGGACTGCTCTGTGTTGTGTTGTAACAGAGGAAACGTCCTGCTGTTCTCTCTCATACCCCTGAGTGGAGGTGTTGAGCCGAAAGTTACCATCTTTCAACAGCAGCAGGAGATCTGCACGTTCCAGATAAAATGTTGACTTGATTTTTAATTTTCAGATCGACTTTGTTGCACATGATGACATCCCCTACTCTTCTGCTGGCAGTGATGATGTCTATAAGCATATAAAAGAAGCAGGTGGGTCCCCCTCAAATTCTCCAGGGCTTCTTATCAAAAATCCTCTGTAGTTTCTCTTGTACTCTTATAATACGAGATTATGCCACTCTGATCTGCCCAGGAGACTGTGGTGGCAGGAAGAAGCAGCTCTGGGCCCTGCTTCATAACACTAGGGCTGTTCTGTGTCCCAGCCCAAGCATGGCCCAGTATTAATTCCTAATTTCACTCTAGTTATTTTGATTGAATTAACAGCAACCTCTTGAAAACATATTACAGTTTGGCTTAGAGATTTTCCATGTGCCAAATGAAGAGTCTTGTGAACTTAGCAGAGGGACACCTCTAGCTGTTTGCTGTTAAATTCACTGGGGATGCTGCTTTTTTATATCTATCCAAACTCAGCCATCAGAGTGTTATATTTCCATCTGTTGAAATCTTGTCCTGTCCTTGTCCCCACACTATTCTGTATGCAGTCAATATTTAAACCAGCTAAAGTAAAGACATTTTCATTAGAATTCCTGTTATTTTGACAGGGTTTTGACATATTTTGGTCTTACTTAGGCATCCCAGAAAGGATGGCTCTGGTATTGTACATTTAAGGACAAAGATGTGAGAGCAGTTAGCAAATCTTGACAAGAGAAGTTGTTTCTTGACAGAGGTGGCAGCAGCTTTTTGCCCTGTGTTTTGCTCAAGCTGTCCTGGGTGCTTTTCCCCAACTTTAGGCATGTTTGCACCAACCCAGAGGACCGAGGGCATCTCCACATCCGACATCATCACGCGCATCGTGCGGGACTACGACGTCTACGCCCGGCGGAACCTGCAGCGGGGCTACACGGCCAAGGAGCTCAATGTCAGCTTCATAAACGTGAGTTGAAGTGGGTCTCACCCACACTGCAGGAGCCAGAACCTTGCTGAGTGTGAAGGGAGTCTTGTCTAGTGATAGCACAGTCCTGCCATGTGCCAGTGAAAGGCCTGTCTGCAGAGCTAAGCGTTGGCACCAAACCAGTGCCCCTTGGAGTAAAAATTAGACTTCCACCCCTGAAATCGCCTCAGGGACCCACTCAGAGGAACTGGGGGGTTGCTAATGCTGCTGTCTTGTCAGAGATGTCTTGATGAAGTCTTACCTATTGAAAGAGCTGGAGAGAGGGTGTGTGGCAAAATGTACGTTTTTCTTGAATGAAGAGTGAGTTGTTCTTGACAGGAGCTGCTGTCTCATCTCTCTCCTCTTCCCCTAGCCACCTCCTTAGGGTAGAGTCATTTGTTAGGACAAAATCTGATGCTGTTCCCACTGTACTGTTCCCTTCCTGGAGCTGCAGGAGCAGCAGTGCTTGGGTAGGACAGAAGGATATGCCCTGATCCTCTTCTGTGCAGCTCTAGCCCTCTGAAAGAGTACATGCCAGAAGACATTTTTGATGTTGGAAGTAAAGTCGTAAACATTTTTTTTTTATCGCTCAGATACTGTGCCTGTGAACAGCAATGAAACAGGAGAGGTAACGGCTGCCTGGCCTCTCTTTGGCACATAACTCTGCCTCTGTTTAAAAACACCCAGCAGAAAGACTGGTGCTGTTGTGATATGCAGAGACCTACAGCAAGTCACTCGAATCTAATCTCTATGCTGTATAAATATTTCCCTCTTCAATGCACTCCTATTAGATAGTGCTTATCTCTGGCTTTAGTCTTGCTTTGTGTACTGTGCCAGTGCCTGCCACAGAGGGTCTCACAGCCCCACCGTGTCTGCCATGTAGTCTAGGAAAGAAGTATCATAGAAGTGAAGGAGGAGTGTCACCAGGCTAATGGAGATGCCGAGTCTCAAGCAGCAGTTCAGTGTAGTAACACAGAGCAGAGATGGCCTCCACTCAAATCTGGTGAGCTGTATTCTGATCCACCTCTCTCTCTGCAGGAGAAAAAATACCACCTCCAGGAACGTGTGGATAAGGTGAAAAAGAGAGTGAAGGATGTAGAGGAGAAGTCAAAGGAATTTGTCCAGAAAGTGGAAGAGAAGAGTATTGATCTCATTCAGAAGTGGGAAGAGAAATCCCGGGAGTTCATCGGCAATTTCCTGGAGATGTTTGGCCCAGAAGGTGCACTGGTAAGGAGCTGCTATGGGAAAAGGGGAAAGGGAATTTTGGAGACATTAACAGACAATGTGGGGCTTCTACAGAGTCTGCAGAGGAAAGGTTTGGCTTTTGTTGCAGTGCTTAGTGTTCTGCCAGTCTCCAGACAAGTTGTCCCAGGCTTGGGCAGCCTGTTTTCAGGGAGTACTCACCATTGCCAACGAGATAATGCCAGTTACATTGTAGAGTGAAAATATTCCCCTGTCCCACGAGCTGGCCTGTAAACTCCAGTTTGTACCCTGCTGACCACTGAGCTGCCAAGAGGATGGTGGCCACTTTGTCATTGGCCTAAGATGAGTCTGAAGCTAGTTGTTTATGCCAGGCTTTCCTGCACTGTTGGGTGAATACCACAGGTATTTCATGTTAGAAGTGCTTGAAAACAATTGGTGATGACACTGTGTGCAGTTTCCAAAGCCCAGAGTGATGCTGGGGCTTTTTCTGCTCTTAAATAGCATGATGTTCTGAAGGGGCACGACTCAAAATGCTGCACAGGCTGTAAGTAGTGTCCATGTCCATGAGTATGTAACCCATGCTAACAGTCCTCCTGCTTCCCTCTCCAGAAACACATGCTGAAGGAGGGCAAGGGCCGGATGCTGCAGGCCATCAGCCCAAAGCAGAGTCCCAGCAGCAGCCCCACACACGACCGTTCCCCATCTCCCTCCTTCCGCTGGCCCTTTTCCACCAAGACTCCTCCTTCCTCCCCTGCCAACCGCTCCAGGAACGAGTCTGCAGTCACCTATGACATCAGTGAGGATGAAGAGGATTAACCTACCTGCCAGGATTTGCTGCGGGCCGCTAATTGCTGAATCCTAAGTCCAGACCCACTGGGGAACTCTAAACGAGCAAGAGAGCCATAGGAACAGGGCTGATGGCTGAGCACAGGGCCTTGGAGGCACCCGTTGCTCATAGCAAGGGCTGCTACCTGGAAGCACATTCAAACCTCCTCTCCCTTCTCCCCAAATCCCCTTTTTATTGTTTACGTTCTAGCGGTTTCCAGGGTGAAGATGGTTTTTATATTTTAAGAAAATATTTGTTAAAAGGGCAAGGAATAGCACTCAAGCGTGGCTTTTGTTTTGGTTTCTTTTCCCTTGTTAAACCTCCAAGCAAGAGAGAGAGTGGGAAGACCCATCTGTCTCTTCTTTCCTTCAGCTCCTCTGTCTTATCCCCCCCACCCCCAGGCAGTATCTGTGCCACTGCCAAACGAAAGACCCTTCAGTTCCTCAACCAGCATGACCTCGAGAGCATGCACAAAGCAGTGGTGTAATGAGGCTTCTAGGAAATAGAGACATCCCTGCTGGGCTGGAGCTGACAGGAATCTCTCCAGCAGACCCTGTAGTGCTCACATGCCTCTTAACTGAGCTTCCCAGTGTGTTGCAGTGAGGACGTGCTGGGCAGGGGTACCAGCTTGGCACGCAGGAGTTACACCTGGGGAGGACTTGCAGCACTGTAGAGTGGCACACCCCTTAAAGTGCACAACATTCACAGCTCCAAACTGTAGAGGGGCTGCAGGGGAAAGGCCTTTCCAGCTAATCTTAACAAGACTGCTAAATCCTGAGCTAAAATTGAGCCCTCAGTTGCTGTTGGAGAGAAGAGAAGAGAATGAATCTTTGCTTCAGGGCATTTGCTGTTGTACATTTCCTTGGGTGTGAGAGCCCAGGTAGGAAATGAATGTGTCTAGTCTTTTGAGAAGTTCCTTGTTCCAGTCTGTGGTGAGTTACACATTTTAGTGTCTGTCCAAACGGTCCCTCAGCACCATGCTCTGTGTGTGTTTGTCTGTGTTTCAGTTGCTGTGCTGTAGGGGCTGGAGGAGTCCTTCACACTGGTGCCATGAAGTCGCTGCTCTAAGGGCAAAGCAGCCAGTTTGCTGCTGCTGCTGTCAGTGTGTGCAGCTGGACAGATGAAGGGCCCCAGTTCTGTGTGACAGTTACCTGGCTTGTGCAGTACATGCACAAATCCATGCCTGCTCACTCTGCTCCATGAGGCAGGATGGAAGGAGCATCAGAGAGTGCTGCAGCTTTTTAAGGTTATTTAAATGCAATGCTTGTGTGAGTCCATGGTCCAAGTTGTGCCTGCTGTTGTGTCTGTGATACACACTAAGCTTTGTGGCCTGTGGCTCCCCAAGGGGACTTGCCCTCCTCATGGCTGAGCAGAGCAGATCCAGCACCCTGTCCTGCAGCCAGCACTGGAGAAACTAGCCTTGCTGTCATGTAGCTGTGGAGCTTTTCTGCCAGGGTTTGCCTCTGATACCCACTGTCTCTGGGTGGAGCTGCTGGGCTGAGTTGCCTGTATCCTGTGGTGCTGTGAACAGAGGAGAGCTCAGAGCCCTGTCAGCAGTGCTGCTGGGAGGTCTCCAGAGCAGGATGTGAGGCTTGGGGAGAGCACGTGCAAGGAAGAAACTCGTCAAGTGCTGCCACAAGCTCTGCACACTGTGATGCTTCCAGAGCATGTGGTGGCCCTGGGGTAGGAACAGGCTGCAGCTTCTTTCCAGCTTCTGTCTTGATGGTCTTTTGTCACACTGCCCAAAGTGCTTGACAGAGGTTGTGTGCTTCTCTTGAAGCCAGAACCAGTATGGGAAAGGGTATTTTGGGGATCACTAATCTGCCACTTGGACCTCTTTCAGCAGGGATATGCACAACTGTGGGAGCATGGCTGGCTGCCGTGGATTTTAAACTGTAAGGAGCAAATAACAGTCACGTGGTAGAAGCCAGTTGTTAATCCTCTGGTTTATGGGTGGTAGAACAATTCCTTTGTATCACTCACACTGTCTCTTCCCTCATTTTCCCTTCCTCACCTTTTCGTCAGTATGGGTGTTGCGGTTGCTTCCCTGAGCCAGATCACAAAGGCCAGGCTGCTTTAGAGCCTTACTACTGTTTTAAACACAAGTTATGCAACAGTGTTCTGTAAGTTTGGGTATCCATAATGTTCTGGATTGTGGCTTGTTGTGCAGAGACCTTAGCAAGCTTGGTCTCTTTGCAAATTCTGGGGTGCTTGGTAAGAAGCCAGCCATGGTTTTACATGTAGCTTGGAATAACAGAGCTGTTTCTTGTAACCAATAATCTCTGCTTCCTCCTTGCACTGAAATTAAATTGGACACTGAAATCCCAGTCTAGCCCTTTATTTTTCCTTTGTTTTGTTTTCTCCTGGATTGCTGGACCAGTCTTCTCCAGCACTGTCATATTTTATCAGGAATAGGTAGGAGCTTGATCTTTCAGTAAAACATGAGCCAAGTTCCCCAGGGTCATTTCATTCCCACAGATACACCCAGTGCTGCTGCTTGGGCTGTTCTGCACAACTCTAAGCCATCCCCTGCTCTTCAAAAGAAGCATCCAGAAGAGACATGAAGTAAAAGGTGCAGTGGAAAAACAAAAGTTTACTAGCATGCAGTGAAGATCCCTGTGGAGTTTGATGCTGCCAACTCTAGAGGCATCTACTCTTGTGAAACAGCCCCATTTCGCTTCCTCTCTAGATCTGGGGTGCGAGTCCCTGGAAAGGATTTTCTGATGGCAAACAGCAGCAACAGGACAGAATTGAGAAGGACCAGGGATGGTGGTAGAAGCAAGAGCATTGGAGAATGCTGCTACTGTTTTTAACATGTGATCTGCTCATTTGAAACCATGGTCTGAGTTGTGCTTCTGGCATCTGTAATGAACACTTGGGGTCAAAAGATTACCCAGTGGTTTCTGCAAATTGTTATTGCTCCTGATGTCCATCCCCGTGTCTAGAGCAGATACTGGTACTGAACTGAGGCTGGTTAAGGCAGCATTGACTAATTCCCAGTGTTATGAAGGTGCTTCAAGGCTTCTTCCTTTGCCTGGCACCTAACTGGCAGGTGTGGATGCTCCCTGTGTGCTTTCAGGAGCAGCCAGTCCCATGGAGAACAGGCCCAGGGACAGGTCAGACCCATCCTGATATCTCAGGAGAAATCACCACTGGCCTGGGCTCACTTTGGCTGTGGGACCCCAGGCAGCAGCACCCAGAGCTCAGTGTCACAGCTGGATGTTGGGCATCCTGTGACAGTCCCATGCCATGGCTGTGTTAGTCTGGGCTCCATCCTTCTCCCTCTGTATGGAGTCATCTCCCACCCAGCCTAGGCAGAGATAATATGAAGCCAGTCACCAACTCAAGACTCGTGTAAAAATTTATCTTTACTCAGTGCTAGACAAGAGCCCCTGGGCTGGAGGTGGCTCCATGGACCCCCCTGGTTTATGGCTTTTAAGTTTCAAACCTTTCATTCTGTCCCAAGATGCTCTTTCCCCTCCTGCCTCTCCTGCTGCCAGCAGCTCCCCAGGGCCAGGGGAGGAGGAGAAGGTTGTGCAGGGTAGACCAGCCCCTCACCCCACTCTGCCTCTGGCACCCCAGTTTGTCCCTCCTGCTCACGCCTTGGCATCGGCGCCTGTGGGTGCGAAGCTGACGGGCTGGTAGCCTGGTTTGTCGTCCTGCTTGCGGTAATACATCCGTGTCAGCACCGCCAGGATGAAGGTCTGTGGGATCAGCAGCTGCACGTTCATCTCTGGAACAGGAGACAGGTCATTTGAAGCTGCCCTCAGCCACCATGCCCACCCCCCATGCCATCCACGTGATGGAGGGGCCTGGCTGGGTGTGCTGCTCTCTCATCTCCCTACTTACGCTGCGACCTGGCCTTGGAGGAGAAGGGTGGTGAGCAGGCAATGCTGCCATTGTTGGCCAGGATGCTGAAGATGGCAGGCTGGAGCGCCGTCAGGAGGAGCAGGATCTGTGACCACCAACACCCTGCTGTGAGGGCTGTGCCACTGCCCAGCTCTCAGCCTTCACCTTCCCCCTGTCCTGCAGCCAGCAGGGCTCTCACCCAGCAGTGGCTCCTGCCCCACCAGCTTCCCTCATGCTGCCTCAGCCCGCAGTGCTGCAGAACCCCCTCACCTAGGAGGGAGCTGGGCAGGACGGGGGCTCACCTGGAAACAGGTAAACTTGGCCTGCATGTTCTGCTCAGCCAGGTGCAGCCGGGCCTGCCGGAAGAGGATGCCCAGGCCCCACAGCCCAAAGAGGGCAGAGGCACCAACCAAGGTGTTGATCCAGAGGGCCACGCTCTCCCCTGAAATCTGAGGGGGACACACAGAAAACATTACTGGGCTGACAAAGTTCAGGTGGAGGCTTCCTGTCTAGGTCATAAACCTGCCCATCCCTGTGCTCTGGCACTCACATCAGCAGGGTTGTAATTCCCATCGGTGGCCAGGATCAGCCCCAGGAAGACAGCGACTGCCTTGAAGAAGGCGTACTGGAAAGTCCCCAGGATCATCAATTTAAGCTTTTTCCTGGCATGGGGAGAGAAACCAGTAGCACTCTGAAGTCCTCAAGTCCCTGCCCAGGGAATTGTCTTCCAGCCCAGCAGCAGCACGGGGTGAAAGCCCTCCAGGGGCAGAGGTTTATCCCAGCTCCCCCTCACCTGGTCATGGTGATTTTGGGCAGGCACGGGCAGCAGCAGCAGCAGGGCCCAGTGCTGACCACCATGGGCACATCCTTCAGGGTGCTGAGCAGTGCTTCCTTCCCCCCAAAGCCCTCCACCATGACCATCATCAGCAGGTAGAAGCAGACAGCGAAGTACCTGGGGAGGAGGAGGAAGGGAGGTCAAGCCCTGTGGGCTCAGTGGTGCCCTGTCCCAGGGTGGGTGATACTCACGCCGTGGTAGCCATCTCCACCACCATCATGGAGCGCGGGAACCACAGGCCAAAGCAGCTGATCACTGACACAACCTGGGGGACACGTGAGCTTGGCACCCTGGCACTCCCCCCTCCTGTGGGCTGCCACCCCTTGGGTGGCCCTGGCCCCCCAGGGCGATGCCCCCGAGCACCCCCAGAGCCCAGCTCACCGTAGGAGCTGAGCTGCTCCAGCAGAGGGTCTTCATCTTGATAGGGCAGCGGATCTTGCGGAAGAGGTACGAAACCTCTTCCACGTAGATCACAACCGACAGCAGTGTCATGATGGTGCAGAGGCCCAGGATGATGAGTTGGGCCATGTCCAGCTCTGCCGGGGAGGGGTGAGAAGCTGTCTTCATCCTGTCTGGTCCCTCCTGGGGCCACTACTACAGGGAGCTGCCCCTCGACCCACCACTGCCCAGGTTTAGGAAGCTCTGTGCCACGCCCTGGACATGCCTGCCTGTGCCAGAGCTGGCTCTTCTGCTCCACTGTTCCCCATGACACCTGCCCCAGTGCTGGCCCTTCCTGGGCTGTCCCCATCCCTACAGGCAGGACTATGGGATGGGAGACCAAGACCCTGGCAGCAGCCCAGTTTCTGACTTCTGGGGCTGCTCCGTGCCTGCACTTGCCTCGGCCACCTTACCACCTTCATCCCTGTCCTGCTCCCGCCAGCGACAACAGGAGGGTCCTGCCCACCCCGTCCCCCCACCTACGGTGCAGCAGCTGCCGGGAGGTGGGTGGCAGGGAGAAGCAGGCGGCCGGCACGCTGAAGTTCCTGATCAGCATCTCCACCAAAGGGCGGGAGAACCTGCGGAGCAGAACCAGGAGTGCTGCACGGGGCCACAGGGACACGGGGACACCTGGCCCCGCAGGGTCCGAGCAATCCCCTGGCTGGTTTGCCTCACCACCAAGCGCCTCCCTTCCTTTACAGAGGGAATGAATCGGAACTTTACAAAGATCCGATCCAAAAAGCTGGATTTGCCCGGCTGCAAAACGGCACAGGAGTCTCCAGCACTCACCTGGGATCATCTGCCAGCTCCAAAGTGGGATCCATCCTGTTCGGCTCCTCGCTGGTTCCGTCCCAGTGGCTGTGGGGCTGCTCGTCACCGCCTGCCTCAGCTCCCCTGGCCGACCCACGGGGTCAGAGTCCCCAGGGCAGGGACCGCGGGACGATGCCGCGCCTCGTTCCCGTTTAACCAGAGCCTGCAGAGCCTCCCTCCCTCTCCCGCAGCCGCGGGCACCCATTGGCGTGGCCGTCCCGGCCCTCCGAGTGCTTTGGCCACCAGGTTATCGACCCGGGCTGCCGGGAAGGCAATTGTCACCCGAGCGGGCACGCCCGCGTGTGCCAAGGCCCGGGGCGCAGGGCGCCTGTGCTGGGGTGACACCGCTGCGCCCTCGGCAGCGCGGACATGGCTGGTGGTGCTCTGGAGGCTCCGGGATGTGTCCTCGTGTCCCCTCATGAGTGTCCTCATGTCCCCTCAGCAGCAGTGTCGGGGTGGGAGGTGGTGCCGTGGG
Source organism: Agelaius phoeniceus (assembly GCF_051311805.1). NCBI lineage: Eukaryota > Metazoa > Chordata > Aves > Passeriformes > Icteridae > Agelaius > Agelaius phoeniceus. The sequence goes on from NC_135274.1 coordinate 17,482,073, forward strand.
GAAGCTGCCAGCCCCTGCTCTGCTCCGCGGGCCCTGCGAGGACTCCGGGTGTCCCAGCTCCAGGGAGCCGGGGCTGAGCCCTGCACGGAGCAGCTCAGGGGCACTAGAGGGCAGGGCTGGCCAGCGCTCAGAGCCCTGGCCTGGGGACAGCAACAGAGCCCCGGCCTGGGGAGGGGACCAGGGGGCTGGAGGGAACAATCTGAGTGGGGAGCTGGGGGTCAGGCAGGGGAGCAGCGTACCCTTGTCTTAGATGGATCCCAGAATCATCGTGGGTTCCAGGGGTGTCCACAGCTCTGGGCATTCTCCCAATGCACCAAGGAAAATGAGTTCTGGTTTATACTGGGTCCCCTTGGAAGCGCCACCCTTTGCCCCTCTGGCAGGGACCTCCTGCTGCAGCCAGAGTGGCACCAGGGCCCCAGATGGGGGCTCTGCACCTTGCTGTAGGAGCAGGATGCTGCTGTTGTCATGGGAATGGGATGGTGGGGAGGGGTCGGGAGGAGGGAATGGGTGTGGATGCTTCAGTGGGAGGGAGTGGGATGAAGGAGGAGGGAGTCCTGTGGGGACTGTGCACACCTGGCCCTCCCCTCCTCTCAGCCCCATTAACCAAGCCCCGTATCCCTGTCCCCATACACTGTACATGCTCTTTCCTGCTCTATATGCTGTAACTTAACCTGACACAGCGCGTGCTGCACACCCAGCCCTCTGCACTCACATTCACACACACAATTGCCCACACCTTGCACCAGCAGACCCCTCACCATGGCTGCTCCTGGCCCCACAGCATGCATGGGACCAATGGGGGCCCCCCACCCAGCCCCCCTGTATCACCAGCATTTCCTATGGCTGAAGAAACACGTCAGCTCCCGTGACATCTGCTGCGCTGGCCTTTATGTGACAGCCACTGCAGGCTATGTCAGGGCAGTCCTGCTGTCCTGCTCATCCACCTGGTGCTCATCCCCCGGGGTCCATCAGCACTGGGATGATCTGCACGTATCCCTGGCCCCAGGGAAGCAGAGCCCAGCCCCAGCAGGCAGCCACACGTGCTGCACTGCCCAGACACGTGCAGGAGCCTCTTCCCCTGCCTGGCATAGCCCAGGGCCAGCACCAGCCACGGGTGCCCGCTGCACAGGGGCACATGCCAGTCCCCTTGCCCACCACACCTGTGTCTGGCTGTCCCTGACTCACTGCTGTAGCACCATGATGATCCTTCTGGCCACTCCAGTGGTACCTGAGCCTGACTGAGCCCTGGTCCCCTGCGTTCCCCAAGCACAGCACACCCCAAGGTGCCAGTACAGCTGCGGGGCATGGAGCAACCTGCCAGCCCGTGAGGGGGATGCAGAACACGGCTGGGCCCCTAGCCCAGAGCAGAGGGCAGCCCCACACATTGATGCTCTGCATGAGTGAGCCCCAGCACACATGCACAGGTGTGCAAGGAAGGCTCCACTTGTGCACACACTCCCCTCTGCATCCCCACCAGTGACACCCACAGCAGTGACCCACCTGCACTGAGCCCCCAGCCCCATCACCGTGCCCAAGACACCCGCATGGGGCCAGGACACACCCACACACTGTCCTGCTGTGGACAGTTATTGGGAGTCTGGGTGCCACCACCCCAGAACTGTCCCCTGGGCACATGGAGGGCTCTCACCCTGCAGCCCAAGGTGCTGAGCCCCCCCTGCACCAGCAGGACAGGACGTGCCTGCTCCTTGCTTGCTTCAACCTGCCCCAGGAGCTGGCGGAAATGGGTGTGGAGAGGGGGAATGCAGTGGGATGGGAGAGCCCAGAGTCCTTCCAACTGCTCCCTTGTTCCAGCCCCTATCTGTGCCTGGGATGTATGGTCCTGAAGCCACCAGGGCCCATGGCCACCCTTGTTCCCCAGTCAGGGTTCTCCAAACAGGCTGCTACCACGGCCAAAAGCATCCCCTGGCATGGGCATGGGGGGCAATAGATGAGTCAGGCTCTCACCAGTTCTACCTCAGCCCCAGACCTTCAGAATGCTCCAGGACAGAGCAGCCACAGGGACTCCCTTTCCTGCCAAAACCCCTTTCAGCAGAGAAGGAAAAAAAGAACAGAGAGATGGGAACCATACACCCCCAATCCAGGGCAAGGGGTGGTTTGAAGGTTTGTGGTCCACTCAGCATCAGGGTGGCTGTTTAGCCCCAAGGAGCTGGCAGAGAAACCTGCAGCAGTGCTGGAAATTCTCCCCATTTGCTCATTTAGCTTTTTTTTTCTTATTTTAAACAAAACTATTTGACCATGGAAATCCTGCTTCTCCCTGCCCCCAAAAAAAGCCAAGCAGACCCTCTCAGTATGCCAGCTCTCCCACACCGCTGCTGTGTCAGCACTCCCCAATACTTGGAAAAGCCCTAAAAATGCAAATATTTGTATGAGGTTTAGACAGTTTTCCACCCATCTCTAATTCCCTGTGGTTATGGCCAGAGGGGCTGACCTTGGTGGGCACAGGCTCCCAGCTGACCATCACCACCTTCCCCATGGCCAGGACATGGCAGGGAAGAAAACTCCTCATTTATATCCTTGGTAGGAGCTGGTAGGAGACCAAAACACATTCCTTCTCATACTCTCCTCTCCCACCCAGAGCCTGAGGCCACGGTGGATGATTGGGATGCTGGGGAGTGAGAAACCCGTGCCCAGCTCAGGCTGTGGCACAGCCAGACAAGTGGACAATAAAGATCTGCACCCTGAGCTTTTGGTGATCCATGGTCACTGCTGTCACAGGACACAGAGGGACAGACCCTGCTCAGAGGCACAGAGCAGCCAGGATGCTCCCTCTCCCAAGGGACCTCCCACGCTCTGCCCAGTCCCTGTGCCAGGCAGGACCAGCCCCCTGAGAGCATTGGCACCCCATAGTGTGGGGGATGCCTGGCACCCACCTCTGGGGAAAACCACACTCCACAGGCACCTCCTCAAAGGGATGCCCATGCTTTGCATGGACACAGATGACCCTGGGGTTTAGGAGAGAGTCAGCATCCCCACCCCACCAGTTTTCCAGCAGCACTCTGCTGAGCCACTGGGAACAGGAGGTGGCACAACCACAGAAATAAATAAAACACAAAGGTCTATCAGACTTGTGAAAGGGCAGGAAAGCCTTTTCCATGGTGCTGGCCCTTTGAGCCCCCCTCAGCCCTGCAAGCATCTCCCTGGTGAGGAAATTGCTGCTGAGAGTTTGGTGGAAGTGGATGAGGGATGTGGATTCTGCTGGCAGTAATAAGACTGCTGCCACCATCTGCCTTCAACATTCCAACACAATCCACAACTGCCTAACTCAATGGCCTTGGCTGGACCCCTGCAAATCTGTCAGTGTCACAGCAACACTGCCCACTAGGCTGGAGAGGGGTCCCAGAACTCTGAGCATCCCCCTGCAATGGGCAGTCACAGTGCCCCCAGCCCTGGCCCCAGCACAGCAGGAATGGGGCTGGCTCCCCTCTGCCCCAGGTTGGAGCCGCCCATCTGATAGGGATGGCAGGGAGCCCTTCCCACAGCTGGCCCGTAGATAAGGCCCATGTGCTGCCCACTGATTGCCCCAGGAGGCAGCTCCACCATCCCTGGGAGATAGGGCCAGGAGGGGCACTGGGTGATGGGGGCAGGGGGGCTGCTGCAGGGGTGTGAGACACTGGGTCCCTCTGGATCCCTCCTCTGGGCAGGTGAAGCTTCCTGGGCTGCCCTGACAGCACAGCTGGGCTGGGAGAAAGTGTGGACCCCCTGGCAGGGCAACAGCCCTCCACAAATCCTCCCCTTCCAGTGAGGACCAGAACTCTGCCACTGGAAAACACTTCCCAGGGCCCTGCAAACACACAGGGCTGCATCACGAGCTTGCTGCAAGGCAGAGTCAGGGACCCCACTGTACCTCAGTTTCCCCAGCTGTAAAACGGGGCATGAGTCCTGCAGCATGAGGGTATACAGGGCTCAGTCTCTCATTGCTCTGGTGCCTGGGGACAGATCCATGCCAGGTGTTATTTAGAGACCAAGCTGGCATTTTAGAAGAGGGGGATACTGTCCTGGAAGCCAGCTGGCTGTCTCCAGTCTCTGCCTCAAGGTCAGCAGGAAAATGCTGGCCTTGGAGAGGTTTGGGGTGGGAGTCCTTCCTGCTGCAGCTTCCCCTTCTGGGCAGGGAAAAGAGGCAATCAGAATCATTCCTGTTAGAGACCCCAGCCTCCACATCTCCTGCTGGGCCATGGGTGATGGGACACTCCCAGGAGGTGGCTGTGGGGCAGAGATTGTGGGGTGAGAGTGGCAGAGGGCTGCACACGGTGGGGCACAGGGCAGAGCTGGGGTTTTGCTAACCAGAACAGCTCACTGTTTCACCAAAAAGCCAGGCCCGGATGTCTAACCTTCTTGGGAAGCAGGAGTGCTGCAGAGGGTGTGTGGGAAAAATCTCCCCATGCTCCAGTCCTCAGAAACACTGCTCTGCCACAGCTGGGGGACCAGCTCCTGTCCACAGCCCTGGTGACAGCCCCAGGGACCCTCCTGTCCCTTCCCATCTGTGCCACCACAGATGCTGCCAGCCTGACTGCCAGGCTAGGAAGAGAACTGAGACATTGGCACAACCAGGATGTCACTGTGTCTGTCCCAGAGCACAGAAAGAGGTCACCCCGTAGGGAACTGGCTTGTGAGCCCTCAGCAGCCCAGCTGCAGTTCAGGTCAGCAAGACACCTCTTCCCAAAACTGCTGAGATCATTTGACCATGTGCGTATGTTCACAGAAAAGCCACACACAATGTACACACACACACCCATAAACGTGTATGTGACTTTCTGTACTATCTAGGATCTTGTACAGTGCATATAAACTGCAATCAGCTGGGATCGGTGTGCCCCCAAGAGTGGAACTCTTCCCCACAGGCTGGCTTATCACCCATGCCATAGCCTCAATCATGATTCCAAACTATTCCTGGGGTACTGGCCCACCCAAGGGTCCCCTGACCCCACAGATGACCCCCAGGGCAGGGGGCTGCCCTTTGCAATGCCCAGCATTCCACAGGTCATCCCCCAGACAGAGAAGTGGAAGAGGATGGTGGGGCCTGTCCCTGGTTTGGGAGGAAGGGGAGCCCATGAGAAGAAAGAAGTCCAACCAAAGCTGGATGAAACCTTTCCATGATCTGGATCAAGGCCATCACAGCAGCTTTCATGGCCCCAGCCTTCTCCTCCCGTTTCAACAGAGCCTCACAGATGGGGCACCTGATAACACCCCTGTCTTCTGTCCAGCCCTTCTGGCCCCCTTTGTGTTTGCTTTTCCTCCCAGCAGTTCCATGTCTGGTGCTGCCCTGGGCCAGGAGGGAAGTGACCAAGCTGTGGGGCTCAGCATGATGAGGGCTTTGTGTCCTTCAAAGGGGATGAACAAACAGCCAGCGCTCCCAGCCTGGCTGGGGATCCTGTGGAAATACCACGGTCAGGACTCCTGGGAGCTGCTTCCTGCCTGCTCCAAGGCCTTGGATGCAAAGAAGCCTTTTCCTGCCGCAAGGTAACATCTGCATTTCCAGTGGGTGTCCCAGTGACATGCCACTGGTTTCTCAGAGCCGCCCCCAACCTCTGAATGAAAAGGCACCTTGTTTGAAAAACAGAGGGGCCTTTTTCTGCTACAGCTACCTAAAGTAACCACGTCACTCCTGATGTTTGCTTTTGGTGAATGACGAGCTTAACACACCCTCTGAGAGGGCTGTGAGCGTTTTCTTTGGTCAGGAGCTTTATTTTCATACTCGTCTGTCTTGCAAGAAGCTCGCAGGGGAAAATGCTGAGGCTTGAAAAAGTCAGATGGACAGTAGAGACACTGTGTTTGTGGAAGGGAGGTGCTGCTCCCCTGATGACCCTGAGCCTTCCCAGCTCCGTGATACTCACCCAACAGCCTCAGCCACCCCATGGGGTCACCCACAAGCACCTAAGTCAGGCATAGGGAGTAGTCCCACCTGCTTGGGGTAAGCCTTCAGCCCTTGGTGGGACTTCTTCAGCTGTCCCCAATGCAGGTGGGAAAGCATCCCAAGTACAGCTCAAGGGGAAAAAAGAAAAACACTTTCCCTTCCTTTCCTGTCACCTCTACCAGTGCCAGATCCACACCAAGGTGCTGGGCAAGCCCTCCGACCTGCTGCCTGCTCGCTTCTGCTTTGGCAGGCAAGGGGGCAGAGGGATGGGAGGGGATGGACATGCCTGGAGAGGTGTGGGCACACTCGTGTTGGAGGCATGTGTGGGTAGGGGCGTACATGTGCATGCACACATGTGATGTACATATGTGGGACATGGGTTTGCCCACCTGGCTGGCATCCACACCTGTGAGCACAGCACTCTGTGGGGCGCAGGGAGCTGAGGCAGAGGGTGGTGGGAGCCCAGCATCACCAGTTCTTGCTGACAGCCAAGCAACACTCAGCCCTGGACAAGCCTCTCTCCTGGGTGTCACTTCTTCCCCAAGTCCCTGCTGTGGGATAAAGCACAGGGACAAGGCCTTTCAGCCCCAGTCTCCAATGATGAGGAAGAGAAGGGAGGGCTGGAGCAGCACTAGGAGAGGTGCACATCACCCTGGGCCCCTTTGCCATGTTTGCATCACTGAGTAATAAATAAAACCTCCAAATTCACATCTGCCATGAAAGCCACCGGGATGTGCACAGGCAAAGAAAGGTGCTTTCTCCAGGGAGGGGTAATGGCAGTCAGCAAACTCTGTGATGGCATGAGGCTGAGGAGGGAGCCTGCACTAGCACAGGGGGCTCAGCAGCCTCCAGGGCAGTTCTCGTGGACATACTGAGCCAAGCAGAGCTAAAGGTGAGGCTGGTGTTAGAAACAGTCCTGCTGACCATGCCTTTACAGATCACAGATGACTAAAAGTCAGGAGCTAAAACCAAACACAGCCCACTATTCACTGGAGGAGTGGGGAAGAGGGCAGGGGAAGTTGTTTCCATTAGTTTGACCTGAGAGTTTTTCTAGCTGCAGGAAAGGCTTTGACTCTCAGGCCACATCAAGACAAAGATACAAAGTGATTTATTTTTTTTTTCCCCTAGGGTAAAACCAGCTTTACCCAGAGAGCAAGAGCCCAGCCCTGCCATGTGTTAATCCCAAAGGATGCCTGTCGCAGCTGCCACCAATGCAGAGAGAAGGCAATTAGCAGGTAGTGAGAAAGCTCCTGCTCCCCCTGTCCAGCCCAATTTTGCTAATCCCACCCCAATTAAAGCCCCCTCTTTGCTTTCAGATATTGCTATGAAAGATTAATCCACCCTAAAACAAAGTATTTCCAGCAGGTTAACAAGACAAAGCCAACTCTCAGTTTGCAAGAGGCTCTGGCACCTGCCTGGGAGCATTTAATTACCCTGACAATGGCATCAAGAGAAGAAGGGCCACGAGACCCCTTCAATCACAAATCCACAGAGGAGGCACCGGCTTTGCCTGCTGCTCCCACATGCCTGAGGCCAGCACCTGCAGGCTGCAGCCTCTTCCCAAGAGCAGAACCATCACCCAGCCCTCTTAGGGACACCTTTTCTTCCTCAGAGCCGGCAATGCTGCACACGGTACTGGCTTTTTCATGTCGTGTATTTCCTGTGTCCTTTGCACTGCTCTTAACCAATAAATGCACATTATAAAAGAGCAAAGCAGTGGACAGTTCTAATATCTTAAGTCAACATGTCCCCTTATCAGTGGGACAGTGGGAACCACCCTTATAGAGGGTGGTTCCCACTGAGCAGGCTCAGGCTGTCTTTTATCCAAAAGCAGCAACGCGTGCACACGCTGCAGAGCAAATCGGAGGCAAAACTTTCCCGGGTTTTCCAGGCCCTTTGGGGGCACGGGAGTGAGCAGCCAGGGATTCTTGCAGGACCAGGTCCTGCCAGAGAGGTACAGCAGGTACTGCAGGACCCCCGGGCAGGCACATGTCCAGCATACCAAACAAATCACTCCCACCATATGTTTGTGTCCTTCCATGGCTCTGTTCAAGGCACTGCACAGAGCTGTTCCCAAGGCTGTTAAGTAAGAGTAACTTTCCTGCTGGCCTTCTTGAGCAAAACACCACATTGTAGGTCTGGTTTTCTAGGATTGTAACCACCAAGTCTGGAAGGAAAAACCCCAACAGCCCTCAGCTGTAGCAAATGCTGATTCAAAAGAAGTGCTTACAAAATTGCACATGAAGCACTTTGGAAAAGTGACCTGCCTGGAGGTGCACTGAAAAAGGAGAAAGAGGGGCTGTGTGCTACACTCCAGATATAGCAAGAGCCAGAACAAAGTGGACCAAGGGAATTCATGACAGGCCCAGGTTTTCGAGGAAGAGACCCACATGACTGCGTCCCAGCTCCTGTGTTCTCTCCCTGCTGATTTCTTTTCCCTTTCCACTTCCCCTCACCCAAACCCTTGGCCCCTTGTGCCGGGGCCAGTCCATGGGTAGCCATCAAACACACGGGCTTTTTCAGCAGTGCAAAGTGAGACGGACTTTGATGTGCCCCAGGGCGGCCACACCGCGTCCCCCTGCTTTTCAAAGGCCGGTCCTTGGCTATTGTGTTCACATCCTGAGCTTGTTTGTACACTGCTGGAGGGCCCAGCCCCGCGGCCCCCCTGCCACAGAGGCAGCCACAGCCGCCCTGACCCGCAGATAAAAGCAGGGGCTCCCGGGCAGGGCTGCTATCAGAGCAGGGACACGCGGCACCGCCGAGGTGCAGCTGCCAAGACAGGCAGAGCTGTGCCAGGCCGACCCTGCAGCTCTGAGGGCTCCAGGTCAACAAGAGCCCCACAGGGCTGCACCGGCCCTGGCTGCAGCCGGGGCACTGGGGCTCTTGGCAGCAGCGGTATCAGTGCCCTGCAGCCGAGGGATGTCCTGGCGCTGCTGCTGTCCCCCTCAGCTGCCCTTGGGGAGGGCCAGCAGCTTGCCAGCAGAGGTAACTGCCAGGCAGCAAGCAACACTCAAGCTGCTAAAGCTCTCTGATCATCGTTCATCTCTCTGTGCCCTCTGGGCAGGTGCAGAGCGGGTAACAGTCCACCCTCCTCCCTGTAGGTAAGGCGGGGTGGTGCAAGGAGCACAGAGGGTTCCCCACGACCTGGTGGTTAAAATCCCAGTGAAACCCAGTCTTTGCAAGCAAGGAAGCCCCTTGTTAAAAGAGCCAGACTGTTTTAGTCCCACTGGGACAGTGTCCAAGCATTCCAAGCATGAGCTTCTCTGCTGGGCCTCCATACCAGCCCCTGGCAAGCAGAGCAGCAGTAATGAGCATCACTGCATCCACATCCCTCCTTGTGTGACAGGACAGATGAGGAGATGACCCTCCACATTGTAGGAAGGCAAAAGAAAAGAAATCCCAGAGGATTTTGAGGGGGTGGTCCATGGGATATGCCAGGTCAGCATCTTTATAGGAGCAAGAGCCCACACTCTCCTCAGCCCCACATCTCTCCTCCAGGTGCTTGGTGCTCTGTCTCCGCTCCAGGCCAGCTGTGGAAGATCTGGAGAGCCTGGCCAGCCCCAGGTGCTTCCCCAGGAAGGATGCAAAGACAATAGTTCTTTTGAAGGGACAACAATGCTGTGGCCAGCTGTAGCTTTATCCACTGCACTTTTATTCTCCCAAGTGCCTTTTCCCTCACCTCCTCCACAGCCTCTTTGCTACAGGACAAGAATAGGCAGCAGAGCCTCTCCCACATGCCAGTGCCTGTCACAGTCCCTCTCCCTCCTCAGCCTGCACGGCAGCACGTGTCAGGGCCAAGGAACAACAGCTCCCAAGCATGGCTGTGGGTGCCTGGATTGCTGGGAGAGAGCAGGATGGAATGACACTCTCCAAGACAGTATGATGGCCTTTCCTAAGAGGATCATACCCAACTACTTTACCCACTTTTTGCCAGCACAATTGAGAAATGCAGCTGCAAAAGCCAAAATATGTGGTCTTCTGGAGGATGGGGATACTCATGGTGTTGTGAATTCTTGGCTATTGCACTCTTGGCTTGGTGAGACAGGAGCAGAGAGGGCAGCATCTCCTGGGAGCCCTGCCTGCCAGACCTGACGTGGAAGGTTAGGGTAGTAGAGGGGGAGCAGTATGATTCTGACATTGAAAAAAACTTAATAAACTTGATTTCTCAGCTTCCTGGGACCTATAATGGCTGACTGCACCCATGAGGTGCAACCCATGAGGTGACATGGGAGCACAGACAGTCCATCCCTTAAACCCAGCAAGGCTGGAGCTGGAACTGCCACTCCTCTGAGTGGCTGGGATCCAGAGGAAGCAGTTGCCATTCAGGGAAGAAGATCAAAGTCTTTCTTTTGTCTCCAGATGCCTGTTGCCTCTCTGGGCCTGCACCCTGGGGTGCCTGGAGTGCCACACAGCCCCTGTTCCATGGAGCGCACTGCCAATGGGAGCCCTGTAACCACCTCCCACCCCACAGACCACTGCATGTCCCACAACCCTGGGCCTCAGCCCAACAGCAGATCCAATCCAGTAGCACACCCCAGCACTTGGTTCTCAGCTTTTCTATCCCTTCCATGTTAGTTGCAGTATTTCTTGCTGTAGAAGTGTTCAAGTCACCTCACAACATTGTTCATGGTAAGCTGCTGGAAAACCAGCTTTTCACAGAATATTCTGAGTTGGAAGGCATCAACAAGGATCACCAAATCCTGCTGCAAAACTGAAGTGAAACCATATTTTGATCACATGTTCTCAGCATCCCAGAGGAAGGACACTGGCCCATCATGAGATATTGTACAAAAGCATGTGGAGTCATTTGAGTCGAGTCAGAGGACTCACATACCCCCCAGTTTGTGAGTTCAGAAGACACATGGACATCTAAAATAGCCAAATAGTTTGCCAAACCACAACGAGGAGGAACACCCTGATGCTGGGAAGACAGATCAGAAGTCAGCAGTAATCAATCCTACATCCTCTTTCCTCTTCATCTATTTCCCCGTTTTTGTTCTCTGTTCCTTGCAAAGATTTTTTTGTTGTTCTGGGCAGCCTGAGCATCTGGGCTCGGTATTGCCAGCAGCACAGGCATCACTGCGTGGGCAGCAGGTGTCCTGAGAGAGGTGGCACCAGCCACCAAGCACTCATCGCCAGCCAGCTCCCAGTCCCTTGCAAGGTGAAGGGCACTCCACTGCTCAGGGGTACACAACACTGCTTTTGAAGAACACTCATTTTAAAGTATTTTACCACCAAAACCAGCTGAGGTGCAAAAATGTCTGAATTTCTAGAATGTCAGCTTTCTTCTCTTTTTCCTGCACGTGTAGAAATGGGGAACTGACTGCCGGGCACAGGCATGTTGTGATGGGGAATGGAAAACACCTGCAGCGAGTGTCTGCAGGGCGGGTTGGGGCTGGCACCTCCCCTGCTGTGCCGGAAGGGAGGCAGGGCGAACCGAATAAATCCCATTGCCGCCTTCCTTGAGCATTGTGACCTTGCTCTGGGGAACGTTCGGACCCTGAGCGCCCTGCAGGTGTCCCTCCTGTGGCAGGAGCTCGGCGTGGAATCGCTGCCCTGCGCCTGGCACGCTGCGCACAGGTAAAGGAAGCTTAGGGCTTGGTGGGGGGAGCCCAGGAGGAACATAAAAAACAGGGCAGGGCTGCGGCTGCTTTCCCTGGGTTACGCTTTCCTGAGCGGCAGCTGCATCCAGGCTGGTGTGGTGAGAAATGAGCGGAGCATCCAGCCTGCAGGACTGATCTGAACTCTTTCTGAACCCTCTTACACCTTGGGCCAAGGCACCAGCCAGCACCTTGTCCCATGGGTCAGTCACATGCCAAGTGACAATGGTTTTCCTCAATGGTTCCCCTTCCCATGACTGGCATCATCACAGCTGCTGAGGGATGAATCTGGAGACAGCCCAGCTCAGACCTCCTCTGGTAAACAGAACTGGCAGGTCCGCCAGCACTTTTTGCCTGAGAGATGCTTTACAGACTTGTCTCCAGTCCTCCATGCTGAATTTCAGGTCTAGCTAATCCCCCTTTTATCAGCACAGGAATGTATTGCTTTTCACCAAACATAATCCTCTTTGCAAATCATGTGTTCTGCCAAACTACAAACTTTCTGCTCCCATCCTTCTTTCTTGGGAGAGGATTTGAGGCAATAATCCGGGCCTACTGATTTATTTTTCTAATGAGCAAGGGACAAATGAGCACAGTACTGCAGAACATGCGCACACACAAACCTTGAAGCGTTCTGTAGCTGTGACATGCTTTTGAGGGATGTCCTGAGCTGAAGGACTGAGGCTGGAAGCAGTGACCTTCTCTCATGCTGGGCCACAGCCTGTGTCCTGATGCAGGCTGTCCATACTTCTTGTGTTTAGGGGCTGGAAGTCATAATACCTTCCTGTTGTACAAATTAAATAGCAATCCGTGCAGCCCAACACAAAGGAAAGGCACCTTGGGTGTCTCTGCCCATTGAGATCTAAAAAGGCAGCCCTGAGCATATGAGATTTGCTGGGACCTGAGGGTGCTGAGAGCCTCCCAAGCCAGAGCAAGGGAGGCCCTCATCCCTCAAAATACTGAGAGGGTGGGAATGCTAAATCTATGACCCACTCCTTCTTCTACTGTGGTACAAGCATGCCTTCCCACGAAGAGTTGTTAACCTCATCTCCCTGCCCCACTTCCAGCCCTTCCTCTGGGGGAAGCTGGAACTTGGTGTGCAGCCACTGAAACACATGCTGCTTGTAAGTGACTCCTCCACTGTATCAAGGGCACCTAAAGGCAATTTATAAAGCAAGCAGCTTCATTCTTTATCAAGGAAGTAGGTTGTAGTGAGGAGGGGACAAGTCTCTTCTACTATGCCTGCAGTGAGAGGATTAGAGGAAATGGCCTTTAGCTGAGGTGGGAGATTCAGATTAGGTATTAGAAATTTATTTTTCACCGTTTCAGGTACTGGAATAGGTTTCTAGAGAGGCGATGGAATCGTGACCCCTGGAGTGCTTAAAAGATGCCGGGTCACACGGTTTAGTGGTTACAGGGGTGATGCTGGGTTCATGGCTGGACTGGATGATCTTGGAGCTCTGCTCTATGGTTCTGTGCTTCCTTAGGTTCCCTGTGCGCAGCAAGGCCGGGGGTGCACACAGCAGCCCGAGCCCTTGGGTGGGCTGTGGGGCGGTGGGACGCGGCCCGCAGCAGCGCCATGAGCAGCATGAGCAGCCCCACGAGCAGCCGCAGCCTCGGCGGGAACGTGCTGAGGGCAGGAGGGAGGCGGGGCCTGCCCTCCCGGTAGGGGCGTTCCGAGCCTGGGCCGCGCCTGGGCCAATCCCGGCCCGCGCTAACTGCACTACGGGCGCCGCAGAGGAGCCCGGCGCGGCGCTGGAGCTGCTGCGGGTGAGCGGGCGCGGAGGCGCGGCGCGGCGGGAGTGGAAGGCCAGGGAGTGGGGCAGGAGGCGGGGACGGACGGACGGACGGAGAAAGGGAGGAAGGGAGGCGGCGCGGGAGCCGCGGCGGCGGCAGCGCAGGGGCCCTGCTGGCGCCGGGGGCCGCGCCGCATGCGGCAGAGCCTGCGACCTTGACGGGCCGGCACGGGGCAGACGTGCCCGCGGCCGCCCGCCTATCGCCTCGCCGCTTATCGCGCAGCCCGCAGCTGGGCCCTGCTGGCCACACCGGAGCCGCCCAGCCCCGCGGGGTGGCTGCTCAAACGTGCCCGCTTTTCGCTCTTTTTCTTCTCGTTGCCGTATTTCTGAAAGATCGGGGCCTGGCTAGAGGGGCTCGGGGAGGTATCGCGCACCCGGCCAGCATCCCTGCCAGGGCGATGCCCGCAGGCCCTTTGTGCTTCCCTGCCTCTTCCCGGGTTTCCTTTTAGCATACCCTCCACATGCTCAGTCCACTTGTGCCTTGATAGGAGCCTGCGGCCTCAGGTTGTCGCTTGGGGAAGGCTTCTCTAATATGTCGGGGTTTCACCTCCACGTGTTCTTGCCCTAAATAAAAGATGAAATAAGCAATGGCCACTGTTAACCTTTGATCTCCAAATAAAACCTTGCAGAGCTCCCAGGTGTAGAGCTAATCCACGTGCACCTGAGGACCAGAGCACCTATTAGCAGCGGCGCTTGAGGGCATACTCAGGTTGCTTGCTCTCAACCTCAGCACCTGTCTGGTCACTCGCTAAATTGCAAACCTTCTTCAGGAAGAAATGGAGAAGTAAATCAATTTCCGTTTACCTTTCAGATATGTTTGCTGTTTGCAGAGAACTTAGAATTTTAAAAGTTGCTGAAATTATTTTGGAAAGATGCTCTTATTGATTTTTCAGAGACTTTTCAAGACAGAAATTGCCTTCATAAAGTTGTAGAGAACATGGCTGTCTAGGAGGGGTGTTTGTATTAGAAGTGTTTTGTCGGGGTTGGAGTTTGTGCTGCTTTGCCTTGTGGCCTTATGTGACTTCTCTTTTCCAGCTGGACTCTTCCTGTCATTGAGACAGAGCCCAGGATATCTAGATATCTGGGCTCCATGGTGGCAGTTGAGTAAATGCCTGTTGCCAGCACTCCCTAAATGGAGGTGTCCCCACCATTAATAAGACCCTTGGCTGAACTTAGCCATTGGAGACTATTCCTTGTTTGTATGCCTGTCAGTATGCCCAAAGTTCAATAGAAAGAGTTGATTTGAGCTGATCATTGCCATGGGAACTTCTAGGTTGCATTCAAGGTTCATGCAGGTTCACTAATGTAGTGACAGGTGGAAGTATGCACAGAAAATCCATGGGCAAGCAGTGCACTAGTGGCAGTAACTGATCTCAGGTATGTAATGTAGTGGAAGGGAACAGCCTAACCTTGTTGTATTCTGAACTTCTAGGGCTTTGGTGAAGTTGGTTTGCATTTGTCCAGAAGGCAATGGATCATGCCAGGGCAGCAATCTCTAACTTGGTAAGACATGGTACCCCAATGCTGTTTGTCTCTTGGTGGGCTGATGATACTGCAGAAGAAAGGTTCAACAACATCTGTGTATGAGATTATATGTTTATGCATATAATATGTAATGATAATAATATGTATAGTATTATTTTTATATTTTTCCATGTAGTTCATTGTCTATTTGAACATACATGAGTTGGAGAATTGAGTATAGCTAAACTGTGCAACAGGTGGCTGTGTTGATGGAACTGTATGAAAGATACTTGATGAGTAGGGAGCTATATTTATTTTAAAAAATATCACTACTTATCAGTATTGGAGAAGATAAATCCAAAGCAGCGTTAGGTGCTGCTGTATGGGTGGTGAGCCAAATGTCACTGCAAGTAGCTGGCCATGATAAGGAAGTGGCTCAAGCAGTTCATGCTGGTGGGTTTATCGTTAGCTGCTATCGTGTTTTGGGTCTCTGAGGGCTGTTAAGAAAGGGGGGGCAGACCTTGAATAAAGTTGCAGAAGGAAGTGCTGCTGAGGAAGCCATTCAAATGCCTACTGGGACAATCAACATGTGTTCTATTGTTACTTGGGGGGTGGGAATTCAACCACAAGTCCAGCTTTTGAAAGCAACCTGTGCTTGAAACAAATGTGCAGGAACTTGTTCAGCCAAGCCTGCTGGTTCTAGAGAGCTTGGATTGTGAAATGACCCAAGGCTACAACTGAGAGTGTGGTGGTTTGGTCTCTGAACAAGAATGGAGGATATATAGGGTTGGGGCATGTCCTCTGTGTGAGGACATGCCTCAGGTGTGAGGGAAGCCAAGCTGTGGAGCAGCTGGGCAGGGAGAGTGTTAGGACAGATTGCAGTGTTGCCCTTTTCCAAAATATGAGCAGGCAGCCACTTCATTGTGGTTAGTGTGGGTCAGAGTGGAACTGCAAGCCTGAAATGACACTGGTTTCTTTTGCCCAAGCAAGCAGATATCTGGTGTCTTCACTTCCAGCTCTGACATACAGTTTGAGAGGGAGCTGAGGTTGTAACAGGGCTTGGGTGCTCGTTACCAGGTGTTCTCCAGTACAAAGGAGAGTGCTGCTCCCAAAGCTATTCCTTTTTGCCAGTCTCACTCTACTCCCCAGCAGAACCATGGCTGCAGGCAATTTCAGCATCTCTAATGGAAGAGGAGTGGTTCTGCCAGTGTCTGGCTATGCCTGGAATTGAGTTAATCTGAGCAGCTGCCTTGTGCATGGGCTGCTGTTCTGTGGGAGGCTGGGCTGTGCCTTGCACCTGTTTAGGAAAGTGGGCTCCAGACTAAAATCTCTGCTTGGGCACTGGTAAAAACCTGTCAAACAGTGCCAGTTGTTGGTGGGTGCAAGAGGTGTAGCCTCAGCTTTCATGTTAGCTAGCATAATGCCCAAGGGTCATCTCTCTTCAGCATAGCTGCTTTGTAATACTACCATCTGTGTAATAGTGTAATTTAAGGGTAGCCATAGGGCAGTTTAATACAAAATTATCCAGGTGCTGGATGAGAGTATTTACATCAAAGTGGATGTGGCTCAAAGGCCCGTGAACAGTTGCTTTCTGTTTCCTCTGTGTTCATCAAAGTGTATATTGTACACAGTCAGGACTGATCTGTGCTCTGCTGATTAAAAGCAGGAGTTTCTGCTTGAATCAGCCTCAGCCATGGGGTCACGTGGGAAATGCTGATGCCATTGGCCACTTCATATCTGTAAGACTCCAGGCTAGACTGATCAGTGTGGCTCCAAACTTGTGCAGGGTAAATGGAATCTAAATAGACTCTGGAGACCCTGAGTGGGTTTGAGTCTTGTCTGTGTTTAAAGCATCCATCTTGACTTACTGACAGCCCAAATGCTCGCTGCACTGGGGCAGCTGCAGATGGACCAGCAGTGTTTGGGGTGGAGCACAGGTGCAGCTGACTGCAAGGACTGCAGGCTGGTGTAGCCAACTCTTCCATCTCCTGACTGCCTTTCCTCACAGTTCAGTGGCGAGCCAACATCGTACACACGCTTCAGCATTGCCCGGCAAACGGATGGAGATAACAGCCACGTGGAGATGAACCTGGCTGCTGATGAGGAGGAAGCAGGGGAAATTGGGAGACCAGAGCACCTGCATGCCAGCATGCCTCCTCCACGGAGGAATGGCAAGAACCTCTGCTTCGTAATCATGGCAGCTGCCCTCCTCCTTTTGATTGGTAAGGAAGGGTGGGAGGCAACTGCATGAAGTGGACTCCAGTATTGAATGTAATCTGAGGTGGTTACATTTCAATCTGTATTGTTCTCGGAGATAATTCAACAACTGGGATCCAGGCCACAGCCTCTTGTCACTAAGTATGTCTAGATCAGATTTATGGTACAGCACTGGCACGAAGAATCGTGCAGTTTGATTGTGGAGAGCTGTGATTTAGCTGAAGGGAAGACTGGTCCGTGTCAAAGTTTTGGTTTTCCCTCCATTAACTCCTAACGCTTCTGTAGAGATACAGGTCAACAGATGAGTAAAGCCTTTGGTACTTGTCTCTTAAGGTTTTAACAATGCCAGTGGCCTAAAGAGAATATTTTCCTTTCTAAGTGGTGCTGGAGGGACTCTGCCAAGTGCAAGATCAGATTTACAGTGCCCCTTAAAACATGCCAGCTCAGGCAAAATGTCAGGCTGCATATGTGTCTATCCTTGGGTAAGCCAGCTCGTCAAAAATGGTGAGAGCAGAGATGTATCTCAACTCTGAAGCTGTGTGGTGGGGTTCAGTCATCTTTCTGCAGCACAAAGAAATTCCTGTTCTTTCCACAGGGTTTCTGATCGGCTACCTGAGTTATCGTGGACGCATGCAGAGGGTTAACAGGTGTCTGGATGGAAGTGGCAACTGCGAGATGACTCCTACTGCATCTTACTACTCAGATGATGGAATGGAGGAAGAAGAGGTTCCTGGACCACGTATCTTATACTGGCCTGTATTAAGGAAAATGTTGTCATCTAAACTGTCAACTGCACGTCTTGAGGCCAACCTGAGGTAAGGGTTCCAGAAGGTTTATCTAGAGCTTTGAGAGAGTCACAGCCTGTGAGCAGAACTTGGGCTCATTTGGAGAACAAGGGCCTTATGTAAGGTGGCGTGTTTTAAACTCAGGCTTAAATGGCTTTGCAGGCTGCAGTGCAGCCCGGTGCTGTAGTCTAAGCTATATGTATATATCTGTTACCTACAGGCAAAGAGAAAGTAAGACTTCTTTTGAAGCTGGCAAAGCTGAAGATGAGAGCACTGCCGGCCACATTCATGACCAGTTCACCAGCTTCCGCTTGGATGACGTGTGGAACGATGAGCACTATGTTAGGCTGCAGGATAAAGGCAGGTATGTTAAAGAAGAGATTACACATCTCGTCCATATAGCACCTGGATACCTGTACGTGGATACAAGTACATGGATACCTGCAGTCTTGAGCAAATGTGTCATTTCTGCTTAAATTATGTGAAAATTGTGAGCAAGTTACCACTCTGCAAAGTCAGCCTCAATCTAGCCAAGCAATGACTGCTCCTGCCTCTTCTCAGGCTTTCTAAATCCAGAGGGTCTTGAAGCAGAACTCTGGATGTTTCCTGGGGGAGCTGTTTCCTCCGAGTATGCTTAGGAAGTGGACAGAAAACAAACTTGAGTGAAAACTCAGCTGAAAGGCAGATGCCCTGTGTCTAAAACTGCTGGCACAGGTTTCTCTGTCTTGTCACCCAGACGGGGCTGCACACCTGGCAGTGGCTCCTCCAGTAGCCCAAGAGGGTGTCACCAGGCATTGTGATGTCTGACAGCTCACACCCTTGTGTCTTACTTCCCCTTTTTATCAGGGGAAATTAGTTCGCTCAGCTTCTCTTAGGAGGTGACTGAGAGACTTGGAAGCAGATATTCTTTCTGCTACTGGTCTGAGAAATCAGCCTTCATTAATGTCTCTGACCAGCTCCAGAGATTTTTGCATGGAAGATATTTGCTGGGATGAGTCTGCCTGTTTTGGGCTCCATTGACTTGATCAGAATTTAGAGCACAGACTGAATACAGTCAGAATACTAACTCGGAATACTGAGCTAATTAAATTCTTGTGTGAAAGAGTTTAACGCTGTCTCTCTACATTTAACAGCAGCAGGAACCAAGTGTTCATTATAGAAGATAGTCAAGAAGAGTTGGAGAGTCCTGATGCATATGTGGCATACAGCAAGAGCGGCACAGTTACTGTAAGTGACTCCAGAAGAATCCTGGAAATGTGTCTGTACGCTTAAAAAAATAAGTCCCTTTAAGATAGGGAATGTATAAAGTCCTCCCCAGTTAAGAGAGCTGGGTAGGGTGGGGAGAGAGAAATGGGCCCACATAGTATTCTTACTGCAGCAAAATGCAGGAGTAACTTTAAACTTCCCTGCTGGAATCCAGACAGGAACCTTGGCAGAAGCGCTGCTCCAACAGGCGTCTTGCACTGGATCAGTTTACATTGCTGAGCTTCAGCTCCCTGCTTTAACAGGAGTCACTGTTACAGTGACTCTGTAAGCTGTTTCAGGTATCTTACTGACTTAGGACTGCTGCATTCATAACCAGTGTTTCTGTTGCAGGGCAAACCTGTCTATGTGAACTACGGACTGAAAGAAGATTTTCAGAAGATACGAAATTTGGGTGTTTCAATGAATGGAGCTATAATCATCTTCAGAGCTGGAAAAATAACCCTTGCTGAGAAGGTAAGCAGTGTCTGCCCCAAAGCCTGGCTAGACTTGGCAGCAGGAAGCTATGCTTCCTACTGTTTGAGGTACAGAGGTATGTCTTTTTTAGGTCTGTAGAACTCATGTATGTAGGATTGTTCTGCAGGCCTGGTCTTGCTTGTTTGCACTAAAGCTCCACGTGCAGGTCTGGACACTGAGGCTGAGCAGAGTTTGTTACTGTTCATGGTGCAATTCTTCTTGGCCTCGGGCAGTTTGCTGGAGCAACCAGACCTCTGGAGTGCTGGGGCTGGGAGCCAGCCTGGGAGCAGAGCTGGCTAATATCACTAGAGACAGCCATAAGGCTGCCAGAAGCAGGACAGCCTTGCCTCCAGGATACCTCTTGCTGCTGTAGCCAGATACTTTCAAAGTTTGGCTGCAGTATGTAACTTGGGCCCTTGCTGACTGTTCCTTGGACCACATGGCAGTGCTGGTACTGTATCCAGCTGGTGGCCATGCATGCTGCTGTAGTGTTCCCTCTGTAGAGAACAGAACCAAATAGCCAAGCAGGCTAAAGGATCCAGGTGTTTCAATATGCAAGCCTGTTCCATATCTGACCCAGAGCTGCCCCTCAGATGGGTGCTCCTGGGGGGGCTGGGGCACAGAATCCTTTGCAGTTGGACTCAGCCTTGTCTGCAGGCATCTGAGACAGGCAGAGTCAGAAAGTGCTTCTAAAAAATGTGCTCACTGGTTCTCCAATCCCATTCCCACTTTCCAAACTGGTGTCTAGCTGTACAAGATTGTCTGTACCAGTGGCATACCAGAGCTGGATTGTAGGTGTGTTAAACAGGAACCTGGCCAGTCCACTCTGCCACCATTTTCTGGGTGAAGATGAGCCTCCAGTGGCTGCTTGTCTTGAGACTAACCTCATCTTGGGAACATGGATGGAGCATAATCAAAATTAAATAATGTAACATTTTAAGCTGCTCCAAGGAGCAAGTATGAGCTGAAAGAATCATAGACTGAGACACTGTGGTGTGTCCTGACTGGTCATAAGGATGTTAGACACAGTTTGCCTGAAGTAGGGCTGAGCTGCTAGGATTCAGCTGTCTTGTGTATCTGTCAGGAAGCTGTTAAAATCTGCTGTGGAGTTGGGCACTGAGAGGCACAACCTTCACACCATTACTCCATGTTCTTGCCTGGACTCCCCTTGCTTGCAATGCAGATGTACACTTAATGTTTCTCTTTGCTGCAGGTTGCAAATGCCAGAAAGGAGGGAGCAGTTGGTGTCCTGATGTACCCGGGCCCCTCAAATGACAGGAAGGCAGATTCCTATGTCCCCTTTGCACATGTGAGTATGTAACTGGTTCCCCTGGTTGTTCTTGAGAACCTCTCTGACTGGAGGCTGCAGCCTGGCCAGTCCAGCAGTGTCCTTGTGTAAATGAAAACTGTTGGGACTGTGGTGAGACTTGAGGACTCCTCTTGCTTTTCACAGGCCCACCTTGGAACTGGAGACCCTTTCACCCCAGGCTTCCCTTCTTTCAACCACACCCAGTTCCCACCAGTGGAATCTTCTGGACTACCTCAAATTCCTGTCCAAACTATCTCTAGAGAAGCAGCAGCCAGACTGTTTGGGTAAGTGTTTCTGCTATCATGCAGGCTGAGGTGCTGCCTCTTGCCAGGACTGAGGATGGTGTGAGGTGCTGTAAGACAGAGCTCTCTGCTGCTCTCTGCTGTGTGTGGCAGGGAGCATGTTCTGGAACTGGCTGGAGAAGAGTCACTTGAGTCCATGTCTCATGCCTTAAAGATTGAACTTAATCTAGTGTTGGATTCCTCTTGGCCTATGCATTCTACCCCTCCCTGCATAATTAGTGGCACAGAATTGCAAACTGTCTCTGAGGCAGGCCCTGAACCAGGTTCCACCTGCAGTTGCAGGAGTGCATTTTTCACACCAGAGCTAAACACGGTCAGAGCTGGATAACGAGTTCAAAGGATCTTCTTTTTCTCTCAGAAAAATGGATGGAGACAAATGCCTTGAGGAGTGGAGAGCTGATATCATGGGATGTAAGGTGACAGTGAGCAGTGGCAGCAAGATGACAGTGAAACTGACTGTGAACAACGTTATGGTGGATAGGAAGATTCTGAACATCTTTGGTGTTATCAAGGGATTTGAAGAACCAGGTAACAGCAGCTGCATTGTGGCTCAGTCTTGAGAGGAACCCTTCTGTGGTCATTGGAATGGGACAGCTGCTCCCAGACAGATGACAGTTCTTTCTCAGCAGAACCAAGGCCTTCCCCTGAGCATCAGAGAAAAATCTGAACCATGCCACCAGGGAAAGGCTAATGAGAGCACTCAGTGTGCCATATTCAGGGATCAGACTGCAGACTCTCTTCCTAATACAGAACTGAAAGCTGCTCTTCTCATAAATGGTATTTGCAGTTTGAAGCTTGCAGCTCAGGTCTTGATCTTGTCTCCTTTACAGACCGGTATGTTGTGCTTGGAGCCCAGAGAGACTCCTGGGGGCCAGGAGCAGCCAAGGCTGGAGTTGGCACTGCCATCTTGTTGGAACTTGCCCATGTGATCTCAGACATGGTGAAAAATGGTAAATATTTGTGGACAAAAGCATGAGGGTGGGTAGTGATGCAGGTCTAGCTCTCTGTGTGTTAACACTGGAGAGCCCAGTTGCAAAGCAGTCCTTTAGAAGGTGTAGGGAATCTGACAAAGCTTCCTGATAAGCTGTTTCTTGTCAAATATAACTTGCCTGCAATGAGCATTCACTTCCAAGGGACTGCCTGCCTGTATCTGGCATGTCTCAACTACCAGTGTGTCCTTGGATAACACGGGACGCAAACCTTAAACTTGAGCTGTCTCTTGGACAGCCAGGCTCCAAGTGGGAAAACTCTGAAGCGTTTGACCAGCTGGAACAGTGGGGACTTCATGGTGGCAGTTAGTGTGAGCACAGTTGTCTCCAGGGTTAATGTTGGGCTCAGGCAGCTAAACAGAGTGGAAATGCAGACAGCATTGTTCTCCTGCGCAGTCCTGCAGCATGTGGGGGCAGGGTACAGTGTCCGTGCGACGGGCACATTTCTCTGCAGCAGCGCTGTCTGAGGAGCAGGCAATTCATCATCCCAGGGCCCGCAGTGCTAATCTGCATCTCCATGGGGAAAGGGCAGACCTCTGAGTCTCTCTCTCTTTACAGATGACTACAAACCACGGCGCAGCATTATCTTTGCTAGCTGGAGTGCAGGAGAGTACGGAGCTGTGGGTGCTACCGAGTGGCTGGAGGTATTGGTTGTTTAATAGAGTTCTGCAGGATGGCTGTGCAGTTGTTCCTGTGGATTAAACATTCTGGGGTTGGACTGCTACTTCTCATTATTAAAATACTTGTTTTGTTCTAGGGGTACTCCACCACGCTGCATGCCAAAGCATTCACTTATATCAACTTGGATACTGCAGTCCTGGGTAACCTGCTACTCTTTCAAGTACTTCTTGAAATTGGGTGGGACTAGAATAGCTTGAACAGACATCCCTTAACCTCTAGGAATGGGGGCTGTGCCAGGAGGTGGCTGGTGGGTGTTTGGCTGAAGACTGGCATGACTCCATTCTCCTGCTGTCATTGAAGCTGGGAGGTTGGTACAGCCTAAGCCATGAGGAGTCAAGTCTGCTAAATCCCAGTAGACTGTCCTGTGTCTGTTGAAGGTCCTTTGGCAACTGTAGCTGCAGATCAGGGGTGGGCAGCTCTAGCAGTAGTGGTTGATTGTGCCAGTATGTCAAATACCTTTTCATTTTTTGCAGGCTCCACAGACATCAAGATTTCTGCTAGCCCATTGCTGTACTCATTGCTGGAGACAACTATGAAGAGGGTGAGTTAAAGGCATTGATCTGATCAAGGTGACTGTGGTTTTAAGGGGGAACTGAAAGCAGACAGAGCTGTGCTGGGTCACTTTGCCCACTTGACAGGAGAAAGACCCATTTAGGAGAAAAACCTGGGATTCTGAAGGGGCCCTGTCTGAAATCAACTGGGCTCTGGGAATTGCAGTTGCCACATGCAGAATCTAAAATCAGCAAATGCCACAGTTCAGTGGCAGATGTGCCAGTGTGGAGAAAGGTCAGGGGAGCACACCTTACTCTGGCATCTGCACAGCAGTGTAAGCTCCAGGATGGAGCTAGAAGCCCAAACAGATGTCAGAACAAGTGCAGTGATTCTCATCTCTGTGCAGGTAAAGGACCCTGCAGACGATTTGCGTTACCTGGATAGCAGAGCTGGCCCTGACTGGATAAAGAAAGTGTAAGTACTGTCATTCATCTCCTTCATCTGGAGAAAGCAGATCTTCATAAAGGAGCAAACAGTATGGATTCTGCTGGAGTGCCATACTGTTGTCTGGGTGGGCTCTACCTTCTGACATGGGGTTAAGGAAGTGTTAACAGTACAGCACTAACTGTGCTGCCCCAAGCTGGCTGAGGCAGCCCAGCCACCTTCCTGCAAAGCAAGAACAGCCTCGTACCAAGTCCAGTGGCAGGGAATGGACAAATAGGGCCATGGATTTGGTTGGGACTCCTTCAGTCTTGTCTAGAGTTCTGGTGGTTCAGAGCTTCAATTGTAGAGCTTGTAGCTTTTCTCCTGGGATGCCCAAACCAGCTGGTAACTGCTCAGTGCTTATTTTCTGCAGTGTTCCCCTTGATCTGGATAATGCAGCGTTCCCTTTTCTGGCCTACTCAGGAATCCCAGTGGTTTCCTTTGGTTTCTACGATGTAAGTAATGTGTGCTTGCCTGGTGTGCTCATTCCATGCAGAGTGCTGTAAGGGTATCTTAGAGCAAAAGTTGGTGGCAGGGCAAAAGGTGCTGTCCAAGCTCAATGTCCTTGCAAGAGCCTCTCAGAGGGAGGAGGTGCAGCCTCTGGACCTGGTGGCTGTGGCAGTACTTGCTGTCAAGACTGCTCCTGGGACAAGGCTGGCCTTAACAGCCTCTGTTCCAGAATACTGAATACTTGCAGGTTTTTGGGGAGAGGGGTCACTTGCTTTTCTGAAGGTTCAGATGTCAATGAATTGGAAGCTAAAAGCAATGGAAATATGTCAATCTGTTGCTGCATCAGTGAAAAACTCTTCTACAGCCTGCTGGTCAGCAAGCAGAGAGAGAGCATTGTGGAAGTGATATCATTGCCCTGAGCAAGTACTGAGCAGAACATCCTGCTGGTCACTCAAAGCTGTCAGGGATGAGATACAAGAACTCCATTCCCTTCCCAGTGCTTAGGAGTTTTGCCACTTGAGTCTTTGCTCCTTAGCAGCACAGGGAGATGGGATGGGGGGGAGGTAACAAGCAACCTTTGGTGGGGGATGAAAAAAGTCTCAGTGGAAAAGCATTCTTGGCTAACTCCAATACCTTCTTTCTTGCAGGAAGATGATGAGTATGCCTTTTTGGGCACTACTGAGGACACTTTGGCTAACCTGAAAAGGAAGACTGTCAACTTGTATCCTCTCATGCGTACTGCTGCAGAAGTTGCTGGTCAAATAGCTCTCAGGATGACCCATGACCATGAGCTCTTCCTGGACTTGGATAGATACAGTGACGAATTGCTGTCATTCCAGGAGAAGCTTTGGCACTTCAATGGCAATGTGAAGGTTAGAAGGACTCTGAGTTCACCAAATCCCTGATGATTATGGGGCCCATGTGCTAATAAGGCCCTGTGCCAGTGGATACAGCAGGATGGACACCTTTCCCCTTTAGACATAAAAGGGTAGTGAAGTGTGGCCAGAATAGATGCTCCTTATAGAGCTGTGCAGGCAGAGTAGCTGTGGCAGACAGATTTAGCTGATCTGGATGTCATGAGCTCTTGAGGAAATAGATGTGAAGTTTCTTCTCTGGTTGTCATTCACAGCATAGTGCAGCTTTCCATCTCATTTGCACATTTGCTGAAAATCTACAAGAAACTGTGGGGTAGGGAGTGACCTCAGAAGAGCCTGCCAGGAACTTGTTCTGCTACTTGGCTAAACTGCCAAGAAAAAAAAAAAAACAACACTTTCTTTTGGTAAGAGAGCAGCAAAAGAAGAAAATCAGGTTTGCTAACAGCTCCTCCCTTGCAGGAACTGGGGCTGACCTTGAACTGGCTGTATTTTGCTCGTGGAGACTTCCAGCGAGCTGCAGATGCACTGAGAAGAGACATCGAAAACAGTGACACGGAAAACAGGATTGTCCGCAGAGCCCTGAATGACAGGATGATGAAGGTGGGGTATCTTCAACTGGTTTTTCTTCCTTCACAAAGGAAGAGAGTGCTGGCTGGGATGGGCCTTTCCCTAAGGGGCCATGGGCATTGTGCAGACTGGTGTCTCTTCCACTTGCTTAGTGGCAACATGATGGCTTGCTCATGAGAGAGGGTCTGGCCCTTGCAGAGCTGCTGTGGGAAAGGGCTGAGTGGGGATCAGAGGTGGGCAGATCAGGAAGGAAAAACTTGGGAGGTGAGAGTATAACCCTCTATTTGCACCTCTACTCAGGTGGAATACGACTTCCTCTCTCCATACCTCTCGCCAAAAGATGCTCCCTTCCGCCACATCTTCTTCGGCAGAGGCAGCCACACCCTGAGGAGTCTGCTGGAGAACCTGGAGCAGCTGGCAGCCAACAAGACCAGCGTGGATGTGAATGAGCTGAAAGAACAGATGGCCCTGGTGACCTGGACCATTAAAGGGGCTGCCAATGCTTTAGTGGGTGATATCTGGAATACAGACAACGAAATCTAGACACAGCAAACACCTGGATTACCCGTCTAAGGTACAGGAGAGCTGTGTGCTCTCACAGGGGGCACAGCTTCCTTCCTGGCCCTGGTCCCAGCAGAGGGCCTTGCTGTGTAGATCTAGTTCCACCTATAGCAACACACACAAACTCCCTGTACCTCAGATTAGACATTGGCATGATTTTTAAATGGCAGCTTCTTGCAGATTTCCAGTACCTTATATGTTGTAAAACCTAACCAAATCCTCTGAAACCTAAGCGAAACCCACTCCCTAACATGGCATTACTTTCCTGTAGATATTCTGGCAACAAAACGTTTTTGACCAAAGTTGAGCATAAAATTTAAATCTCACCTTGACAAATTCACAGGAGGCAGTTGTAAAGCAGTAGTAAGATTACCATGAAGTCTCTCACCAGGCTCCCACCTAACCTCAGTCCAAACCAGTCATGTACAGCTGCTCCAGTGTACTTAAAAACTAAGAGCTCAGGTGTTTCCTGAACTGATACCTTGAGTGGGGAGGTACTTCATCTATTCAGGCTTTTAATTGTTGGCCACCTAAACCTAGTGACAAAACAGGGAATGGATTCCTCTGAACATTTGTAACTAGGGTCCCTTCTCTAGCAGGGAGCTGCAGTTCAAAAATTAAACAATGTAGTAATAGCCCGCAAGTGCTGGATTATCAGCAAGCTCTGAAGTGCCTGCCTGCCTTCACTCAACAGCAAGGTCCCAGTGACGTCTTGCAGGCTTGCTTCTGCCAAGGCAGGTATCAATACCCAGGGAAAATGACCCAAAGATTATCCAATGTCCCCTTGATATCCTCGGTGGGCACCTCAGCAAGTCCTGCAGCAGAAATGTCTTTAGACTGGCACTTCAGACCTTGCTGCTTCAGGGGCCTTGTGTGAAATTGAGTCTCTTGCTGGCCAAACTCTGTTTGACTGATGTCATTTTGCAGGTTGGCTCTTGTTTGGCACTGAGATATTTATTTCTTTATTTATTTATCAGTGACAGTGTTCACTATAAATGGTGTGTTTTTTTTATAGAAGATAATTATCGGAAGCAGTGCCTTCCATAATTATGACAGTTATACTGTCGTTTTTGAATAAAGCAGCATCTGCTATTACAATCAAACATGATACTGGAACTTTGCATTTAAAATAATCAAAACAAGACCCTCAAAAAGTTTTGGAAAACTAGCGATTAAGCTTTCTGTGGCAAAAACACCCCTCTGGAAGAAACTTGAAGGTGCAGACCTGGTAGCGAGTATCCAGGTTGCGCTCCAAAGTAATCCTTGAAATGCTGATAATCTGGGTGGAAATTCTAATACTAGAAATTTGTCTTCCTTGCAGGGTCTGTGCCCTTCTGTGGGCTTCAGACTTCTTCCTGCTCCCTTTTCTGGATGCTGTGTGCTCTCACAGGGAGCACAGCTTCCTTCCTGGCCCTGGTCCCAGCAGAGGGCCTTGCTGTGTAGCCCTAGTTCCACCTGTGGCAACACACAGAAACTCCCTGTACATCAGATTAGGCATTGGCACGATTTTTAAATGGCAGCTTCCTGCAAACTTCCAGTACCTTATGTATCATGAAACCTAACTGACATTATCGGGGGCAGTGTCTCCCATAATGTGTAAAGAACAAGGTAGTTTTTGCCTACCACAGTGTTATATCGGAGGCAGTGACCTCCATATGTTGCACTATGGGTGTACTTAATTATCGGGGACAGTGTTTCCCATAATTGTTCTATGCTTATCACGCAACGTCATCTGCGAAGCTTGATGGTTAGTATCTAACATGGATTAATTTCCTGCAGTCCTATTTTTTCACTCTCCTGTGGTGATGCAGATACAATCTTCAGTCTGTTATGTACATCCTTAGACACTTCCTTCTCCATAGGCTGAACCGTTTCAAATAGCTGTGCTGTCTTGAATTGGCTTCCTGCCTTCAGTCACAAGAGTGGTGCTTGAGTGTTTAGTGGAAACTAGGCAAGTTAGACTGTGTGCTCTGTGGTGTTGTAAATTTCCTTTAAATTAGTTACAAAGACCTGAGGAATTAAAGGTGAATGCAGGGCTTGGGGCTGATAGCTGTCTGGAGGGCTCTGGTTGCTGCTCTGGATGGGTACATGTAGCACTTAGAGAGGCTGGCCTGCTGTGGCACTGGGAGGGTGCTGGTGTGTGGGCATGGGCTGCTCACTCTCCAGTTCTGGCAGGAAATTCCAGTCTTGCCCCCTTGGGTGTTGAATGGAGGGAGGAAAATCAGTGTCAGCTCTCTAATGGTGCCGCTCTGCTGTGTGACCTGAAGCTGAGCACTGCTGATGTGTGACACCTGCTAAACTGCACTGCCTGTTCCCAGGGGCTGTTGGTTGTTCTTTGCAGTTTGATTTGGCATTTAAATCTAACTCGCAGCTTAGTTTTAACCTAAACTCTGCAGTTTGATCTGTCATTTAAACCTAACCTGAGCGAGTGACCTGAGGCCCAGCAGTAGTCCTTGAGGGAAGGAACACTGTTCAGCTGGAGCTCTGCAAGGAAAGGGCAGGGACTGGCCCCCAGCCTAGTTACTGAGCTCAGTGCTCACCAGCTTGGAGGGCTGGATTTTCATCAGTCTCTAGAAACCTGATGCCCAGGCTTGTGCAACTTGTTGTTCTTCCTTAACTTTTCTTAACTCTCTAACTTCCTACAGCCCTGTCTGTGTTACTGTTTTCTCTGACATTCTAGCTTCTAGTGCAGTTTCTCTGGATGGCATCTAAGAGCTGCTGTCTGGGAGTCCTCACTGTGGTGTTTGCATGCATCTTGATGTCAAACTTAATCTTGTGCTTTATAGCCAGCAGAGAGAGACAAAAGACAAAGCTTGTCTCCTGGCTAGGCAGCACAGCCGTGACTACTGGGATGTTGGGATGCCTTGCTCACTGCTGGCATCTGACTGCTGTGGGGTGCTAAACTGTTTCTGGATTTACCTGCTGTTTGCTTGAATAAAGTGTTTTTGAAGCTTGAACAGTCAGTTTCTCTTGTGGGGTTCTGGATTACCTGCTGTCTGCTTTAATAAAGATGTTGAAGCTTGAACACTCACCTTCTCTTGTGACTTCTTGCAAAGCCATGATGCTGTTGTTTGAGTATGGCCATGGGTGAGCTTGGGCAGCTGGAGGGAGGCTGTTGTCCTGTTCCATCAGGGCTGCTGTGCAGCAGCTCCAGTATCACTTAGTTGATGTGCAGTAACAAATCTGAACTTCATGGTGCTGCTCAGCTGAGACCTGCCTTATCACAGACAACTGCAATAAGGAGTCTGGTAATGAGGTGGAGGAGCACAACTGTATGCAAACCCCCAGACCTCGCCCTCCTTTCGTGTCCTACTTCCTGCCTCTCCATCACAGCATTGACTCTGAAACACCTATGGGTGAATGATGGGAGGAGGATGAAATGTCAGGTTTCCTCTGACCATGGCCTTGCAGGTCTCTGCTGTTGAGAAGGTGGCTGGAGGAGCCTGTGTGTGGCTGTCCCAGCAAGCCAGCACTTGCTCTTGCCTTTTTCCTGCCCCTCATCCTCCTAGAGGTCCTATGGGCCCAGGTAGATATGCAAGTGTGGATACTGCTTAGAGCCCAGGGCAGCTCTGGGAGGGCAGGAGCAGCCTCCTCAGTCCCAGAGGCCTGCTCAGGTGAGACTGCATGGGTGTGGGGCTCTGCATTATCAACAAATAAGTTCAGTTTCTCTCTGCTGTCCTCCCCCATCCCTCATTCCGGTCTCACCTTCTGCTTTACAAGCACCACATCTCTAGAAGTCGCACAATTTGGATGAGCGGCAGCTTCTCCAGGATCCCAGCTCGCTCTTTATGGGCTGTCCCGGCATAGCTCTGGTCCCTCCTCTTCCCCCGGGGATGATTTACTTGTTGGAAGGACGTCGTTTCCCGCAGCTCCTGCCCGCGCCTGGCAGAGCTCTCTCCCTGCGGTAACTCTGCAAAGTGTCCGGAGAGGCCGGGCCGGGGCTGCGGGAGTCCTGCTGCGGCCGGGCAGCACCAGCCCCGCCGGGGCAGAGGGAACGGGGAGCAGCCCCTTCCAACTCAACTGGGAGCAGGGATTTTGGCAGCGCAGGGCAGCCCGCGTCCCCGGTGCAGCGGATCGGTCCCGGGGCCTGGCGCTGCCCCGCGGTGAGTCTGTCCGTCCGTCCGTGCGTCCATCCATTCATCTGTCCGTCCTCACCCCCGCCGTTACGTAAAGCGGCGGGGCGGCGCCTTTAAGAGCGGGGCCGGGGGCGGGTCGGGGGCCGTCCGGGCTCCCGGCGGCGGCGGTAGGAGGAGGCGGGGGGGCAGGAGGGGAGGAAGGGGTGGCGGAGCCGGAGCTCCAGGGGCGCGGCGCGGGGGGGCTTCCCCAGCGTGCGGGGCCGGGGTGGGGCCCGCACCGCGTGCACCATCCGGGGACAGGGGGCGAGCGGGGCGCCGGGGGTGCCGGAGGGCGGAGGGTTGAGCCCGGCGGTGCCGGAGGGCGGCGGGGTGGCCCCGGGGGTGCAGGAGCAGGGCGGCTTCACTCGCGGCGTGCAGGAGGCGGGGCTGGGGGCGCTGCCCCGCGGCCAGGAGCTGGTGGCCGGCGGCGGGGAACCGAGGGGCGGCGGGGGGCCGGGCCGGTGGCACTGGGTGCCGCTGGGTGAGCGGACGAGCCTGCAGGAGTGGGGCGAGCGGCCCGGGCCCGTCACCGCCCTCGGCAGCCCCAAGCCGGGCGCGGAGCCGCGGCGGCCCCGGGAGCGGGGGGCGGCGCGGGCGCGGCGGCGGGCGCGGGGCGCGGAGGAGGCGGCGGCGGGCGGCAGCCCCGGGGCGCGGCGGGCGCGGGGCGCGGTGCGGGGGGTGCAGGAGCACGGCCCCAAGGTCCGGCAGGAGCAGGGCCTGGCCCGGCGGGCGCAGCAGGAGCGCGGCGGGGGGCGGCGGGACACGGCGAGCCCCCCGGCCCGCGCCCGCTGGTGGGTGCGGCGGGGCCGGCAGGAGGAGGGAGAGGCCCGGGGCGGAGTGCAGGAGGAGGGTGAGCTCTACCCGGGGGAGCAGGAGCACCCCGGCGGCAACCCCGGCACCCGGACCCCGGCGCACCGCCTGAGCCGCAGGAGGTCCGCCCGGGTGTGAGGCCGCAGCCCGTGCCCGGTGCCCGCTGCCCCGGGGGTGATCCCAGCCGCGTCCCGGACGGCCCCGGCGTCGATCGTCGCACCCCGCCCCGGCAGGTGTGCGGGCTCGTCTCGCCTGGCATGCCGCCTGTCTGGAGTGCCGCCGTGCCCGTCCTCGCCCTCCGGTGACGCTGCAGACTCGGCGCAGGATGCGGTGGCAGTGGCGGTGAGCGCACAGGTAAGGAACAAGCCGCGACCCCGTGGTTGGGGGTGCTGCGAGGGGCAGGGGCGTTCAGGGCTTGGCGCTGTGCTGCTGCCCGGTTGACAGCTGAGTGTGCCGGTGTGTTGGCGCCGTGCCCCGCAGCACTGCGAGCTGCGGTGCTTCCCTCGTGCCCAAGCACTGCGGGACTGCTCAGCAGGCCCGACCTCCTGCTCCAGCTGCCAGGGCAGAGCAGGCAGCAGGGTCTGCTGTGAGTGGGTGCTTGGTGCCCTTGAACTCTCCTAAACCACAGCGGAAGCTGGGGGAAGGTTTTTTTTTTTTTTCCCGGAGAAAAGGCAGCTTTGCTCTTCCTCTTCCCTGGGCTCGTGGGAGCTGTGGCACTGAACAGAGGATCCTTGTCCTCCGGGGCCAGCCCCGTGCCTCGGGGTGTTGTACTGTGGCCGAAACCCCGGGCAGCAGTGAGGTGTCAGGAGCCTCTGACCTCTGGCCCAGCATGCAGCATCGTGGTTGTGTCCAGCCGTGCTGTGGCAATTTTTCTCTGAACAGTCCAGGACTGCGTGGTACTTTGGTCTTTGTTGTTCTGCTTTTTTAAATAAAAGTTTTAAGTTAAACTTGGTAAGGTGGTGCTGACAGTCCAGACAAGGATCCCACCATGCCGGGCAAATCCTGCTCAGCTTCTCACAGCATGATTAGACCCCTTGCCCACTCTGAAGCAGCAGCTGGGAAGGAGGTTTGGAGGTGGCCAGAGGAGCCCAGGCAGGGACAGTGTCTCTGGCAGCAGTGCTGGGGCTGGGCTGTCTGGGCAGGACAGGCTGGGGCAGAGCCTGGCGCTGGCACTTCCCCACACCCTCAGCTCCCTGGGGCCGCTTGGTGCAGCGGATACACCAGGGTGTCCCAGTGCTGCTGGGCTCCAGCACCGGTTCAACACCTTGCAAAGGTGTCCTCTTGCCAGGTGCTGTGGGCTCTGGAGGTTGTGCATTTCCCCCTCTTACTCAGCCGTTCATTGAGCTGGCTCAGGGAAAAGCTTTCAAGAAAATTTTTGGGCTATGGGCTTTGCAAAAGTCTCCTAAAAACAGGACCTGCCTTGTGAAGTGTCTTTGAGCAGGCCTGTGCTACCAGGCACCTCTTTAGGGAGAGGGCCCAGGACAGACCCTGGGTGCTGCACACCCATCCTCAGCTGCAGCCCTGCTCCCACTGCCAGCCCTGAGCCCACAGGTGCCGCAGGGAGTGGGGGGTAGAAGCAGCTTCCGCATCCCCCGCCGGGCCGCGCCGAGGCCTGGGGGTGCAGGGTGGGAGCTGTGCAACCTGTTACCAACCCCTGGAGCTACCGGAGCCTCCTTAGCCAGGTATTTGTTAGAGCAGGGTGGGGTGTGGTGGGTATGGCTGGGGGGGCTAGCAATGCCTTCCTCCTCCTCAGGCAGCTGCCAGCCTGTTGTCCCACTGTGACTCAGCCTCCCCGGGGCAAGGGGGGGCCTCCTCATAAGCAGAGGAGCAGCCCCCAGAGGACCAGGAACTACTGTGAGTTTGTAGCCAATCCCTGTCCTAACCAACTGCAGGCTAGACTCAACACCATGCCTCAGTTTCCCCCCAAGAAGTCCCATCCTGCCCATGGAGCCACCTGGGTTTTGACTTCAGTTGTGTCCATGAGGGATGATAGCTGTCAGGGGCAAAGCATCCTGGGGGCGTTGCCCACTTGTATGGGCTCTGGGGGACAGGAGGAGGCTCTGCTTCATACACAGACCATGCCAGGATAGGAAGACTAGGAGAAAGTCTTGTTCCATCCCTTTGCTGAGCAGCCCTGGGGGAGGGCCACTGCTCCCACTGCAGCCTGGCTAATTAGGGTGCTGTCAGTTAGTGCTAATGACTGGCAAATACTGAATGCTCTGGCTAGGAAGCTGTGCTGCTCTGGTGTTGGGGAACTGCAGGGATTGAGCTTTCATTCCCCCCTTCCAGCTCTAGGGGTCCCAGCTCGCCTGCTCCCAGCCCGAAAGGAAGATGCTGCTGTGTGGATGTGGCTTTGTGCCAGTCTGGCCTGAGACCTGACAAACTCATCTTGTGCCAGCTGCAGCCTGTCCCAAGGACACATCCTGTGCTGGGGTGGAGATGGGGGTACTGCTGGCAGCACCCCAGGGTGGAGGGGCAGGTTGGGCCAGGGTACATCCTGGTGCCTCCCTTGCCTGGCAGGACTGGGGCAAAGCTCTCCTGGGGGGCAGGTCCACAAAGGCTCTTCAGCTGCCTTGGCAGAGCGGGTTGTGACTCTGGATGCAGAGACACTTCCCATACCTTTACCCCCAGGAAGTCTTGGAGTGTCTGGGGTGGACAGATGGGGGTGCCAGGCAGGGATGCCCATTCTGAGTTCTCCCACTTTGCCCCAGGGGGACCCTGTGACTGGTGTCACCTGAGCCCGAACGTTTTGCTGCCTCTCACACTGCCCAGTTCTCTGTGACATGGGCTGGCACTGCTAAGGAATCCCTCTGTGCTGTCCTGTGGCCAGGGTGAGATCAGTGTGGGGGACTGGCAGGCACAAACCAGCCTTGCATCGGGGCATGGTGACAGGGTCCCTACAGTGAGTGACACCAGGGCTCAGTGATGCCAAGCCTGCTGCCCTCTCCACATCCCCAGCAATGAGGGTGCCAGGGACTGTTGCTTTGCATGTTTGTCCCCCAAAACACTGCATTGTGACCCTGCCTTGTGGGAGAGCTTGAGGCTGAGGCAATGGGGTCAGTTATGGGGTCAGCAATTGCTGCCCATGCTGGCGAGCTGGGAGGTGCAAGAGAAGCTAAGCCCGCCCCAGCTCGACCTGCGGAGCGGATTTAGCAGAGGAAAGAGGCTTAGGGAGGGGATTGGGGCTGTGCCGGGATGGGGGGGGGCCCCCACGTGCCTGTGTCTTTCCTTCCCACACATCCACTGCTGCAGGCAGGGGCTCAGAGCAAGCAGGGGATGCTCTGTGCTGGGGGACAGGGCCAGGCCATGGGACCAGGCTCTGGGAGCCCAGAGATGGCAGCGAGGAGGAACCTGGCACCTCGGCCTCCCCGGCCCCCCCTGCCACAGGGGTCAGCAGCCCTCCGTGCTGGCTCCCCGAGACTTCCTGCTTGCTCCATCCAGCCAACCAAGCAGCATCAGGTGCCTGCACCGAGGGAGGTAAAGCACCCGCTGATACGGGGGTACGCGGGGTGGCACAGCCCAGTGAGGGGCTCGGGACGGTCCCCGGGGAGCTGGCTGGCAGCAGCATCCCTCAGGTAGGCAGGATGCCGGCGGCAGCCCTGCCTCTGGTGGGAGCGGGGTGTGTTTGTACGTGTGGATATGTGTGTGTGTCTGCACACCTGCGCCGTGGCAGCCGGGCTGGGGAGTGTGTCGCCACAATCTGGGGCCGCCCTCGGGGCCCTGCCAGGGCTGAACAAGCCAGCCCGGGGTGACGGTGCGGCTGCCCTGCTGCCGCCGCAGTCAATGAGATCACTTCCAGGCGACACAGCTGCCAGGAAGGCGGCAGGAAGGTGGCAGGCGGGCTGTGACAGTGAGCGGGGTGATGTGATGGAGGTGAGTGGGGGAGCCTATCCCCCTCTGGGAGCTTGTTTTGGGGAGCCGCCACTTTTTGGGACCCTCGGTGTGTCTCGGTGGGCATAGGGGATGCTGTGGCACCGGTCCCAGCAATGTGGGGCCAAGTGTGGTGTCCCGAAGGGCTGAGGAACTCCAGTGTCTCCAAAGAGGGGAGGGACACCTTGTGTTCGGTGTTGCTGTCACACCCTGGAGGGTAGAAGACAGTGCACCCGATCCAGTGGTTATCATTGTGGTGGGACCCCCCTCAGGGTGGGAATTAACAGGGAGGTGAGTCAAGGCTGGCAGGGCACAATGCCATTTGTCCCCTTGTACGGTACCTAATCATTTTGGTGTCAGTTAAGCCTGGACAAGCCGGGACGCCGACGAGTGGAGGGGGTGTGACCCAAATCCATGCCCAGGGCTGTGGGGACAAGGGCTGTCCCTGCTCATCCCGCACAGCATCGCCTTCCCTGGGGAGGCTGGTGAGGGTTTTGGGGTGGCGCAGGGCGGCTGTCCCGGGCGGGAAGGTGGCATAGCACGTGCATCAGTCACCGTGCCGCGGCGTGCCAGCGCGGTGACGCCGGCGGGCCGTGCGCGGGGGCGGCTCGCTGCTCCCACGCCGCAGGCCCGGCCCGCCTCGGCTCCGCGGCTGAGCTCACCTCCGTGGTATGGCAGGAGGAGCCGCCAAGGGGCTGCTCCCGCCCGGCCCCTCAGCCAGGGCAGATCCCCCCGGGATTGCGGGTGTTTGTTTCTCTGGAGCAGAGAGAGCGGAAGGAGGGGGGCAGGACGCGCTCTTGCCCCCTGCCTTGGCACGTTGACAGCCTGGTGTCACTCCTTTGGCTACACCGGGTTCTCAGGGCTCTGTGGGGGAACAGTGATGGATCCTGGGGGTCAGATCCATGGGGGCATCATTCCCCGTGGCGCTGGCATGAGGAGCAAACTGGTCCCTGGGGACTCTGCTGTGCCCCAAAGCACAGGCAGGTTACAGGGGGTCTCACTCCCCCCACCCCTCGATTTCAACCTGCTTGCGGTTCTGGTCCGGAGGCTGCGGGAGGGACTGTGGCTGGGCAGCGCTGGGGTACAGGCCGGTCCCCATGTGCAGGTGTGGGGGCTCCCCATCCAGGGAGGTGGCTTCCTGCTGGGGGCTGTGCCAGCTGCGGCAGCGCCTGGCAGAGGTCGAGGAGACACCCAGCCCCCTCCGAGGGGGTGGGGGGAGAGGATTGATCCTGGCGTGGCCTTCGGACCCCCATCCCAGCGGCACCCCCCGGGGCCTGGCTGCTGTGCCAGCCCTGCCGTGCTTGCGCCAGCGCTGCCGGTCGCTGCGGAGCAGCCATCTTCCCGGTGCATCCCATCCCCCTCCGCCTGCGCAGGGAAGCGGGCGGGATGCTGGGGATACTGCCAGCGCCAGAGCCCCCCCGTCCCTCTGCAGGTGCTTCCCTACCCATCCTGCCTGCTGTAGAGCCCCGGCTGCTTGACGATGGTCCCCCCTCATCCTCCTCCTCCGCCTGCCTGCCTGGTGCACCGTGCCGGGGTGCGGGGAGAAGGGGGCTGCGAGCGCGGCGCGGGCGGCGATGCCACCACCTCTGCACTCAGGAGCCGGAGCAGGGACAGAAGGTGGGCGGTTGGGCTGCTGCGCCGGGAGGAACACAGTGGTATCAGGCTGGGATTGGGCTGAGGGCAAGCGCTCAAAGGGCTGCCTCTCTTTTCCCTTTTCGTCTGCATCCCTCCATCCATCCTCCACCCCCCCAACCCCCACCATTGCCGTCGCGGTCACCTTCACCCTCTCGCTGTTTTCCGGAACTGCAGCAACTTTCTGCCATGTGATCCCAAACCCGGCTCCAGCCCTCGCCGCCCCCAAGCAGACGCGGGCGTCTCCGCAGAGCCCCCCACTCGCCGCTGCGCCGCAGCCGCCGCCTCAGCCATGGGCGAGAGATGCGACTACCAGCGCTTGAGCAGCGCCGAGGAGGAGGAGGAAGTGCACGGCCCCCTGCCCCACAGCTTCTCGGACAGCACCGGGCAGCGGGCCCTGCGGCTGGGCAGCAGGCGCCCCACGCCGCCCCCACGGCAGGACATCGCCCCGGGCATGCCGTGCCGGCGGGTCAGTGGGGGGGAATCGGTAGAGGGGAGCAGCGGGGGCACCTGGCGGAGCTTGATGGCCCCAGGATGGGCATGGTTTGGCAGCTGACAGGGGGTCCCTGCATGGCATCTCCCCTCTGGAATGTGCTGTACCCCGCAGCATCCGGGGCAGCCTGACACCCCCCCTTGCTCAGCTGTGCTCGCATCCTGACCCACAGGAGGGGGGCTGCCTGCTGCTTCTTGCTGGGGAAACTGAGACATGGGGGAATGGTGTGAGGTAGTGAGGCTCAGCTAAGCCTGACACAGCTCGTGGAGGGGGGGGCGCACGGTGCCCAGCACAGGATGCCGTCCCCCAGCTGCAGCGCTGCAACCAGACGGTGGCCCTGCAGGCTGCCATCCCCACAGTGGAGCGTCCCCGGGGGATGTCAGGCTTTGCATGGATGTGGGGAATGTGTAGGTGCAGGGGGCTTGAGGTGTAGGACAGGTATTGCGGTGTCATTCGGGATAGATGTGATGGGTGGGAGGACTGACACTCCACGTGCCAGCTCGCACGGGCGTGTGCGGTGCCAGGCGAGCACGGAGGCGACGAACGTGCCACATCGGGAGTGGGCACCGTGGGCGCGCAGGGGGCCGGCGGCTCCAGGTGCGCGGCGGGCGGAGGCGGGAGCGGGACGGTGCCGGCGGCGGTGCCGCGGTGTTTGCGCACGTGCGGCCGGGCAGGGCGGCGGCCGGGGCTGCGCGGAGGGGGACGTGCGTGGGGGGCGGCTGCGGTTGTGCAGGTGGCGGGAGGCACGCGGGGGGATTGCTCCTGTGTGGTCCTGCACCGTGCATGAGCCTGGGTGCACGTAGGGAGGGTGCATCCCTAGCGCTGCAGGGATAGGTGTGCGTGGCAGGGCCGTGCAGGGCACCGAGGGCCGAGCAGCACCTGTGCGGTGGGTCTAGGGGATTTGTGACTTCCTCAGCTCAGGGTGGGAGTTTGCTGGCAGGGTGCCTTGCCCCACTCAGAGTGGAGGTTGCAGGATCACTCTCTGTACGTGCGGCTCTATCACAGAGAGGGAAGTTGAGGCACGGAACCTCCCCTGGCATGGTAGGCAAAGGTGGGTTCCCCATTCAATTTTGGGAACGTGCACTCCCGATGTGAGCACTGAACTGGGCAGCCTCACCTGGGATTTGGGGGGGCAGGAGGCAGTACACTCGGTGCCAGTCCCGGTGGGTGCCATTTCTGCGTGATGAGGGTGATGCTCTGTCAAGGCAGGACACCCCCCACCCCCGGTGTCCCCCGAGCTGGGACGGGGGAAGCTGGCGCGTGGCAGAGGTTGGTGCCGAGGGCACTGTGCCCAGTTGTCCCCAGTCAATGGGCTTGTTGTGCCCGGTGCTTCTGCTGCTGGGTGCCAGCTGGGATCCCAGTAGCAGTGGAAGCCCCAGTGGAGACTCCTCCTGGGGATGCACTTGATTCCCTCTCAGCTGCCCCCGTGGAACAGTAATGGCCGCGGTTTGGGGGCCCAGTCAGGCGGGGGCTGTGGCAAGAGGTTGCTGTGGGTCCTTCCTCTCTCACGCTGTGGCTGCCGGCGTGGCCAGCTGTTCTCCCTCGGGAGCCCGGGGCGGACAGCACTGCTGGGGTTGGGTGCCAGCCCCGCCAGGGAAGGGGAGCGAGCCCCGGGGTGCTGGTGGCGCCCCACGGCAGAGCCCCGAGGGGGCTGGCAGCTGGGCAGCGGATATGTTTGCCGAGCCAGAAACTCCCCCCGCAGTGCCCATCGCCCTGGCATCATGCCTGTGGCCTCGGTTGGGGAGCAGAGAGCCGGATGTCTCTTCTGCCTCCCTCCCTCCCTGTTTCCTAGGGGGGAAACTGAGGCCTGGGAGCGTTTCCCAAGGCCGGGGCGAGTTTCCATGGCAATGGGAGCGGGGGTCCGGGCTCCCAGCTGCCGGCAACCGCCGAACAAGGGAGAAAGCGGGACATTGATGGGAGCCCGGCCCCTTGGGCGCGCGTCCCAGCCCGGCTGAAAATAACCCTCCTGGGCAGCGCTGCGGGCAGGCGGCCGGGACCGAACCCCGCTGCCAGCGAGGGGTCCCCAGGAAGCGGCTCCAGCCAGGGGAGTGACCCCAGCCCTGCTGCCGCCACCCCCCGCCCCGGCCCCGTTGCGTTGGGGAAGGGGAGGGCCGGCCGGCCAGAGAATCGGGAGCCGGATGGAAGGAGGGGCAGAGCCACAGCCCGCGTCCGGCCGACGGACAGCCCGAACCCCCTGCCCGCTGCAGGGGGGGTCTTAGGGGCGGTCGAGCCCAGGGAACATCTCTGTAGCGCGAATGAAGGGACCGCGGGTGTCCCGGCTGCAGTGAGCGGGCTCCGCCGTGGGACGCCGGCACCGGGGAAGGGACATCAGCGGTGCCAGGGGCTGGCAGCCAGGCAGGATGCGACGCTTCCAGGCTTTGCACCGATCCTTCCCCTTCCTCACCCGCTTCCGCCTCTACCGAGTAAGTGCCGACCGTCGCCCCGTGCAGACCCTGCGCTGGCCGTCACCCGGCTCTGTCCCCGTCCCCTGCGGGCAGGGGAGCCGCAGCTCCCTTGGCCCCGTGTGGCCCTGCATGCCCCCATGCGCCCCCGTGCCCAGCTGCTCGCCGCGCCCGCCGTATTTTTAGCCCAGTGCCGAGGGTTGTAATTGCGGTGACGCGGCCGAG
Organism: Agelaius phoeniceus; assembly: GCF_051311805.1. Lineage (NCBI taxonomy): Eukaryota > Metazoa > Chordata > Aves > Passeriformes > Icteridae > Agelaius > Agelaius phoeniceus. Next base: position 17,521,782 of record NC_135274.1, read on the forward strand.
GGAGCCGAGCACAGCGGGTGAAGACGCCAGGGGCCATGTCGTCTCCCAGGGTAGAGGAGAGGATGGAGGGGGCTGCCGCGCTGTGGAGCTGGGATGGCGGGTCCCAGCCTCCCAGCCGCTCTCAGCAGGAGGAGGCAGAGCCATAGCTCGTTGCAGAACGGTGGTGGTTAACGTGGGGAAGAGCCAGAACAACAGGCAGGGATGGGGAGTCGGAGGGGGAGGACGGAGCTCCAGCCCTTCCTCTCTGTGTCCTGGCACAGCTGGGGGCTGATGCCAGCAGCACTGGGGTGTCCTGTACTTCAGTGCCAGAGCAACGGGACCCTCCAGAGGCCAGATGTTCCTGTCTGCCCCCTCCCTGTGTCTGCCCAGTGAGGTGCCACCACCTGTAGCAGAGAGACCCACTGTGAGTCTGTACTACAGCTCAGCCAAGTGTGCGGGCATGCCAGGGGGCCAAGGTGGCTGTCCCTGCTGGGGACAGCTGTCACCTCCCTGCTCAGCCCTTCCAGCTGAGCAGAGAGAATTGGGCAGGCACATCTGTCCTGAGCTTCTGCCTTCTCCTGTGTCCTTGGCACTCCTGACCAGGGGATAGCCTGTGCTGGAATGGAGGGATGGCCGGGTATTTCTGTGGGCAGGACAGGGCAGACTGGGGTGCCCTTCCTATCTCTGGGGGTCCTGCTGATTGGGGTGCCTGTCCTGGCCTCCCCTAGAGAGGTGGTGACAGGCTCAGGAGATGACTTCACTAGTATCCCTCAGAGCAGCACCCCCGCCTTGGTTCTGAGCTCCTCTGGGTGACTCCCCAGTGGGGATAGGGCAGAGGGGAGTGGAGCATGGTGCCCCTAACCCGATATTGTGTCCCAGCAGAGGCTGAGCTGTAGCATGCAGGCGGAGGAGGGCACGGACTGGCTGCTGGAGCTGCTCACGGAGCTGCAGCTGCAGCAGTACTTCCTGCGCATCCGAGACGAGCTCAACGTCACACGCCTCTCCCACTTTGAGTACGTCAAAAATGAGGATCTGGAGAAGATTGGCATGGGACGCCCCGGTGTGTACATCCCCCCAAACCTCTCCCCTTAGCCCTGGCTGCATGTGCAGCATCTTTTGGGAAGCCCACAGGAGCATATGGGGCTGGAGGGGACCCCTACCCCAACTGGCCTGTGACAGTCACTGTGTCCTGCAGGCCAGCGGCGGCTGTGGGAGGCAGTGAAACGGAGGAAAGCCATGTGCAAGCGGAAATCCTGGATGAGCAAGGTAGGGATGGGAGAGGGACAGGTGTGGCAGAGAAACTGAGGCAGACAGGAAGATCTGGATCCCTCCCTGTACCCATTCAGGGTGCCTGGCTCCCCCACATCCCTGGAGGCTGACAGGGAAATGGGCAGCAGCTGCTGCCATCCATGCCCTGCCTGTGTGTGACCCTGCCAGTGTGCACCCCAGTCCCCCTCAGGCTCCTGGGTCACTTCCCATCCCAGCACTTGGAAAATTCATTCCCCTCGTGTTATTTGCCTCTTTGTCAGGAAACTTGTTTGCAGCAAGTGAGCCAGAGAGCCTTGCTCCAGACAGCTCTGTGGGCAGCAGTGGTGCCCAGGACAGCGAGGGGGCAAAGCCGTGTACCTGCAGGCTGGGTCACACTGTGACTGGGGACCTTGGGATGCTCACATATGCCCTGATACCATTCCACCCAAAGCTGGTACTGCTGGCACCCTATGGCACCTGGCACCCAGAAGCAGAGTTTGGCAGAGCCCAGTTTGCCAGCTGGGCACTGGGCCATGGCCTCTCCCCTGCGTGACTTGTCTGTGCTGGGACATGATGAGGATGGGCTTTTAATAGAAGGCTACTTCTATTAAAGAACAAATAGCAGAAATGCCACCTCCCACCCCAGACACATGCTGGGCCCAGCCCCCGCGCACCCTGCCTCACGACTGGGATGGACCCTGTTCCATGGGGCACATCATCCATCTCAGCTGAGGGAGATGGAAGGAGGGCCCATCCCTTCGGAGTGGTGGTAGCCAGCACGCATTGCAAAGCCCACATCGCTGCAGGGATGTGTCACCATGCTCAGCCCAAGCTGGAGGTTTCCCTTGGCTTTGTGCCCAGGCACATTGTGTGGCCTCAGCCTGGTCAAGGAGTGCCCAGGGCTCTCTGGCTACCGGCCTGGTTTGCTGTGGCTGCTGGGGAACTGCTGCAGAACTGCTGCAAGAGAAACAAGCTCTTCCCTCCACGGGAATCCCAGCTCAGTGTGCCGGCAACAGGAGGAACAGAGCCCTCTCCCACAGCCAGCCTTCTCTGGGTTATGGGTCCAGTTACAGGTCATCACTAGGCTCCAGTGTGTACAGCTGAGGCAAGGAGTTGTGCCAGAACTTCTCACTTACAGACCCAAGGACTTGGGGTGTTTCCATGCCCACGTTTCACCCTCCTCCATGTCCCACAGGTGTTCAGTGGGAAGCGCCCAGAGTCGGAGCTGCCGCCTCAGCCCCAGAGCACCTTCCGCAAGCCTCCCACACCACCACCCCCTGAAGCTGGGGGCCAGCACTCCCTGACCTGCCTCGTGCGGGAGCGGGACCTCTCAATCTTTGAGAAGCTGGGTGACGGCTCCTTCGGGGTCGTGCGGCGCGGCGAGTGGTGCACGCCTGCTGGCAAGACGGTGAGGGGCTGCTCTGGGGGGTGGGGAGCCAGGCAGTGGGACCACACACAGGGGAAGACACTTCAGAACTCATCCCTGCTTTGGCCATAGCTGAATGTGGCAGTGAAGTGCCTCAAGACAGATGTGCTGAGCCAGCCGGAGGCACTGGACGACTTCATCCGGGAGGTGAATGCCATGCACTCCCTGGACCACAGGAACCTCATCCGCCTGTATGGCGTGGTGCTCTCCCACCCCATGAAGATGGTGAGTGGGGGGGAATGGGGCCCACCCCAGTGACACCCCTATGGGGAGGAGGTCCCACATGATGGCATGAGCCAAGCCAGGCTGGGTCTGTACCCCAAGCCCTCTGCTGGCATTCCCAGTGGGGCATAAGAAGGATGGAAACCAGCCCAACCAGGGTGGCCTTGGACTTACCTGCTTGCTGTCCTCATCCCATGGTCCAGGTGACAGAGCTGGCCCCACTGGGCTCCCTCCTGGACCGCCTGCGGAAGAACCAGGGCCATTTCCTCATCTCCACCCTGTGCCAGTATGCCATCCAGGTGGCCAAGGGCATGGCCTACCTGGAGTCCAAGCGCTTCATCCACCGCGACCTGGCTGCCCGCAACATCCTGCTGGCCTCCAACGAGCTCGTCAAGATCGGGGACTTCGGTCTGATGCGGGCACTGCCCAAAAATGACGATCACTATGTGATGCAGGAGCATCGCAAGGTCCCCTTTGCCTGGTGAGCCCTGGGGAGGGGGAGACCTGGAGGGGCAGCACCCATGGCCTTCTAATGCTCATGTCTTTCCCCCTGTAGGTGTGCTCCTGAGAGCCTGAAGACACGCACCTTCTCCCACGCCAGTGACACCTGGATGTTCGGAGTGACCCTCTGGGAGATGTTCACCTATGGTCAGGAGCCTTGGATTGGCCTCAATGGCAGCCAGGTAGGTGTACAGGAGGGACCTCCCCCCTTGCCTCACCCTGCTGGTGCTGAGGGGGATCTGGGACACCCTGACAGCACACCCTGTCCAACAGATCCTGCACAAGATAGACAAGGAGGGTGAGCGGCTTCCAAGGCCTGAGGACTGTCCCCAGGACATCTACAATGTCATGTTGCAGTGCTGGGCACACAAGCCTGAGGACCGACCCACCTTCGTGGCCTTGCGAGACTTCTTGGTGGAGGTGGGTGAGCAGGGAGGGGTTCAGGAGCCCGAACACCCTCTGCTGCCAGCTCTGCTCAAGCACGGATAGAGCTAAGAGTATTGCCAAGGTGGGAGGTGACATGGGGAGCTCAGGCCAGGCAGCCCTGCAGGCTGGGAGGTGCAGGGTGGTGACATGGTCACAGCAGGAAGCACCTGGTTTCTGCCTTGCCATCACACACCCCAGGGATGTGACAGCGAGGAGGGGCTAGTGGTGATGCTGTCTCTGATCTATTTTTGGGGCCTCCCTGCCCTCCTTGGGGCTGGGCCAGGCCTCAGAAGAGGATGGACATGAGGAGCTGCATCCCCTATTGTCATCCACTTCTCCCCCAGGCTCAGCCCACTGACATGAGAGCGCTGCAGGACTTTGAGGAACCGGACAAGCTGCACATCCAGATGAACGACATCATCACGGTCATTGAGGGCAGGTACTGCATGGGAGGGTGGCAGCTGTTGTAGAGGGGGATGCACTGCCTGCCAGCCTGCATCGGGATAGGGAATGGGGACACTGTGAGCACTGGCAGAGCTGTGGGGAGCAGGGAGGGGAAGGGGTGGCTCTGTCTCCAGCACACCTGGCCGTGTACCCCACGGTGGGCAGAGCTGGTATGTTTGTGGCTCCCCAGGCAGCGCAGCATCGTGGGGCTACCCTGGTGTGGGGGGCACAGCCACTGCTGTGCTGTGGGCTCCACACTGCTCACAGTCCTGCCCACACCACCCCTGCTGACTCACCCCACAGTGCCCGTGGGTTTGCCCAGGGAAACTGCACACCCCAGGGCCCCTCCCTGCAGATAGTGGTGGGGGCCGTGCCGCCAGCACCCGGACACTGCTACCGTCATCGGGCTGGGAGAGGCACCGTGGGGCTTGGTACCGTGCTGGCAGAACCCACTGTGCTGTGGGCTCCTTGGTCCCTGCTGACCATACCAGGGCACAGCCACTTCTCCACTGCCCCAGGGACCTGGGACGGGAGTAGGGGGCCCTTTTGTCCCTGCATCCCCATCCCAGGATGTGCCTGTCACCTTCCAGCTGGGGGAGAGTGGGGACCTCCCAAAGGAGTTCGGTTCGCCCGCACTAGAGCCGGCCTCCCAACCCCGAGGGGAGGAGGAGGAGGGCTCTGTCCCCGTCCCTCCCTGTCCCCCGCCCCGGGCCGGCTCCCCGCGGTTTAGTCACAACCCGGGGTGATTCAGGCCGGGTTTGTGTGTCTGCAGGGACCGGCTGCTCCCGGTCCTCCGCCGCGGGGATGACTCCTGCCCAGGGTCTGGCGGTTTAATTGCAGGGAGGGAAGGGGAGGGGAAGCAGCGTCGGCGGAGGGAGGGAAGGAGCGGCGGAGGGCGGTGCGGCCGTGCCAGAGCGCCTACATCGTCCCTGCCGCCGCATCGCGGCCGGGCTGCGGGTCCGCGCCCCCCGCCCCACCGCCGGCCCCAGGTGAGCCGCGCAGGGAAGGGTACGGCGGGAGAGGGGCCGGAGGTTGCCCGTCGGGCGGGAATTGCCGGGAGTGGAGTACAGCCGGGGCGCAGCTTCCCCTGCCTCAGTTTCCCCGAGGGACGCCGGTCCTTGGTGACCCCCGGTGGGTATGTTTTGGGGGCGCGGACTCAGGGCACACGTGATGGGCTCGCAGAAGCCCCACCGACTGCCGGTACTCCCGGAGGGGAGCCCCCTCCCCGTGCCTCAGTTTCCCCGGCAGTAGGCACCCCCACCGCGCTGCTTGTGGGGATGCTCGGGCAGAGGTGGCGGGGGGAAGGGGGGCGGCCTCCTGCCGGGGGCTGCATCCGGCCCTGCCGAAGCCGCCCGGGGCACCGTAAACACCCCCCACCCCTTTTCAAGCCCCTGCCTGTCGTTCGGCGGGCGCCGGCTGTGCGTACGTGTGTGTGGGCAGGGGCAGGGACCTCCCTGAAAGCCCCCCGGGGACCCAGCCGCTCGTGGGAGGGGGCTGTCGCGGGGAGAGGAGCCAGGGCAGCACCGGAGCGGGTTTGTGCTGGGGGTCCGAGCTCGGGCTCGGGGGGACCGAGGCTGGGAGCGGGGAGAGCGGAGGGATGGCCCGGCTGCAGCATCCTTTGGTCGGGATGTGGCAGCGAGGGGCGCAGGGAGGGCGGGTGGAGGGGAGCTCCCAGGGAGGGGAGCTCTTCCCCCAGCTCCCCCAGCCTGCCGCGGCGAGGGAGGATGCCCGGTACCGGCTGGGCTCTGCCGGAGCTCTGCTGAGGGGTCCCCACGCTGAGTAAGGCGGCTGGCTGGCGGCAGCGGGAAGGTAAACAGGAAAAGGGCTGAGCTGGTGGCCGGGGGTGACTCACAGGTGACTCCAGGAAACTGTGGGGCCCGTGCCAGCCTCCCCAGGCTGGCACCCACACTGCCACTGCCCCCTGCCCACAGCACACACCCTGCCCCATGGGGAGTGGAGGGCCCTGACAGGCAGGGGGGGGAGCTTCGGGTCGGAGCCCCCCCACAATTTATTTGGCATGGTGCTGAGTGGGTTCAGCACTTTTCTCTGCCCCATCCCTGTTCCCCCCACCAGTCCCTCTGGGTTAGACAACCACCTCATTTCCCCCAGAAGTGGCTGTGTCCCGGGCAACTCTTGGGACACACTGGGGACCAGTACCCCAGGGTGGCCTGGGCCACTCAGGTGGCTCCAGGAAGACAGACAGCCTAAGCCTGCCTTTTGCCCATCTCCCCCTGCCTGAACAAGCCAGCACAAGGCTCATTGATAATGTAGGAATGGAGAGCTGTGGGCTCCCCTACCCATATGGGGGGGAGAAAGACCCCACAGTCCCCCATATGGGCCCCCCATCAGACGCCAAGCATGTTCCCTGTGCCACCCTTTAGTACATGGGGCACAGAGGGATTGGTGACCAAGAGCTTGGTGCAGGCATCGCCCCAAGGCTCCTGTGTAACTTGAGGCAGCAAGGAGGAGGAAGGGGTATATCTTTTGGGACACAAGCACAGAGCTTTGTTCCCCACTACTTGCATTCCCTGCACCTGGTGGCGCAGGGACCATGTGGGGTGGGAGCCAAAGTGTACTGCTGTGTAGGGTTGGGATCCTGGGCACCCAGGGTCCCTTCCCACTTGTGTCACCTCATGCCTTCGTGCACTTGGACAGGTCATCTTCCCTCCTCCCCATCACTGGGGCAGGCGCGTCTCAACCTCCCATCCCCTCATCAGTAACGAGGTCCTTTTTATTCCTTAGGGCCGAGAATTACTGGTGGCGGGGTCAGAATAAACGGACCCTAAAAGTGGGCCAATTTCCCCGAAACACGGTGACCTCGGTGGCAGGGCTGTCAGCCCACGACATCAGCCAGCCACTTAAAAACAGCTTCATCCACACAGGCCATGGAGACACCAACCCGCAGCACTGCTGGGGGTTTCCCGATAAAATTGATGAGTAAGAAACTTTTTGTCTTCTCTGCATCCTCTGCCTGCTCCCTCCCTTCCCTGCTGCCCACTGGGCTCGGGAGCAAGACGCGGCTTGGCTACTGCCCCCCTTTTGCCCGTGAAGCATCTCTTTCTGCCCCCGCTGTGTTGGGAATGGTGCCTCTGGGTAGGGTCCCTGCAGCTGGACTAACTTCCTTGCCTCTTCCTACTAATGGGTTTAGGGGACATGGGGGGCTGCTGTGCTTGTGGCTGTCCCAGGGAGAAGACCTTTGTGGCTGTCCTGGGGCAGGGAGATATCAGTAAGCACCACCCCAGAGGTGGCCACATTACCCCAAAACACTTTTGGGGTGTCCCAGGGCTGCTAAATGTGCGTGGCTTGCAGCCTGTCCCCACGCTTCTAACAGCATGATTCTTTTTGAAAAGCAAAACATGAAAAAAATCCACTGAAATGATTTTTTTCTTCACCCTGCTCTATCAGAAGACACCTGGCTGGACTGTGATGTGGGGAAGGGGGGCTGGGTGCTTGTGCTCCAGTATCCCACATGCTCTCTGCCAGGTGGGATTGGCTGTGCGACAGTGAGCAGGAGCACCTTGGCAGGGAGCATGTGGGGGTCTCTCCCAGCACTGGGCTGGAGGGAGGTGGGGGGTCATTGCGGTGGGGGACAGGATAGGATTTCAAAAACTGGAAAGCTCCTGGTGGGTAGGGCCAGCTCCTGTGCTAGGCTCAGTCCATCCCCTGGGATACCCCGACTGCTGTTTGTTATCCCAGGCCTGGGACAGCTCTGCCGGTCCCCTCAGTCCCAGCCTGACCCCTGGGCAGCACCCCGTGTCACGGGCCGTCCCGGCGGCCCTGGGAGGGCTGAACCGCGGCGCCGTGCACGCGGATCGGGCTCGTGCCCCGGCAGGCCTCCCCGCGCCCCACTGCGTGGGCACGGGCGCTGGGTACGTGCTGCCCGGGCTGCGAGAGAGAACGCACCGAGCTCGGCACACGCCCAGGCCTTGGGGCTGCGCCGGCTCCCGCCGGCTCCCTGGCTTGCGACGGCTCGCCCGGGCCTCCCAGCACCCCCCGGCACGCGGGACCGGGGCATCCTGCCCCGGGCACAGCATCGCCCTGGGGCAGGAGGGGTGTCCTGGGCACCACACGCTGCACAAGTACCCTGCACGCAGTGCCCTGCTTGCAGCCCCCTGGGCACAGCGCAGGCAGCCATGGATGCACGTGGAGCTGGAGATGGGTGGGATGGCACTGGGATGGCACCAGGCTCTGTGCCGTAGCGCTGGAAGCCTCTGGGGTGCGTTGCCCCAGCACTCACAGGTACTCGCCAGGTGTGGTTGTGTGGTGGAGGAGCTGTGGGGTGTCCCAAGGCACAAGCCTGGTGAGCGAGGGGTCCCACGTGGCCCCTGCTGACTCCCAGGCACTCTCCTCTCTCCCCACAGGCTGTACCTGGGAAATCCCTTGGACCCTCCTGATATTTTAGGTGTGGACCAAACTGCTGCCAGACCTACACAGCTTCCAGGGAGGGCTAAAAGTGAGTAGCTTTTCTTCTTCCTCCTGCCCATCAGCTGCACGAAGCCTCCATCCCTGTACCCTGCTGCCAGGGTGATGGGCTGGACCCCTCTCCTTTCTGTCTCTGTGCTGGCACTTGCTTTTTGCAGAGCAGGGGGAGCTGGGGTGATGGGGCGTGTTGTCACCTGGCCATACACCACTGCCAGCAGCATGGGCAGCTGGTGGCTCTGCCTGGCTGGACTCTGCCCTGCTGCCCTTTGTCCGAGTCCCGAGTCCCCTCCTGGCCTCCCACAGCTGGGCTCCCCAGCGCGGGGGATCTCAGCGGAGCTGCCACGGGGAGGGAACTCAGATGCTGTGCGTATGCCCCAATCCTCCTAAACCTACAGTTTTTCCTTGGAGAGGGCTTCCCACCAGCATCCTCCCCATGCCCCACCAGTGAAGGGGGACACAACAAAGCATGCACCCTATTAACAAGCACCCTGGCTGCCGCTTCTGTGTTCACCCTTTGCTTCCCCTTCTCTTGGGTTCTGTCTTCTGCAGGGCAGCCTCCTCCACGCCCACCTCAGCCTACCGTCCTGCTCACCAGTAAGTTGGGCTTCTTTGAGTGCTGCTTTCCCTTCTTCATGCCCTCTTTCTTTTCTCTCTTACCTGGGTGGCCTGAGGCAGGTGCCCTAGCATGCCTTGGGGGCAAAGAGGGCTGAAATTATGGGGTGGTTTGGGGGCTTGGAGATGTAGATGCCCCTTCTTGCACCCTAGGGATGGGTGCTGGGACCCTCACCATCTCTCTTTGCCGCCTTCTAGAGCCTTGCTACGACCCAGTTAGTGAGGAGGAGGAGGGTCTGCCAGGGGGTCTCCGGAAGCTCTGCCTGAAGAAGCCAGGCACAGGGAAGGGCCTGCGACCAGTCAAGCCATCAGCACGAGTTCCAGGCACCAAGGTGGGCGAGCGGCAACCCAGACGGCTGGCAAGTGAGGGGACAGCAAGCGGCGAGGTGACTCTCATTGACTTTGGGGAGGACGTTCCCCAGGGTAGCCCCTCTCCAGTGGGAGAGCTGACAGCCCTATCATTAGCTGAGCTGGCCATGGAGGCCTTCTCTTTGCTGGACAAGACCCCACCACAGAGCCCCACGCGGGCTCTACCTCGGCCTCTGCACCCCACGCCAGTGGTGGACTGGGATGCCCGGCCCTTGCCCCCACCGCCTGCCTATGATGACGTGGCACAGGATGAGGACGATATTGAAGTCTGCTCTATCACCAGCCCCCCGAGCCGGCGGGGAAAGACCAACTATGGCTTTGTGGATGAGGGTGAGAGGGGACCAGCACTGGAGGACAACCTCTTCCTGCCCCCCAAGGAGGCCAAGCAGCCCAGCATGACACAGACCACCGAGCTCTTCGAGGAGCTGCAGCAGGAGTGCATGAAGAGGCTCAACGTCCCTCTGGGACCAGCTGCACCAGCTGACGACAAGCCCCAGATCCCTCCCCGTGTCCCAATCCCACCCCGGCCCCTTCGCCGCAATGAGCCTGGGCGCTGGTCAGGAGACCTCTCCCCAGCTTCGGGGGGCGAGGAGGACCGGCCGCCCCAGATCCCCCCGCGGGACCCACTGTCCCGGCCCACTTCCCGGACACCCAGCCCTATGGCTCTGCAGGTGGGCTCCCCCCAGCAACGTGCTGCCCTCTGCTCCTGCCTCTCCACCTCACCAGGGAAGCCCATGCCCACCACACAGAGCTTCGCCCTCGACCCTAAGTACGCCACGCCCAAGGTCATCCAGGCGCAGGGCAAGGACTGCTCCAAGGGACCCTGCATCCTGCCCATCGTGAAGGATGGGCAGAAGGTCAGCAGCACTCACTACTACCTGCTGCCCGAGCGCCCGGCCTACCTGGACAAGTATGAGAAGTTTTTCAAGGAGGCTAAAAGCCCTGAGGAGGTGGCAGCGTCCCGCCAGGTCACCACAGCCACCGTCCGTCCCATGGTGCAGCAGCCACTGTCAGACTGCAAGGGCAACTTTTCTTCCAACAACAGCAACCCTGGGCCCAAGTGCCTGGTGAAAGCCTCCTGCAGCCTCCAGAAGATCGTGTACGACGGGCCGGATGTTTCCCGTCCTGCTGACAAGATCCGGCTGGTAAGTGTCATCCCCCAGCATCCACGAGAAGTGGGCTTACATGGGCAAGAGCTTTGCCCACCCTGTCCCTCAGTTTCCACAAGTTCAACCCCAGGGGATTGGCTACAAGAAAGCCCCAGATGTTCAGAGGGACCTAAATGTCACTGCAATGCCAAAATGGGAATTGAAGGCCCTGGGGAGGAGGAAGGTGGCTGCTGCTATGGTCCCCTTTGTCTCTCTAGGCTGGGGATATTGTGGCCCACCCAGACCCAGGGGAGATTTAAGATCCCAGAAATGAGCAGGATCCCAGCTCCAGGCTGATAGTACTCCCTGAAGATAGAACCAGGGATGAGGGCAGCCCCAGTGGTCTCCTGTTTCAGTCACAGGCTTCTTGCTGCCCAGGGGTGGCAGCAGACAGTGACCACAAGCTCCCCCCCAGGTGCAGGACATGGTGCATGGTGTGACCACCGAGGAATGCCAGGCAGCCCTTCAGAGCCATGGCTGGAACATCCAACGGGCTATCCAGTACCTGAAGGTACAGCACACCCCTGTTCCCTTGTCCCCGCTCCATCAAGAGTGGTGGCATCCCTGTCATCCCTCTGGCCATGCCCTGTCCCCTTGCAGGTGGAGCAGCTCTTCTGCCTGGGGCTGAAGTCCCGTGGTGAGTGCCAGCAGGTGCTGGAGAAGTTCAACTGGAACCTGGCACAGGCCAGCTCCCACCTCCTCGGTCCCTACAGCGCCACCCGCCAGAAGTAGGGACATCCATGTTTTTGGGGGGGCAGTTCTCTATGTCACACTGCTCTGGGCAGACTGGCACTATCACCCCTCCTGAGTTCATGTCCTGTCTTCTCCTTACAGGTGGTGACAGCAGGAACAGGGCGAGCTGTGTTGGATCCAGAGCAGGCATCTCGCCATGGAGCCAGTCCCACCACCTCCACCCATACAGCCTGCTGCAGGACTCTGGACTGAGCCCCCACTTGAGGGTGGAGACATCCCAAAAGGGACCCTGCCTAGTGCCACAAACTTTCCAGGGTGCTTGTGCCCTGGCCTTGGCAATGGGCTCCATCCCCTGGCCCCTTGTTGAATTGTTTTTGTAAAGAGAAATGTAATTTTAATATATATATTATGTATATATATAAAAATATTCTATGGAGAGGTTGAGGGTACCTATGGCCGTCTCCCAAGTTTATCCCTACCAGCACACAGGGACAGGCCACACATCCATGAGTGCTGGTTCCTCCCTGCAGGCAGCTGGGACTGTGACCCTTGGGATCCCCAAGGGTGGGATGTGGGATCCCCACAAGCCTGTGACTGTGGGATGAAGCTTGGGAAGGGATGCACAGATGCTGGGGATCCCCAGGAAGCTGTGTGACATGTGCACCTATAAAACCTCCCGCTGAGTTCTCCCAGGCTGCTTTAGGCTGCAAAGTTCCACAGCTGCTGGGGTTAGTCACAGTATATCCCACCCCAGGCCCAACGCTGGAAGGCTGGGCATGGTTGTGCCTGCTCTGAGTGGGCAGTGTTTGCCTGCAGGGGAGCCTCTGCAGCCGAGCCCCCTTGCCCGGTGCCCCGCGGCTCTCACCTGGCTCATGCCCGGGCAGGGAGCGGCGGGACCGGCGTCGCCCCCACCCACGTGTGGCTGTTGTGCAACCGCGTGCCTCTGCTGCAGCCGGGGCCGGGAGCAGGTGAGGGAGTGGAGGGGTGGCTCCCGTGGGGTCCCAGAGCGGTGTCAGTGCTCACTCCCCTCTCCAAGTGGGTATCAGGGCCCCTTAGCTGGGTTTCCTGCAGTGCTAGCAGGATCAGGAAGAGATCTTGGGATCAGGTGGAGGAGGATCTTGGTGCCCAAACCTGCCAGGTCCATTGATAGTGGTGGTTCCTGTTCCCCAGGCTACTCTGCTCCAGAGCTGGTGGCTCCAGAGGAGAGACCCTGCCATACATGGTGAGAAAGGGCTGCCTTGGCATGACCGTGGATCCACCCCTGTGGCAGATGGGACCTGGCCACATCCTGTGCACCCACAGCTCCCTCTGCTCTGGTCCCCTGGCCCTCCCTGAGCGTGGGGACAGGGAGCTGGTGCTGCTGTGAGCACAGTCACGCCTCGCTGCTTGGGACTCTGTGCTTCTCTGTTCCTGTGTGAGGTGCAGTCGCCATGGCAGGGTGTCAGTGAAGCGAGGAAGGCAAAACACCATCACTGACTTACTTCCCTCTCCTTAAGTGATCTTGGAGATGCGTGAGACCTTGTGAAGAGGCAAACACATTTGCTGCAGTGGCCTCACTGGATCCATTCATGCAGCAAGGTCCATCCAGCCTCTGTCGCTGGTGGAAGGTGACCTGCAACCCAGGGCAATGCCCGGCCCCGCCACCTATGCAGGAACAAATCCCTCCCCCCACTCCATCCGGGTGTGTGTGGGCGTTTGCCACGATGTGCAGATAACGCCTGGGACCGGCAGTGCCCAAGGGGGGGACAGGACAGGGTCAAGACGTGGGACCCCAAGGCATCAGCGCTAGCCTGCTCCTTCCTTCTTCCTCCTTGGTGCCAAGCCAACCCCTGCCAGGGGTTATCGGCCATGCAGCCAAGTGTGGAGGGACCTGACAGCAACCCGGAGGGTGGATGGGGGTGCAGAGCCCAGGACCGACCCACCCCTCCCAGAGATGTTTGGGACCCCTGTCCCCACCTGCCATCCCAGTGCCTTCAGGCCAAGCGACTTTGAACCCCCCGGGGTGGCTCCCCAGGGGTTGGGGACCCCATCCGCAGGCTGTCAACAGTGGGGTCGGCCTGGAAGGGACCTTAAAGCTTCCCATGGCAAAATGGGTGTGGCCCCCAGCATCAGTGGGTCCCCAGAATTGGGACGCTGCCACCTCAGCGCAGGCTGCGAGGACACGGAGACGTCAGTGGCCCAGGCAGGGCACGTGGTGTCCCTGTCCCCCCCACCTGGAGGAGTGCTCACCGGTGGAGTCACCCGTCGCACGCTCCCTTGAGAGAGTGCGAGCTGCAGCCGCGTCGCCTTCCTCCCTGACACCGAAGAAGCACTATGGGGTGCCGGGGCCCGTGGCCGCTCTGGAGCTGGGTGCTGTGGGGGTTCTGGCTGCTGCCAGGTAAGTGCCAGGGTCCCTCGCACGCTGTCGGGCTGACCAGGTGGCTGATACCATGCGGGTGATGGGCTGCAAACAACCCTGCAAAGTCGAGCCCGAGTGCCCGGCCGGGGTTTGCCCTCCGTCCGCGGTGCCAAAGCTTTGTAAGGTCTCCAGCTGCAGCAGGGGAAGGTGGCGGGAATTGTGGAGGGAATTGTGTGAATTCCCTCACCCTCGGGAAAGGTCCCTGTCCTGTTATTGGTGTTGGTCCTCCCGCAGAAGGGAGGAGGGGTGGGGGTGATGGCGCCTCCGTGCTGGCTTTTTCCTCACCTGCCCTCACCTGCCTTCTGCACAAGCCGGGGAGATGAAGGGGCAACTCCTTGTCCCCACGCTGGACCCATGCGAGTCGGGCAGCATCTCCCATGTGGCCGAGAGCACCAGCACCAGCGCCGAGCTGCCTTCAGAGCCGGCCATGAGCCGGGAGCTCCCCGCAGCCGCAGCCGCACGGGCAGAGCTCCCCTCGCCCGCCGGCCCGACCGCCGCCCCCGCGGGCAGCCGGAGCTCAGGTAAGGCCGGCAGGCAGCTGGCCGCGGGCAGGTTCCTGCCTGCTGGGGCCGCGGCGGGGCTGATCCAGCTGGAGCTGCTCTGTCTCGCTCCACAGGCATCCTGGTGCCACCGGCAACAGAGAGAGGGCCGGTCCCAGCTGGGAGTAGTGATGAGCAGGAGGGACCTCCCGGCCCGGCAGCTCTCTCTGGGGATCCAGCAATGCAAGGCAGCCCCCAGGCAGGGTCAGGGGCTGGGCTCTCCTCTGCAGGTGCTGCCGGCCACCCAACCAGCGTCCCTCCAGCTCCCACCACCACTTGGCACACGCAGCCTCTGTCCTTCAAGACAACGGGGCACACAGTGGGTCTTGCCCTGGGTGCTGTCACCGTGGAGCAGATGCCAGTGACAGCATGGACCACAGAGCCATTGCTGCCCCAGGATGAGCACAGCACAGCAACAACATCCCCCAGCGTAAGCAGGAGCTCTGCTGAGCCACCTAGTACTGCCATGCTGCTGTCCCAGGAGGTCATACTGGGGCTGGATGAGGCCACCTCACCTTTGGCCACAGTTGCCACCATCTCTCAGGACAGGGCCAGCCCCATGAAGATGGCAGCAGCCGCAGCCAGTCCCCCCGACACAGCTGCAGAAGGAGCCTTTTCTTCTACCACCACTGGCACCAGCAAGGCTGCAGAGCCAGGGACATGTGCCTTACCCAACGCTGGCCACAGTGCCTCACAGGACCCTCCTGGGCCCCCCACTCAGCTGCCTGCAGCCCTTTTGCCCCAGCTTCCTGGTGAGGCTGTGCTGGGCACAGGAGAGATGCTTCCCCCCAGCCACAGCACAGCCCCGGGCACTGCTGGACATGGGCTGCCCGCAGACAATGCTGCCCACCAGCCCCAGGCCACCCCACAAGCTGTGGGCACACTGGCCACAGTGATGGATGTCACAGCTGGAGAGCACATCCCACCACTGGGAAGCACCACTACTGAGCTGGTGTCCATCAGGAATGAGGCCAGTACCAAAGCCACATCAGGCACTGCCATCCCAGAGACCGAGGACACACCAGGGGGGCTCAGCATGAGTCTGTCCCCCCATGCAGCTCTCAAAGACCCTGATGGTCCCTCTCCAAGGCCCTTTCCACACTCCATGGGCTCTCTGCTCCCTCAGTCCCTCTCAACAGGCCTTGGGACCACCACAGCAGAGGCAGCTGCAGGCAGATCTCCTTCAGCCACTCCCAGCATGGCTGTGCCTTTGTCCCTCACAAGCACCACTGGAGCAAAGCCAGACAGGGCCCCTCGAGCTGCTGCTGCTGCACCACCACCTTCCATCGCTGCGTTTGGTGTCGGGACTGTGCCAGCTGCCCACCCATCCTCCTTTGTTAGCAACACTCCAAGTAGTGAAGCTGGGATGGGATCAGCATCACTGGCCAGTGGCAGTGCCACCACAATGCCAGGGGACACCGAAGCCACACTGCCTGTGCCTGATGCACACCCCAGTCACAGCCAGCCGGGTCCTACAGCAGGCTCAACAATCCCTGGAACTGGCATCACACCCAGATCTGCACTAACCCCAGTGCTCTGGGCTGGGCCCCAAATTGTGGAAGCTCCAGGAACAGAGATGCCATCACTGAACACTGCACCAGGCACTGGCAGAGCTGTATCAGATACCCCTGGAGGACCCAGAGCAGTCACTGTCCCCATGGCATCACAAGCAGATGTCTCCCCTCTCCTGGAAGGCAGAGGCAATGTAGGGATGGCTCTGGAGGTGTCCCCATCCAGCATCCCCCAAGAGATGGCAGCAGTCACATCCCCACTGTCCCTGGCTGCCCCACTGCAAGCAATGGGGGCTTCAGGTGACCCCCAGCCCAATGGCAGCACCACAGGGCAAGCAACGGGGATGGGGTTCCTGGAGGTGAGCACAGAGGAGAACCCAGGTGCCAGTGCAGCAGGGCCAGCTCCCAGCCACACGATTGTCACTGCCAGGCCATCACCAGAGCCACCTGCCACTGAGAACAAGCCCACTGCTGGGATCCCCTTGCTGGCTGCTGGCCACACAAATGTGTGGGAGGCTACAGCTGCACCCCAGACAGGTGCCACAGGCACCACTGCCCATGTGGACACCACCAGCTCTGAGAGCAGCACCGAGGGTGCAGCACCCTCAGCCAGCACCAGCAGCACCCTTGTCCCTGACTCCAATGCCAGTGGCACAAGCCTGGCCACCACGCCGGCCACCACACCATCCACCAGCACGTTCCCCAGCAACACTAACCTGCCAAGCACCTCCACAGGCTGGGACACCTTTGTGACCAGTGTCACCACAGCCATGCCACCTGCCACAGCACAGGCCACCAGCACCAGCAGGGCCCCATCCCCTGCTGTGACACACAGCGAGACGAGCGGAGGTGGGCAGCCTGTCCTATCCCCAGCAGCACGTACCCCCGTGCTGGAGACAACTCTTGGACCCTGGGGCGTCCCTGGTCCCAGCACTGCTATTGCAGTGTCTGGTTCTCCCTTCCCAAGCCTGCACAGCCCAGCAGAGGAGGCCGCAACAGCCCCCTTGTCCCTGCTTGGTGTTGGTGCAACTGGGGTGGCAGCAGCTGGACAGACTCCCACCGAGTCAGCTACAGGCACCACTTCTGCATCCATCGGCTACCAGGACATGGGACAAGCAGCAAGCACGTCACCTCCTGCCTTCCAGACATCTCCAGGGGCACCTGCCTGGAAGGAGAAAACAGCCATCAGCACAGGCAGCACCACAGCCACTGCTGCAGGGAGCACCATGGCCAGCACCACTGCCACCAGTGCAGGGAACAGCACTGCCACCACTGCAGGGAACAGCACTGCCACCACAGCCACCACTGGAGGGTACATCACTGCCACCACTGGAGGGTACATCACTGCCACCACTGGAGGGTACATCACTGCCACCACTGCAGGGAACACCACTGCCACCACTGCAGGCAGCACCACTGCCACCAGTGCAGGGAACAGCACTGCCACCACTGCCACCACTGCAGGCAGCACCACTGCCACCACTGCAGGGAACACCACTGCCACCACTGCCACCACTGCAGGGAACACCACTGCCACCACTGCCACCACTGCCACCACAGCCACCGCTGGAGGGTACATCACTGCCACCACTGCAGGGAACACCACTGCCACCCCCGCAGGCAGCAGCACTGCCACCACTGTCACCACTGCAGGAGGCACCATGGCAGGAGGCACCACAGCTATTGCATCCACAGCCCCAGTGAGCCCAGCCAAGGAGGTGGGAAGTCTCCCAGGCACCACAGCACCAGTGACACCACCAGCCACCACCAGCCCTGCCACCACCCTGTCTCACACCTTTGGGACACAGAGAGGACCATCCACCCAAGTGAGCACATCTGCCCACACCACCACTGGGCACAGAACTCCTGCACCTCAGCCCCAACCCACCCATGAGCTTATCAGTAAGTAGATTTTCTTTTTCCCAAGGACAAGAGTAGGAAAGGGGTTTTCAGCCAGTCAAGCATTGGGATGGATGAGGGTATGGCCTGGTCCGGGGTGTCTCATCTGCATTGCACATTGGGCTGCCAGATTAATGGGAAAAGGCAAAATAGGACATTTGAGAGCATCCCAAAAGTGGGTTGAAAATTGGGTTACAATCCATCAGAGCAGAGGCACAGCATCCTGGCAGCAAGCAGGTGGGTTTGTCCTGGCTGCAGGATGGATAAAGCAGACATTAATGATTTCACACCTTTTTCATTGATCTCCTGCCCATGGCAGAGCCAGCGACTTCACTCTACCCCTTTGGCGTGGAAGCAGGGGATCAAGAGTACGTCCGGAGGATGGTGGATTTTAACTCACCCCTGTTCAAGCCAGAAATTGGATTTCCCTTTGGGAAGTCACTGCGAGATGCTCTCTATGTGAGTGCCCCCTTTGGTGAGCACATAACGGATGTGCTGCCTTTTTGGTAAAAAAACCCAAACATTGAAATGGAGTAGAAACTAAATTTCATCTGAATATCTTTTTTTTTTAACATTTAAAATGGTTGGTTTCTGCTCACCCATGGAGGCTAAAAGCTATCCCAGTCAGCAAATAACAAGTTCTTTTGGTTAGTTTACAGATAATGGACAGATCATTTTTCCACCCACGGACAACTATGTTCCAACCAACCCCAACCCCCCTCCCCGGGGCTTCACTGGCCGGGAGAGCTTGCCAATGGTGGCTGCCTTTTGGGATGATGCAGACTTCTCCAAGGGTGTTGGCACCACTTGGTACCAGGTGAGGGCCACCAGAGGTGTTCTGGCATAATCCAGTTCCCAGCTCACTCATTTAATTCTCTCTCTTGCCATCTGGCAGGAGTATTCTACACTCAGCTCTACCCAAGACCCCATTGTTCAAGATGTGGAAGCAAAGATTGAGAAATACCTAAAAATCCCCTATGTAGCAAAATGGACCTTGAAGGTGACGTGGGAGAAAGCTCCAGCGTACCCATCCCGGAGGGATGACACTCAGGTGAGCAGTGACACACCAGGTGACAGAGAGGAGTGCTGGTGGCTGTTTCAAGCCTCAGTCTGCTCTGCAGGGAGAGCAGGGGAGGCTCTGGGAGCACTAAGGGGGTGCCTTGGGTTTCTCCAGACGAGCACCTACCAGGCAGTGCTCAGCACCGACGGGAGCCGCTCCTTTGCCCTGCTGCTCTACCAGGACGGGGGGATGCGCTGGGACTACAGCAGGCTGGCTGCAGCCAACGTGCTCATCGGCTTCTCCAGGTGCTGCACGCCTGTCACTGCCTTTTGGGACAGCAGAGATCTGTTCCAGCACTGTGTTGAGACTGTCAGAGGCATTACCCCCAGGAGAGCCCAGCTCCCACTCCTGTAGCAATCCTGCCCCACTTAAACCCTTTCTCTTGCAAACTGCAGCAATTCCCACCCCAGCTGCTCCGTGGGGGGAGGAGGAGGGTTGTGTTGGAAGGATGACCTCAAACCTCCTCTCTCCACACAGTGGCAATGGCTATGCCCAAAACAACGAGCTGACTCAGGAGCCACCAGCTGTCAAGTACCGACCAGACCAGCACAGCAGCACCGGCTCTGGTACGGCACCGGGGGGCCCTTGGGGAGGGTGGGGATGGAAGGAGCTGTGTGCTCTGTGCCAGGAGCATGTCCCCAGCACCCATCCCTGGGCCAGCAAAGCTACTGGGCAAGAGCTGGCCACCCAGAGCAGACTGTAGGTGTCCCATATCCTCCTGTGGCTTGCCACAGCCCCGCTGGCTCTAGAGGGAGCCTGGAGACCTCGTGTGAGGTCAGTGGCCAGGGACAGCTGTCCCACGGGATCCCTCAGCACAGGCAGAGACCCTGGCTGAGCAGTGTTGCTCTGTGGTTGCTCCCCCAGATGTGCGTGGGCTGTGGATTTACAGACTGGACAGTCGCTCCCGGGTGAATTACAGGCTGCAGTGCCTGGCGTGGCTGGACACGGAGCCAGCGCCGGCCACCTGGAACAGCCAGCTGCCGCCCTGCCCCTGCTCCCGGCCCCAGGCAGAGCTGGATCCCCGCTACCACTGGAGCAGAGGTGCCAAGGACAGCCCCCCAGCACCAGCTGCAGGGTGGGGATGTGGTCCCCTCCTGCTTTGGGGGCAGCTGTGACCCCCCCACTATTTCAGGCCCAGCAGACACCTCTGTGAGGATGCTGCGCACTGCGTCCCCCAGCCCAGCTGGAGCTGGGGTACGATGTCTGTACCAAGGTGGGAGCTTGCTCGAAGGCTGGCAGGAGAGAGCATGGAGCCCCCCCTTCCACACCACCACTGGTAAGTGGGAACTGGCATTCCCTCACCCTAAAATACCCCAAGAATCAAGCACAGGCCCCGACACACCCCATCACATTCCTCCACAGACACGGAGTTGGAAGCGTTCAACTGGTGCTGCCGGCGTGTGGGGAAGCCCCTGTTCTGTGCCAGGTTTGCTGAGAAGAGACCGAGGGTTGACTGTGAAGGATATGTGCCACCCACCCCTGGTGAGTGCCCAGGCTCTGCCTCTGCTGTGCCAGGGCACTGAGCTGTGCCTGGACCCCATGCTTTAGCCACACTCTGCAACATGCCAGTGGGGACTGCTGAGCCACCACTGAGCAGCTCTGGGGCTGCTCTCCTCCCTGAAATGACACCAGCATTTGCTCTTCTTCTTCTGCCTAAAATGTTTCTGTCTCCTTTGGACCCCAGCTGGTGCCTTTGGGGACCCTCACATCACCACCCTGGATGGACTCACCTACACCTTCAATGGGCTCGGGGACTTTGTCCTGCTGCTGGCCAGTGATGCCCAGACCAGCTTCGTTTTGCATGGGCGCACAGCACAGACTGGCATGGCCCAGGCCACCAACTTTGTGGCCTTTGCTGCCCAATACATCTCCAACACCACCACAACAGTGAGTAGGAATGCCCTGGGTATGAGTTTGATCCTGTAATGGGAGAGACCTCTGTGGCAAGTTGGGCATCACCTCAGCATCACCTACAAGTGGGTGGGACCCAAGAGGCAACCCCTCTCCTTTTCCTGCCACCTCCCACCACTCCAACAAACTACCATTAATGGGGGGATGGACTAATATTCACCAGGCACAGGTCTAACACCTCCTGCAAACAGGCCAGCAAGGGCTGGAGACTCTGGAGGAACATGGCCTGCTCCACCTCTTCCATTGCACATTCTTCATCCTGACACTTTAGCACAAGTGACTGCTCTTCCTGACTTTGCAGATTTGCTCCCCACACCCATTTAGCTTCAGTAAGCAGAATGTCCTGGTGTCACCAGGAACAGGCATTGAACAGCATGAGGAGGGGGCTCAGGGCTGGGAGCCCCCCAGCACAGCTCTCCATGCTGTCAAGGTCAGCTGAGCAGTGGTGGTGGCCTGGGCATGTCCCTTACCAAGGTGACAGGAAGCTCTCTGTCCTCTTCGGTGCAAACATCAAAGCTGCTGTACTGTGTGTCTGCTGGGGTGGAGAACACACCAACACAGGCCCCAGGGCTGAGCCTCTCTTCCTGGGCTGGAGGAGGACAGAGTTAAGAATTGTTCCCAGCACGGAGGGACAGCAGGAAGGGACAAGCAGAGGGGCTGACTGGGACATCCACCATGATTTTCAGGTTGAGTGGACCTTGGGGAGCCAGGATGACATCCAAGTCCTCCTGAACAATGAAACCATCCAGTTTTCCTATTCCCAAGGTGAGCAGGATCTATTGTTAAATGCTAAATATATGTGGGGGGGACCAGAAATGACCCCATCCCCTGGGACCAGTCTGCCCAGTGCTAGGGCAGCCACCCTGGGCTCCATTAAATGTCTCTCACCTGTGCCTGCCTCTGATCTAGGTGGGGTGGATGGGGAGCACTCCCCTCCAGGAGTGCATGGTTGTCATTTCAGGTGCCAGCCTTGCATGGCTTGTCCCTCTGTGCTCTCCTTCTCTTGCAGACCTGGGTGATGAGGTGTACTACAGCCCTGGTGTCCTGCTGGTCAACTCCTCCTCTGTCACGGCCGTCCTCGATGGGAGCGTGGCTGTCTCTGTCTCGGCCACCTCTGGCATCCTCAGCGTGCTCTGCAGCCTCCCCGACTGGTACCGCAACAGCACCAGCGGCCTCCTGGGTGAGGGCTCTGCCAGAGCCGGGTGCAAATTCTCTTCCCACTCTAAAGTAGAAAACTGGGCATTGTGCTTGTGAGGGCAGGGACACCTGGGTATAACCTAAACACTGGCCTGCACCAGAGAGGAGGTCAACCCTGGCATGGGGGATTCCAGCACTCTGGTGATGCTCCACCAGGTGTGTGGGACCATGACCCTGCAGATGACTTCCAGATGCCAAATGGTACCAGCATCCCTGTGAACAGCAGTGAGGAGGAGATCTACAGCTATGGGATGACCTGTAAGTCCAGGCTTAGGATCCCTCTTGATGATCCTCTCCTTCCTGCACCTTCTGGCCATGCTTTGGTTTGAGACATTTAAACATTTGCCTGAGCAAAAGCAATGTCAAGGGGAGGTGTTTGGTGTCCTCACTGCCTCGTGAAAAGGAACCCTAAAGTACAACAAACCTTAAAATGGCCTGTACCCATGGCGTGCTCTCTTGCAGGGGCTGTCGGGGAGCACAGCCTGTTCACTCAGCCTCTGGACTCACCAGCACTGAACTTCACACCCTTCTTCTTGTCTCGGCTGCGGCGGGAGAACGAAAGCCAGTACGAGCTGGTGGCCTCTCAGTGTCATGGCAGCAAGGAGTGCATCTATGATTCACTGAGCACAGGGAACTTGGCCCTGGGCCTGGCCACACAGAGCCTTGCAGCCGACTTCCAGCAGAGGAAGACAGCACTCAGTAAGTGGAGCACATCCTCACCTCTGAGAGGGCATGGCTTGGATGTAACTGGGCAGTGCCCTGCTCCTTTCCTGGGCTCTCTTGCTTCATATGAGACAGAAGACAAGTCACCAAGGTCTTGGATTTGCACTGCCCAGCTGGCTTGTCTCCAGTCCTGGGAGATGCCACCAGCAGGACAGTTGCCATCAAGGTTTTGGAATTGCATTTCCTGGAACTGCATTTCTGGCTTCTCTCCCAACCTGGGAGATGCCACACACATGCTGTGCAATATAAGGGCCTTGTTGGTGGGCAGCCATGACAGCATCTGCCTGGGGTCCCATCCTCACCAGGAGGGAGCTGGAGCCAAGGGGTGACAAGGCCACATGTGTGCTGGGCTGCTCTTTCCTCAGATGCCTTCCCTCCCGTCATCACCGGTGATGCATCAATCACAGCCTTCAGGACACAGAAGGTCACAAGGCAATACCATGCCTTGGGGGAGGGTGCACGCTTCATTCCTCATCTCTCACCAGAGCTCAACATATCGGGTAAGGAGGGAGAGATGGAGCAGCTGGGATGGGAAGGAATGGGATGGAATTCCTCTGCCATCTCTAACTCCTACCTCTCCTCCCGGCAGAGAATGGCACCCTCGTATGGGAGCCCCGTGGGACAGCCCCATTCACCATCAACCTGGAGGCTGTTGGCTCCAACAACATCTCTGCACTCCTCCAGCTCCGCTTCACCCTTTGCAGATGCAGCAGGAGCCAGGACTGTGACTACAGCAACACTGTCACTCTCAGGGAGTCTTCCCTGCAGGTAGTGTACCAGAAAGCTCCTCTGGTGACACACTGAGCCTGCCCCCATGCCAGCTGTGCTGGCTGTCTTCTCTGTCCCCCCGTCCTCCTCCCGTTCCCTAAGCCAGTGTCACTATCCCCTTCCCAGCTGGCAGCCTGCAGATGCGAGAGCGGCTACTCAGGTGCCCTCTGCCAGGACCCTCCCGACCCCTGCTCCCAGGGATGCTTCCCTGGCGTGGGATGTGACCCTTCCAGTGGCTGTGGCCCCTGCCCAGCTGGCCTGACGGGGGATGGAGAGCACTGCTCAGGTGATGAGGGCTCACAGCGTGCCCCCTGGGACCCCAGCCAGGCTGTTTGTCCCGGTGCCATGGGGCGGTGTCTCAGCAGATATCGATGAGTGCACGCAGGGGATGGAGTGCCCAGGGAACAGCACCTGCACCAACACTGTGGGCAGCTACGTCTGCTCCTGCCTGGCCAGTGAGCAGGGTGAGTATGGGATCCCTGGCAGGCATGGTCCTCCTCGCCATCACCCCAGGCTCTGTGGGAGAGAATTCCTGAGGGACCCAGGCTGGCCAGAGAGGAGAGAAGGGGGAGCTGCTTGAGTGCTGTGCCCAAGCCCTTGCTGTCATTAGCAGAAGGGACCAGAATCCAGCCACCACTCGTGTTCCCAGGCTGTCGATCTCACTAATCTGCTGGGAAGAGAAATTTTTCCCATGCAATTTTTCTCCTTGAGAAAAAAATTCTCATCCCAGCAAAGTTCAAATGCACATGCGGAGGCTGGGGGCTAAATCAAGCCCTATTTTCAGATTGCTTTGGTGGGGTTGAGTTGATGGCTTTTGCTCTTGTTCTAATGCTGGGATTTAAGAAGGGCAAATGGCTCCAGCCAGAAGGAGGGGGAGTGGGGCTTTTACTTGAATTAATATTGAAATTCCTAACACATAAAAGAAAAACAAAACTTGGAAGAAAGGCCTTATGGAGCAGCTGAGGATGGCTCAGAGAGCTGGAGCTCTACTCTGCAGCCAGGTTCATGCCTCTACCATGCTCTCCATTGCACAGGTGAGAGGCCAGGCTGTGGCTCAGCCTGTGGCTACCACTCCTGCCCTGAGGGCTACTGCAGCAACGGGGGACGCTGCCACCTTCACCCCATCACTTGTGCCCCCACCTGCTCCTGCCCCCCGGCTTTCACCGACCAGCGCTGCCTGGTGGCAGGGGGGGATTTTCAGCCACTGCCCAGCTCAGGTGGGTACCTGTGCCCAGCGTGGGGTGAAACCCAGCCCCACTCACCCTGCTCCTGGGGTGCCAGAGCCACCACTGTGTCTTTCCCCCAGCAGCTCTCCCTCGGAGAAGCATCCAGATGAGGATCAGGACACTGCAAAGCGCCACTGCTGAGGAAGTGAACAGCACTGTATGTCACTGGGGGGGTGGGCTCAGAGCAGGGCACACACTGGCATACTGGGCAGCATGGCAGCTGGGGGTGGGCAAGCCTCTGGATGCCCTCCCATGGGATCTCTGGGGCTCCAGCAGATCCACAAGCCCAGAGGGAGGAAGCACCAATTTCATGATGATGGCTGCAGCCGTGGCCCAGTGCCAAGTCCCCAGCAAATGAACCAAAGGCCAGAGCAGCCCTTGGGGCTTGGCCACGACGCCTGCATCACTCTTCAACCTTTCCCCATGCTGGTGTCATTCTGATGTGCCCTAATGCCTTCCTGCTCCCCTCACTGCAGGTCTCAGCCATCCTGAACTCCCTGGAGGTAAAGGCTTTCCAGAGCAACACCAACATCACCCAGATGTGAGTCAGATGTGAAGCAGCCTGTGACCACTCCAAGGATCGGGTGAGGCAGGGCTGAGCGTGGGGCCAGAGAGTCTGGTGCACAAAGGGCACTTTCCCCAGCTCAGAGTCTGTTTTCCAGCCCTGATGCTGGTAAACCCTTGGAGACACAAGTCTGTTGGCACCTTCCCCTCCTGCCTCATCCCTTCCTTGCTATGGCCCAGATGGGAATACTGAGGCACGGTGAGGCTCAGTCACTCCGAGAGGCAGCAGCAGCTCCACCAGCACCCCTCTTTTCCCTGCAGGACAGACAGCGATGGCTTCACCTTCGTGGTGGTGTCCGAGTTTGCCTATGACAGCCGGGGCACCGTCATCCGCTTCCTGAACGAGGAGCTGCCCGCGGCCATCACCGGAGCCTTCAACGGGCGGCGGCGGCGGCGGGAGGCGGGCCCGGGGCTGCTCTTCCAGCGCCTGCACCGGGACAACATCACTGACCTGGTGAAGCGTGAGTGCTCCTGGCACTGAGCTGGGGAGAACCCTCCTGTCCCCATTGTCCCCATAACCCTGAGTGCCCCAGGGATTGGCTCACACCCATGGGGGAGATCGGTGGGCAGCCTCCCAACCCCAGGCATAGATCCAGCTTGGGGAGGCTTGGGGAAGCATCAAGGGGTGCTGCTGCAAGGCCGAACCCATGTGCTTTCCCTCCCCAGTGACAGTGGATGAACTGAGGGACTATTTCCCCTGCTCTCTCTACGGCTACAAAGGCTACCAGCTCCACTACATGGGGACCATCGGCTTCATCTGCATCTCCCCCTGCAAGATGGGCTACTGCCAGCACGGTGGCCAATGCCAGCACCTGCCCGAGGGGCCCACGTGCAGGTAGCAGCAGCCCTGGGGTGGACAAGGCCACCCTGCTCAGCTGCTTCTCCCGCAGCAGCTCAGCTCCTCCCTCCCCATCCACAGCTGCTTGCCCTTCTCCATCTACTCTCCGGCCGGCCTCCGCTGTGAGTGGCTGGCCATCAGCCTGGCTGCCTTCCTCGGCATCCTGCTGGGAGCCCTGGCTCTGCTCTGCCTCCTGTTTGCCACCGCCTGCCTGGCCCTGCGCCTCTGCCACCGCCACCGGCACCGGAGGTGAGCCACAGGCGGGGCCTGCACAGGGCTGGGTGCTGGCTGGGTGTCAGAGAGAAAAACTGACCAAAAATCCTCATCTCAAAGATCCACCACTGGTAGAACTCGTCTGGTTTGGACAGGGGGACCCTGCCCTGGGAGAGGGGTTGGGTGGCCTTTTAATATCTTCAGCCCCTTTTCCAGACATCTGTTGCTCAGGGGTGCAATAGCATCAGTGGGTTGAATGTTAGCTTTCCTTTTTCCCCCATGTTAGGGAGTGTTGCATTTCTTCCTCATCCCACCCAATACTTGGTTACAGATGGGTTTTCTATTTAATTTTAATTTGCATACCACCCAAATGATTTCCACTTCAATTCACATGGGTCTGGAAAGAGGTGGCCTGGAGCAGGGAAAAGTGGTTTAACAATTGAACCTTGCTCTTCTGCAGAGCAGGGAGTTAACAGAACAATGGCAAAGTGCAAGACTGGGGTGGAAGAACCAGCATCTCCTTCCCCCCTCCCTAGCCCTTGGTCCTGCAGAGGCATCCACACTCAGGGGCTCTCCAAGCCCCTGGCTCTAGTTGGAGCTGTGTCCTGCCCCTGCTCCCAGCTCCCTGCCAGCCCTGGAGCCAGGGATCTCTGGGAAGTTCCTCTGTTCATTTGCATTTGTGGCAAGGCAAGAAATTGTGTGTGCACAACTGGAGTTTTTCCTCCTCTTACAGCCCCATCAGTCAGTCACTGCTCCCCTTTGCTGTCTGACCCAGACCCCAGCATCAGGCAGGGGGTTCTCTCTCTGCTGACATGTTCTCCCTATTCTGTTCCTCCCTCTCAGGGCCAAGGAGACCTTGTGGAGGACACGACCCTTCTCCTGTGAGTACATGCCTGTAAAACTCCCCTCACTAAGGCTCTGCTTCACCCCAGTCCTCAAGCTCCACTCATCTTCCCTGCTCCAGCTTTAACTATGGCAGGAGAACAAGCAGAGCCCACCAACTCCCACTCCCTGGAAAGGCATTGGAAACTGCAGCTCCAGGCCATTGACCCCTCAGTCCAGGTCTGTCCTCAGGTTACTGTTTCCATGGGATATTGGGGCTGGGAACTTTG
Organism: Agelaius phoeniceus; assembly: GCF_051311805.1. Lineage (NCBI taxonomy): Eukaryota > Metazoa > Chordata > Aves > Passeriformes > Icteridae > Agelaius > Agelaius phoeniceus. The sequence goes on from NC_135274.1 coordinate 17,549,231, forward strand.
GGCTGGGCTCTGAATCCTGGCCCTGTGCCTCAAAGGAGCTCAGGAGCTGTGCCTCATCCTGAGGTATCACCGGTGCTTTGGCCGGCTCTGGGATCCACACCAGCGTCACAAAGCACAGAGCCAGTGCCACACTGACTGCATGGCCTGCTCCTCCTTTACAGATAAGGATCCAGAGACCCCACATTGTGCCTCCAAGCCAGTCCCCCCAGCAGCCCTAACCTGCCACCAGTCCTTTTCTGGCACCTCCAGGCTCACAGGGGAGCCAGACACTGCTGCCTGCTCCGCTGCTCACTCTCGAGGTCTCCAGCAGCAGCAACACATGGAAGCAGGGGACAGGCAGCTGCCTTTTGGGTTCTGGGAGGATTCTGGAGGAGGTGCTTTTCTGAATGTGTGTTTATGTTGGGTGACCAAAGCAGGAGGATTTCACCTTTCCTGAGGAGCTGCAGAGACACCTGGGATCATCCTTGAATGTGCCTGCACCAGGGGTATGTGCTAGTGCAATATAACCAGACCCTGCAGATCCCCTGAGAGCAGGGCCAGGTGGGGCAATGCAGTGATTGTAATCCCTTAGGAACCAAATAGAATAAACCAAAAATGTTGGCTTGCTGTTAAATTGTCTGCACCTCAAGGGTCTCTGCTTCACTATCATTGAGCCCTCAAGTCCTTGCTTTCTACTGGTTCCACAGAGCCAAAGTGAAAATGGATGTAAATTTTTTGGTGGCTTCATCCCCTCATTTTCCCTACACACCTGCAAGTCTCCTGACACTGCTCTCATGGACACTGCTTACAGTGGCTCAGATCACACAGGTCAGGCTTTGGCCCCTACAAACATCCCACAGCCCTTCAGCCCTGGTGAGTGGGAGATGCTGACCCAAGGAGGGTATATCAGACCCCATCAGATCCCCAACTCCCACCCCATTCACTGCCCTAGACCCTGGCTGAGGTGTATCTCCAGTACTAAAGCCAGGAACAGAAATATCCTGTAATCCTGCTGCTCCAAGCCTGCTCTGTCACTGCTTCCCACCCCAGTTTGGCAGAGGACATGGCTGCTGCAGGATCAGGGATGCTCAAACCTTTCCAAGGTCTTATTGAACAAACAAGATTTGACAATGATTTAATTTTTTTTAAGAAAGGAAGGTGCTCTCTTACACACAAAAAATTATTTTTTCTGCCAACATTTCTGATCATGGGGTTGCATTTTGGCCTCACACACCCAGCAGATGTATTGATCTGATTCTGGCTTGATCTGGAGAACTGTCCCTTCTCCTGAAGGAGAGACAGGGCCCAGGGACCACTCAGGGAGGGATGGCTGGGAAACAGAAGTGGGGGACAAGACAGGACAGGCTCACAGGACAAGCCTGGTGCACCCTGGCGTTTAAGGGCTTGACCATAGTCAACCCATGTGTGGTGTTTAACCCTTTCCCAGGGGTCCAGCCTCACCCTGCAGCATGGGAGCACAGTGGGATGTGGGAAGGACAAGGGTGGTGTGTGCAGTGGGGGGTACCTGCCCACCTCCCCACCAGCTCTGCCCCCCAGCTGCATCTGGGAAAGGACAACTAAAGCAACTGAATCCTTGGGACAAGCAGGGTTAGAAATGTGAATTTGGGCCAGGCAGGCAACTGCAGGCTCTGGCCAAGTGAGCTGCCCTGCGTGGTGGGCAGGGGTGATGGGTTCTGTGGGGGGACACAGGGGAAGAGCAGATCAAAGGGCTTGAGGATCAGCCGTGGCCCAGAACGTGCTGCAGGTGTGCAACCTCCCAGTTACTTGTCCTCTCCATCTGCAAAGAAGAAATGAGATTTGCTCAGCCACCTTCTCCCTGAGGGGCAAGCTGGGAGCCCCAGGGCATTTTCTTGCAGGGGCACAGGGATAGAGGGAAAGGAGATCCCACAGTCCTGCTCACCTATCTGCTCATCTGAGTCATTCTCTGCCTCCTCCGAGGAATCTGTTGAGGGTTGCAAGAAAGCCCCACATCAGCTTACACCATAACCACATTTGCTGTGGTCCTCCTCACCTCCCTGTGCCATTACCTCCAGACTGTGCTGGTGGTTATGTGCTGAGGGAGATGCCTCCACACCCCACACAGCCCAGGGCATGGCACAACCTGCACCTGAGCACCCCAAAACCCATCCGCCATCTGCTCAGGGCTCTTGCTGCCTTAACCACAGGGAGGCTGGGACATTCCTACTCCCCTCCCAGCCCTGGGCACCAAGACAGCACCACCCCAGTGCACATGAGCTGCAGACCCACCCATGCTGGGGGACTGGTATCCATCACAGCCGATCTTCGGCCTCTTCTCACTGTAGCGGGCGCAGAGGTGGGCACTGCCCGCCCGATTACAGCACCAGTCATACAGCTTCAGCTCCTGGTCTGGGGGCAAAAAGGACAGTGAGGGGCTGAAGGGAAGGGGAGGGAGATGGGCCGGTTCCAGGCGAGGCTTTTGGCAGCTCCACACTCCCTCCAAGGGAAACAGCATGTCAGGAAGCAGGTTGGCACAGAGATTAAAATTATTTACAGGCTAAACAATGCCAGCCTCAGGCAGGGGATGCCAAGGCTGGCTGTGCTTACCACGGTAGGGTGACGCCTGCCTGGAGTTCCTCCAGTACCTCTCCTGCCTCCCCTCGATGAGCTGGTCCTGGCTGTCGTACAGGCAGCGCACGCCGGCGCCGTGCTGGTTGGGGGAGGCCGAGTGCAGCATGGAGACACGGGCACCCCACCTGCCTGAAATGGGCACCAGTGGGCTTCAGGCAGCTCTGCCCGGCCAGCACACCTGCCTCAGGGCAAGGACTGGGCCAGAGCTGGCTCCTTGTTATCCAGCACTGCCCCCACATCACCCACGGTGCTACAGGGGTTTGGAGGAACTGATGGAGACCATCCAAGCAGTCCCCAGGGGGAGACCCTGGTCCCCAGCACCCCCATGCAGGTCAGACCAACTCTGGCCAGTCTAATAAGACAAGAAGAGGTCAGCCCTCAATCCTCCCCACTTTTCCTGTCTCTGAAGGGTAGGCCAGCCCCCTTCTCCTTTTCCTTAGGGTCCCCTGCCCACCCTGCCAGGTGGGACCCCCCCCACCCCTGCAGGAAAGGTGGGGAAGGACAGCTTGGGGATGGGGAGGGTGAGGTACAGGATGTTTACTTGCCTCCACGGCTGCTCTTGAAGCGTGGGTCCTGCTGCCCTTGCTGCAGGGAGCAGGGGCAGGTGGGCAGGCCCTGGCTCCATGCCCGGGGCTCCTGCTGCTGCCCCGTCCACGCCAGGCACTTCAGCCGGTAGTTGATGCCCACGCGGCTCTCCAGCTTGTAAATCCACAACCCACGGAGGTCTGAGCAGGGAGAGAAACCATGAGCTGTCACCTTTGGCCAAGGGGACCACGGGGGCTGTTCTGTCTCAAGGTGAGAGTCATGTGGTGCTGATGCTAGAAGCTAAGCCCATGTTGACCTCCACCCTACGTTCAACAGCCACTCAACAGAAGGGAAACAGGGGGAGAGGCTCTTGTCAAAGAAGAAAGCCTTGGGACAGAGCCATTGGCACAAGAAGTGACCATGGGCACAGCAGGGATGTTTCAGCCTTAGGGCATAGTGGGTACCCAGGGGAAATGTGCTTCAGGGGGAAAGCCTGGCCTTGGGAACTCAGTGAGAGCCTTGCCACAGGGGCAGGCTGGATTTCATTCCCTGGGAATATTCCCCTCCTTGTGAACCCACCCCAGCTGTGTGGCACTACCTGTGTTGTAGCCCCTGAACTGGTCAGGGCGATATTTGGCAGCTGGAGGTCTCTTAGTCAGATCATCGTTGTGGTAAAAGCCATCCCCACTGAGTGAAGAGAAAAGAGAAAAAATCAGGGGTTGCTCTTCCTGAGTGGGATTATCCCAGCCCCAGCCCCAGCCCCAGCCTGCCCTTCAGCCATCCTGACCCTGTGCCAGTGGAACTGCAGCACCCACATGACAGCTCTTGGGACAGGAGGGCAAAGGCATGAGCTGCCCCAGCCTGCTTCCTCCTCCATATGGGGTACAGTTCTTTTTGGGTGCTACAAACACTCCTGCTGCATCAGGGACTGAGCCCACAGGCATCTGGAGACCCTCAGGAGCAGCTTCCATGGTTTCCAGCATTTTGCCGGGCGATTTGGAGGAGAAACCCACAAGTGGTCACTCACAGGCACACACGTCTGTGCTGCCTGTGCTTCCCATCCAGGCCACCTTTTCCTTACCCAGCTGCAGCAAGCAGCTAATGAGAAAGCCCTGGAGACAGCGTGTACGGGGAGAGACGTAATGCGAGGAGGCAGGAAGCAACTGCTCCGGCCAAGCACGGAAATCCCTTCCCTCGGCTGGTGCAAAGTTCAGCAAACATCCCCTATTTCCCACTCCTTCCACCCAAACTGCCAGGATGCTGGGGGCCCAGGACTCTAGAGGGATTTGTGGATCTTACAACAAGCACAGCCCAGCAAGACAACATGCTGCAGCATGATCCAGTCCCTAATGGAGCGAATTTGTTTGTGAGGCCCCTATATGTTAGAATATATGGGCATGCAGACCACATCTGGGCTGTCCTCATCCTTGTAGGGCACTCCCTGGGATATGGGGGAAGGATTCAACCAGTGGGAGCTGTGGGTGGGATGCATCCCAGTGCTCAGAGGAGGCAGGGATGGGGTGCTGAGCTGCTGTACCTGGTGTAGCCAATGAGCACATTGGTGGAAGTGAGCCTGGTGTAATCCCACTGCATGCCTCCATCCTGGTACAGCATCAGGATGTAGGACCTGAAGCCATCAGTGGTCAGGACAGCCTGGTATGTGATTGTCTGGGAAGAAGTGTTGCAGACAGGTAAGAAAGTGAATGAAGATGTGGGGTTTAAAATTCAGGGTGTGGGGCAGTGCTTGCTGGGGAAGGGCCAGACTGAGGTCTGGAGGGAAACAAGGCACACACAGCTAGGCCTGGTTCACATTTCACATGGAAAATGTGATGGCTTTACTTTGAAACTGTTCCATGACAAGCTTCAAATTCACCCAGTTTTATGCCTCTGAAAAACAGCATTTCTGGTGTGCAATAAACTCCCACCACCTAAAGAGAAAGGTTTTATGGAATGGGGGAAGTTCAACTAAAGGTGTCCCTCAAAAAACCTGAAAACCACCAAAACACGGGCACAGCCCAGTCCTTTTTGGCAAAATTCTTCAAGACTGGCCTTTGTCACAAAACTGGTTCTTATATTCAGGCACAGAGAAGGTCACTGCCTGCAGGTCTTGGTGTTTTTTGACAACTCAACAGCGCCTGTGTCCCATCAGCCCTCACCTTCCGGGTGTCAGTCCGTGCTGCATGGACAGGTGCCTTCTCCCAGGTGATTTTCAGGGTCCAGGCTGCAGAGTAGGAGGACCTCAGGTACCGCCGGACCTTCGCTTCCACGTCACGGACAAACGGCGGCTTGGCCGTGTTGAGGGTGGAGAACTCCTGGGGGTTGGGAGCACACATGCCTGTGTCAGCTCCCAGTGGGACAAAACAGGCCTAGACTGGGGTCACACTCAGACCCTTGTAGCCAAAGTGCTGGATGGGATTTGGATGGCTCAAGAGGTGACATAGCACCAACAGCTCTTAGATTTGGCTCAAAAAAGGGAAAACCATTCATGGACTCCATCTCAAGAGGCATCCACAAAATAAATGATGAGCTTATAATCAAAAGGTGTTTCGTGCAATCATGCTCCCAGGTGGCTTCACTCACCTGGTAAAAGGTGGTGCCAACACCTCTGGAGAAGTCAGCGTTGTCCCAAAACACAGCGATCATGGGGACCTCTTCATGGCCATTGAAGCCACTGGGAGGAGGGTTGGGGTACATGAGGATGTTGTTGTCTGAGGCTGGGAAAATGATCTGTCCATTGTCTGTGAACTGAGCAGAGGGATCCCTCCATCAGGTGAGGTCAGGACCAGCAGCACTCCCTGGCATGGGAGGGGGGCAGCCCTCCCATTTCCAAGTCTGTTTTGAGCAATGCCCAAGGAAAGCCACCACCTGCCACTGCTGAAATGGCCACAAAGTCACCTCCTGCTGCAAACAGACCCCAGCAGCATCCCAGCAGCTTCAGCCCCACAACAGTCCCATCCCAGGCACCTGGTGCCTCTCCCAGGGGTTTAGGTGATGGCCAATTGCCCAATGAGTCAAGCCCAAGTGGACTCACATAGAGAGAGCTGCGCAGGGTTTTCCCAAATGGGAATCCAGTCTCAGGCTTGAAAAGTGGAGAATTAAAATCCACTCTCCTTTCCACGTACTCCTGATCATTTTCCCTTGCTCCATACCCATAGAGGGGCACAGCCGGAACTGGAAAAGCAAGCAAACAAACAAACAAACAAACAATAAAACCAAACCACATTTACAGCAAAGCTTTTGTTCTGTATCAAAAAATTTAAAAGGGCTGAAATTATCTTGCTTCTACTGGGACAGAACCTGGGCAGCAGAAGGATGGGAGGACACTGCTTAAAGCCTCCAGGGACACTCTGCATGTCACCTTCCCTTGCAGGAGCTTGTTCCCACTCCTTTCACTGCCTTACACAAACACAGCTGCCCTAAACCTCCTATGATGGCCTTTGTGGTCACTGTCCCCTGCTTCAACCAGCCCTGTTGGGACACTGAATGACTGCCATTAGGAGGGGAAGAACATTGTACAAGGACTGTGGCAGGGGACAGCACAGAATTAAACACCCACAGCTCTTTCTAGAGACTTCTACAGCCTTCAGCTCCCTATTTATTTCTGTCAAAAAAAAATCATTTGGAGGGTATGGGTTTTCCAGTTGATGGCACTGTATTTAAAGCAGACTCAGCCTGCCAACGTTGCAAGCTCACGTGCAGGGGCTCCTCGTGCCATATCTCCCCCAGGATCCTGCCTTCAAATAGATCCCTTCTTTTCTGGGCACTGGATGTCCCTGAGGATGGTCCATCAGGAAACTGGATGTGTTAGTCCCACCCAGGCTGCTCTGCGAGCATCACCTACCTGTGGGACTGGGCAGCAGGGCTGGGGCAGCTGCTGGCACTCCTGGTGGAGCTGGAACCACGGGGGACGATGCACGGGAGGTGACAGTGGCTGTTCCTGGCCTGGGAAGCACCTCCCTGCCTCTGGGGAGAGGGGCTGCTGGGGCTGGGGCCGGGCTGCAGGATGTGGCTGGGCGTGCAGTGGCTGGGGACCCGCCCTGGGATCCCCCCCGGCCTGGGAAGGCTCCAGCAAAGCTTGACCCAGAGGTGGCAGGGGCTCTGTGTGCCAGGCTGGTGGTCAGCTCCCTGCCCAGGGGTGGCTGCAGGGCAGCAGGTGATGAGCCACCAGCAGGTCCTGGCCCCAGGGTTTTTGCTCCACTGCCAGCAGTGATCCCAGAGGGAGGAAGGGCGAGGAGCCCTGGGCTCCCCCCAGGTGGGGAGTGAGTCTCCATCTGTGCCCTGGGAAGGAGATGGGTTACGTCCCCCTGCCCTGTCACAGTTCCCTGGAGCACAGCGCTCCCTTCTCCAGGAGCGGGGCTGTCAGCATCCCCAGAGGGGGCTCCGGGGCTTCCCGGCTGCTGGGGAGGCAGGAGCAAGGCAGCTCCCCCTGGCACAGCAGCCCCCAGCTCTCCCTTTCCCCCTGCAGAGGACCCCACTATCGACTCACGTGCCAAAGGCCCAGGGCTGGCAGACGCCCCCTCTGCAGGATTCTCTCTCTGTGGAGCAGAAGGCAGCACTGGGGCAGCGTTGGGGGATGTGGGAGCACGAGGGGACGCTTCTCCCAAAGGTGCTGGCATGCCTGAGGCCACCTCATCTTCAAGAGACCACGAGTGAGCACCTCCAGCTGCTTCTGGCAGCCCACCTGGTGAGCCTGGCAGCAGGGGGCTGCTCCCACTCTGGGTGCTTGGGGCAGAGTTGGGGTCCCCACTGGGTGCCAGCCCCGAGCTCAGCCCCTGTCCAGGGAGAAGCAGAGAGCCAGGCACTGAGGTGGTCACGCCATTGGAAACACCACTATTGTCTGGAGCCACTGGGACCAGGCTGGCAGCAGGAGAAGGTCCCCCATTCACCGAGGCTCCTCCAGGCACCTGCACCACATTGACCTCGCTCGGTTTTCCATTGGAAAGTTCGGTATTGGCACCACTTTGGGTGCCAGGGACAGACACAGAGGCTTCTTGAGGGCCAGCAGCCTCCAAGCCTGTGTTCAAGCCAGCACCAGCTGCAGTAGCTCCAGGAAGACCTTTTCCATCAGCAGCCTCACCCGTCCTCCCAGGTGATGAAGACCCCTCTGTAGATGAGGAAGAAGATGCAGACTGCAACACACTTCCCGTTTCTCCATCAAGGCTTTCTGAACCAGCTGGTCCCATTCCAGTAGCAGCCTGGGACTGCCCTGTGGACCCTACATCACCAGGCCCTTCACTTGCCCCTTCTCCTGCAGCAGGAAGGACCCCAGTGGCAGCACCCAGGGCAGGCTGAACACCTTCAGCAGCACTGTCTGTGTCTCCCAGTGCTCCCAGGCTGGATGGATCTGAAACAGAGGATGCTGCGACATCACCACTGGGAGAGGCTGAACCAGATGAGGAACCTGCACCAGGCAGTTCACCCTGCTGAGGGCTGACAGCTGAAGGACTTGTCTCCATGTTGGGATTTCCACTCTCTGCGTTTCCTGCCTGTGCCACATCCCCTGCACTCTCAGCCCCCTGCACCAGACCAAGACCTGGGCCAGTTTCATCTTCTGGAGAGGCTGGGGACAGACTGTCAGGGCCAGGGGCTGCAGATGACATGGGTCCTGCTTCATCACCCCTTGACATAGAAGGTGCTGCCACATCACTGGGAGACATAATATCAGATGGGGAACCAGCACTGGGCACTTGATCCATCCCAGCTGCTGCTGCTCCACTCCCTGCAGTGGAGCTCAGGGATGGTTCAGACTCAATCCCACTGCCTGCTCCTTCCAGTGCTGGCTCTGCTGCTGGCAGCCCCACGTTGGTGCCAGGCTGGTCCCCAAGGCCAGGTGAGGGGGGTCCCACTGGTTCATGAACGGCTGAGCTGGGGGTACCCCATGCTGAAGTCGAGTCGGTGTCTGGCCCTTGGGCTCCAGGGAGTCCTGCTCCCCCAGGAGCACCAGCTGCTGTTCCCCATGGCTGTGACCCTCCAAAGGATGGAGACCCAGGTGCTCCCTGGGCAGCACTGAGGTCAGGGCTCACTGGCGTCTGTGCCTCAGACCCAGGGCCAGTGACAGACCCCAGGGCTGGGGAAACAGCCACAGGAGCGCTGGCAGATTCACTGGGCAGGTCCCCTGGTCCTTCAGGCCCCGAGAGATCAGACTCCATTTCAGCATTGCTGGGAGGTTCAGAACTAGATGAGGACACTTGTCCCAGTGCTGGGGCTCCTCCCGTTCCTGTTTCTGTTCCATCTCCAAGTGCTGATGGAGGTGAAAGTTCAGCAGGCACGACATCCCCGGTTTCTTCTGCTGGCAGCTCTCCAGTGTTAGTGAGGTCCTGCTGAGGGCTGACAGCTGAAGGACTTGTCTCCATGTTGGGATTTCCACTCTCTGGGTTTTCTGCCTCTGCTACATCTCCTGCACTCTCAGCCCCCTGCACCAGACCAAACCCTGGGCCAGTTTCACCTTCTGGAGAGGCTGGGGACAGACTGTCAGGGCCAGGGGCTGCAGATGACATGGGTCCTGCTTCATCACCCCTCGACACAGAAGATGCTGCCACATCACTGGGAGACATAATATCAGATGGGGAACCAGCACTGGGCACTTGATCCATCCCAGCTGCTGCTGCTCCACTCCCTGCAGTGGAGCTCAGGGATGGTTCAGACTCAATCTCACTGCCTGCTCCTTCCAGTGCTGGCTCTGCCAGGCTGGCTCCTTGCCCTGCTGCTGCTGGCAGCCCCACGTTGGTGCCAGGCTGGTCCCCAAGGCCAGGTGAGGGGGGTCCCACTGGTTCATGAACAGCTGAGCTGGGGGTACCCCATGCTGAAGTCGAGTCGGTGTCTGGCCCTTGGGCCCCAGGGAGTCCTGCTCCCCCAGGAGCACCAGCTGCTGTTCCCCATGGCTGTGACCCTCCAAAGGATGGAGACCCAGGTGCTCCCTGGGCAGCACTGAGGTCAGGGCTCACTGGCGTCTGTGCCTCAGACCCAGGGCCAGTGACAGACCCCAGGGCTGGGGAAACAGCCACAGGAGCCCTGGCAGATTCACTGGGCAGGTCCCCTGGTCCTTCAGGCCCCGAGAGATCAGACTCCATTTCAGCATTGCTGGGAGGTTCAGAACTAGATGAGGACACTTGTCCCAGTGCTGGGGCTCCTCCTGTTCCTGTTTCTGTTCCATCCCCAGGTGCTGATGGAGTTGACAGTTCAGCATTTGCCAAGTCTTCTGTTCCTCCAGTCAGCAGCTCTCCATTATCAGCAGGAGATACTGAGGGCTGAAGGGCTGGAGGACTCGTGTCACTCTGGGTATCTTCATAGGGACTGGCAGCCCCTGAACCTTCTGCCTGTGCCATGTCCCCTGCTCCCTCAGCTCCCTGGCCTTGGATCCCAGCAGTGGGCCAGGCCAGTCTGCCAGGTACAAAAGGTGCTGGGCTCGGGGCACCTGAATCTGAACTCAAGCCAGTGCCAAGTCCCTCAGCTTCCTGGGGAGCTCCAGCTGGCAGTGACTCCCCAAGAGATGGAGACACGGCTGCTCCTGGGCCAGCAGCGAGGTCAGGACTTGCTGATGTCTGTGCTGCAGCATCAGCTTCAGGCAGGGTGCTGGCTCCAGCCTCAGGGGCTGGGTGAGCAGCCCCAGGAGCACTGGGGGTGTCTGTGGGGGCTGTCAGAGCATCAGGAAGCAGCAGTGGCTGCTCTGCAGTGGGGGTCTGCCATGGGGCAGGCTGGAGGGATGGACTGGCCAGATGCACAGCTCCCACATCCCCTGCGGGCAGCGCAGTGGCCGAGACCGGGAGATTCGTGTCACTCTGTGCCTCAGTGGGAGCCCCTGGTGCCGGCAGGGAGGGGGCAGTGTCCTCTGCTTCCTCAGGCGCCGCTGGTGCCCTGCTGGCTGCAGGCAGCAAGGCTGAACCGGGAGCGTCTGATGACATCCCGGGAACTCCCTGCCCATCCCCATCCCCATCCCCACCATCGGATGGTGTCAGCGAAGTGTCCGGGCTCACTGCCTGGCCAGGGAGGAGGGAGGCCTTCCCAGGGCTTTCCACTGTTCCTGACATCGCTGGGCTCTCTGCAGGTAGGTGGGATGAGCTGGCTGTGCTGAGTTCACCATTGATTGCATCTCCTGGATGTCCAGATTCTGAAGCCAAGGGACTTTCCTCACCAGCTGGGGCCGTTTCTCCGGCTGGCTCTGGGTTGATGCCCTCAGCTCCACCCACTGCTCCATCCTGCTGGGTTGGAAGCAGCTCCCCAGCATCAGGACTGGAGCCCGAGGAGTTGGCACTGGTTTCACTTTGAATATCTTCAGGCAGGATCACACCTTCCTCCACTGCTCCCTGGGCTGTGGTCAGCCCTTGGCTGGGCAGCACAGTGACACCAGCAGTTGGCTGTGGCACCCAGGTGACTGCCAGTGGAGGGGTGCTGTGGAGGAATGTAGTGCCAGTACCGAGGTCTGTAGCGATGTCCTCCTTGACACCCTCAAGGACAGGGGTGGTCCCTAGAGGGACATCAGGAGGGACCTCTGGTTCATCATGCGCTGCTTCTGGGGTGACAGCGGGGTGCTGTGTGGTGATGGCAGCAGCAGTCGTGGCCATATTGGGAGCAGCTGAATTTCTCTCTGAATTACTCTGAGTCGTGTTCAGAGCCTTGGTTTCATTCCCCAAAGCTGAAGGGCTGTATTCGCTCGTCGCCATCACTGGGTCCATCTCAGTCCAGGGAGGGAAGGTCTCAGCATCAGCTGCTGTGGCACTCCTCTCTGTGGTATGGGGCCACTCGTTCTCTGTTGTCATGGGGAAAGCTGTCCCCACAGTAAAGGGCCCATCGGTGGTGACAGGGACAGCAGTAACAGCCCCAAGCCCTGCAGAGAAGCACAAAGTGGAGTGTTACAGTGGGAGCTGGAGCTGGCAGCCTGCCAGGCTCAGACACCTCTCTGTGAGAATCATGAAGCTTCCACCATTTCCTAAACCCCCTCTGTCTCATCCCACAGCCCTACAAGGCCCTGATTTAAAAGCCAAGGAGTGCAGTCTGGGCTGCCTTGGGTACAGCACTGCACATTGCATCCTCAGCATCAGCAGCTGGCAGCTGAGGCCGGACACAACTTGTGGCAGGTCAGAGGGAGACACCAGTGCAAGCCTGGAGGAAAAGCACCTGCTGAAGCCCAGTCCAGTTGTGCTGGGGATGGCACTGGGATGCCTGGCCACTGGCTAGGGCTGGAGCTAAGTAAGTCTGGTTGATAGCCCTGGGGGTGTCTGTGGAGCTCTGCCACCTCAGGGCAGCACTGCAGGGACAGCTCTGAGCACAGTGGCTTCTGCAGAGCCTGGGGGTTCTGTGTTTTTTCACCTTTTGGGTGTCTGAGGGACATTTAAATAACTTTACACAAAGCCCTTTGTCAGACAGGAAAGCCAAGGCTTAGGGAAGCCTTCCCTGACTGCAGATGGATTCTGATCTGCAGCACTTCAAGCAGGTTCAATAAAACTCTCCTGGGCTGGGTGCCTGCCTACTCCTGCCCCCATCCCTCTTGCCTCCAGCTGAGTGAAGGCACCAGAGGTTCTCCACCCATGGAGGAAATATTTGCAAGCTCCCAGGACCAAGCCCTTCTTACAAGTTCTCTCCTCCTGCTGCCAAAATTTAACCCAGATCCAGGAGCTCTGCAGAAAGGAGGAGACACCTGCCCACATCCCAGACGTGTCTCCCAGAACCTACTGGCACCCATGGGTGATGTTTCACACGGTCTCATTTTCAGGACAGGGACAGAGGCTCTGGGGTGACCAAGCTGCCGCCGCTGGCTCCATGAGGAGCCGGCTGGATCTGCTGACGCTTGGCTTTAGGGAGCTCCAATTAGGGGAGACGAAGGGCACCCCGATGGCAAGATCCAGCAGGGCTCTACCACAGCCTGACAGCCCCAGCCTGTTCCCAATCCCGGTGCTCCAGTTCATCAGGTTCCCCCTGACAGGCAAGCAGATCTCCCTGCAGCAGAGGTGCCTCCAACCTCACTGCAGGCTCAGCTTGTTAGCTCCCAGATAGCTTGTGCAGGGTCATTAATGAATATCAGCTCCTGTGCCAGACCAGTCCTCCAGGGGTCCATCCTCTGCTAGACCCACATTCCCTTTCCTGGGAGGCTGCTTCAGTGTCATCTTCCCTGGCTGGAAAAGGCTCTTTGTACCAGCACCCTCAGCCAAAGGAGCTCAGCAGCTTCCGTCCCCATCTCAGGGAAAACAAAGTACATCAGTCAAGTCACCCCAGTTTAGTTTGGCCCACTCACCCTGGTAAATCATTGTTTTATCTTAATTCTTCAATGTGGAGCAGGAAATGCCATCTACCCCACACACCCATTCATGGGAAGTTTGTGCAAGAGGGGCCCCAGCATGGAGCACCAGCATTTGCACTTCCCTGGGATGTGGGAGGGATGGGAGCATCCCTGGGTCCTGCTCTGCCAGCTGGCTTCCCTTGGCTCCTTTGCTGGAGGGGCCCACAGCTGCCTGCAGGCTTCGGGGCTGGGCTCTCATCTCTGCCATGGCTCCACGCCTGCAATCAGCCCCTCGGGCTGATGCCTGCCCTGTAAAATGCTTTTCCAGCTCTTTGGCTGCAATGCCTTGCAAGGACTGGTCCTAAGAGGAGTTTCCAGTACAGCCAGGAGTGAAAAGCATCTCACAGAGTACCTGCTGCACCCTGGCAGGGCTTGGGTAGCACACGGGCTAGCAGAGAATAAAGGACATACCATGCAGAATCCAGGCGCAGCATCCCAGCAGGGTGGAGAGCGTCCATGCCCTGGGCCCCATCCCTCAGCTCTCCGCACAGGCAGAGCACCAGGAAGCTCAAAGGGAGGAGAGAGCAGCAGGGAGCAGCTCCCTCCCTCCCTCCCTGCCTCTCCTGCAGAGCTGGAGTCCCACAGGTGCTCCTGCTCCCTCCCATTTATAGGGATGGCAGGAGGAGGCAGGTTGCCGACGTCCTCTCCCGCCCCCGGTCCCTTCCCTCCAATGTCCCTGTCACCCTTCCCTTCCGGTGGAGCCCTCCCCTGCCCAAGGGCTGGGTGCCCTGTTCAGCTGGGCATGGGCTGGGTGTACCCAAAGCCCACCCTGCGGGGACCCACATCTCCCCAAGGACCTGGCCTCAGCCTGGTGCAGCTCCCTGGGCTGCCAGCACCAGAAGGTGAAGCTGCGCTCAGAGCCGTGTGTGGCACTGCCAACAGGGGCATGGCAGTCACCCCACTGATCCCACACAGCCTGTTCCCCATGGCTGTCACCCCACAGACCCCACAGAACCTGCTCCACATGCAGGGTATGGGGCCACAGAGCAGTGTGTGGTGGTGACAGGGCAGTGCCAGCTGGTGTCACCGTGCCTGTGAGGACACCATGGACACTCAAATCACCAGATGAGCCATGTGTCAGCCCAGAGCAAGGCAGGACACAGGTTTCCACTTGACTCCCCTGGAGCAGAGGCAGGTTATAAAGCAGGGAGAAGCATGGCTGGGGCGAGGCTCTGGGATGTCAGTTGAGCTCCACAGTGCTCAGCTGCAACTGGGAGCACTGGGGATCCCTCTTCAGAGCCCCAGCACATCCCAGTGGGGTTTGAAACCTGCACCTCAGGCTGGGCACAGCAGTAATGGGGTGCTGGGAGGGGGTAAATGGTCCAGGGAAGCTTCTCTGTGAGGATGGACCAGCATCCCCAGAGGATGGAACAGGAAAAGGAACAGACCCAGACCCCCTTCTCTGCTGTGGGGATCCCCTGAGTCACTTCACCCCTATGTCTCACCCCCCTCCTCCTCCTGGAGCAGCAATTCCTGCACACCCCCTTGAACACTGCTGCCAGCTCCCCTGTGAACAGCATTATGCAAACTCCCACCACTACATGGTTTTGTAGTCAATTAAACACTTCTTAACCAGAAATGCCCCCAGGCAGCTCCTGCAAAGTGTTATGAGGGGTG
The DNA here is from genome assembly GCF_051311805.1 of Agelaius phoeniceus. Lineage (NCBI taxonomy): Eukaryota > Metazoa > Chordata > Aves > Passeriformes > Icteridae > Agelaius > Agelaius phoeniceus. Next base: position 17,564,235 of record NC_135274.1, read on the forward strand.
TTAGGCAGTACACAGTGTCCCGCTGGAGTCGCGCAGGCAGCACTCAAGTGACACCCGGAGCCAGCAGCGGGCACTACGGATGGGGAAACGCCAGGGGAGGCCGAGTCACGGCTGAGCAAACCCACCCTGTGAAACCCCGGCAGCACCCCCGGCAGGGGGAACCGGGCACAGACCATAAACCGGGAGCTCGCTCACCTGGAACTCAACAGCCGCCCACCCAAATGCCACCGCGGGTGTGCACTGGGGGGACGCTGCACTGGGGGTCTGGCAACCAGCACTGCACGTCTGGCGGTGACTGACCCATCAGGGACCACCTGAGCAATGAGCACACCAGGGCTGATGGAGGATTTGACATGTAAACCTGCCTTGGGAGAGTGGCTCCTGCCCGTGCTGACGGTGCTGTATCACTTAGGAGAGCAACCCCAGCAGGGAATACGTGCTGACGCTGGGGAGTGTTGCTCCAGATGGTGTTTGAGGTGCAAAATGTGGTGGGAACCACAGGGATTGTTGCAAACATGCTGCTCAGCATAGAGGAAAACAACTCAGCTGAAGCAAGGGCTGGCCCCAGCCTGCCTGCAAGCTCCTGTCTGTGCTCCACAGAGGCCAGCACTGCCTGGAGACCCTTGTGCCTGCTACTGCTGCCCATGCTGTCCCCCAGAAATGCCCTTCTCCCATCAGAGTGACAGGGCTGACAAACAAAACTCAGCCCTCTGCTCAGGCATTGGCACACCCTCCCAAGAAAGCCCAGAGCCACCAAGGGATGCCTGATCTTAAGGACAGTACCCTATTACCACTCTGGGAAGGGGCTTCTTATTGATCTTTTTGCTGTGTCAGAAACCAAGGTCCTGGAAAAGCACTGGTTCCTGTAAAAGTCATTAATCCCCTGTTACCAAAGACCAAAGCATCATGTGGGCACTGGAGCCCTTCAGGAGCCTGTAGCCAGGGGGCAATTCCATGAATCCCAGCAGCCAGGGGCTCTGCACCATCCAGCATGGCAGAGCATGGCCCAGCACAGTGCCTTATCAGCTTTCCTGGAATTAATGGGCTGGTTGTTCCAATCCTGTGGAGAACACAGCATCTCCTACTGGCTCCCCTCCAGCCTCCTGGCAAGGGCATTGGGAGAGGGCTCAGGGGTGGCAATGGGGGAAACCAGGTTATCCATCAACCCCACAGGTTCTGGATGACTTGGCATGCTGGGTGTGTTGCAACACCCTCCTGCCAAAGAGTGGGAGCTGGGCTATAGCCATCAGCAGGGGTGAAGGGAAGAGGGACACTGGAAGGGACACCTGAGTCACAAGGGTCCTGAGACACACCCCATGATGCTGCCAGCTCCTCCAAAGGTGACAGTCATGTTGGGCACAAGATTTGTTCCTTTGGACAACGCTGAGAGATTGGAGTGTATTACAGCAAAGAGGCTGAGAACTCTGTTGTGGACTGGGAAAGCAGCAGGACTTGGATTCAGCCTCCCAAGCCCCTCTGCTCAGCAATCTGTGGCAGGCCAGCAGCCGTGGGGTGAAGGTGGCACCTCAAGGACGGCGGGCACAGAGAGCATGGGCAGTGCCAGGGGCTTGTCAGAGCTCTGTGCCACCACTGCCTGGGCAGGGACACCCCTCCAAGGGAGCCACATCCTCCCTCTGTGCCCCTCTTCTCCCTGCCAGGCTGGTGACAGAGGGGACCAGAGCATCTCCTCCCCCCACGGCCCCCAACCACGACAGCGGTGGAAGGCGGCTGTGCTGTGCCAGCAGGGAACAGTGAGTACCCTGGTCACCTTTTCATCCCAGCACTTCAGGACCTTTTCCTCCCTTTGTGACGCAGTTTGGCTCCATTACCCCGGCCTTGGCACCCGGCCATGTCCTGGGGTCTGAAGTTATGGATTCAACAGCCGGAGCAAACAGCCCAGTGGGACGCGCCGTGGGAGGACTCTTGGCCCGGCTCCAAGGCGTGGGCAGACCACAAGGATTTCTTTCCCAGCACCCCACCAGGCAGCCAGCACAGGGACTCCTTCCAACAGGCTTTGCCCTGCTCCCCAGCTCCTTGCCCAGCTGCCAAGGGACCTCTCTCAGTCCCAGCGGGTCCAAGGAGCCCACAAAAGCCAGGCAGCATCCTCAAGAGCAAAGGGCCCCCCCTGGGATGCAAGGGGCACCCCAAATGGGAGCATCCTGATAAGCTGCCTGGGCACAGCCTCCAGCCCAGCCCAGCCTCTCCCAGGCCCTGTGAACTGGCAGGCAGCTGGGTGATCCCACGGTGTCTCTCCCCATCCTGTCCAGCTGCTGGCTCCTTCCCAGCCAGCTGACAATCCAGGCAGCCTGAGAGAAGTCCCCAGGTTAGGAATCCCACAGCCCCACACGCCCCCTCCCAGCCCTCCCTGTGCAGTGAGGGCTGCCAGTGAGGAGCAGGGATCAGCCAAAAACAACCCCTGACACGCAACAAGGCTATTTTGCTAATTATTTCAGTTTTCAATCTCCAGGAGAGGTGGCTTGCTAAGGCTAATAATTGCTTCAGTTGGATTTTATCTGGCTAATTAATCAGTTAATAAATGACTTTGCTGCAGGGGGTCAGATGTTACAGCCATCTCCTTAGTTGGGGACTGGAAAAAACAGGGAAGGAGCACAGCCCACGGGATTTCCACAGCCCCAGAGTGCTGCCCCTGCAGCTGTGGGGTGTTTTGGGGCAGAGAGCTCCAGAGCAGACCACCAGTCTGCCGGGGTGCCGAGCCGTCCTTGCGAATGTCTGCAGCAGCCCCTGGTGGGAGGGGACAGCACTGAGCCCATCTCTCCACGCAAAGCTCTGGGGACTCAGTTTTCCTCACCAGTACCTCCAATAGATGGCAAAGCTGAAAACTGGGAAAGAAAACTTGGAAAATAAAGAAGTCATCACTTCAACACAGAAAACATGGAATTTCTATTTACTGCCCGGCACGGGTGTTCTCCTCTGTCAGCAATACCACAGGTGAGCCTTGGGCACAGCAGTACTGAGGGCTTCAGGTCTCCTTCCTCTCGTTCCTCTGTCCCCAGGGTGGCTTTGATGGCTGAGCCAGCTCAGTCCCAGATGTAAAAGCCCAGTCCCGTGGGGTGCCCTTCTCTCAGCCCCCCAGCAGAACTGGAGGGGGAATCAGGTCTGGAGCAGGGTGGTAGGAGGGCTCAGGCTCTTCAGACAGATTGTAGGAAGGGTCAGGAGGGGACTGGGGGTACAGAGTGAAGGACAGGAAGCCCCAGGTTCAAGAGGAGCTGTATGGGATTCCCCAGGGGCCTGCACCACCATGGAGTGAGGAGCTGGGAGCAGGTGGCTTGGCAGTCCGGGTGAGGGGCAGCTGTCAAGTTCTCCTCTTCCCTCGCCATGCCAGTGACAGGCCAGCACATGGAAATTCTGTCTGCAGGTCCTCACGGAGCTGGGGGGAAAGAACAGCCATCAAACTGTGCCAGACATCTCCCTACCCTCTGTCCCCACAGAGAAAGGGCCTGATCCTGGACTACAGCAGCCAGAGGAGGATTTCCTCTTCATCTGAAAGGGCTCTGGCTGACATTTAATACAAGATGCAGCCATTCCCCTCCCTGACTGAGGGAACCACAGCTGGCAGATGCAGGATCTCCTCCTGCACACCTCACCTTGGACAAGACCAGCTCCTGCACCGTGGTGTTCCCCAGGTCCAGAGGGGTGCTTAGCCGCACCGACAAAAAGAGGTGAGATGCACCTGGGGGTTAAAAACAGGACTCTGGTTATTGCCCTTGCACCCTGGGCTGTGCCAGAGGACCTGGGGGTGTCTCCTCAAGGTTGCTGGCACAGACATGGAATGTCCTTCCAGGTAAATTGTGTCATGGACACATTGCATTGCCAGAACAAGCTTCTCACTGTACAGCAACCCCCATGTACCCCAAAGCATAGCACCCCCACACTGAGAGCACAGCAAGAGCAGTGGGGCTCCAGGGCCCCCTGCATGGCCCCAAGCACTGATGCTGCCCACAGGTGGTGATGCCCATGGGCACTGCACTTACTGGTGTTGGGTGAGCCAGGGGGGCAGGATGGCAGCAGCGTTGGCGGGGCTGTAGGTGTGCTGAGGGTAGCAGCCTCTGAGGTCTGGGCTGAGCTGGTGGCAGGGGAAGAGGGCTCAGTGCCTGGGCAAAGCAATGATAGGTTAGTGCTGTCTGCAGGAGTACAGGATGCTCCTGCAGCTGGGGACAGGCCTGGGTGAAGCCATCCAAGTACATGAAATTCCTATGGGGATTTGTCACCCTGACCATGTTCCTGCCATCAGGTGCCCCCCAGCTGAACCCACCCAGCTGCACTGGGGGTCCCAGATACTGTCAGGGTACCTGTGGTCGGCTCCACAGTTGAGGGGAGGATGTCGGGAGTGGTCTCGTCTGGGTAGCTGGAAGAGGGAGAGCTCATGGGGTCTGAGGTGCTGATAACAGGGCTGGCTGTGGTGTCTGCCAAGGTCTCTTCTGTAGATTCAGATGAATCTTCTGTAGTTGTGGTGGGAGGAAGCACAGTGGGAGGTGAGGTGTTTTCAGTCTCTGTGGATGTGCTGGATTCCTCTGGGGTGGAGGCTTCTGTTTCAGGGCTGGAGGAAAGGAGGGTGCCTGCGGTGGTGGAGTCAGTGGCAGGCAGCAGTGTTGAGCTCTCCATGGGTGTTGAGGAGGTAGGGAGAGCTGGGGACACAGTTGCTGTCACACCCATGGCAGTGGTCTCTGCAAAGAGTGGGGACAATGAGATGCACAAGGGTTGGTGGAGAAGGGCTGGGTCCATGGCTGTGCTGGGCATGGTGCAGCATCACCACCACAGTAGCCCCCCAAGGAACTCAGAGCTGCATCAGCCATGGAGCACTGGGAGGGGGAATTCACTGTCCTGCATGGATCAAACACACAGATCTCTTCAATGGTATCAGCCAGGCTGACCACATAAATCCCCAGCCTGACATAGCAGGAACAAGCCGTGGCCATTGCTGGTTTCAGGACAGAAACTCCTCTGGGCACCAGTCCTAAGACCCATTCCACCATCTTCACCCGTCCCTGGAGGAAGTCAGACAAACCCGTCTGACAGGAAGAGTCAAGCAGGAACTGGTGACCATGAGACAGTCTGGAAGTGCAGCAGCAGCAGTTTAAACAAACCCTCTGTGCTGCAGATAGTCAGGAACTGATAGCAGTGGGTGTAAATAATGGCAGGGGGGAAGCAGCCCCACAAAGGAACAGATCCCAGCTTGCAGCTCAGGATGAGCAGACGTGCTGTGACCCACAAAAGCTCTGGGAGGGAGGGGGTGGGGCACAGGAGGAATGTCCTCTCTTCCACTGGATGTACCAGAGCAGTGTGCTGTCCCCAGAAAAGCCCAGGGATCTCTAACCCTCTCCACAGGACAGGCAGGACAGCCTGGCTACCGGGACCTTTGTCAAGGGGTGTCTGTGAGGTGGTGGCTTTGGGGTACTAGACTGGATTCCCCAGTGATCCCAGCACAAACCCAGTGAGTCTGGGGTTCTGCTTGCATGAGGATGGGAAACCGAACCACAAGCTGCCATCTGCATTCAGCCAAGCCAGCCAGAAACTTCCAAAGCCCCTGGCAGCCAGGCCCTCTCTGCACACAGCAGCTGGTTAAATAAAAATACAGAGAAGGGCAAAGGTCTGACCCTAGCCTTTGCCAGGTGAGCGTTTGCACAGAAGGGCCTCATCCTCACAAAAGGAGAAGCAGCAAGTCCGCCTCTGCTTCCCATCTAAGAAGCAGGAAACAGCCCCACAGCATCTCACCCCCCAGCACCCCAGAGGTGCCACCCCTCCACGCTGGGGAATGATGCTCCCCGCTCACCACCCACCCTGCAGAGAGCATTGCAGCCCACTCAGCCCTTACCCAGAGCCAGGTGCAGCACGGAGAGGCAGGTGAGGCTCAGCAGCAGCAGCAGCAGCAGGGGCCAGAGCAGGGGCAGGGCCAGCCCTCCTCTCTGCCCAGCCATGTCCAGGTGAGCAGGAGCTGACAGACCCCCACAGGCACTGCTCTGAGTGCTCCCCACAGCCCCAGCACTGGGATTTCCAGGTCTCCTTCACCCAGCAGAGGAGGAGCATCCAGGTGGGTCCTTTCACCCTCCAGGTGCTGGCAGCGAGGCAGCAGGTTCCACCTGACACGGACACTCCCAGGGACTGGTGCAATGCCCAGCAAACATCAACTGCACGGCTGGACCCAGAACAGCCACAAAAAGTGGGCAGGACAGGCCACCAAGGCCACCACTACTACAGACCTGGCTCCTGTGGCTGTCCTCTGCCTGCTGTGGGGAGGGTGACAACGGAAAAAAGCCCAGGAATGCTCCAGGCTGCCCGGAACCCCGCACTCCGCCACGGGGGTGATGTTTGGTGGTGGCTCCCAGCACCAACGCCCTCAGGAGACAACAGCCAGCTCTGTCTGAGCCGAGGAGCTGGCCAAGGAACAGGCACGCTCAGATCAGGAAGGGCGTGCCCCAGGCTGAGGGTTTGTCCCCTGGGCTGTCTGTGCAGGCATCACTTCCCCGTGTCACAGCACGGCCCAGGAGCACTGCTGGGGCTGCTTCCTCCTTCTGGGGTCAGGGACAAGAGCAGGCCCTGGGCCAGGTATGGCATTCCACAGGCAGGCAGGCGTGCTGGAGGATTGTCAGGGCATGGCCACCCTGCTGCTGAGCAGCTGCATGGGGGCACTGCCAGGGCACAGGCACACAGAGGCCATGGCCAGGGTGCTGGCACTCTGATGAGGTGCTCTCACACCACAGGCACGGGGCCAGGGTGCTGCAGGTACTCTGTGAGGATACAGAGGCTCTGCTGGGGTACAGGGACACCAGGAATCTGTGCATGGCCAGGGGCACCGGGGCAGGGTACAGTGTCCCTGTCCTGGCTGAGGTGCACAGAGTGGGCTGTCACCAGGATACATCTGCAGTCCCAGGATAAAGGCTCCTCCAAACAGCCACCAGGACACAGCCACAGTGACAGGACACAGATGCCCAGAAAGCCGCACTGACAGGGGACAGCTGCCTGGGGGACTGCAGGGGTACATCACACTCCTTGGGGGTACAGGAGGGTACATAGACTGTCCACATGGGGGGTGTGTACACACAGGCCCAGTGCTGGGGGCACAGCCACATGGCAGTACTGTCACACCACAGCACAGGTCCCGCCCTGGGACCCAGCCACTGGCCTGCAGAGCCTGGAGACCAGGTGGCCCCTGGGGGAAGAAGCCAAGTGCTTTGCTGAGCAAGATGGGAGATGCTGTGGGGATTTGCCACCCTGATCCTGCCCTCCAGGTGCCCTGTGGCTGCACTCACCTGCAGTGTCACTGGGGGTCTCTGGTTCTGTTGGGATGGAAGTACCAGGGGTGGTCTCAGTGACCTCTGTGGTGGTACCAAGGGAGGTCATGGTGTCTGATGGGGTCGTCAAGGGCCCATCTGAAGTGTCTGTCACTTCTGGGGTGGTGGAAGCAGAGGTGGTGCTGGTCCCTGGGGATGTGCTGCCAAGCAGTGTGGTCATGGCTGGCTCTTGGTGGGGGCTGGTACCAAGCGTGGTGCCCACCCCAGTGGAGGAGAGAAGAGTAGAGGTGGAGGGAGGCAGCGTGCTCGTTTCAACTCCAAATGAGCTGGCAGCCAGGGCCGTGCTGGTCCCCACAGACGTGAAAGTGGTAGTCTCATCACAGTTGGGTGTCATGGCCATGGAGGTTGGAGTTGGTGTGCTGGTGGTGGTGAGCCCCAGCCCTGCTGGGGTGGTGCTGGTGGTGGGTTCCAGCCCTGCTGGGGTGGTGCTGGTGGTGGTGAGCCCCAGCCCTGCTGGGGTGGTGCTGGTAGTGGGTTCCAGCCCTGCTGGGGTGGTGCTGGTGGTGGTGAGCCCCAGCCCTGCTGGGGTGGTGCTGGTAGTCGGTTCCAGCCCTGCTGGGGTGGTGCTGGTGGTGGTGAGCCCCAGCCCTGCTGGGGTACTGCTGGTGCTGGGTGCCAGCCCAGGTGACACAGGAGCGCTGTCAGCTCTGCTGCCCCTTGCCTGTGGTGTGGTGATGTTGGAGGCTGCCAGGCTGCTCTGCTGAGCTGTAAAAGCACTGGGTGTGAAGGCATCCATTGGCATCTCTGGGGTGGAGGTTGCAGGATGAGAGGAAGGGAAGGTGGCTGCAGTGCTTGAGCTGGTGTTGGACAGTGGTGCCATGGTCTCTGTGGGTGTCAAGGAGGTTGGGAGAGTCAGGGGTGCAGGGTTTGCCATGTGGTCCCTGCAAAGAGGTGGGAGACAGCACACAAGGGCTGGCAGTGAAAGGCTGGGACCACAGCTGTGCTGGGGATGGTGCAATATTATTGCCACCATGACCTGCCCAAGTCTTGCATCAGCCATGGATCATCAGGAGTGGGGATTCCCTGTCCTGCATGGATCAAGCACGTGGATTCCCTGAACAGCAACGTGACAATCAGCCAGGCTGACCACATAAATCCCCAGCCTGACAAAGCAGGAACAAGCCATGGCCATTGCTGGTTTCGGGACAGAAACTCCTCTGGGCGCCAGTCCTAAGACCCATTCCACCATCTTCACCCGTCCCTGGAGGAAGTCAGACAAACCCGTCTGACAGGAAGAGCCAAGCAGGAACTGGTGACCATGAGATGGTCTGGAAGTGCAGCAGCAGCAGTTTAAACAAACCCTCTGTGCTGCAGATAGTCAGGAACTGATAGCAGTGGGTGTAAATAATGGCAATGGGGGAATGCTTTGTGGAACTAGCCCCACAAAGAACAAATCCCAGCCTGCAGCTCAGGGCATGTCCATGAGAGATCTGTTGCAACCCACAAAAGCTCTGGGAGGGGGTTGAGGGGTGCAGCAGGAGGGGATCTACCGCTGTAGCTCAAGGCTCTCAGGAGGCACAAGCTGCAGGTTTATTCCCAGTGCTCCACTCAAGACTGCTCTTACTTTGCATCAACTGCAAATGTTGGGATGGCATTTGAAGGTCTCCAGGCCTAGTACCTCCCAGTGAGGTTGCCATCTGGGCAGGGCCTACTGGGCAAGTTGTAGGAAAGGCAATGAGCCCAGCAAGGACCAAGGCTCAGCAAGGGGGTCCAGCTGAGCCTAAGCTCTTTTCTCCTCAGATGGAGACCCACATCAGAGGCAAAGAAATAGTGCTTGTTTCTTGTGTTCTATAAAGCCTGCCCTGTTTGCTCACTAGGACAGGGATCTTGGAAAGCAAGCAGCACCCAAAGTGTTTCACCTCTGTGGGCAAAGTCACGCCAGGGCCAGCCACCACCCTGGAGTACAACACTCCTCACTCACTCCCCACCCCATGGATAGCTCCACACACCGCTCAGCCCTTACCCAGTGAGAGATCCAGCACAGCGAGGCTCAGCAGCAGCAGGGGCAGCCCTCCCATGCCCCGAGTCATGTCCAAAGCCAGCGCCCCAAGGCCTTGCAAGGCGAAGGACCCGAGGACACAGGGCGTGAGGAAGTTACCAACAGGGAACTACGCTGCCGAGTGCTGGCTGGAGGTAGTTGGAGCCGCTTCCTTGTTCCCGGGCGGACGGAGGGGAGGCACCAGCGGGCACGGACACCCCTCCCGGGGCAGGTGCAGCGCCTTGGGCGCGCCGGGGCCATGGGAGCAGCACCTGCGCCGGTGTGCGGGGGGCGGTGCCGGTGGCGGAGCCGCGCCCCTCGGGACACGGCCACGCCCGTGGGCACGCCCTTAGCGCCCGCCCCGGCTTGTGTAATACTCGGGGCCGCGTGGCTGCCAGCAGGGATCGGGATCGGGATCGGGATCGGGATCGGGATCGGGATCGGGATCGGGATCGGGATCGGGATCGGGATCGGGATCGGAACCGGAACCGGAACCGGAGCCCGAACCCGGAGCCCGAGCCCGGAGCCCGAGCCGAGGTATGGACACCAGGAGCGGATCGGGCCGGGGACCGTAACACCGTTATTCCCCGGTTCCCAAGGACCAGCACGGGCAGGGGACCGGCATCCCCCGGGCTCTGGGGGCGGGCGGGGCCGGGATTCCCGAGGGAGCGCGGGAGCTCAGCCCGGCCTGTGTTCCTCTGGCAGCGCAGCCACGCTGCTCCGGGCGGCGCTGAGGATGCGGCGGGCACGGGGGAAGCGAAAGGCCGAGGCCACGGAGGTGCCGTGCGTGTCTCGGAGGAGGACGGAGGCAGAGGAGGCGATACAGGAAGCCCGTCGGAGGGCGGCCCCGTCCGTTCGAGAGTTCAAGTACAACAAAAAGCGGGTTCGCCTTGTCTCGCAGGGCTCGGACCTGAAGGATGATGCTCGGTGCATCCTTTACTGGATGTGCCGGGATCAGCGAGTGCAAGGTGAGAACCAGCCGGTGGAAGGGGCTCCCAGGGGTGGTAAAAGCATAGTCCCTCCTTCGATAACCTTGGTGCTGGCCCCACCTCTACAGGGGGGTCTGAGGGGAAACTTCCTGTGAAGCCCCATCCCCATCCTATCGGTGAAGCACCCTCCTGACGCTGCCCTGCGTATTTTCCCCAGATAACTGGGCTTTCCTCTATGCCCAGCGCCTGGCCCTCAAACAGGAGCTGCCTCTGCACGTCTGCTTCTGCTTGGTGCCCAAGTTTCTGGAGGCCACCATCCGCCACTACAGGTTCATGCTGAGGGGCCTGCAGGAGGTAGCAGAGGTACAGCCAGGGGATGTCCGTGCTGGGTGGGACAGGGCAAATGGGGAAAGGGGGAGGCAGATCCATCCCTTCAGCAGATGGTGCTTGGGTAGGGCTTGCAGAGCCATGAACTGTCCCACAGCCATTTCCCTGTCGCTGCAGGAGTGTGCAGAGCTGAACATCTCCTTCCACTTGCTGCTGGGCTATGCCAAGGATGTGCTGCCCACGTTTGTGACAGAGCATGGCGTGGGTGGGCTGGTGACAGACTTCAGTCCCCTCCGCCTCCCCCGGCAGTGGGTAGAGGACGTCAGGGAACGCTTGCCAGAGGATGTGCCATTTGCACAGGTGGGTGCCAGCACTCTGGGAATGGAAAACTGGCTGGTCAGGTGTGGGATAAACTTGTCTCCTGTGTCTGACTTGAGCAGAGAGCATGTGTATCATGTTGCCAGGATTGTTTGCTTCTCACACCCTTCTCCACGGCTTTGCTCCCAGGTTGATGCCCACAACATCGTGCCCTGCTGGCTCGCCTCCCCCAAGCAGGAGTACAGCGCCAGGACCATCCGGGGCAAGATCCACGCTCAGCTCCCCGAGTTCCTCACCGAGTTTCCCCCTGTTGTTCGTCACCCACATCCACCCTCCTGCCCAGCAGAGGTACCAGCAGGAGACACTGAAACCCATTCATGGGCAGGTCTCAGAGTGTTTCATAAGTCCTTTGTGATCCTGGGAGGGGTTGGCAGGGAATGAGGACAGTGGCCTGCCTGAGGTCACACACAGATTGTCTGGAGATGAGGATGCCCTGGGGAAAGGGAGGTTCCCACCTCATTCATTCAGTTCCCACATCTCTGCCATGCAGAGGGCTAGTTAAAAGGAGGAGGCTGGCATGGACTGGGGACTTTGCTGGTTGGGGACATAGCATTCAGGTCACCCCTCACTGAAGAGGTTCTGCAGATGCACTCACTGCTTGGTTGCCACCCAGCCCATCGCTTGGGAGGCCTGTTATTCCAGCTTGCAGGTGGACCACACCGTGAAGGAGGTGGAGTGGGCAACCCCTGGCACAGCTGCAGGGATGGCTGTGCTCAAGTCCTTCATTGCAGAGCGGCTGAAATCCTTCAGCAGCCACAGGAATGATCCCAACAAGGCGGCTCTCAGCAACCTCTCCCCGTGGCTTCACTTCGGTGAGTGTCCCAGGCTTCCCAGTCTGCAGCAGGACTGAGCATTGTGGCTTGGACCAGCAGCCTGACTTGGTGCTTCCCCATGTCCCCAGGCCAGGTTTCCACCCAAAGAGCCATCCTGGAGGTGCAGAAGCACCGGCGCAGTTACAAGGACTCAGTGGATGCATTCGTGGAGGAGGCTGTGGTGCGGCGGGAGCTGGCTGAAAACTTCTGCTACTACAATGAGAACTACGACAGTGTGCAGGGTAACATCCTGGGTCACATGGGCCGTGCTGGGTACCCAGCTGCTCACTCCAACTTGGCAATCCCAGTTCTGCTAGGAGAAGGGCTGTGGGGGCACTCATGTCCCAGCATTTGGTCTCTTCTGGAGGTAGGACAGAAGCTGATGAGTGCCCTCTTCAAGACTGGTGCCTCCAGGGCACAGTGCCCTCAGTAGCCTGGATCTCAGGACCCTGCAGAACAGGTTGCTCAGTGTTGCTCCTCATCTCTTGCTTACAGGTGCCTATGACTGGGCACAAACCACCCTGAAGGTCCACGCCAAAGACAAGAGGCCTTATCTGTACAGTCTGCAGGAGCTGGAGCAGGGGACCACACACGACCCACTCTGGAATGCTGCCCAGGTACTGCCCTACATCTTCCCCACAAAATGCTGAGCTTTTTTCTGAGGCATGGAGGTGACCTACCATGGCCTGACCCTCATGGCTGTCTCTCCATCCCTGCAGCTGCAGATGGTCCGGGAGGGCAAGATGCACGGCTTCCTGCGGATGTACTGGGCCAAGAAGATCCTGGAGTGGACACACTCCCCTGAGGAGGCCCTGCAGTTTGCCATCTACCTCAACGACCGCTATGAGCTGGACGGGAGGGACCCCAATGGATACGTAGGCAAGCTGCAGGCTGGGGGCATGGGCTGGGAGGCCTTAGCTCTGGTGGCCAAGGCTGCAGTGGGGGCTCTCTGCAGGCAACTCCAGCCCATTCCGCTTTGCACTCAGATCCCCCTTGCTCCCTGTGTGCCCCTGAGCAAGGGGGAGAGCTGACGCCAGTGTCCCTGTGCCCGGCAGGCTGCCTGTGGTCCATCTGTGGCATTCATGACCAGGGCTGGGCGGAGCGGCCCATCTTCGGGAAGATTCGCTACATGAACTACGCCGGCTGCAAGCGCAAGTTCGATGTGGAGCAGTTTGAGCGTCGCTACGCCCCCACACACTCCCAGCTGTGAGACCCTCTGGGCTGGGCAGATGTGCCTTGGCCCAGCTGCCAGCTTGCAGGGATCACCCTGGGATAGTGAAGGGCTCCCTGTAGCAGCAGCAAGCTCCAGGGTTTTGCAGGTCTTTGCCATCGCCCACTGCTCGAGTTGCCACACTGGGGCAGCTGCAGGAGCCCTTCTGCTGGCACAAGGTTGCTGGCAGCTGTAAGAGCCTATCCTCAGCATGCCTATGCCTGCCAGAAACCTTTCTACCATCAAGGCCTTAGGAGTAGCCCAGGTCATCATCCCCACTGGTAACCACAGCTGCAATTTGGGCTGAGCAGGGTGTTTCTAGGGAAAAGCCCTCAGGAAGAGACTCTTTGTGGAGCCAGTGCTGGGCTGTCATCTTTCAACAGTTGTTTTAAAGTTTACAGTTTTTATCACTTGTGTTGATGGTGTTTATGGGGAGATGCACAACACTGCTGTGAAGGGAGAGCTAGGTGGCCTGGAATGGGGATGCAAGCACAGACAGGGCAGCCAAGGCCAGGCCCCTGTGCCCCTCTGCCAGCAGCAAAGGCAGGCTCTAGAAGGGGACAGACATTACAGAGAGCCCCTCACTCAGTGACTTGTACCTCCTGTCCTGAGTCCAGGGGCAGGCCACAAACCAGATTAATTAGTCATGGGGTAGTGACAATAACCCCCTCCCAGTGACTGCATCACCAGCTACATGAGCTGTCCCTTCCATTGCTCAGCAGCACTCCCTGCCTGCCCCATCACCTCGAGGTGGGATACACACCATTACCCCACCTGAAACAACACAACCAGACTCCTTATTAACATCATTTATTAAGGACGGCATTTTAATTGCTGTGCTGTGCAATAACAATCCCGTTGTGAGGGCTGCAGTTGACGGCCAGGGCAGCCCCCAGCTCTCCCTCCCAGAGCTCCCTGTCGTGGCCAGTTCCAGTGTTAGTTGTAGCAGTCAGTGCTGGGCAGCAGTGTCAGTGCTGGGCACAGTCTTGTCCTGGGGACCTGTGCCAGGTTTGGGAGTCCTGCTGCTTCACACAGTCCATGGTGGAGGGTGGGAACCAGAACTAAGCCAGAATTCCTTCCCTCTTCTCAAAAAGTACTCAGTGCTTCTAGAAAGGGATCTGGGCAGCCTCTCAGCTGCTGTCCCATGACATTAAAGTGCTTAAAACAAAATAGGGTGGATGGAGATGTGCTGCTGAGGCAACTCCAGGGAAGGGGGTCCCAGATCCAAACAGCAGCAGGAGGGCTTGGCTTGGGGACAGGCAAGACCAAGGCAGACCAGCATCTGGCAGCCCCAGGGCTTGCAGAGACAGAGTGAGAAGAAGAGCAGCTGCTCTTCTGGGGAAAAAAAGCAGAAGCAAGACACAAGGCAGTAAAAACCTCAGGGGAGCAAGTGGGGAGCTGAACCCTGCTTTCAGGACTTGGTCAGGATGCTGCAGGCAGGGGAGAGATGCAGCAGCCCAGCCCTCAGCAGCAAGGCTGCAGCCACATCTCCTGGACCCAGCCTCTTCCCCTCTCCCCAACCCAGCCACTCCCTCAGGGAGAGCCCACAGGTCACATCCCAGCCTCAAATCAGGGCATGTGCTGAAAGAGCCACTGCCCCTTGAGGCCTCCTGCCAGTGCATTGCTCTCTGGTCCCTCAACACCCTCCTTGCACGTACACAGGCCACACCACCCTTCCTAAGACCCCACATCCCACCTGTGCTCAGGTGGTGCTGCACATGCTGTGGCTGAAGCATCCCCCCACGATGCAGAGGCACCTCCTCAGCTGGGCACAGAGCTCACCTTGTCCCACTGGGTCTGACCCTGACCCCGCAGAGCTGTCACTTGTGCCAGGTGACACAAGTGCATCAGTGAGGAACCAGTCCTTGGCAGCACCCCAGTGCCAAACCCCTCTCCCCTGGGTATCCCCATTGCAATCAGGCTGCCTGACCATCCCACCACAGCTCAGCTGGGAAGCTTCAAAGCTTTGCCTGGCTCAGGGACCCATCCTGCCCCCAGGGAAGCAGGAGATCCTGCTGGGAGAGGGGACCAGCTCCATCCAGGGGTGAGGAACCAGGAGCAGATAGCCCTGGAGATTTTATACTGCTGAGTCCCAAGCAGATTGCATGCCCCCTAAGAAGGCATTTCAAGCAGCACCTCCTTGAGGGGAACACACAGTTAAAAATACAAACAACCATATTAAAAAATAAAAGTCCAGCAGATTAAAAAAAAAACCAACTAAACAGAGGCTTGGGGATGCAGCTGGAGGGATGAGCCTTCACCTGCATCCTGACAGGTCAAAGGCAGAGAGGCAGCTCCACACAAGGCAGGTTCTGGTGTCACCAGAGTGAAGTCCCATGTCATCCTTAAAGGAGGACATATCTCCCTGGTAGGACAGACAGGCAGCATGAGGAGGAAGTAGGGTCAGAAGCCTCACCATATCCCATGGAGGCAGATTTCTATGGAGCCATGGGGATCTGCCTGCCAAAAGTCCATCAGCACATCCACTTGTGCAGCTGCTCCAGGGGCAATGTCCCTCTGCAGCACAGGGAAATCTGGCATTTTCATCATTGCCACGTCCTCTGCTCTGATTCTGGAGCGAGAGCAACTGCTCTCCAGCAGTGTCCCACAGCACATTTGAGAAAGGGAGCTGTTAAATACACAACCAACCCCAAAACCCACCCTCCCTCCATGCACACAACCCCCAGCAGCAGAATGGAGGATCACAGGACTGAGACCCGATTTCCTCCTCCAAGGAGCAGATGTGACCAGAGCTTCCCAGTATACAGCTGATGAGCAGCAAGTGCTGACCCTTCAGGGCACCCTGCTCAGCTCAGAGCAGGGCACAGGGATGGACAGCACAGCCCTGCTGGGTCCAGCATGAACAACTGCTCAGAAAAGGTCCCTGTTCTGCCTGCAGGACAGGCAGGAGCAGCTGCCTCCAAGCAGCTGCCTTTGCCCAAGCAAAGGCATCAGGGAGTGGGAGCGGCACCTGGAGCAGATCCACATGGTGGAATATGCTCCTTTCCCAGCCCAGCAGTACTGGAAAAAGAAATCCCTTCAAGACAGTGCTCCAGGCCTCCCAGCAGTCCTCATCCCCAGTCCGTGTGGCTCAGTCTCTGGTGATGAAGGCCATGCACATAAACAAACCCATGATCTGCTCCTTGGCTGCAGCATGCTCATGTGGCTGGCCCTGGCTCTGGCTGCTGCAGCTCCCCCTCGCAGTCCGAGCTGTCGGGCTCCGGGCCCTGCCTGTCCAGCAGCTCCCTCCGGGCCTGCAGCCGCTCGCACCGGGGACAGCGGCCGCACTTGAAGCAGGACTTGTGGTAGCAGGCCTTGCACTCTGTGAGAGAGAGCATGGCTGAGTGCTGGTACAGTCTGCCTGACACTCCACACCCCGGGTCCCTCACTAGTTCATGAAGCTTTGGAAGCACAGGAGGGAGGATTTCTGCTCTGCACAAGGTCCCTCCCCAAGCTTTCCTGATACTCCAAGGAAATAGTGACTTTGCCCCAAGTTTTCTCTGGCACTGCACCTGCCAAACCAAGGCTTGCATGTTGTCAGGAGCCATTTTATACCAGTTCAGAGGCTGGTCCCAAGATGTAGGGCCATGCTTTACTCAGCCATTAATACTGGGCATTATCGAGGATGTCCCCTGAAGGGGCCTAGGGACTTCTTATCAGGCAGGAAGGGCACAGAGATAAAGCCTTCAGGCTCTCTCTGCTCTGCAAGCTCAGCTCCAGCCATCCAAGCAGGGCAGGGGAGCTGTGTGCAGGCTGCAGCCTGTCCTGTAACTGCAGCAGGAGAGAAACCAGGGCTCCCACACACCCGATCGCTGCAGTGACAGCCCAGCTGCCCACAGCTGCCAGGGCAGGCAGCACAGAGCGTGGTCAGGAGGGGACCTACATGCTTTACCATGCCACCAAACACTGTGACAATGATGATCTGCTGCTGTTGTAACATTGCAGACACAGGCCATGCACACTGGTCTGGCTGGCTACAGTTCTGTCCCCCTTGCTAGCACAAATGCCACTCAAACTGGATGCAGACCTTGGTGGCCCCAGGGTCTGTCCCCTCCCTGTTTTTCCCCAGTATCTCACCTTCACATGTCCTGCACTTGTTGAGCTCAAAGGGGAAGATGATGTCGTCCTCATTCTGGCAGAACTCACAGATGAAGCCTTTGGCTTGGCACAGCTGGAAGGAAAAACAACGAGGAAAAAGCAGCTAAATGCTTATCTCCCTCCCTGGCAAGTAGGACAGAAGGTAGAGTAGAGCAGGACAGCAGGCCACAGTGCCCTCCTCTAACCATGTGGGACAGCCCTTCCCCAGCATGGAGCACAGGAAGGCTGAATCAACCTGTGTCAGGGGCAGGGGAGAGCTAAAACAGAGTAGCAAATATCCCATTTGTCCTGGGTAGGAGCTCTGTGAAGCAGAGTTAGCATTGAATCAGTTAATTTGGTGGCTGCTCTGCACACCAAAGCCTCCCCATCAGTTATCTTTGCAGCAAAGCCTGCTCCCAAGGCTGCTCCCAAGGGTCCAGAGCCATGCAGAAGGCAGGAGAGAAGGCCTTACCATGCACTTGTCAATGTGCAGGCTGCCTGCCTTCAGGAGCTCTGTCAGGCGAGGCATCAGGTCCCCTTTCTTGATGGCACTGAAGTCACTCAGCGAGTAGAGGTGCAAATCCTCTGTCAAGTGGCCAGGCACTGTGTCAAAGGAGTCCAGGAGGCTGCAAGGACAGAGAAACCAGAGCTCAGAGCAAAGTGACTCCAGTAAGACCCCTCCCTTCTCTCCTTATGCTTTCTCTCCCCCTCCAGGCCCCCCTCTCCCCAGAGCTCAATGCACAAGCTGCAGATTCCCAGTGCAAATTGCCTGGGACAGAACCAGGACAGCAGAGCAGCCCAGCACTCACTCTTTAGCCAGCCGGCACGTCTTGAACATGTTCTTCATGTGGAAAAGCTGGATTCGCAGCAGCTGGAGAGGAAGGGGGCACAAAGAATCAGGAAACAGAGCATGGTCCTTGCCCAAGCAGGTCTGCCCCATTCCCTGTGCTGCTGAAATAGCTGCTACTCCTCAGCTGCTGCTCCCCTGTTTCCAAAGTGTTTACATCACACAGGGCAAGGTGAGCACAACCATCATCATCTGCTCCAGCAGATAAACTGAAGCCCAGCTGGATACCAGCCAGAAATTCCTATTTGATTTTCTTATGAAATTGACATTCCTATGCCACTGAAGAAATCAGAAAAGGTGAATAGAAAGACACAGTGATGAGATTTTAAGCCTCCAAAACTGAAGTATCTGCTTCTCCCCAGCTTCCCTGAAATACAGCTTAGAGCTGGCTGCCATCCACCTCACCCAAACTCCACTCAGGAAGGCACAGAAAGGGTCTTACCCTCACTTGGTTGAGAGCCTTCACTTTCTGGTACAGGGCAGGATTGATAGCTTGCACGTTGAAGAGTGGGTCACTCCAGATCTTGCTCAGCAGGTCTTTGGAGAAGTTGCTCACGTAGTACTTGCTGAAGTCCCACTTGCGCAGGATGCGGCTGGGGATGACAGTCTGGGCATTCTCATGGCAGCACTGGCAGAAGTACTTGCCCAGGTACTCGCAGTACCGCAGCCGCTTGATGTAATCTGGCCAAACGCAGGCAGACAGGCAGGGTCAGCACAGGCACGGCCTCTGCTGCGCTGCCAGCACGGCTCAGCATTTCCCATAAGCAAAGAAAGTGTGCCAGAGTGCTCAGTACTGGGGTCTGCAAGCACCCTCTGACTGCAAAAGCCTTTGGGACCAATAGTCCAGTCTCGTGCAACCACATCTACCTACATATTCAGGGAAGAGCTCTGCAGCTGCAGAATTTGCTGGGAGCTTGAGGACCCAACATAAGCCTCTGCCTTACAAGAGTCAACATCTGAAATGCCCTCTGAAGGACAAACTGACTGCTCTTTGCCTCCACCAGCTCTGTGACCTCCTAGAAGAGAAGGCTCCTCTGTGGATGGTGCACACCAACGTTCAGGCAGAGCTGGCAAAGGCAATATAGCACTGTTCCAGGGACCTTATGCTGTGCTCTACCATTACCAACTCACTCAGCATCTTCCCACTTGTTTACAGTTCCCCACCACTCTCCAGCTCAGGTCAGGCTCCCAACACTCACCAGGATCAGTCCGGATGCCACAGCCCGCACACCGGTAATTCTGCTTGGCCACAGCCACCTTTCTCCTGCCCAGACACAGAAGAAAACATGCATGACCCAGCCCTGGTGGTACCTGGCACCAGAAGATGGGTACCAGCACAGGCCTGGGAGGTTTGTGTGGACAACACACCCAAGGGAAAAAGCCCCACTATGTCCCAAAGGCACTAACCCCAGGCACTGCCTCCATCTCACCATCTCACAGTGGTGACCACCGTGAATTTACCAAGATCAGAGCAGGGAAACCCCAGCAACCAGAGGATAAGCATCCTTGGTGTGGATGGGAAAGGGATGGAAAGGGCAGGTCCCCTGAGAGCCCCCAGCCACACGGGTCCTTACGCTGGGGCCAGGTGAACATTGAAGATGATCTGCGGCCGCGGCGGGGCCCACTCCAGGTTTCCGCGCACCCGAATCCTCAGCTTGTAGATGTCAGCGTGCTCTCCATCGTCGGGAGAGATAGGCAGAGAGTCAGGGATGGGCAGCAGCTGGGAGAGGCAGGCAAGAGGGTCAGATCCCTATCTTGAAGTGCAAAGGCAGTGCACCTGGCTGGACAGCCAGAAACCTGCAACCGCAGCCCTCCGAAAAACTGCCAGGCACCAAGCGCCCCTCCACCTGAATTGGGGGCTGAAGAAGGGGACCTGGACACTGCTGTAGGAGGCTGCATCCATCTCCAAAGCCCAGATAAACCCCCTCCTCAAGCTCCACAAAGAGAGCACTGGGACAAGCAAAGCCCCCTCAGCAGTGCCCTGAAGCTGAGGGTTCAGGGAAGATCAAATGCAATCAGTGAGAGGAACTCACAGCCTTACCTTCTGTGGGGCGTCATGCTCAGGGACCAGCCACTCCAATTCAGAGGCAGCTGGGAGCTGCATGCCCTCAAACTGCTTCAGCAAGCCCATGGCCACCGCCTCTGCCGAGTTTGAATTGAGGAAGGAGTGGGATCTAGACAGCAAAGGAACTGTTAGTACTGGATCTCACAGCTGTGGCCTCCTTGCAGCCCCATGCCAGTCCCAGCTCAAGTCAAAGATCCTCCCCTCAACTCTGGTACCTTAATTCTGCACCGCTTAAAGTTAATACACATGATTGATTTCTGTCTTTGAAAATGTGCCCAAGCAAAGCTGGCTAATGGCACCATAACAACTGTTCAGAAGAGCGAGCTCAACACTCAATTCACTTGGCAAAACCTATGCCTGTTCACAGAGGAAGCTGCAAAGGGTCAGCCAGTGCCTGTGTAAGTCAGAAACAACTGCTCTCCCAGTATGAACCTACCCAAGCAGTTCCCAACCATGGGCACAGCTTTGTATTTCACCACACAAAGCAAAGGGGTTCCCACAGAGAGAGGGAGAGGGGGAAGGAGGACGGGAGGGATATGTACTCCAGTGCAAAACAGAAACTGATGCACATGGAAGAGCAGAGCTGGGCAGGAAAGAGAACATGGTACCAAGATGTATCACCATGAGGCTGAAGACGTACATGGAGTCCGAGGAGAGAAAGGACTTCCTGCTGGAGTCTGGGTTCCTCTTGATGTCTGCATCTGAATCACAAACAGACAAGGTGGAACAGATGGGACAGGGCCAGGGATGCACTCACTTCAAACCAAAGCTTCAAGGTAAAACTCATCAAGCTGTTCAAAAGCACGAGAACTACAGCATCAACTTCTACCAGTGGCACTGAGCAGCAAGGAGGGGTGCAGTCTAATCAGCCAGCTGTCAGAACTACCAGGGAAAGGCATGGTGGGGTGCTGTGAACAGCCTGAAGTTTGGGGGAGACAAGTGGCTGCTGGTACAGGTCACACACACCAAGTCCTAGCAGTAACATGGCCTGAAACAGAACACACACAGAACACAGGAGCCTGGAGAGCAGGACTGCAGGGTTAGCAAGAAGGTTTAGTAGCTCTCTACACACAGTATAGATGCTGGAAGGGATTAGCAATGGGTTGCAGAGCCCTTCTCTCTATTTGACTGTAACCTGTAAGATCAGACATTGGCCATGGCACAGTTTGTCAGTGACTGCACAGCCAGGGCTGGCAGCCTGTGCCCAGCACTGCCCAGACACAGCAGCACCCCTGCAGAGAAAGGGCCAGCAGCCATGGGGCCAGCCCTCTGCACAGGTCACAGACTCATCTACTGAGGAGGGAGGGGTCCAAGATAAGGTGCAGGACACTGCAGTCCTGCTCCCTACACCCCTCAATCAACTCCCAAAGAGCCCTGGGCTGCCCCACAGGTTGGGTACCAGGCAGAACCCAGTGGTACCTTCACCACTCATCATTCTTTTACTCCAGCAGGTTAAACCCTAACAGGGAATCCATCTCAACAGCAGAAAACCCCTATGTCAGGACAATTCCAGTCATACAACACAGACAGAAGCAGGCAGAAACCTGCTTCATGGCAGATAAGGCTCCCAGGAAAGGGAAGAAGGTATGTAAGGGGAAAGTACTACAGGCCAAGGCCAAAGCCACAACCTTCATCCCAGTAGGTGTGCTGTTTTGTACCTCTGGGGAGCTCTAGGAATGGCCTACAGTGACCACACTGCCCCCAGACAAAAGCCTGTAGCTTCCCCTGCCCCTGTGCCTGGCATGGGGAGGCAGAGCTCAGGGTCCCTGCTCCTGTACCCCAAGCAGGCTGACTAACACAAACCTGCAGAGAGCCCACAGGATCCCAGCCAGGCCCCAGCTGCACACTGAGGCCAAGGGAATCAGAGCCTGTGATGCAAGGGAATCACAGCCTGAGCAAAGAGTGTCCCCTACCCCAAGCTTCTCTACAGAGAGCAGGACTGCCCTAACAACAAAGGGAGCAAGTCCTGCTAATTTACAGACTCACACTACTGGAATTTAGCTTGGACATTTGACCTTCATTGTTTGACATCCAATGCTAAAACAGGCAAAGGAAAGCATCCTAATGTTAAGGAATCCACATATCTACATCATGCACACTGAATTCTAGCTGCAGAAAACAGGAAATTCAGGCAAACACCCTCACTACCTTGTAGGGCACCAGCCAGACACACCTGCCATGCTCTGGTGCCTTCTGCTCTGCACAGAAAGGTCCTGCATGGTCCTAGACTACGATGGAGCACATGGGGGCACACACAGCACAGAGTGGGCCAGGTGCTATGGGGAGGCAGAGCCAGCACACTCAGGCATTGACATGGTCTCAGAGATGGCAGAGGCAGCCAGATCTGACTCTAGGCTTTCAGGGGAACTAACACTGGGATCCTAACACTGCTCGCTTCCCAACATTAACTGCAAACACTTCCCAAATCCTCATTAGCTACCCAAAGCACCTCTGCTGCCAATGCTATCAAGAGGGATAGTCCCCAGGAAGTTTGTGAACAGCCCCCAAATCTAAGGACATCATCCCACACCCATGTGCCAGCCTCAGCCAGGATCACAGACTGGTCTGTGAACACAACAGGGCTGACAGGAAAGACCTGAGCACCAGCAAACCCAGCAGGAGCAACGTGCTGGTGCTGAACACCTGACAGTGGAGATCAGCAGCAGCCCAGGAGACTGTTCCCTTGCTAAAGCAAACAGGGAGCACATGAAGGTTATTTAAACACTGCCAGCAGACCAGACCTAGTACTACTGTAAACAATAAAAACACTAAGCTGCATGTGATCCCAGTGACCAAAACCTCCAGCATGAACAAACTGCCTGTGCCCTGTCTGATGTCACTACTTCTCCCTCCAGAACTTCTTTCTAGAAGGATTCCACTCAAAGTCAAGTCTGAGCATGAAACTCAAGGAAGTCTTTGCTTCAGATCAAAGCTGTGGCATGCCAGCTCTGCCAAGTCAAGCAGGATAATGCTCTCCAAGGCACTTGGGATGGAGACCTGGTCCCCCATTGAAGAGGACTCTGCTCTTATTCAGCCCAGGCTCAACCTTCAACATCTACAGAGCTTCACTGTCCTGTGAAGTCCTACCCCAGGCAAGACATGTCTTCACACAGCAGGCATTTTGATATATCCAAAACACTGCATGGCAAAATGCCCTGGGGGATGGAGCCCACAGCAGAACTCCTCTGAGTCCACTCTACTCAATCCTCCACAGCTTTTCTTGCTGACATCTGGATGATACTGGAACAAATTCCCAGTTGTGAACCAGGCAGATTTGGAAGAAGTGTGCCCTGCACACACACACACACCTCGCACACACGCGCGCGTGCCAGGAGCACTGCAGGGTACCTGAGAACAAGGAAGCCATTGACACTGAGAGGCCGTTCTTGGACATTTGAATCAGGTTAGATCCATCGTTACCATCTGTATGACATGGTGATGACAAAACAGTTGACTTCAGTGCTTCAGCCAGGCCAGAGAGAAAGGGCATAAAACAAGAGCAGCACTCACACAAGGAGAGCCCAGAACTGAATTCACACACTCCCTGGGCTACAAAACTGAGCTCAAAACCTCACCCTCATGGACTGAAAGGAGAGGGTGCTGTCAATAGTGAGGAGACAAGAAGTTTAAAGCTGAAGACTGGACAACTCCATCTTCTTTTTAAAGTAAGAGAGATGGAGGTACTGCTGAGAAGTAAGTCATCCACTTCAGAGGATGAACAAGGCTCTGAAGGCCAGGGACTTGGGCTGGTCTCCTCTGGGTGATAAGCTCACCACCCAAGCTGCCAGGAGCAGAGATTACAGGTATTGCAGGTTGGGATGTGACCAATAGCCACCATCCCAGAGGTAAGTAGTCAGAGCTCCTTCTGCCTGGAGAGGAGAAGAGAGGATGGTAGCTCTCCCACCTCTCTAGCTGTGACCACAGTTATGTGTACCAGGAAATGAAATGGAAACCACCTACCAGCCAGAGGCACAGAATGTTACAGGGTTACAGAAGATTTTGAAGGAAAGTCATGCCACCACATGAGGGAAACTGATTGCTCTGCTTATACATTTGTTTGGGAAAAGCCATCCTGAAGGCCAGAGGGACAGAGTCTTCTTCAGCAGGACTGACCCCAACACAACCACACCAGGAAGTCTGTTTCTATGAAAGAAGCCAAGACAGCCATTCCCTCCTACCTCGGATCTCATACTCTTCCACATCCTCGGCAGAGCCAGAGTCAGAGAGCCGCATGGAGCCGTGGGAGCTGAACTGGGACCCACTGTCTGTTGCCACGAGACCTGCGAGGAAGGCAGCACAGCCAGGTCACCAGTGGAAGTGCTCCAAAGGGGCACTGACAGCTGTGGGAGATGGGGATAGCCAGGTATGGCCAGGAAAGGAGGGATGGAGCTCAAAGATGGAAAACACTACAGGTTCAGAATGAAATGACATTCCATTACTCAGTGCCAGCAGTGTTATCAATGGATGGTATCTGTCACATTATGGTCTTCAATAGCAGCAGTTTCACACATCTTGGCACCACCTTGGTAGCAACTGAACTGTTTCCAAGGAATGGGCAGGAAGGCAGGCAGCTATAGGATAGGCAATGGACAGAAAACCCACATCCCACTAGCTGATGAGCCCAAAACACATCACCCACTGTCTGAGCCCAGCTCCTGGCAGGCAGGGAACAGGTGCCTGGTGCGGATCTGCTGGCGCCGAATGCGAATCTTTTGTTTAAGCTCCTGGATCTCCTTGTCACTGTCTTCCTCCTCCTCCTCCAGCTGCCGGCTCATCATGTTGCATTTCATCAGCTCAATGGCAGCGATCAGGGACTCTGAGATGCTGAAGTGGGCGTTCTCCTGCAAGAGCAAAAGCATTCAAGGCTATGCCTTGGACAAACTAGGAAGACTTGGTAAAATTTTGCTCCCCACCTATGCCAGGAGAGAGTTTATTACTCATGGATGGTGGCAGAAAGATGTTAATCCTTGTCAAAATATGACTCTTCTATCAGTACCTAGAAAACAAGGCCTTCTTGGGCATCAGAATACTCACAAAATACAAGAGGCATCCTACAAAGAGAATGTGCAACACATCCTCTCTGGGGGGTCAGCACACAGCCCTGAGGGGCCCTAACATGTTGCAAAGCTGCCATGTATATGACAGATGGACAGATCCCAGCTACCAGACACTACCAAGGAGCTCAGCCTTGCAGTTCTGTGCACAGCTTTACAACAGGCAATACCATGGCATTATCCTCCCCATGGCAGGAAGCATCCCTGAACCTGCAGTAAGATACATTCCCTGAAGCACACAGGCTGCTGCTGCTTCCCTCACCTTCTCCAGGTCTGCACAGCTGCCGAAGTCCTGCTCAGAGAGGTAGCTGATGAGGGACTGCCCTTCAGAAGGTCTCCTGAACATCCCTTCCCCTGAGCTCAGGTACTGCCCAGAGTCTAGAAATGCAAGAGACACAGGTATGAGGGAAGAATCTGCTATCTCCGTGCCACCAAGTCCTGCCAGCACCCTGCCAGCATCCCACAAGCAGGTGCCAGCGCTTGAGGACACTGCAGCCCATGGAGGAAGCTGACCAGGACTGAGTGTCCCCACTGGGGCTGGCTGTACTCACCATACTCCACGTAGAGGGAGCTGGGTGTGCTCAGTTCACTGCTCTGCGTGGAAGCAGAGACCGGCCCTCTCCCTCCACCTGGATCACCATGGGACTCTGGAAGGGAAGATGACACCAGGCACACGTCAGTACCTCAGAGGTGCCCTGCCACTGCACAGGGTGAAATGAAAGGGGCTTGGCATCACACACACAGGCACAATGGGTGGAAATAGAGACATCTTCCTGCTCCATGCCACAGCTGAGGGCAAGCCCAGGAGGAGACAAAACTAGAAAGGCATTTCAGGCAGTAAAAGGGGAATGAAGGAGAGAAGATCATGAGAGACATGGAACAGTCACATCCTGAGCCTTCCTCTGTCTACCCCAGAGTTGAGTTGGGGGACACAACAGGCTCCAGCAAGTACCTCTTGCCAGCCCTTTCTTCCTGAGGGAGCATTCTGAGGGCAGAGTTATCCCCCAGAATAGAGAACAGGAGACACAGGGATACATGAGCCACCAAAGGATCTGTGGGGGTCCCTGCAGGGGACACCAGTGTAAGGAGGCATCTGAAGGACATGCTCCTGCTCCACTGCAAGCCAGCCTCCCCACACACAGCGCTGGAGCCTGGCTGCAGTGCTCAAGGTGACCTCCACGGGCTGCAGGCAGGGCTCTGCCCCTCGCACGCACCGTGGTGCAACTCCTGCCAGACTGAGCCAGTGGAGACCGCCAGGAGCTGGCCTGACCACAGACCAAGAACAGGTGGTGCTCTACAGAGAGCCATGGCCCCAGGGAGCACCTGGATAGAGTGCCTGGGTGACAGAGGACTGCTGAAGGAGACTGAAAACACCTTGCCTGAGTGGGAGGAGCATACAGCTCTGGATACAGGGCAGGTGCCAGCTGACAATCAGAAGGGCAACCATGTCCTTTCAACCTCCCACTCACGTTTGTTCCCAGCTTTGTGCCATAACTGATATGGCTGGAGGCCTCTGAGCCCACCAATACCAGCCTCTCCCTGTCAAGGCCATGAAGCAGCAGTCACCAGGATGGAGCCTGGGAACAACCCACCTCACAGGCTGGGAGACAAGAGACTTGTCAGGGTAGGAGGCTCTCACAAGCTACTCACTGCAGCCTGAGAGGGTGCCCTGCAGCCACCTCAACACGGAAACCACCTATGGGGTTGATGCCTGGGGATGCCACATACAACAGAGCCTACTGCTGAAAGGTTAAGTGAGGCAGTGCTCAGCATCATCTCTTGGAGCAGGACACAGGGCTGGACCCATCTCTCTGAACACCCATCAGCCCCAGGGAGGAGCCTTCCCAGACACAGAACCCTCAGCATCCAGATGTGAGCTCGACAAACCCAGTGCCACTGTTCACTGGATGCAAAACAAAACAGCCCATTCTGTTGTTGAGCTGCTGACTTTTTCTGCACATGGGCCAAAGGGATGGCAGCACCCCAGCATTTCTGCTTGGGGTAAAACCTGCCCTGAGCCGAAAAGATCATCCAGAGTCTCAACTGTGGGTACATACACTGGAAATCAGTCAACATCAAACCTCCCTTTGTCACAGAAGATCCATGAAATAAAAGGAGAAATTAGATGTCCAAGCCCATGTTTGGTTAGCTGCCAGCCCTTATTCACTAGGTAAGAGAGGAAACCTCTCCTGGCTTCCAAGGCAGTGGGTGGAGGGAAGGGCAGGGATGCAGCTCAGAGACTTGGTGGCCAGCACTCCTAACGCCATGCAGGGGAGCTGGAAACACTTCTGGGGCTGGGCCACTGCTTCCACAAACCAAGCTGGGATCTTCAGTCAGGCCACATGCATAAACCAGACCACACTTCAAAGCATCAGCTGGGACACAGCAAAGAAAGATTTTTTTTTTGGTTTTCTAAATGAACACTAATGGATTGATGGCAATCCTGAACTTGATGCAATGATCACTAATGAAGGGCTGTTATACTGGCTCCCAAACCTGCCACTGGATCTTCTATTATAATGGTGATATCCCTGAGGCCTCCTGGGCAGACAGAGGAGGAGAAGGGCAGCGTTAAGGGAGAGAAAACAGAGACAGACTGGTTACTACTCAGCAAGGTCCTCCACTCCTCCAATGAAGGCAGCATCAGGACAAACTCTCACAAACTGGTTGTCCCCTCACACCCCAGTCTCTCCATCCCCATGTACTCACTCAAGACCACAGGAGAACCCCGCAGGTTACCAGTGGGATGACATTCTACCAGTAGGATGAGCCCAGGTCCCAGTCCCATATCCCAGCCAAGCAAGCCCAGTAAAGAACAGCTGATGCCACAGCACTGCTGCCATTTTCTAAGATTTTAGTAAAAGCTGGCAACACCACTAACAGTTCCAGCCCAGGGCATTCTGGGAAGCAAGATGTCATCCCATCATTCCAGTGTAGAGCTGAAAAGCTAAGGGAAAAGACCAACCACTTGCCCACTGTCCCTGTCTCCAACGTGATCCATGGAATCAAGGGGGTGGCCAGCACCAGCTTTCTGGTACCAGGGACTCCCACGCCCAGAAGCCATCCCAGAAAAGCTGTCCCATTACCATGCAACTTCCCAGAAGTCACGTTGGTGTCAGAGTGTGAGCGCATATGGCTCTTCTTGAGGATGCCCTGTGGAGCTGAGGACTGTCCCTCTGAGAAGCTGGACCGGCGCAAGAGGCTCAGGCCCCTGCTGCCACCTCCGCTTGCCCCCTGCTCCCCCAGGGATGAGACTGAGTCCAGCTTCTGGGAGCTGCTGGAGGAGAAGAGTTTAGAGCTGCTGCTCTTGGTGCTGCTGGTGCTGGTGCTGCTGCACGCCCGGCCCCGACGGCCCAAGTTCCCAATGGCCAGGTACTCTGGCCCGTCATTGGCATCACTCTGTGGATCATCCTGACTCCCTGTCCAAGGATCCTCGCTCTGGCTGGTGGTGCTGGAGCTCATCTCGCTGGCTGGAGAGAAGGGGTCTTTGGGTGAGGAGACGTGGAAGCGGGTGACAGAGCTGGGCTGCTCCAGAGGGGACCTGCCCTCGCTGAAGGAGGAGGACCGGGTGGACGGGCAGCGCTCCTGGGGCTGGCTGGAGGTGGAGCTGACACAGGAACTCACTGGTCTCCTGTCTGGACAGAGGCAGGAGAATGATTTCACACACTGGCACAAGGATGTCCCCTATATCCTATGGCTATAAGCTTGTGGCTTCACACCAACACGCCCGCCCCACCACAGGCAAATCCCTCCCTCCCATCATGGGCAGAAGTCTTCCATACCCATCCACCCCAACAGATACATAGGCAGATAAAAAGATAAAGTCTTTTCTGGGTCTACCCTGAGCTCCCCAGCCTACCCTTGATACCTGAGAGGCCAGAGGAGGCTGGATGCTGGAGGCTGGAGAAGGACCCAAAGCAGCGCTGCTGAGTGCAGGGGGCAGCAGGGACGCACGGGGATGCAGGAAGGGCAGTCAGACTCTGACTCTTGGTCACTGGAGATGGATTGTCACTCTTCCTGGTAAGCTGAAGAGAGGTGGCATCATCAATAAATCAGCATCTATTGGCCTACATGTAGCAGCAACAGAAAGGGATCAACCTGCAAATGCCAGATCACCAACCACAAATGATGCGGCGGCCCTGGGAGCACGAGGGTGGGGAGGGAAAAACACGGCAGCACAGAAGGGAAGCAGCTCTTTGTTCACAGCTGCAGGACAGATTCCCACTGGGAAATTACCAGGCTCTCAGTGAAATGATCCAGGCAGCCCAGCGCTCCTGGCAGACGGCTCTGGTGTCCCTCAGCACTGTGCTCACACATGTCTCTTGTCCCAGCAGAAGGCTCTGACGCGCACAGGGATGGCAGTGACGTGCCGGCCAGCTGAAAGAACACAGCTCCTATTAACAAAGCCTCACTAATTGCTCTCTTTTGGGGACTCTGTGCAAAGAAGGCAGCTGCTGTTTCTGTCCTCTGGAGAGGGGCAGCTGGTGCAGGGCTGCACAGGGGGTCACTGGCTTGAGCAGGAGTTGGCACCCAGGTGTCCTGGGGTGTTGCCCATCCCCTCAAAAGCATGACTGTCCGTCATGACCAGGCAGCTCTGCATGCTGGCCCTGAAGCCTGGGACTATTGGAGAGGGCTTTAAAGGTGCCTCTTACAAGGAACTGGTCCTCAGATCCTCTACTCAAATCCTTGGTGCAAGCCTGGACCAAGGTGCTCCACTACAGGCTCCACACAGCCATTTCCCGCACACTGACCCCTTACAGGTCACACAGGCAGGACAAGGACCAGTTCCCCACTCTCTTCCCCTCTTGGAGCAACTTTTACTAGCTCCAAGTCCAGCTCCTCGACCAAGGGCTCCACATACCCTGAATGTGACCTTGAGGGAGCAGCCACAGCCAGCTGGCATCTGGGGAGAGCCAGATGTAAAATTTGGGACCTCAACTCACCATGGAGGTGTCGATCTGAGCCAGAAGCCTGGGGTTGTTCTGCTCAACAGCTTCCAGGCACTGCAGCATGGCCGTGACGTGGGCGTCACTGAGCAGGAAGGCAGTATCTGGGGAGAAAAAAATGCTGCTCAGGGGAGTCCCTCTCACCCACACAGTTTGACACACCAGTTGCTCACATGCAAATCAATTTTTCTGCTGTCCTCCCTCACTCCCACACAGCTTAGAAATGCCACCAGCTAGATATTTTCCTAGTAAGAAGGAAAAGGCCCATTGCTCCTTACCTGTGTAGAACTTCCTAATGTACTGCCGGTTCCCCAGGAGGGGCCTCAGCTGAGCTGACAGGCAGTGGCACTGCAGGCTGTGCTGCAGCCACAGCTGGGCAATGGCCTGGTCCCCTGGGCCCTCAGGGTCACGCTGGCCGCTCTCCTGCAGGCTGATGAACTGGAAAGGGACGTCAGGCACAGGTTAAGGCAGGCAGAGGCAAGAAGGGGAACAGGGCTTGTTCCACCGCATGGCTTTGGTCCCCTTGATAACAGCAGCTTTCACATGCCAGTCGCTGTCAGCAGGAAAGAGGGCATGTCCCAGCAGCTCCTCAGCCACCAGGGAGACAAAAGCACCAGGCAGGAACAATGCTTCAAAGGTCAGCCAGTGACCAAAGTCCTCTGACAGCCACCAGCACAATGAATTTCTCTTGCACACTCTCCCACCCATGAGCCTTGTCCCCGACTTGGAGCAATGCCACGCTCCCAAATCCAACCTGACCCCGGTGGTGACGGTCATTTTCCTGCTGACACGTTAACTGGAAAAGGCTGTGGCAATGCCTGAGCAGCTGCAGCTTGCAGAGCTGGACTGGAGTTACACCCCTGCTCCCCCAGCAGCAGGCTGGCCACTGCTGTTCCCTGTGTCCAAAAGGGGCTGGCACAAATGGCCAGACCTTGGTGCCCATCCATGGCAGGAACCATGGATGTCAGCACAGGGCAGCTGAGGACCAGGAGCCATATGCCAGTGGCTGGCACAAGTCAGGAATGGGAGAATAAATGCATGGGGAAGCCAAAACCCAGAAATGGGACAGCCCAGACCCTTAGAGATCTGCACAGACACATGAATTACCCCTGTGCACACACAAGCACTGCTTGTGCCAGTTCCCTTGGTGATGCCTGCTGCACCCAGCCCAGCAGCACTGGAGACTGGCCTGGGAGAAATAAGCAGCCAATTGTCTCAGCCCAAGCCACACTGAGTTCCCAGGACACAGCTGTACCCAAAAACATGGCTGTGTCAGCCTCCACAAGCCATGGAGCAGCTTTACCCACAACAGCCCAGGCAGCACTGTCCCACGGGTGAGGCTCCAGCCCAGCTGCCCTGTCCCCTCCCAGTGGGCACACAAGGCCACCCCCCCAGAACCCACCTTCTCCAGGTGATGAGCAGAGCCCGGACTCAGCCAGCGAATGTCCTTCACAAAGTGCCAGTAATCCTTCTGTCTGCAGCACACCTGCCCAGGACAGGCACAGTCAGGTGCCACCTCCCAAGTGCCACTTCAATGAGCACATCCCCGTTAGCCCCTTGCTGCCATGAGAGGCCATGCTGTTTGCCTCAGCTTTATTCAGACAACGAGGGGTTTTCTTAGTTATTCTTCCCCTTAGAGAGGAACTGCAACAGAGTTTCTGTTTTCCTCTCCACCCTATTGGCTGTAAGCACAGACCCAAAAAGTGTCTCTTCACCAAAAAGCTAATTATTTTTACTTCCATCCCTATTTCCTCTTTCACAAGTGACAGAGGAATGGCTTCTGTTTTGGTGGTTTATTTGGTTTGGTGGGGGAGTAGTTTGTTTTATAAGCCTAAAAAACTAACATGGCAATTTTAGTTTTCTAGACTGAATTTGGTTTTCTGGACAAACAAATTAATTAAAATTAATTCAGAAGTTTAAAAACCTCTTACTCTAGTTTTCTTAATGTGTACATATGGATTTTTTCACCTTTTTTTTTTCAATTCCCAACTGTAGGCAAAAAGCTTGCCAAGAAAATAAAAAGTAAACGGAAATGTTTTGCTGGAGCAACTCTGAGCCAACTGCTGTTAGGAAGATGGATTTTTATGGGCCTCCTTTTGGAACTCCTATAGCTTGACTGGTGTCACTCATGCCTGATCAGAGGAGACATTCCTGAGTGGAAGAGCTGTCTTTGCCTACAGTAAAAGCACTGAGTAGGTAACACACCATCCTGCTTTGCATGTCTGGCATGAACTGCTACCAAGAGACAGACCAGCATAAATCATTTAAACCTCACTTCCTGAAGCCTGTGAATAGCAGGTCTGTCAGAAGGGAGCACTGCACTCCTCACATGGACAAGGCAGCTCCTCTCTCTGTCCATCTCCCAGGGCAGGTCCCTGGTCCATGCAGCTGGGGACTACCAGGAACAGAGCAGCACCTCAACTAATGCTGTCTGCAAACTTAACAAATCCAGAGAGCAAAGCTCCCTGCTCAGACAACCTGCCAGTCTGGCTCTTCCTGGAGGTTTTTTAGCTTGGGAGCAGCACTGCAAAGGTGCAGTTTTCCTGATCTGGGACCCAGCTGGCCCATGCAAGCTGCCTGGAGCTCCTCTGTGCTGTTCTCTTCTCTCTGGATGGCAAAGCCACTGATGGGATGCCTGTCCCCAGGCAAGCCCTACAGCCTTGTCCAGCCTTCCACTGGAAATAAATTGTGCTGGTGATTGCAAGCTGAAGGGGAGATCTTTAAGCACACAAGTGGGAAAGAGAAATTCTTCCAGGCAGCCATGGAAGGGGGAAGGCTGGGTGAGCAACTGCAGGCACAACAAGAGCCTGGAAAGAGTGATCCCATTCACGCAGAGCGCGGGGCTGGCTGCCAGCTCCTGTTACTAACACAGCTAAGCAGAAACAGTGAAGATGCGAGGTCTCCCTTGCCAGCCCTCGCTGGGGACTTGTCCAAATGCAGATGATACGGGGCTGACTCACTGCAAATGCAATTTAATCACTTGGCTGCAGCAGAAAGAAAGGACAGAGGGGCTGGCCTCAGCACAGGGGGCACAAGTACTTAGAAAAACCATATTGAAAGTAGATGAGAGAGAAAGAACGTGTACACAGGTCCCTCTGACAACCACAGCATTTACCAGGCAAGCTCAGACCCTGCTTGGATCACTTCCCAGCCTGTTACAAGTGCTGGCCCCACTCTGCTATGAGCACAGAAGTGAGCTGCAGCACCTGCTTGTGACAGGCTCTGAGGCTGTGACAGACAGACAAACAGTCATGCTGGCAGGACAGAGCCATACCTTGTCATGGATGAGCCCATGGTAGAGGATGCTGTGCATGTCTCTGCAGAGCCGTTCCAAGCCACCATACTTGGACCAGACATTTGGGTTGCTGATGGACACCAAACCTTCCACTGTGGTCTTCAAGTTGCCAAGGAGCTTCCAGTGCTCTTTCCTGCATAGGAATACAGCAAGATCCATCAGAGCTACAGCAAGAGGAACTTCACAACAGGAACGTGATATTGCACTCTCTCAAAGGAAACTCTGCTCAGGCTGAAACCTTTGGTGTTCCAGAAACCAGCAAAGGTGAGCTGAAGCACTTGGTGCATCCCTGTGGTCTCCCACACATGGTTTGTGGACAACAGGCCATATTGTAATGATTCTTCTGATGAGTGGTAGCCACCACCAGGAGATAGACAGAACAAACTGATGGCTTCTGCAATGCACCACATGCTCAGTCTGGGCCAAAAAAAACTGGGGATTAACTTTCTAGCAGGCTGTTGCTCCACTGACATGTTCTCCCTAAGAGAGCAGCAGCCCCCCAGGAGCACAGCAGCTGTATGGAAGGGTGTGAGGGCCACCACACCAAGCAGACCCTGTGTTTGCAGAGCAGCACTCCCTGAGCAATGCCCATCACACTGAGAGCTCCAGTCCTGTCAGGATGCAGAGGTGCTCCTCTCCCAGGGAGGTGACACTTCATCTGCATCTCCAGCTGTACAGCTGCTCTCTTGGCCCTGACCTGCTGTAGGCACAACCTGCAAAAACATTATCACCTCATGGACAGAGATTAGCAAACTGCTGGTGAGCTCTAGACTATGCACAACAGCTCATCAGTATCATCCCCCTTGGCTGCCCTGCATACAGCAAGAAATCACCATTACCTACCACAAAGCAGGAGCAATGGTGTAGAGAGGTAACATCATTTGACTATGGAAAAGCAGCTTTGGGGAAGGAAGCTTTGGGTGACTGAGGTTCCCACTCAAGCTGCTTGACAATGTTGCCAGATGAACAGCAGCTGTCAAAAACACATATTCAAATAGGAGCCACTCTCAGAAGAACAGGAATGTTGCAAGGTACAGTTAGGAGTGTAAATAACCAAAACAAAAAAAGTCACTGCAAGGTTTGTACAAAAGCACCCTAAATGACACCTTAGCATGAAAGTTCAAGTTTTCAATGGGCAAGAAACAAGATGGTGTTTCAGAAGTTAGTCCTTCCCACAGCCAAAACTGAACTGGATTTCCAAAACACAAAGGGAAAAAGAAGGAAAACAAATAAATAACATTATTTAAAACTGCTCTCATTTCCATCCCTTGGGGATCAAAGTGTGGGCTGCACACTCCTGACAAAGCTTTTCTCACCAATATTCTCTTTTTGAGACTTGTTCACTACTGCCAAACTCAAACTGATTAGTTGAACAAGCAGATTAATTAATCATTAACTATTGGCTCTACCTCAAGCTGCCCATTTACTTCACTTCCTCATGAGGGAAACATCACCACTTCCAGTGCCTACCTAAGCTTAAACCACACAGAAGCCAACCCATCCCAGCAGCAAAGCCTGTCACCCTGACAGCACCACACACAGCCCTGAGGCAGACCTGCAGCACACCTGGCAGCATGTGTCTGTTCATGTTGTACTTCAACTAACAGGCATGGGGCTTTATCTCAGAAGAGACTGAAGAAAAATGCACAGATGTAAATCGAAGGCAGCTTCCTGAAGGAGATAGAGCGTGGGAAGACACCAAAAATGATCCAGCTCTGCTGAATTTATGGGCTTTTCCCAACCCTGCCCTGAGCAATGCAGATGTTCTTTGGCTGTGGATGCCCAGAGAGGAATCAGCAGTCCCTGGTCAAAGAGCACCTGCAGCCACTGAGCTCAGAACACCAGCAGCTCCTCCCTAAGGTATTTCCAACACTCAGAGTTAAGAAATGCAAGTGAAAGCTCAGCCACGCCACTGATATTGCAGTCAGTGAGTCAGGGGAACTCCCTCCCATGTTATTTCAGGCTATAAAAAGCAGGTGATGCACACAAGGATGTGAGGGTAGCACATGCAGGGATGTGCCTTTCCAAATGGCTGGTCTCATTAAAGGACTTGTGCATCTCAAGAGGTGGAAACCAGGATCCATGGCTCTTTCCTAGCATGGGGAAACTAAGGGTAAGCAATCCTTGAACAAAATAATCTCAGAATGTTAAAACATTCAACACAGAAGCACATACAGAATAGGCCACATAATTAAAGCACCTTTTCAGAGGTGATCTTGAATCCACCAAAAGTGAATTAAATCCTGGTAGGACAGTAAGTGTCCTATGGGACTTGTTGGCCCAAAGCAGTTCACAAGTTGGACACACAAGACCTTTCTGATACCTGAACCCCAGCTGTTTCTGGGCTGGAACACTGAAAAGCACACAGAGACACAAGGCTAAAGACATGAGGACCCATATAGTTGGCTGCAGGTGGCAGGGAAATTGAGAGAGCACAGCTAACCACATTTCAGCTTTGACTGGACTGTGGGGCAACCCTGAATTAGCAGCAGGGTTTCTCCCCTCCCACTGACAGAGCCTTGGTTTCAGACACCAGGAGGGATGGAGAAAGCCCAAGTTCCCTTTTCTGCTGGTGTTCAGAGCATTACTAAGAAATATGTTTTTTTTCCTGAATAAGGAAGATTCCCTTTTGCTAGTGCTATAGAAAGCCTAGCATGGGGTAAAACAAATTCATATTACATCATGAGAACAAATTAATTTACAATAAGGGCAAAGTGAGTACAAGCCCCAAGCTCTCCCTGCAAGAACCACACATGCTTCTGCTCTCCTGATCCAGCAGAGCTTGGTTCCCCCAGCCAGAAGGGCCAAGGGTACTTGCAGGGGCCATGGAGCCGCAGTGAGATCTCAGCTGCATCCCTCTCCTCCTTAAAGACAACCTCTGATCCAGCCTCCAATTTCAACCACCAGCTCCACAAACTTGGCACTGAGTCTCCTTTCTTTACCACAACAAACTCCATCTTCAAGTACAGCAACATCAACCTGTCAGTGGGAACTGTCCCAAACATAACTGAACCTTTTGCACTGGAGTGATAAAACACAGAATACAGAATATAAATAAACACAGAATATTTTTTGCGAGCCTTGTAGCAAAAAATGGCTTAATGCTGCCACTGCTGACAACAGGGAATGCTGCTTGCTCTTCCAAGGCTTCCTCAGCCCCTCCACATCAGCAAGGGTAGGAACTTCTCTTGGTCCAAGTCATCAAACGTGACTCACAGCAGAGGCAGGGAGCCATGCTGCTGACTTCTTAGTTTAAAATAAAACCAAACCTTGATTACTTTCCAAAACAGAATCACACAGGTAGCTAGTGGTCAAAACTGAAAAATAAAAATGAAGCTCATCTTTCTTGCAATCACGACTTGTGTATCTCCTGTGCTCTGCAGGAGGCACCCAGCAATGCCTGCTTGAATCCTGACCTCCACCTGGAAGACTCTTGATCCTTCTTAGCACACTAAAGAGGTTGGGCTAAGGATGCTGAGGTTATGGAGGGACTTCCGACAAATGCCCAAGGACACTCATTCCCGTGCTGGCTGTCAGTTCCCTCCTGCAGCAACCAAGACTCCACTAGGCTGCCCTGCGCAGAGCCTGCTCCGCCTCGCTGTCCCCAGATCTCCCAGACAACCAGCAGCCTCTTCCCTGGACTCCCCCGCCCGCTCCTCCGGGCTCGGCACTGCTGGGAAAAGGGATTAAAGGAAGCCAAGCTTCGTGCAATTCATCTGCAGTCGCGGGGAGTGGCTGACAGGCAGAGGAAGCCAGAAGAGCTCTGCCAGCCCAGCAGGGATGGGCAAGAATCGCTGAGCGGGCTGCCTGGCAAAGGGACACGCAGGGGAACTCGCATCCATGCTGAAAGCTGGCACTGATGGAAAACGGGGGCACAACCTCAAAAGGTACCCCCAGCAAACACAGCCCTGAGGAGCTGCTTGCTGACGCATTCCTGCTCTGCACTGGCAAAGGATGAGGGAAGAAAATAGGGATTAAAGGTGTTTTTTAACCTTCCCATGGCAGCTTTACCTGCTCACCTGGCTAAGTCTCTTACAAGCAGATGACCACAACCTGTGAACACAGGATACTGTCCATTGGGCTTCAATCTGCACAGGACCTGCCTGTGACGAGCATGCAGGCAGCCAGAGGCAGTGACAGGCAGAGCAGATCCCCAGAGCAGCCCACCTCCCTAAGAGCAGCTGCTCACATCCCTCCACTGCTCACAGCACAGGTTCCCTTCAGGAACCCTCTCCTCTGGCCCTGCTGTCCCTGAGGGTCTTGCTGGTGCCAGAGACAAAGGTGGCAGCTCTTTGCTAACCTGCCCAGCTGACCACTGGCCCATCTGCTCCCCCTGGGACTGCTGTGTCCTCTGCACCACCCAAGAGCCCTGCTCTCTGCCCAGCAGGACAGCACTAACCCTCCTGCCTCCAAGGACAATGTCCTCCCTGGACACCAGCATTATAGCCCTGCCACTTGATGCATTTCAGACCTGCTGCTAGGAGGAAAAATCCAGCACAAGATCCTCATTGTCCTCTCCTGTGCTGGCTCAAGGATGGACTTCAGCAAAATAACTTTCGCTTCTGCATTTTCTGTAATGCACAAGAAGATGGATCCAGTGATCTCTATCTATTCCCTATTGATAACAGTCACAATCCAGTGTGAAATGGCACCTCACTGGGAATAAAAATGCTAACCACATCACACAAAGGACAAGGCAGTGTAAGGCCCATGCTGGATCCTCCCCAAGGCATCAGTGCCAGCCAGGAGAACAAGCAGGCTCCTGCTTGTGCCAGCACCAGCGGGGGATGATGCTCTCCTTGTCCCTGGGGGAGTGCTGGGGGTGGCACCACCCCAGCCCTATTAGTCACACGATGGCAGAGTCTGGTAGTGCAGGACTTGTGCTTGCAAAGGCAAGAAAATGCACAAAGATGAGCCTGGAAAGACAAAGCAGTGAATGCAGTCAGTTTCTTTTACCTTTTGAACCTGCTGAGTTTGAAGCATTAGTAAAGAGGGAGAACAGCTCGAAGTGTGCAGATCAGAAGGCACCCCAAACCTGTGCTATAGCTTTAAAAGCACCGGTAGCATTTTCCAGCTGATATGGCAAGCAGGAATAGAGCGACTGGCTGAGCCCCATAGATAAGGAATGCTTCTCTCTCATATCAAGTTTCAGCTGCTCCTTCCTCCCCAGCCAACACCTCCAATTTCCATCCAACATTCACCCTGTGCTTGTGAGTGCCAGGGCAAAACCAATGCACCTGTAAAAATGTGAAGTAAATAGGACTCGCCATCAAAACACCTCCAGGAAACAGCCTCTTCTGCTCATAAATGCTAGCAAAAAACCCAGGCCTGAAACACAATATGAGACCACACAGCCGAGGTCACTGTGCTCACCACCAGCCATGTGCAGGCGCAGGAATAAAGAGATAAATAAAGGAATAAAGAGGAATAAAGGAATTTCTTGCCTTCAGGAATAAAGAGATAAATAAAGGAATTTCTGTTCAGCACCAAGAAGAGGGGATGCAGCCAGGAGGGACAGGAGATAGGATCCCCAAGCAGCGAGCTGCAGAGCCACCTGAAGGGTGGCAGCACGGCGTTAGGGTGGGGTGGTTTCACCCTTAAGCTCAAGGGTGTGAAGCAGAGACTTGGCAGCTGCTGTGCTGGCCACGGCTGACGAGGGACAGAGTGGGGACAGAGCACCGGTACTGAGGTGCCACATCCGCGGCCATCACCGCCCCTCCAGTGGCCAAGACTCCTTCCCACGGCAGTGAGCAGAGATGTGCGGCCGCAGGTGGGTGACAGCTCTGACAGCCCGGCCCGCTGTGCGCTCCCTCCCACGAGGCACCGAGCCGGGGGCAGTGTCACGCTCTGCAAGCAGCGATCCTACTCACGAAAGGTTTATTCATCGCCTGCTCGCCCCCAGGTACCCCCACACACCCACGCAGGACGCGAGGTCTCCAGGAGCATCCCCCGCGCATCCATCCCTACTGCTGGCACTGCTGCCACCGCACATTCCGCGCCGCGTCCCCGATACACTTACACACACACACACGCGCGCGCGGGAGTGCACCCCCCCCACGCGTGCACACGCACAGCGCCGGGCCGCCCCCAGGCGCACCCACGCCGCCCCGCAGCCCGGCGCTGCCGCCGCGCCCCACACCCGCGCCCGGTGCCCCGCCTCCCACGGGCGCCCCCGCGGCCCGGGCCCCCGCGACACCCGCGCCCGCCCCTCCCGCCGCGCCTGTCCCGCCGCGCGCGGCCCCACCGGCTCTCCGCGTGCCCCGCGTGGGGCCCGATCTCCATCCCGGGCGCGCGCGGCCCCGCCGCCGCCACCGCGACACAGTCGCGCGGGAGGGGCGAGCGCCCGCCACGCCCCGCCGCACCCACGGACTACAACTCCCGGCGCG
Organism: Agelaius phoeniceus; assembly: GCF_051311805.1. Taxonomy (NCBI): domain Eukaryota; kingdom Metazoa; phylum Chordata; class Aves; order Passeriformes; family Icteridae; genus Agelaius; species Agelaius phoeniceus. Next base: position 17,603,849 of record NC_135274.1, read on the forward strand.
CACCGCGCTTCCGCGGCGCAGCCAGTGCCGCGGCGGACTACAGCTCCCAGCGTGCACCGCGGAGCTCGGGCGCCATGACGGCCGGTCCGCTGCGGCCTCCCCCGCCCCTTAGCTTTCGGTGTCCCCCAGCCAAAAGCGCTGGGAAAAACCACAATGATTGCTGAAATAACCCTCACCAAATCCTGCCTTGGACGTGATGAGGAAAATGCGATGGCAAGGGCACAAAAACAAACAAACAACGTGTCCCAGAGGGACAGCTCATCACTGATGTCACCTGCAGAGACAGAGGGCTCTGCTCTACTGCCCACTGTGAGGAGGATGTGAAAAATACAGCCCAGTGAAATGTGCCTTCCACCGAAATGCTGTGAAATGAGACTTCAAAAAGGAAAAAATGATGCTGCTGTCTTTCGACTGAGAACAGTCAATGACAAATTAGTACCAGATAAAACCTAGATATGTCTCTGGAGTTGTCTGATGCCTCAGAAACCAAAGCCAGGCATTTGTAAAATGGAAATTCCCTATAACTGTTACTTGGAGTGATAACTATATGCTGCATATGTGAAAAAGCACCCGTTGACGTGACATTTCCTATGTGGTTTATTTTACCAGTACACTATTTCTGCAGAACATAGGGATACAAGGTTCTGTACTGCTGTTCTTGATAATAACAGTAATGTATTTTTCAGAAGGTGCTTAATGAAGAGACCAGGACTCCTCATGCATCATAATTGCATACAAATGTGGAACAACAACTTGAGTCCAGTTGTAAGGCAGAAATTCCTCTCATAGAGGCCACTACACTGATTGAAACCACTGCCTGGCATGTCAGGTCTCAGGGCATCAGACTGTGTTGACTCCCACAGTAAACATATTGGAGGAAATCAAGTCATCCGGACTACTGTGATTTTTAGATGACCATGCCTGGTGAAATAGAGCATGCAGATAAAACTAACAGATCTAATTTAGTTCTTTGTAGCTCTCAGTGCCACGTGGAAGCTTTGTCACTTGGCTGGATGCTGACACACTCCTGAGAGCCGCACAGCAAACCGAAGGCTGATGTTTGCATGGTTGCCTTTGTGATCCCCAGCCATACTGAACACAGAAAGAAAATACTCTTCAGGATCACAACTTGTGCCTGGTTCTCTGTTGTGCTGAGCAGCAGACAGCTGGCATCCTGTTTGTATGACAAACACAATTTGTGGATATGGTAAAATCTGGATTTTGTCTGATTTCCACTTGTCACGAGGACAGGTAGCATCTGCCACCTTTGCAGTTCATGTGTGTGTTTGGGGTAAACAGAGCATTTGTTTATTGGTGTGACACAGTGCCCAGATGGAGCTGGACCCTACAGCCTCATGGAAATTTGACTTAATGCTTTTTCAAAAATTCATCTTTTGGCACCTCTATTTTTAGTAGTTTGTGCTAATCTGGCAATAGCATATTTGCTTTAGAAACGGAGCCTGATTGTAAGAACTTCCTACTCATCATCAATCACTTGTCATCCAATCTCACCTGGGGGAAAATGTTATCAAAAGTTTTTAAATCTGTGGGTCCAAAACTCCATGTCTGAACTTCTGCTGCCCATGGAGAATGCAGAGAAGAAAACAGGGTGGAACTGTCAGCCTCCAGCTCTGTGGTCACGAGTTTCTCCTGCCTGAAGGGAAAATCTCTCACTTGCTGGAGGTGTCCTGTGACAGTAACTGGGCCATTCTCTTCTAGACAATAGGAAGCAGCAAGAGGAACATTCAGAAACACATTTTTTGGCCTTATTTAAAAAGAGATGGATAGACAGTGTAAATGGAGAGAGCAAAGACTTGTCACCAGTCTGTAGTACAGGACACAGCTGAGGACAGAAAGTCTTAACTCACTGCTCTGATTCTTGCCTTTGATGGTAACACTCCTGGAAAGATCTCCCATTCTTAAGTCCTGCACAGTATTTCAGTGCAGGTAGCTGCCAGCACAGCAGCCCAGAGCTGTGACAGGGATTACAGGCACAGGAGCTCGTGTGTGTCAGGTACTCGGGATATTGCCCTTGCCACAGAGTGATTATTTTAGCAAATGCATATGTGGAATATGTGGGCAATGAAAGAAATGTGGGAGTGTTCCTGCTGCAAGGAGGTGTGTCCAAGGTCGTGTATGGAAATAATTATCCCTACCCAAGGGCATTTGGAATACAGTCCCTGCAGTGTCGGTATGGAGCTCCCCCTCTGGAGGCAAGCAGGCAGACCCTAAAACAAGCTGTCCTTTGGTCATGCCACATTTAGGACAGCAGCCTCAGCACAGCTCCCAGAGAAAACTCGGGGAGGCGTGGACAGTAATGACCATTGTGAGCAGGAGAAATAGATGTGGGTTTTCCTTTCAGCATTTACTGCCTAGCTTCTGCAGGAAGTTCATCCTCTGAGACCACCCTGTCAGTCCATCTGCTCCTTCCTTTTCTGTCTCTGGAACTCAGTGACCAATTTCAACCAACCACGAGCAAGTTGTAGAGATTCCAGAGATAATTCCTATCCCTTAATTGTAATATAATGTCAAATGAAGGAGGTGCTGTTGTGTAAAAAAGCCCTTTTGCATGTAACTTGTTTAGTAGCAGCCAGCTGCCCACTAGGCACATGTGTACTGCTGACCCACCAATACCACAGCTCCAAGGAATGCAAATGTACAGGGAGCAGGGAAAGGTTATGCTAGATTCCTTGTAAAAAAAACAATTTCTCTTCTCAATTTCTCAATCACATGATTCTGACCAAAAACTAGCAAAGATAACAACTCTGAAAAGAACCCAAAGAGAACAAACTACGGACACACTGTTCTGGGTTTAAGTAGTAATTTTAAGCCTTACATGGTATTTTGAAATAAGAACTTAGTTTGAACTCTGCTGTTTGACATTTGAAAACATAATTGTGCTCAAAACCACCCTGCATTGGTTTTGTTGTTCACACAACAGATTATTTCTCTCAATTGCATGGGGGTCACAGGCAAAGGCAGCTCATAGTCAACTTCTCAGCTGAACACCCTTCCCTGCCCTGCAACGTAGAATGGTTGGATTGGAAGGGACATTTAGAGGTCATGTGGTCTGACATGTTCAACTCGATCAGGCTGCTCAGAGCCCCATCCAACCTGACCTTGAGTGTTTCCAGAGGTAGGGCATCCACCACCTCCCTGGGCAATCTGTGCCACTGTTCTACCACTCTCATTGTAAAAAAATTCTTTATATCCAGTCTAAATCGACCTTCTTTCAGGTTAAAGCCATCACCCCTTGTCCTATTGCAACAAACCCTGCGGAAAATCTGTCCCCATCTTTCCTAGAGGCCCCTTCAAGTACTGAAAGCCGGTAATGAGATCTCCCGGAGCCTTCTCCAGGCTGAAAACCCCCGAATCTTTCAGCCTGACTTCGTAGAGAGGTGCTCCATGCATCCAGCCACCTCCGTGACCCCGCTCAGCCCCCAGCAGGTCTGGAGCCAGCCCAGGACTCGGTGTCCTACGGCACAACGGCACTGTCCTCCATCCCCCAGCACCCTGCCGGCAGCTCCGCTTCCCACCGCCACCCCCCGGGCCAGGCCGGTGTGCCACTCACTCCTCCCTCCTCCAGGGACACTGTCCCTGGAGAAACCACTTCTGGAAACCAGCACACAGCGAGATCCGCGCCCCCACGGTATCGCCCCCACGGCATCGCCCCCCGCCATCGCCACCCGGCATCGCCCCCCGCCCGCTGTACCTGCTCCTCCCGGCCGCCAGGAGGCGCGGTGCCAGAGGGGCGCTGCGCTGCGCCGCTCCCCGGCGCGGGCGGCTGTGCCCTGGGCTGGGCGGAGCTTCTGCGCATGCGCGGGCCCGGCTGGGGGCGGTCCGGTGTGAGGGAGGCGGCCATGAACGCGTTCGGGGCTGCGGCACCGCTCCCGGGCTCCTCGGCCGCGGCGGGGGCCCGGCACGGCGGCGGCGAGAGCGTGGAGAAGATCGACATGTCCCTGGGTGAGGAGCGGGGCCGGGGTGGCCGCTGTAGGTGACAGGGCGGAGGGCTCGGGCTGAACCAAGTGCCGGGGACGGGGAGGGGCGGAACGAACCAACGGGGGGCACCGGCTCGGGCGGAACCAACGAGGGCGGGGGGTGGGGAGGGGAAAGGACGGGACCCTCCCACAGCGGGAGCGCAGGAGGGGCGAGGGTGGCGCCGGGGGCTGGGCATAGGGGCGAGTCCTGGGCGAGCCGCCGGGAGCAGCGCGGATCCAGGGTCGCGGTCCTTTGCGGGCAAGAGCCGCGACCCCTTTGTGTCGCTTGGTGGTGTGAGCAGGCCGCAGAGCGGGGCTCTGCCCGCTTTTGGCCCGGTGAGGCCCACAGTACTCAGGCCTTAGGCTGGGCGGGCTCGGGGAGCGTCCCAGGGCCTCGCCTGGCGCTCGCAACCACAGGGATGGGTGAGGTTTGGTGGTCTCTCAGCTGGCCTGGCCTTTTTATTCTTCTCAGGTTTGGAAATCAGCAGTGGCAAGTCTCCCGTGTAACCTCTTTGCAGGATAAGACCGGCCACGCCGAGCATGACGTCACCTCTACCGCGTAGTTTGCCGTGACAATCTGCCCCGTTGTCCCCTGCCCTCCTATTGCGGGGTGTGTGTGTTAGGAACTTGCACAGACTCATTACAAACCTGCAGAGCTGTGTCTCCAGCGTGTCCGAGAAACTGACACCCACACTGTAGATACTTCGTGAGGTATCTCAGAGAAGTTCTGTTCTGGTGCTGTGTACTGAGTCCCCTTAACAGTCAGGGACAGTTTGGTGTGTTCGTGGGCTGCATCTTCCAGTTTACTTTTATCAGGAAAAAAAGAAAATTTAATTGGTTTTGTACACTCCAATACTGCTTTGTGATGCTACCAGAGCATCATAGATAGGTGCTATCAGGAGACTTTCTTCAAAAAACAGATTCATAGTGTGAACTGAAATTACTAATGGTGGACTTGGTCTCTTGTGGGCCACCGTAAAATAAGAGGATATGTACAATTTTTCCCTCTGTAAATAATTCAGTGGAGTTCTTTGGGCAGTGGAGATAACTTGTGAAATGATGTTTAGAGTTTGAATGTAGAGTAGTGCTACAGCATTCATAGAAAACTAAATCTGTTTTTACCCATTGCACACAATCTTTGTTTTCAGGGTTGCTAATAGAGTTGTTGATCCTGGCTTGTTGTATTTTCACATATTCTAATGTTTCCTGGCTGAGTTAACCTTTCAGTCAGTTTACATGTCCTGGCCATTAACTAGCAGACTGCAAAGGACTGTTGCAGTGTCATGAGGATGTTGTTTTAAAGTGGTGGTGTGAAGTGGGTACTTCTTTGGGTGTGTAAGAACGTTGTCACCCCAGCTGCTGTCCCCAAGTGAAAGCTCTGTGTCAGGTATAGCCAAAGGGAAAATGCAGTCCCACATCTAGTGTGATATCAAAGAAACTGACATGACCTTAATCTAGGAAGTCTTAAGATTGAGATCATGATGTTGAGTAAATTCTCATATAGTGATAAAGATTAAACATGATTTGATTGTGTTATGTGCAGCTGAGCTTCCAGTCTGATACTGCTCCCAGATAACTCTGCTGTTCTAGCTGTAATTGTGGTCTCTGATCTCATGCAAGATAGGAGACTGCTTCAGTGTGGCTCCTCTAACAAATGCATGAAGTCCCAAATGTCCTTCATTTACCCAAATAAGAGAATAGCTGAATCTTAAGTCTAAATTTAAAGTTGTAACCTTGTGTGCAGCAACTTGAAAAAAATTGATTCAAGATGAAACAGATGAGCTGTGAAGCATGAATCCATGTTTGAAGTGGCTTTGGTTTTCTTTGTGTATAAAAGGATAGTTTGGAATCCTTGTTCCAGGGACACCCCCTTTGGTCAAGAAGATTGTGTAGATATCAATCCCTGAGTGACCTGTATCAGTATTCTTGTCCTGCTAGATTTTTGCAGCAAAGTGAATTCATGTTCTCTTAGCTTTCTCTTGACAGCATGCAAACCATTGGATAATAGTGTTGTGGTTTTTGCTGTTTATGTTTTTACACTGTTTTCTCTGTTCTGCCCCTTATGAGTCCATTTGAACTCAGCCACAAACACAGTAAACCCATTTCCATCTTTCCTTGACTGAAAAAAGACTGTCCAGCTATTTGGGGAGGCTCCCTATTGAAACATGACATTTTTTATCAGTTGTGCTCTCATGATAAAGATGCAGTAAATGCAGTTTGGCAGTTTCCTTTAAGGTGTTCTTGTAAACAAGCTGGCAGTCAGATAAAAGCTGCCACACCTCTTGCTTTGCTCTTCTCTCCTGGGCTGGCTACCAGGTCAGTGAAGGCAGTCAGGCTGGTGTAGCAAATTTGCACTGGACAGACCTGCTGTTTGCTTTTCATCAGCTTGTTTCTTACACATATTTTTGAGCTGAATAATAGCTTGTCTGGGATTGTTTCCCTGGACAATAGATAAGGTGATTGCTTTGGATTGTAGATTCCTGGGGAGAGATGTCTTGCTTGCCTTTTCCCCCATCATTTCAGTCCTGCTGAACATCTGAAGATAACTGATGGCTTCAGTTGCGTCTGTGTGATCTTCCTTAAGTAGCTTAGGATGAAAGAGCTAAGGCTGGAATTGACATTTTATTTGGTCTCTGCAAAGTTTCATTTTCTTTAACCATGTACAAAAACTAATGGAGTCGCTCAAATTAAAATTTAATTCTGGGCTGAATGCCATGATCTTACATGTGTCTCACATTTTCTGGATGTATGCAACTGCTTCCCTTCTGCTGAGGCATTGTATTATAAAGTAACTTCTGTAAGATATAATAGGGACTGGATGTTTATAGTGCTGATGTTTCTGGAACCTTAACTTGTATGTGCTGCCTTTGCAGGATTGACTGGTCTGACTCCAGTGACTCCAGGCTGTTTGGGGGTTTTATTCAGTATTTTATATAGTATGTCAATTTTTTCTTTTTTCTTTTCGTAGATGATATCATCAAGCTGAACAAGAAAGAAGAAAGAAAACAATATTCTCCCAAAATAAAAAGAGGGCTTCAGCAGAATCGAGCTCAACAGTTCAGTTCACAAGGCTCCAAGTGGGGAATGCAACAGCAGAAAGGTGTGTGTGCCAAATAGAACACAGATTCCACATTATCTTTCTTGAGTTGAAAGATAGAATAATGAAATGTGTGGATTGACATGGTCAGTTCACTTGTCTTTCAGATAGTGTCTTTTGATTGTAATTCAGGGGTATTTTTAATCTATTTATACTTGGTTTTGTTTCTGATTCAGTGTGAGAAAGTGATTGACATGTTTGGCCACCAGGGAGCTTGGATGCTTGAAGGACTGTCCTTGACTGAAGGAAGAATTGGCTTGCTTTCTGATTCTTCAGTTCAATTTTAATTTTGGAAATTGTGATGATACCTTGCCCTTTCTCAGAGATGGACAGAACAAGTGCTTATGCCAAAGCCTTTGTACTGGGAGATGTGAAGGCCTTGCCAGAGCTTTGTGCAAAAGAAAAGCAAATTCATATTTGCTGGGTAGAATTCCCTTTACAGGCCTCCCCAAATTATCTATTACTATAGACTGTGATCCTGGCTCAGGAATATTTAAATGGAGAGTGCACAGTGTGAGTTGGCTTTTCTTGTAAGAGCTTGAGATGCAAAGGAAGAGCTGTGTCAGCCTTATTCAGCCAGTGTTCTTACAGTGGAATACAAAAAGGGGAAGCCAGTGTTTTAACAGTGGAATACAAAAAGGGGAAAAAGTCATATAGACAGGGAGTGAGGAGAGGAAAAGTGCACAATAACAGCTTTGCTGTAGGTTCCCCTGAGTAACTCATGGGTTTTCTGATAAACAGTACAAGTTTGAAAATTATTCCCAGGCTTTAGTTCAGTACATGGAGAGCTCCTGCTTGAATTGCAGGCGGGTTTTGCTTGCAATTGGCTTTGAAAAGTATCTGTTTAGTACAGGATGATCAAAATGTGGAAGAATACTGTCTGATAAGAAAGCTTACCACCATGAGCTAATTAGGTATTCAGGTTAATACATGCAATTTCTTGTTTAGTAGCATTCCTTTAAAACAAAGACACATCTGTCTGGTGTACTCACAATGATCCCTGTGTTATCTTTGTCTTGCTTAGTCTTTGTTGTAGCAGCAGCTCCTCCTTTGTGTCTTAGACACAAATGTCTTTAGGGATCAGTGAAATGCTGCATTACTCAGGGCTCAGAGGAGTTTTGGTTTCTATGCAGGCCCACACAACTGTGTTACTTGTACATCTCTAATAAATTGGTGACAGGGCTGGAGAAAAATGTACATCTCTCAGCCCAGGTGTGAGGATATTTGTGTGGGTGAAGGGTAAGTGAATTTAAGTTGTAGATTATCAAACATGTAAGCTCTGTTTATAACTGCAGTTGTCAAGTGCAATTGTTCAGCATCAAAAGACCACAAAAGAAACAAGTATTAGGATTTAGAATTTTAGGAGAAACTTGATCTGTAAACTTGAAACTCTAAATACTACTGTCTTAGGCAGTTACTTTTCTCTTCTGGAACCTTACCAGCTTCTCTGCCTGTGTTATAGGAAAAAAGCAAACAATTTCTTTGCAAAATTGCCAGATTCGTGACATCTTGAAATTGTGAATAGTTTCAACTGCTCCCTCCTATACAGCTTGGCACATTTTCTCCCAGTGAAAACAAATCTCTTGTATTGTTTTTAAGCAGAAGGTGTCATTAAATAGTTATTGTGAGCATTCTAGTTATTAGTAGCTTACCAGTAGATTTATTGCTACTCTGATGCTATTGAAGTTACCCTGATAAGTAGCAAAGCCTCTGTGGACAACTGCAGAAACCACAAATGATCAACAGTGTTCAGTTCATGGGTTTTAGAAGTGGCTGCCAAACTTTCTGGAAAGAAGTGAGGAACTTGAGCTGGATTCTATTCAGCTTTTGGGGTTAAAAGCAGAGAGATGAGCATTGTTCATTTAAATAAAAGTTGTCCTTGGTGATACACAGAATGCAACTGCACAAAGCCCTGTGCAGCCTGAGCTAACTGAGGTTTTCATTTATTTGAGCAGAGGTTGGTTTATAGAGCTTGTGAGGTCCCTTTCAGCCTAAGCAACCCTGTTTCTCAGCTTTTCTCTTGGAAAAGAAGAGCATTTGCTAACCAGCCACAAAATGTGTGTACACAGCAGTTCTCCATGGCAAATTGATCTGAGCTGGATTCTGACCAGTGGCTTACCTCATGTCATGGCTCCTGTCTCATGAGAAAGCACAGATTTATTATCAATGCTGATAAGTCAGATATGTTAAAACTAAATGTGTCTGTTGCTTGGAGAGCTGACTCCTCAGTCTGAAATTTGTTTTGCAGTCTGAGGTTCTAGAGGCGAGGGTGCTTGGGGACAAAATTGGAGCATGGTCTGTATTCACAGCATGAAGCTAAATGACTCCAGACTGGGTTAATCAAACCCTGGTAACTGGAGATACTACAGACCTCAGACTTACAAGCCTTTTATATTCAAAATCTGCTTTCAGTCCTCAGTTTGGCTGCACTGCCATGCAGACTTGTAATTGAAAACACTTCAAATGTGATATAATTCATGTGCTGTTTAATGTGCTTTTGTGGGCCAATTGCTATGTTCTTTCCTTCTAAGTCATGTCTTGGGAACCACTGATTAAAATAAATAATCTTTGAAGCTGTTTTAGGGGTTTTTTTTCCTTTTAAATTAAACTAGTAATTTGAAGTTTGCTGAATGGGTAGGAAGCTGAGGGACTCTGATTTGGTTTTATATTGTTCAGTGCTTGATGAAATTCCATTTCAGAGTATTTTGGTAGTTTTCTGTGCTAGAAGACTTTCAAGTTCTCCCTGCAGACATGTCAAATAAGAAATTTTCAGCAGAAATTAATGCAGTGAACTACAGTAAAGCTGTACTCGGTATGAGAAACTGATCATTGCTGTGCTGGGGCTTGGGCCAGACCTGATAAACAGCTGAGTGACCAAATTGTCTTCAAATGTAGTGGTGGCCTCTGCTCTAAGGCTTGAAGTGTGCAGCCAAATAACTTGTGCTGCCTGCAAGGCATCTTAAAGCATGAACCTTTTCTCTTCAGGAAGAATTGTTGAGCTTTCTGTGCTCGTTGCAGGTTATGGAAAGAATCGTTTGGGGCGCAGAAAGAAGATAGCAGGGAAGAAGCGTTCTTATGGAGTCATAACTGGCCTGGCAGCCAAGAAAGCTCTGGGTTCACACAAAGGAATCAGTCCTCTGAACAGACAGCCACTGAGTGAGAAGGTAATTCATTAATGCAACCCTGGTGATTCGTGTCAGAACAGGTTAAAAAAATGAAACACGAGTGCTTCAGAAAACTGCTCTTGAAATATAAAATGGAGACAAATGGTACAAGCTTTTATCAAATTGGGAATGTGTTAGCTGAGTTCTTGTTTGTTTTGAGTGGGCTGGATAATGACTAGGTGTGAAAATAGTTTCTAACACCTAATTGGGTTGCAAGTCATGAGAGTTGAAGTACAGAAGTATATTCTGTGTGAGTATGGAGGGAGTTACTGTATTTTTTACAAGCAAAATTGGTTTTCTTACAGACCAATAATTCAGCCAACCTGCAGGTGCTAAACTTCTACTGTTACAAAAATGCAAGTTTTTGCAGAATACTAAACTCCATCAGTAGGCTCCCTTCTCTGCACTGCTCCAGTGCATTGTTGCCTGCTTCATCTCATTCAATATTATAGAATTGGGATTGCCTTTGGATTTCTGACAAATGCTAATTTTAAGACATGTGCAGCATGGATTTTTCTCAGTTTGGAAAAAATGAAAAAATATTTTGAAAAAATAACTGCTAAGGTATGTTGCTTTTTGTTTCCTCCTGAGGATGTGGAGAATATAGAATTCATTAAATTGTAGAATGTGTTTTCAAATTACACTAGATTGTGAAGGGTAAGCAAAGCCAAGTGTATTCTAATCACAGTTTGTAAATGGAAGCTGAAATAAAAATGTTGGTGTGTGTATAGCATACATTATGCTGAATATGTTGATTGTTTTTTAAGAATGCACAGCGGAATTACCCAGTCTTGAAAAGGAAAACAAACCTGCAGAGACAATCTGAAATGCAGAGAAAACAAGCTCCTGCCCTCAGGAGGTCTGCTCTGCTAAACAGGAGGTAAATTACCAAACCTGCTTTCTGAACACTACTTGGCAACTTCCCATGGTGAATCTTGTTTGACAGGACTGAGGCTGAGAGAAGACAGTAGGTACTGGAGTAGCAATATGGTCAAGACCAGTTTGTGCGTGAAGTTGTACAAATCTGGAAGCCAAGAATGTGCCAAACATGGTCTCAATACAAAGCCAGATGTTTGTTATGATGTAGAGCACTCAGGAAGTGCCTCTATGTGTGAGCACCTGCTTTTCTGCCTTCACTTAAATCACAGGAGCCTATATTTGAGCAACCTGATTTTGTGGAAGGTGTCCCTGCCCATGACAGGGGGTTGAATCTAGGGGTTCTTCTTTCCAGCCCAAACCATTCTGTGTTTCATGATTCTGTTTGGAAATGGCTGCTGTGGCTTTTGATAGCTCAGAAGTGTTAGCCATGGTTTAGTGAACTTTCTAAATGCTTTTGTGGAAGCTGGTGCCATCTGCAGCTTCAGGAAAGCCACTGTATGTTTTATTTGTGCTGGAATTACCATGTGTTATAAACTGCAATGGAAATGGTCTCCATGATAAAAGGTTTCACTCTGTGACTATACTGTGAAAACTGTAAACAAACTTTCTTTATACATACTGATTTTAATTTTTTTTTCATGTAACCAGCAATGTTTAAAGTGCTGGAGGATACTGAGCAAAGTGAAAACCAGAATTAATGACCATATTGTCCTGTGATGTATGAACATTAGGCTTCTGTGTACCAGCAGTGATTTCTCCATTTATCAGTAATATGTTTCATTCATAGTGGATGAGGAGCTTATCCCAGCTGAAGCATTCAGCCTCAAAGAGGCAGCACTAAAGATGTCCTTATGGATGTTTTGGGCACTTTTTTGACTTCCATAGTAGTGTCTCTAAGGTGTTCCCTGTGGAGCCTTTTATAACTATATTTTTAATAAATATTACAGGAATAACATGCCATCTACATTTGTCAGAATTGGAAACAAACTAAATCAGCAGAAAGATACTCGTCAAGCAACTTTCCTGTTTAGAAGAGGCCTGAAGGTAAATACAAATTTTGAAAAGAACAAGGCAGTTGGGCTATAGATTCTAAGCTAACCTGTAACACTGATATTAATGAATCAACTTCAAATATCAGATCTGAGTAGAAACTTCAGGTGCACTGGGGAATAGCCACAGGTTCTTCTAGGGAAGTGCACTCATTCTCTAGTTACTGTAATCCATCGAGTCTTGCTTCACATTCCAGTGTAATTGAGCAATTCTGAGGGGCATGGAACTTGCCAGTGTTTGAGGGTATTTGCAAGGTATTCATTTTTCCTTTCAGAAGTTAATGGTAGAAAGCTCCGTCCAGCTTTTTAGAAGTTGCTTTCAGATAAATAATAGAGCAGAAACACATTTAAGAATCTGATTATGATTTGGTTTGCTTTTTTAGTTATTTTGGGGTTATTTATTTCAATTATTTTAGTTACTTAAGGATTTTTTAGTTATTTTAGTAGGATGGAGAGATGAGAGTGCACAGTGAATGAAAAGTGGTGGGTTTGGTTTTTATTTGTGCCCTCATTCTACATCTGCCATCGTTGTGACTGTAAGTAGCTGTTGTCTTCCTTCCAGATGGTTTGCAAAATTACAGACAAGATCAGGAACTAGACAGACTTTTCTTGCTACTGTAGTAACATTTTGATCTATCTTAGGCTGACATAGTCCTCCAAAATGTTGCTATTGCTCTATGGGCAGTTTTGTTTAAATCATTCTATGTTCTTAAAGTAATTTCTTTTCAAGGTCTTAGGAAATTAATAGGACTCTTATCTTTGAAGTCCCTCTGAAAGTACAACCCTGTTTGTGCAGCATGTAGTAACAGCTTTAAACTTCTGTTTTTGAACTTCTCTATTTCCAGCTGCTACAATAGGAATTGAAACAATATTCAAATCTGGTGTCTCTACTGATGTGTTTTCAGGTGCAGGCCCAAGTGCAGTCAACAGATGATCTTGATAATCAAACAGTAAAGAGAACTCGTCAGTAAGTATCTAATTTGGAAATTTTCAGCTTTGTAGCACGTAAGATTCTCATTTTAGCTCAGACTTCCCGGATATGATAATAGAAGGGGGGGTGGATTTTTTTCCCCTCTAGGCACATCAACTAGAGTGACAGTGATCCTCCCCCTATTCTCAGTTATTTCCTAAATTATCTTCTAATTTAACCAGGAGGAGTTGGTTTGCATAAGACATTTGCAGGAATAAGGGGGAAGACTGTAAGAGGATCAGGCTAATCTCTAGTACTCATGAATACTGCATAGACTAGAAGAAAAATTCAAATGTCAATGTTATCCTGAGCTCTTGTTGTAATTTTCCTTTTATTTAATATGCATATCAGCCTGTGAAGCAGTTTAGAAATGAAAAAGGCAGAGCCCAATGGGGCCACTTGGCTCTTCCCCCATATACTCTTCCCATACTATTCTGTGCTTGCTGGGCTCTTTGCAGGGTGTTTCTTGGGAACACAAAAGGCTGAGGAAAGCAGCAGGTGCCACAGAGTGGAGTCTGTCACCTCTTGAATTTGCTGTGTGGGCCATTTGGCCCCATCTGTGGCAGGGAAATGTTTTAAAGGAGTGAACTCTTGAGTAAGTGCCGTAGTTCTGGTGCACTTCAACAGCCTGTGATTTAGTGTTCTGAATAGGTGTAGGCAATGTAAAAGGTACAAGAATCAATAGCCAGGTGTCAATAGCATGTGATTTTGTACTAGCCAACATTCCAAAAGCTTGCATGTTCTTTGCTGGCCAGTATTTTGAACATACCTTTAAAGATACCCTGACTGAAATCTCTGCACAATTTTAAGTGATTTTTGTGTTTTCAAACTAGATGGCGAACTTCTACCACAAGTGGAGGGATCCTGACCGTGTCTATTGACAACCCAGGAGCAATCATAAGCCCAGTGTGAGTTTTCAATTAAGTTCTGAAATGTTCTGAACATAAATGAAAGTGTTTCAGGTGACCTCAAAGTGATAGCTTCTTGTGAAGACTTTTAAGTCTGGCCCCTTTCTGAGTGTTTCTGAGCAGTGTTTGAATAATATCACAGCTGGATTTCACATGTCAGCTCCCAGTTAGGAGCTTGATGTGGTGTATAGAGTGGAAGAGTGGTGGGCTGGTACATTTTCACTTTGTCTGTGCCTTCCAAATCAGGCCATGTCACAGCTGTTTTCCACCTCGGAGTGGAAATTAATGAGCACCTACTTGATATATAATGGTAACAGTTACTCCCTGATTCATAAAAATACTGCTGGACTTGTGCTTAAAGAGCCCATTGCTGTGTTTGTGTTTGGGAAGTTGATGGTACTGTTGTTTATAGGTGGTATATTTTTAAAATGTCTTGATTAGCATTTCCTTGGTAGCATTTTATCAGTAAGGGACACTGTACCAATTTATATTTTTTGTATTTCTAGGATGAATTAACCACAAATTACATGTTTGTCAATAGAATTACAGATAAAAAATAAGATGGTTTCCTGCTGGGACTCTTGGTGTCTGATAACAATAACAAATGGTCCCTTTTTTAGTTCTGCCTGACTTGCCTTCTTGAATTTGCACCCTCCAGCTTTTCAGCCAGCCTGGTCAAATGGTTTGATGCAAAATCCGTACCTCTATCAGCATTAAGGCTTTCTTGCATAAAACACATGTTCATCATGTCCTTTGCAACATTCTTCTTTCACAGGTCCCAGAAACTACGATTAACTCGTAGTCCTGTGCCATCATTTCTGATGAAGAGGGACCAATCTGAAGAGAAGAAGATTCCAAAAGGGGTTCCATTGCAGTTTGATATAAATAGTGTTGGAAAACAGGTAAATGCAATTTTCCTTTCATAACTGTGAAAGTAGTTTCAAGACCAATAAAAGCCAGTGAGGCACTTTGCTCCTAGACTCCCAAGTGACAGAAAGAGAGAACTAGTGACTACTTCTTGTTTCCACTTCCAGTCTTTCCGCTAACTCGCTGTGTAACTTCAAGCAAGTAGCTAAACTCACTGTTCTTGTTCTTCTAGTTCATGCCTTGCATCCCCACATGATTTAAATGGGATTTAAAATGTTGAATATTTCTAAAAGGCTTCTGGTGCTCCTGCTGTGCTTGCATCAGCAACTGTGAATAATTCAGGGATGAGCTGCTTTCAGCTGTGTGACCTGCCTGGAACCTTGGCAGCCAAACTTAAAAGGCAACTTTTGCTGCCCATCTAGGAAAAAAAAAAAACAACTAAATGTGAGCATTTAAGGGCTTGAAAGATGAGCAATTTTTCACAAGTTTCATGAAGACAGGTGATTTGGTGCAGCAATCCTAATGCTGTCATTGAAGGAATTCTTACAGGGTGGCAGAGTTAGATGCTGTTCTTGTAATCAGCTCCTTAGTGCCAGCTGTAGAAATCTGCATGGAGTCAAGGCATTGATCTGCATTTGTTCCATCCAGGAATAAGAACTATGTCAGAAAGTCTACTAATGTAGTGTAAAATTGATTGAACTTCTGGATTAGACTCCAGCTTGCTGCCTTAGCTGAGTGAACTGGAAAGCAACCTGCATTAAAATGGTGAAAATGTTGCATTTGTTGAAATTGCAGAGAATCTATGTGGGGAAATGTGTACTGGAAGTTCCATTTTTCAGTCTGTTTGTCCTCAGTTTACCTTACAATATTTTGAGTAGGCTTTGAGTATTGACATTATATACCATGTGTTCTTAATGAATTCTGAAAATGCAAGCTCTTGATGTGTAGTCCAATCTGATTTTTAAATGGTGTGGGAAGTGACAAAAAATCCAAGTGAAGCAACTGAGGAGTCAAGTGATGATACAGACTGAAGAAAAAACTGTTCTGTCTCCATTACTTTGATTAAATTAACCCAACACCTTTAAAGTTTTGGTTAAATTATGTTATTTTTCAGACAGGGATGACGTTGAACGAGCGATTTGGGATCCTGAAGGAGCAGAGGACAGCACTGTCTCAGAACAAAGGAAGCCGTTTTGTAACAGTGGGCTAACCTGGCAGATGGACTTGGGCACTGAGCCCACCTACCTAAGCCCCTGAAATAGAAGTGGGCAGAAGAATACAGCATATGTCACTAGAATTCTCCAGACATCTTGCTAAGATGGTGGCAGAGCTATCTCTCTTTATTACTTTTACTTGGAATGGTAAAAGACTTAATGCCCTGAGGGAGAAAAGTGGAAAGAAACTGATCCGACGTAGTGGCACCATCACCTGGTTGGAAAAGATTCTGTTGCCCAGCTGAGTTCTTTCACCCCTCTGTTATGGTAAAGATTGTTTAAGTGTTTAATTACAAACCCCATTTTAGGGTTTTTTTAGGGACTGCCTTTGAGCTCTCTTTCAGAGACCAGTTTAGCACAGAGCCTCAGTCCGTGGATACTTTGGTAGCGATGTAGCGGCATTTTTCATGGGAGCATTGGTTCTGTACTTCTTTGTGCTTTTAAAGTTCCATTTTTTTCCTTTCTTGAAAACTGTTTTGCATCCTCACATTCACAAATAAAGCTCTTAGCTGAGACCCAAAATTTGTAACTGGGATGGAGACTATTCTACTCTTATCCTTAAAAGTGGTCCAGATCATATACCATATTGGAGGAATACTGCAGAGACAGCCTGAGAGTCCTTTGTATTCCAAATAGCTCAACTTCATCATTCTCCTCTGTAAATGGAGTTTATCCATCTCCTTTTCTTCTTAAACTTCTGATTTTTATTTCTTTTTGAAATGTTTTTCACAAACTAAATGCAATAACTTCACATTTTTGAATAATTTCATAGGAGAAGATAAAGCCTTCCTTCACAAGGAAGTCAGCAGTATGGTAGAGTTTCTTGCCCTCCCAGATATAGGATTCTCATCCTGCATATTTTGCCCCAGAGGGTTTTCTCTAACTTAAAAATAGCTGGAGGCAAACCATCTTGTGGCACTTGTTTGTTTATACCAAAGAGAGGTAAGATGTGAAGCTGATCCAAAGTGGTCAGACATCTGGAAATTGTCTGAAACTGAGAAACGTTTCTGGAGGAAAGCCCTCACTTTGCCAGCCTGTGTAAGGCATTAGGCAGGAACATGTAGCCACCTGCTTTAAGCATAGCTCTGTGCATCAGAATCTGCAGGACAGTAACAACTGGGGCATCCTCAACCTGTATTTATATAATCCCTAAAACTGAGGCACCTCTTCAGAATTGCTTCCAGACCAGGCATTGATGATCTTGGCACTGCTTTTTGGTGAGGAGGGCTAGGTACAGTCAGGTACAAGAGGGGCTGGCTTGCTGCATCCAGGAACGTTCATGGCATTTGAAGCAGGTTTAACTTCTTTTCACATTCTTGAAGAATTTATATTTGACAGAGTTGGTTTCCTTGCATTTTTATCTCAAATTCCAAGTTAACTAGCATATACTGGCAACTTCAGCCTTGAAGAGCACTTGACAGCAGAAGGGCTTTTTTTTTTTTGGTATCGGTTTGAAGTCAGAGCGCACTCTGATGCTAAATAGGACTTAAACCCTTGTTTTTAAATGTTGGAAGATATACCTTAGCAGAGGCAAACTAAATGTAATGGTGTTAAGGTTTCTTTCTCAATTACTAGTAGGAATTTTTTTTGAAATAAATGTCCCACTGTTAGAATTTGAGTAGGTAAAGAGTAGTCAGTCATCCTGTTTCAGTGTATACGTTTTTCATGTGCCAGGATGCAACAAAAAAATTCTTTTGCATCAGCCTAGATGCAAAACATTGATGCAGTGCATCAAAAGTGCTAGTTTGTATTTAATGAGAAGATGCTTTACACTGTACCTTTTGGTATTTTTTGGAGAAGTTATTACATTTGATCTATTCTGAAGCTGTTAATTTTTTTTTTTAATAAAAAGTTACAGGTTTTATATTGTCTTGTTCCTGTTATAACCACCTGGGCAATATACTGGTTATGTGAATTTTCTGATAGCTTGCAAGGGGTTCTTCTTGATCAAATTCTTATTAAATATTCTGAAGAACACAGCAGAAAGCAACCTAACTTAAAAGAGGCTTCACACTCCTTGCCCACCTTAATACTCTGACAAGAGAGCACTTATTGGAGTGGCGCTGTAGAGGCTCACTTCCATTTGAATGTGTCAGCTACTAATTAATGTTTCAGTAGCACTTCCTAACTCAGTGATTTGGTGTGGTGGGAGTACCAGACGTGTCAGCGATTGCTGCTGTGCCATGTCCTGATAGCGAGAATCGCCGTCATCAACACCTTGTGCTGCAGGAGCAGCCCGAGCAGCTTCCTGGCCGTGTGGGAGTGCTGTGCCAGCAGGAGGCACAAAGCACTGGAAATGCTGCTATTAATTGTCAGTGCAGGACTAAATACTGCCTGTAAATGTATCTGATAAGGTGTTAAATATTGTGGTTGTCTTGCTACTTGATTATTGACAGCCTTTCTTCTTATCAGCTCGCGTGTGTTGGCTGCAGCATCAGGTAGGTTCAGTGGAAGCAGCAGGGCAAAATGGCATTTATGAAGATGTAGCAAAGGGTGTGGCCTTTTAATGTAATCAATCCTTAAGTTATAAAACGTGAAGCAGTTGTTACATTTCCCACTTAGCGGAGCTCTGTGCGCTCTGCCCTTGTTTTGCTGCTGGAACGGGCCCGACAGCCAGCAGCTGTGAGCGATGCTCACCCAGAAACCATCCTGTGACATCCCACGTTGGCGGGAACACTATAATTTTTAACAGTTCCAGCAGGTGTCCAGACGTGTCCGGGGCGGCGATCCCCTTGCACGCCGGCTGAGCTGCGGCGGGCGGGAAGACGCGGTCCTGAGGAGCGGCTGGCCCGACCCAGCCCCGCTCGGCTCAGCTCAGCCCGGCTCGGACGGACGCGGTGCCCGTGCGGTCCTGGGGCCGCCGGGCGGCGGCCGCGCATGCGCCCCTGCCGCGCGCTCTGGCATGCGCTGTCCGGCCGGGCTGTGGCGGGGAAATGGCGGCGCCGGAGGGCGGCTCTGCCGCGATGCCCGCGGCTTGTCCCGCTCCGCCTGGTCCCTCGGCTCCCGGCTCCTGGAGCCGCTCCTTGGACCGAGCCCTGGAAGAAGCGGCGATCAGCGGGACCCTCAGTTTGAGCGGCAGGAAGCTCCGGGACTATCCGCGGGCCAGCGCCGCCAACCACGATCTCAGCGACACCACCCAGGCTGGTGAGGGACAGGGCGTGAGGGGGGCGAGGCAGCGGGGAATGGGAGCGGAGGCTCTCGGGGGCTCTGAGCGTCCTGGCTGCCCTACCAGCTCCTCGCTCGGGACTGAGCCTGAGGTGACCGATTTGCTGTCTGTTCGTTAAATTGAAGCTGGTTTCGCCTCTTCCCTTCGCTCTCCGCCCTTCCTCTCCTCGGCTCTCGAGGCAGGATGGAGGAGCTCTGGCAGGCTTCTTCCTTTGCCCGTCTGATGAGATCTCTCTCATTGTAGGGTTTTTTTTACTTTATCATCTCTGCTGTAAAATGTTTCCCTTATGGAGAACTGTTTTAAAGAGCGTTGTGAGGTTTTTCTCAGTATTGCTGCTCGCTGCTGTGATTTTAGCTAGTCTTGTTCTTGCTCTGATACGTCTGTGTGTGAATTTGTGTATATACACATTTGTGTGCACCCTCACAATCTCTCATCTTGTCCTACTGACACGGGAAACCAACTTTCCAAGAAGGGCTGTCAGGTGTGTGTATGCTAAAGAAACTATTTTTTATAAGCTCTATAAGGTCTTATGCTTCTATTATTGTCATAAGCCATAAGAAGAGATGAAAAATACCCTGAATATAATCACAGCCTTTTCTTTTTTTCCTCTGTATAGCATGAATTTAAGGATATTAAAGATTGTTAATTACTTTACAAGGTACAGTAAGCATTAGGGCTTTTGTTCTCTCTATTCCTTGAATGTATTCGTAAGAATAGACTAAAAAACTGACTGTAAGTACCTTGATCACAAGTGAAAACACATCTGTGTTTGCATATTACTGTACTAACTAGAGAGCTGAGAGTTGGGAGAGTTTGTGCAGATGTAGAAATCTTCTTAATACATGATGTAGATCAGATTTAGTTTACTTTGATTGTGCAGTTGTATAAGCAAAGTCGGAGTGACTTTAAAAGGTGTCAGCATGCCATCTGTTTGAAGCTTTGAAATCTAGACTTTTTAATTTTGAGTTGTAGCTTGAAAGCTTAGAAATAAGCTTCCAACATCACTTTTTTCAAGTTTCCATATTGGTTTGTAAGTGTGCTGCTTACACTGTTATTTAAGTAATTCAAAATGGAACCTTCTTTAAAATTGTCTTGACTTCATACTCTGTCCTGTCACATGCTACTTATGCAAAAATCTGTCACTAACAAAAGAAACACTCATGAAAACTCAAGCAGACCTCGAGACAGCACTGGTTTGCTTGTCTTGAATACAGCTATACATAGAAAACACTTCTCGTTGGGATATAAATTTTTGGGGTGTATTTTGTTTCTTTTGTACCAGTGCAGTTGCACAATGCATGTGTAGTGGAGTAATCTGTAAGCCAATGCAGCATACACATTTGTGAGAGGTTTGGGCTTTTTGTTTATAATACTATTCATTTACTGTACTCTTAAACAATTTGTGGGAATTCTTGTTCCCACCAAGGTTCCCATCTATTGTGATGAATATTTGCATTGTAGTTGTTCAAGAAGCATTAAATGCTAATAAGCAGCAGTGCATGCCATACACTTTTGTGCATTTATCATCACAATGAACCTCAGAAAAAAGCTAGAACTGTTCTTAAGTTGTAAAAAGCAAAGCTTATTGAGTGTGTATGGGGACACACATTATGTTTAAATTCTCTGTTTTGAAGGCTGCTATGAATAACTTCATCTTGTGCTTTTTTTTTTAGCATGGTCTGTTCTGTGACTTGTTTTTAATAATTCTGGGCACAATTTTGTTCTTGGGAGGAGACTTAAAATTATTTTGTATGGGACTAGCCACAAATAATATGATACAATGTATTTGTATGTTAGGTGTTATAAACACTTAAGTAAACACTTTAAACAACACCCCACACTGTAGACTCCCAAGGACCTTTCTAAATGCTGTGCCACAGACTCTAAGCACATGAGGTGCTGCATGTCTGTGTTTCATAAAAATGACTGGATTTGCTCCCAAATTACAAATTCAGTGACAAAACTGGAGATGAAGCAATGATGTGCAAACCTTCCTCCTCATGTGCCTGAGTAGACACCTCTCTGCTGTGAATCATGTACTGATACAGCTCATTCCCGTTCTTGGAGCAATAAAAGTACCTGCATGTCAGCGTAAGCACAGGGATGGTTACGAGGTGGGAATGAATCACATCCCTCATTAACGTAACTACCCTGCCAGAAACCAGGATCTCACTGCCCCAAGCCCTGACAGAGCCCCTGGCCTTGCCTGGAAGCTGCTCTGAACGCAGGTGAACCAGCAAAGCGGGTCAGCAGCAACAGGGTGTTGGAGATCAGAGGTTTGATCAAGTTTAGTTGGGTGCTCTGTGCGGATTTTGAGGTTGATGGTGGGTGATGTCAGCCATAAGGTGCATTTGCAGATGTTAAATCAGTGGGAAGATCACATTTTTTTGAACCTTGTATGGGTTCAGATTTGACTAATACTAGCCCTGGTGCTCAAGCTGTAATAGCTTCTAGGTAGCATTCTTAAACCACTCACTAAACAGTCACCAGAGCAGCAAAACCAGGTCAGGTTTGCTGCACTTGATTTTTGAACTTTATAATACAGTATTTCTTTTAGGTGGAAAAGTTAAGTTTGTCATTAATCATTTTCTTCAGTGCATAAACTTTTCACTGGGAAATGGATTGTCTAGTCATGTTAGAGCCTTGGCTGCTTCTGGGCACTGCTGTCTTCCAGATGATGAAAACCCACATGTGACTTTTTAAACCAAGATCAGTGCTCAAGGTTACTCTCAGAACTGAGCATATAACTTCAGCAGGCAGTGAAGCACTAGTGGGTTTCTGGTTGTTTTGTACTTTGACTGGAATGAAGATCCCCTGTAAAATCAAATTGAAGATGGGATAGTCTGGGGAGCTTTGGCATGGATTAGCAGGAAGGTAACTGCAGTGTGTGATGCAGTCACCCATCTCATGTTCTTATATGTGAGGGATGTGCAAGAAATGCAGTGTAGTAATAACTAATAACTTAGATATTGAAAGAGTATCTTATTCCTTTCTGTTCCTCCCTAACAGCTTAATTGGACCTTTAGAAAGTGAACAGGTTTACAAAGCTCATTGATGATGCCCAATGAGCAAACTTCTTCATTATCAAATGAAGGATATGCTTTCATGCTTCTTCTTTTCGTTTTCTTTCATACTTTCATTTAGCATTCATTATCTCTCCCCATTTTATCTGAGTTACAACCCATTTGTTCATTCCACTCATGTTCTTGACCACAGAATAGGAAAAAGAAAGGCTATAAACCACCTGAGCTAAATGTGAAAGGCAGCACAGTTGCATTTTGCCAGCATTAATGTAGATTCTGATGTCATTATTTGACAGCTTTCCCAGTGGCCTAAAGCATACATTGAGCAGAAAAGTTATTTGTCAAACCCTCCATGACAGCTGTAATTACTTAAACCACTCACTGTCTCCATTTTTAAAGGAGAAGATGAAAATATGTGGGTTTATGGAATAAAAGAAATGTCTGTTGTATGGAAATTGAGTAAGATAATTACATGCAGCTCACTATGTCTTGTTTCTGGAATATATTAGTAGTAAAAAAGGATAGAAGGACTCTGAACAAGAAGAATAAAATGGTCCATTGTGCCTTTTCAATGGCTTTGCCAATAAGGTATCTCTGTAGTTTTATCCTTACTCGTTCTCCATAGAAATGGTAAAATCTGACCATAGTGTCAGTAAATTTTCTATATGCCAAGTGCTTGCATGCATCTAGAAGGAGTGCAGTGAGTATGTGAGTGTTCTGCACTAAAGGGTCTCACTGGTGTTCTTCATTCCTGCTAGAAGTTCAATTGATACTGCCTACTGAAATGTAAAATGGCTCAGATAGCACTGGCCCTGTTAGCCAAACATTTGTTCTTAAAGCCACAACAGCACAGTGAAATCCAGCCTAAAAGTAATTTTTTTTTTTTTAAATCTCTTTGGGCTGCTGTATTTTGAATGTAAATTTATTGTGATCATTAAGGTAACTGGGAAGGAATTGGGATTATTGTTTGTTCAAATCTCAGACTATTTGCCAGCAAAGTGTACAGTTTTAATACTTGGATCATCTAAAGTTTCAATATTAAAACCCAAAGCCTAATATGTCAGTAGGGTCATTCAGGTGCTTGTGATTGCATTTGTGTCCTTGTCTCTACCCTTAGCAAAACCCAAAGAGGAATGCCATGTGCAGAGGTTCTTGTAGCTATAGGAGTGGGAAGGAGGATCACAACCCTTCCCCTAACTTTGGACAGTAATCCAGATTGTTCCATTCAGCTGCATTGCTTGATCTTAGCTCCTAATTTTGTCAGTCCTTGTTTAATTTGATTATTGCTCCGTTTTGTTTTTGTTCTTGTGTGTCTGTAGTTTACAGTTCATTTTTGTAGGATGTGTTGGGATTGGATGGAGACCTGAGGACTGCAGTAATGCTCAGCTGCTCTTTAGCCACAGGAAATCTTTTTGCCTCACGTTTTATGGCAACTGGGAAACTGCAATCTGAGCTTGTGGCTTCTAATCCTTGTGGCAATAAAAGCAATACGTGACATTCAGAATGCCTTTGTTTAGTGAGTTTATCTTTTAAAACAAACAATAAAGTCCTACCATCAAATTTTATTACCAGCGAGTTCTTGTAAGTGGTGCTCAGTAGTATTACATGTGTTTCTAGTTACTTGCCAAGTCTTCCCCTTCCTTGACTCCATCATGATCAGATTTAATTTTTTTAATACTGTTCTGACTGCATATGCCCTTGTGGTTATATTTTTGGAGATAACTGTAACTACATAAAGAGGGTAGGGATCAATAGTTGAATATATTGAGGCTTGTAGTCACATGAAGGACAAATTAGAATTTAGGGAAAAAATAAAATGTCTGTTTCTTTCATGATGTTTCCAGCTGTGTTCTCCTGTGGTTGTACCTGTGCTTGGAGGTAGAAAATTTATCCTGAGTAAATACTCCCTGAAGACTGTCATAAATACACAGCCTAATGTGATCCAAGTTCTATGCTGATGCCAAAATGGGAGGAAGTTCTGTCTTCATCTCCTGCTGCACAGTCAACACCAACAATCCTAGTGCCTTCCAGCAAGCTGTTTCATACTTACCTGGCTGAAAATCCAGCCAATAACTCTGTGTATCAAATCCTTGGACAGCTCACTGGGTTTTCACCTGCCTGTGAATGCCAGCAAATGGAAAGGATGGAAGCACTGCATGGATGATGGAAGTGAGAGGATCTGTTTTGGTGGATGTGTAAGCTTAAATTGACTTGCACCAGTTGTGAGATTACACCATGACTCTGTTTTGTAACCTTTTCCCACTGACCTGCTGTAAATTTGCTAATAATTTTCTTCCAAGCAATCTGCTGCCCTTTGACTCAATGAGCCTAAGAATTTTTTATTCTACAATATGGCTTATAGAGTTGAATTTCATTCAGTGAAACTTTACTCCTGATAGGTTTGGCTCTCGTGCATCCATTTGGCAAAATACATAGTTTTATGTAAGTAGTTTTAAACTGATGGTTCAGGTTTAGAATGCAGTAGATGTAATTAGTTTTTTCGGCAGAAGAAACAGCAGTAAAGAATTAGCTACAACAAACACTACAAATTATGTAGCATTTGTTAAAAATAAAATTACATGGTAGCTAACAAAAAGGCTATAACTCATTTCAAGGGTTCTCTCTGTAATAACTAATCAGGATTGGATCTCGTGGTTTCTGATGTTGGCCAAACAGCTTGAATGAATTGCTGTTGTGTATTCATCTGAAGCCATGGACTGTGCAGGCTGCTTTCTTCTTCATCTCCTGTGGCCCCCTCTCCGAAGTGGAGGGGTGGAAATCCATTAATGTTAGAAATGTCTTGTGGTTTGATTTATCAGAGCATCAGAGTTAAAAATATTGCCTTAATTCCCTGAATTCCAGATACTTAGAGAAGATGCAAAGGGTACAACATTGTGGTCTTTTCGTTATGGGACTGTTGTGCCTCAGTTAGTGCTTCTGTGCAGGACGAGGGTTTAATGTTGCAGCTTGAAGTCCCCAAAACTGTCCTTGGCTTCAGCCTCACTTACAATTCTACACTGCAGACTGCTGCTTCCACTGACAGCCCTCAGTGTCTTTCTGGAGTAAGGAGTCTCTGTTCTCTTCTAGCTGATAATGTTACTGATTGGAAAGTTAAAGTATTTACACTCATAGCCTTCTCCCAGGCACTCCAAAAGGAGAATATACTGAAACCCCCCAACTTGCTATGCAGCCCAGGTGTTGGCTGCTGGAACATATGGTTTGGAACCATAATGTGCTCTGTGCAGAGGGCAGGAGGATTAGGGAGCATCTATTCAGTTCCACCCACCACCCCCACATTGTTCAGTGACCCATGTGAATTTTAGTCTCTTTATTCAGCTTATTGTTGAAACGTAGCTTTGAATACAGAAATGTGTTATTGTTGCCTTGGGCTTTTGGGTAGTGCTCCAGACTATTGAAAAGTTTTCAAACACTATTTTTCATGTAATCTCTGTGCAGTGAAGCATGGTAATGTTACTGCATTTTATACGTATGAAGCTTGGAATGATAAAAAGTTTGAAAGCATCTGTTGATTTGGAGTACCAAAATTTAAAATACTTAGTGCCTGAAGTTACAGGCATTATTTTTAAATGTAGCTTTTAATAAGTTCAGATGCCTTGGTAACTCCTTAGAAATACTGGGAATCAAGCCTAACAGCTAGAAAAAATATGATTAATTAATGTATTTTTGAAAGATTAGTTTAGAAAATTTGCTTAGTATTATGAAGGAAATATGTGGCACTGACAGTATGCAATCTATTTTTCCAAAGCAGTGTTCACCTCTTTCAGGTTAACCATCCCTTTTTCTTTGTGTAATTCCCTGGGTTTTTTCCCTTGTGGTTTTTCAACAACACTCTTCTTTTATAAGACTTTGACTGTGATCAGTCCTGATTCTGACAGTAATTTCATCTTGTCTGAAAAAGTCTATTTGAACAGAAAAAATTAGAAGAATGAAAAGTGGTATATGGTTTTTAATTAAAGACATGGGGACAGTAGATATGCCCAGGAAATGAGCAATTAAAGTTCTGTGGGCATCTCTGATTATAGACTTCATCATCCTTGTGCTTGATTTAGCCATGTTACCTACGTTTTTAACTGACTTTTCTCTTTACAAAATATCAATGTGTTTTCCAGGTTGCTTTCCTGATGCTGAATTCTAAATTCAGGGTGAGTTTTAGTCAGAGATACAGTCTGAATTCTCTAGAACAGTCAAGTGGAATAAAGCTGGCATCTGTGTGACTCCTCAGGACAGTTCAAACCTTCACGTTTCTCTGAGATGAGCCAGCAAGATAGCAGGAGGTTGTCATTCCCTGGAGCCTGTTTGTAAGGTGGGATGCTGTACTTCCAAGTTGTACAGGTGTCTGAGGGCAGAGATGATGGTTTGATCAGATCTTTGGGTCTGTGTTTGGGTGTTCTGGAGGTGATTATGTTCTACACAGGTTCCTCCCTGTCTTCATGTCACAAGTCTTGTTCCCAGCAATGTTTGTTACCTTAGTTCTGTCTCTTCTGCCCATGGTTTTTTTCATCTCCTTTATC
The DNA here is from genome assembly GCF_051311805.1 of Agelaius phoeniceus. NCBI lineage: Eukaryota > Metazoa > Chordata > Aves > Passeriformes > Icteridae > Agelaius > Agelaius phoeniceus. The sequence continues at coordinate 17,630,695 of NC_135274.1, forward strand.
CCAACTTCCATGTCTTAACACTTTCTTCTTTTCTTGTTAATCTTGCCTGGTCTCAAACTCCTCTTTCATCACCAACTCCAGTCTTCTCACCCAAGTTGTTAGCATGAGAAAAAGAGGACTAACTGGTATCTTAACATTTGGTAGGAAATATCTTTTAATTCAAATCAGAAAATTCATTTTAGGGTGCTGAGGAAAAGTAATAATTTGAACATGCTTAACTCATGATTACTATTATTACTATTAATATATGTGGTCACATATATTAATTATCTTTTAGTTCAGTCATAGACCAAGGCTTCTGCTGGTCTTTGAGCTGGTGTCAGTCACGCTGTTCTCAGGGACTGACAGTCACTGAGCACAATAATAGCAGGACAATTAGGAGCTTGTCATTACACTGGTCCCCAGCTCAGCTATGGAATAAATGTTTTTGTAGAGAGCCACAACTGAATGTGGTTGTGAGCCATAAAATATCTGCTGTTTCCTTTCATTCTGCTGGCTTGCAAAGGGCTGGGGAGATTTGTGCTTAGCAAGGTAAAAAATTATCTTTGGAACCCATCTATGCTAAAACAGCAGGTCATCCATTGGAGCTGTAAACTTATTGCAAATATTCAGGTGTTAAATATTCATGGCTCTGTTCTGCTGGGTGCAGATTGTGTCACATCATTCAGGGATGGCTGTGTGTCAGAAAATTGTTATAATTACCATTAAATGTTAGTGTGGAAATCCCAGGAGCTTCACTGTTGGTAACAGTCATCAAACCTTCACTGATGATTAGCTCAGAACTGGTGTTGTTGTTCTGAGCATGGTGAAGGAAATCACAAACACACATTTCTAGTGCTCGTGATTTGGCTGTGAATTATGTAACTGAGTAATACAGATGTGATATTTTAAACATCTGTCATTTCTGCTTTCACAGATATGGTAAAATGAGAAATGCATCTGTTAGGTTCTTTTATCAGCATTACTGCACTTCAGTTTCTGTTCACAGCCCCTGTATTGCCCTGTAGTGGTTAAGAAATAAGTCTGTGGAAATTCCATTTGAAAAACATATTATCTGTTTGAAATCAGACTGCTTAAGTAGCTTTCCACATATAAATAAAATTAAATGTTATTCAGTTCATATTCCTTTCACTTAAAACACATTTTTCTTCTTTGGATACATAAAACAAAAGGCAAAAATACAGATTTTCCTTAATAATGCAGTTGTTGTTCCAGTGCTGCCAGATTTGCAGTTTGTAAATGGAAGAAAAACTTTTCAGACTTTTAATAATGACTTTTAATAATTGTTTCTGTCTAATTAGATTTTCAGACAGAAATGTGATTTTTTTTTTCTTAACTAACTTTGGCTGTACTCTTGCCATATGATACAGTTCTTTTCAATTCTTAACCATGCTGAAAACGTTACAAATAGAAACAGAAGGGTTTTTAGAAGCATGCATTGCAGGCTGTATGAGCGGATTGTGGGATAACTCAAATGAGGTGTTGTTCTTTCTGCTTTGGGGAAGGGGTTTCCTCTTCTAGTGAATGTCTACAGCACATGTCCCTGGGGCTTTCTCAGTATAGGAAGGAGAAATGTGTCTGGTACCTGACAGTTGTCAGGGATAACAAAAGCAAACAAACAAACAAAAAGACCTGAGCAGAGCCCTGAGATTTTCTGTTCTCCAGTCTGTGGGCTGCCTGCCACTTCACCCTTGGAGAAGCACTTTGTACTTCTGTTTTCCTCAGCTGGAGGTGTTGCAATCTGCTGAGCACTGATGTCCTTTTTTAAATCACATTAGAAGAAAGTGTGTTCATATTTATAGTGTGCTTTTTAGATTGGCCTGTTCTCTTTCTGTTCTGGTTTGGGCCATAAAGAAATCCTCCTATTACTGCATTTCCCAACTCTTTGTATCTTGCTTTCTATTTTGTGTGGTACATTCTGCTTCCTTCCTGTGTGCACCACGACATCCTTATGTCAGAGAATGTAGAGAAGCATTTAGAGAAGAACTTGCTTGGTGTATTGTTTTACTTCTCAGAAAAAGCATATAATCTTAAAGCTGGAAAGCATAGTTTGTGCTCCACAAAGAGAGGAGGAAAAAAGAAATTGTAAGACATACCTTATGTGGGGGACTTCTTTTTAGTCTAATTTCAAGTTTTATAAGGCATATAAGTGAATTCATTGAAACAGGTTTTTCATATGTCTTTGCATTTCGTTTCCATGCCAGATGATTTGAAGCTCTGTGGCTACATTGTATAATATTGCAGGTTGTGCAGAAGAGTCATTTTGGGTGTAATATTGGTATTAATTTTTAAAGGCAATGTCAAAATCCAATGGCAAACTTTCATTACCAAAATTTTTGTCAGTTTATGACAACTTGTCTTACGATCCTTCCACTCTTGCTGTCTTACTCTGTACCAGTGAAATGCAGCACTCTGCATTTCTTTCACTTAATATTTCTTGTCACAGTTACAACAGTTGTTTCTTCTTTGCAGTAGGTGCTGTTTAAATAAAAAATTCTTGTTTGTTAAATACTATCAGGAGAAATACAAACTAAAATAGTTTTATTTTCAAATATAGTTTGTGGTGAGACTTTTCATAAGTTTCTCATTCTTTCTTTATAGTGGCCAGGGAGTTTTATTTTACTTCTGTTAGAAGTAGAGATGCATTTCTGTGCCTCTGATGATTTCAGGATAGATTTTCTTCATCATATTGTGCTTACAGTAATAAACTCAATATTCGTTTCAGGGCAAGAGAAATACTCTATACTGCCACTATTGTTAGTGCTGTATCATAATTTTTTTTTTATAACTTCAAATATCCCGGTTGACTCACATTTTCCTACTCTTAATTTTTTTTTTGCTGATCACTTCCATATTTATACTGAAGTTAGATGAACCTTTTAATCCTGGGCCATTTTTATGATATTGTTCAAATATTGCATATCAGGGTCAATTATTTTTAGTATATAATCAGCCCTTCAAGTGTGTGGTTCAATGGCTTATTTGCCATTCAGTGAATATCAAATCTGTAGTGTCTTTGCTGCATCAAAGCCCTTCTCTCTTATCTCCCCACAGCCTGTGTAGACTTTAAGAAGTTGTTAAAGCCAAATTATTTCCATTAAATCTGTTGACTAAAATCCAGGGAGTGATTTTTGCATTGGGACTATTTCTGTTGTTTGGGGTTGGATTTCTTTGGGATTTTTTTGCAGTCTCTGACTATTCATTTGCCTCGTGTTCACACAAGTTGGAGGCTGTTGACCCTCTTTGTACCAAAGCCTGTTATCCTAGTGAGGTTTTGGGAAAGGTAAGTGGATTTAATAAATAGCAAATGTACGTCTTAACAATACTCATAATTTTTGATAGGAAAAAATAATAGGTGGATCCAGAGGTTTGCACATGGACTTAAAATCTGGCAATACTTTTAGCTCAATTTTCAAAGTTTTTATGTGTATTGCTTTAAATCGATGTTTTTAAAAGTAGATTTTTTTTTACTTGGGTAATTCCTTTTGTACTTGAAGGAACTTTATCTAAAGGGCTGGGGGGATGAGTTCATTTACTGCACACTTCCCCTCACTGCAACTTTGTGAAGCAGTCTTGGAAAATGAAACCCTGCTCTGCTGGAAGTCAGTCAAGTATTTGAGGAGCAGCGGGCAGAAGGCAGTGTCGTGTTGCCGAGGAGCACTGAATGCTCTCACACATCTCGAGTGTCTGCCTGTGGCCCTCTCTTAGCAGGGGTGAGGCACTTTCTCTGTTACTTGGAGATTTTTCCACTTGAAATTCTTACATGCTTTCAAATGAACACTTTTTAAATTACAGTTTTATATACATGTACAGCTAAAAATAGCAGCAGTTGAAATAGTCATTATGAAATAGAATAATAGAGATCTCTGGAAGTGGAATTCTCATCGTTGTTGTGCAGTGTGGGCAGTGGCTGCACAGCTTCTCTTCTGTGGCTCAGTGTTTGTCAAGAATTCTCCTAGCAAGGCAAAAAGCTTTCATTTTCCTCAGTTTGCACTGAGCTGCTATAGATGAAAGTTTTCACATGCAGAAAAATGTTTCACTGAAGGACATGGAAAGATAGAAGCAACTAGCCAAAAATTTTCAAAGTGACTACTGCAGTTTGAGATTAATTTTCATGACAGCTTCTTTAGAGCAATGTTTACTGTTAAACCTCACCTTAAGCATTTCCCTGAAGAGGAATAGCTTGGTTTGGATTTGAAAAAAAAATTTGTGGACAGATGAGTTTGGATTTTATTTTATAAAACACCTTTGCTTCCAGCATTCATACTGTTAATTTTATTTTGTGAAAAGAAGTGCATACAATTCACCCCAAATGCTAACTGGAGAATGTAGCAATCATTTTAATAGCCTTGCTACTACTTTTTAGCAAGCTTAGGGGTTTTTTTTTTAAAAGTGAAGATGAATGAAATGGTGGCCTCCAGTCCTGTAGCCCTTGATCCCTGGTGATGTCTGCATGGTGTGTTTTTGACTGAAGGTGACTTTTATGGTTTCCTGATTCAAAATGTATTTCATATTTTAAACATGTATTTTGGCAATTGCTGCCATTTATCTCCTTGTTTGGCTGTTCCCTCTGATAAGGGATATTTTCCATGCATATCCTATACTGTTGTTTTATTCCTTGACACTAAAATGGCTTGTACTGCACAGATGACTTTGTAAGACTCCACTCTCATTCTAGAATTCTGGCAATAATTGTCCTATTGAAATTGAAACACTGCTTGTGTAAAGTGTAACAGGCTTTTTTTGTTAGGGATGATGTCAGCATGAGAGATGGCCTCAAGGAGCCATTAAAAGAACATAGGACTTTTGACTGTTAGACTTTATTGACTTTTCTCCTCAGTAAAATACAGTTCTGCAGAAGATGGATCAGTGTTTGCAGTGGTATGAGATGTATTTGTTGACTTTACTGTGCAGTCTGATGAATCTGTATCTCAGTGCCATAAATACAGAGGCACTCTATTAAGAATGTCAGAGAAATGCAGTAATAAGAGGCATAAAATTTTATAGAAATACTTGCCTTTCTCTGAAAGTAATTGGCCTTTTTATGCGAAATTACTCACTTTGCTTTTTAGGACCCTTGAATTTTCAGTTCTGGTTTGTTTCTAACTCTTCCCTTAAGACATTTTGAAATGTATTTGCAGCTAGCAATTTTTCTTTATTGCCTTTCTATCTATTGCAGACTTTATTCTATCATTCTGTTAAAACTGATGTGGGGAAAAAAGGACTTTAGTAATACATTTTGAACTGATTGGTGAAATATATAGGGGGAATATGCAGAATTAATGTGGCAATAGGTAAATAGCAGCTGTTATATTAACTGGCATTTATATGTGAAAATGCTTGTAGATGGAGAATTTTATGTCCAGTATTAAGATGAATTGAAGCTTTTAGTAAAATAAATAGATGAATAGTAGAAATAAGAAGTCTTTGTTAGTTGCATTTTATGTTTCCAGCCCTCCTGACTGACACATTGCTCCCACTTTTATTCCATGCCAGGTTGTCCTTCCCCAAGTTAGTTTATTCACAGAGCTATTAGAATGGCTGTATGTATGAGATATTTTACTGATTGAGATGAAAGCCAGGGCAGAACATCCAGCAAAGTGTCAGTACCACACAATCTTCCTCTCTCATGATCTCCCCAGGTGTGACTCTGATAGCCATGAACAGATTGTTGAGGGTTGTTTATCGATGTGGTCCATGTACCTGGGGTGCCTGAGCTGGAAGGACCACCTTGGACAGTGTAAATGTACTCAGAACGCACTGTGCTGCCTTGCAGGGTTTTTCTAGCCTGGCTCAGTCCTTCTAGAGGTCCTTGACACTCTTCTGTCACCAGTGCCATTGCCAAATCTAACGCATGCTCTGCATTCGATTTTATATTAACCTGTGGTTTTGCTTTGTCCTGGTTATCTGACTCTTCCTTCCCTGCCCTTTTATGAATAACTGAAGTTTGGCTGTGGATTTTAAACTACAGACTATGGTATCTAGCATAGTATCTGAAACTCCTACTGTGAAATGAAGGAACTAATATTTATCATATTCTTGATTTCATGTCTGTTTTGTGAGAAGCTGTATGTGCAGCATAGTTTCTTGGCAGGAGTCTTTTCGATTTTTCATATCTGCTTCTGTGCATAGTCTTTGTTCATATTGTGTGCCCCATGTTTTCCATGTAAAATTGGAAAAGAGGGAGAAACGGGTTTGAGGAGACAATAATGTGTGTGAAGACCTTGATGCCTTCTGAGTGCTTACTGATCGGTCTCTGGACCATGAGAAAAGTGTGGTACTTTTAACTTGTAAAAGTAAGGAAAAGTAAAGTTGCCCCTAGAGCACAGAGCCTTCTCTCCTCTTGCTGAGAGCAGACATCTCCTGGTTCCACTGGCTCAGCCCTTGCTCTGGAGGTGGCAGCTGCACTGTGTCCTGTAGTGAAGTTTATTTTTGAATACAGTTTACCATGATGTGAGGACAAGCATAACAACATTAGCAAGCCTTTAATTAAAAACAAGATAAAAATATGTATTAAGTGACTTGACTTTCAAATTCAACATTTCATCTCAAGCCTGCAAAAGAATGTCTTCAACTGAACTTTTTTGCAGCCCTTTGCCACATTTGTTCCTGTTTGTGCATGGTAGCTCAACTCCCCTCTGCACAACAAGCCAGATCCCTAAGAACAAGTTGCTGTAAGTTATGACCTGACAGTCAGGTTAGTTCTGCCTCTGTGGACATGACAAGTTGTACGCAAGTCTTGAGCCATCAGCTGTCTTGAGGTGCTCATGGGAAAGTGAAGAGATGATGTCAAAGAAAATGAGGAATTGTTTTGATTGGGAGAGTCCATAGAAGGGAGATAAATTAATGGTTTTGGTAGGAGAATGTTCATATGCTGGTATATATTCTCCATGGTCCTGAGTGTGAGAACTGAGAAAAGCAGATGTACTAGATAAAAACAGATGTTGAAGAAATACAGGAGAGGTAAATTTTGGTTTTTGTATGCTGGGAATCAGAACAGCAATTCTGAACCATGTAATGATTTTAAGGGATTGTGTTGCAGTGAGACATTTACAAAACAAGATTAGTCTCCTTTGTTTTAGCCAAGATGGTTGCATAATGCTACAAGAAAATGGAATGCTTAAGTAATGAAGACTTTGATCTTATTCAATTCAAAGTAACGTCAACTTAGAAAATCCTGATGAAAGATTTTCTTTCAAAAGTTGTTTTCTTACTTCTCCTTTTGTCAATTCTTTGTTAAGGCAAGACTTCAACTTCTTTGTCAATGTGCTGATCACAGCTAATTTAAGGAAACTGTGCTGCCAAAGGAAATCACTGCCCTCATATATCCACTAGAGAGATAGTTCATGTAAGTCCTCCCCAAGTTAGCTTCAGGCAAAATTTGCAAGAGAAGTTTAAACAGCTTCAAAAATCCTGTGAGCTAACCTGACGGTTTTTCTGCCTGATGTGAATTGGGAAATGCTCACACAAGCATTGCAGAATTAGTAGCTTACAGCAAGGGGCTGGTAGGCAGTACCCAAGAGAGGGGATAATTTTAAACCAGTAAAGTCGGATCCCAGAGGGTGTGGATCTCCAAGGCTTTCAGATGTCATTAAACTGTCTTTGTTATACTGTATAAAAGGCTAGACATGAGGGTTTCATGCTATCATTTGATTTTTTTGTTTTTCTTTTTTCGTTTTAAATCAACAAGGAGTAGGTTTGGGCCAAACCCAAACAGCTTCTTTCAAGCCAGTTTTATCAATGGAGGGGTGTAGGCTGCCATACCAGCTTTGTAGGTGTAGTCCAAAGGCTGCTTTCCTTGGAGATAAATACCATGTCTATGTATGCTTTGCATAAAAAAAAGGAGAGGGGCTGCGCTGCAGCTGGACAATGAGGAACTGAGCTTCCCTGATTTAACTGGCCCTGGTGAGCTGGAGACTCCAGGTCATTTACTCAGTGATAGATCTTTTGCAATGTTACCTCTGCAACTTCCAATTAGTTTTGGAGCTGTTTGAAAGAGAAGCATGGTTATGCTGTTGGGTGAGTGCCAAGTTTAGTGAGGAAAGAGAATGAAATTGCTAAAAGAGAGAAAAGACTGGGGGGCTGTCACTGGGAAGTTGGAAATAGAGCACATGGAAAAACTTCTTTAACCTCAAACCTCATGTGAAGGGGTTAGAATTAATTCCTGTTTTCAGACAAGGATAAACAGTTCTACTTTGCATCATCTCTGCTGTAGCAGTACATGAGGTGCAGTTTGTATTCTGTCTGAAATCTGTCCTGTTGTTTACTGGTCAGTCATGAGGCCCAGCTGGCAGGTCACCTGACTTCCTTCTGCCTCCCTTTTAAAGCTACTGAAAATCTGCCCCTGCTCATCTGAAAAGTGGTTTCATCTCACTCTTATCCACTGTGTGCCATCCTTAAAATACCATGATGTGTACAGTACACAAGGACATAGCATGCTTTGTACTGAGGTACGTATCCATAACAGCAAAACTTGGGTGCAAATCCCTGATCACATTCCTGTATTTGCTACTCTGAAAAGACCTGTTTTATTAGAAGCGTTTGTGAGTTAAGGACTCAAAACAAAACAAAAAAGCAAAAACAAAAAACAAAAGGGCAGTTTCATGGTTGTTATTAACCAGCTAGTCCAAATCCCAGGTACTGCCAGAAGTCCTAATCTTGTTCTTCAATACTCATCAAGCCACATTCTCATCCTCTCCCTTGTGTCGATGTCAGAGATTACTCAACTGCAGCAGGAACTGCATCATGCCTCAGAAGGGCTGAAGACCATTTGTGGCTTTGGTTTTTTTTAGGATTTGTTCTCAGTAATGAGACCCAACTGGCAGTGTGGCTGCACAGGCTGCTGCAAGGGAGAGGGTGGGAACACATGGCCAGTAAGGAATTACTCCGAGGCTTCAAGTGGCTGACTGTGAAGGCAGGGTCTACATTGAATAATGAATAAACAATAGTTCATGTTACAGTTTGACCCATTCAGGCTACAGATCTTTCTGCTCTAGAGCCAATTGGAGGGAAAGCAACTGGAGTTGTTGGAATATGAAGTTTTCAGTTCCTGCAGGGTCTGGAGCTTGTCACTCTTGCCTGCTCTCCAGTAGTCACACAAGAGCTATGTAATGGTGTTCTATAGTTGTCACTGTTTGTTTTTTTGTTTTTAATAAACTAACAGTATTTTTCCTTGCAAAAGGAAAATGAAATCATTTTGCAGGGGAAGTGGCATTGTATTCCAAGCTGTTACTCTTGTTTGAATGTTTATCCTCTTCTTGCAGTACTCAGGTGGTTCTGTTCCAGCAAGACATCATGCTTTCCTTGGAAATGTGTTTTCTTGTCAGTGGTCATACAGCAGCTTACTTAAGGGTGGGACTGTAATATGTGTTTGTGTTTAGTCAGTGTTTTTTATGGTGGCACCTGTGAGGTTTTCCTTCATATGTAAAAGAGAAAGCTAAACTACAGCAAATATGCATTAAAATCATGTGAAGAGAAAAAAGGGAAGGAGAATGGGAGTTGGTGTTTAGAATCTTCTGTTTTCCTCTTTGATCCCAGGTACGATTGAGTTTTCTTACTTAGTATAATTAAAGTTCTTACAGATCTTTGTATATAGATTTTTCTAGTCTTAAAAGCAAATGGTGAATGTTGCAGAGACTAGGCCAGGTAAGAGGGTTGTACTTGTTTAATTTTTTTTTTTTTTTTTTTTTTTTTTTTTTTTTTTTTTTTTTTTGTTAATATGATGTGTTTTAACAGAAAAGAGTTGCTAAAAAAGCCTAGTGTAGTTCAAGTAACTTGGAAGCCAGATTCTGCAAATCTCCCTTGTGTGACTGTTCTTAGCCAGCCAGCTTTCATGGGTAATCTGGGTGTTGAAGGGGAAAAAAAGGTAAAGGCTTTGGCCATAGTTGTCACTTCATTAAACTTGCTTCAAGCAAGGGATTTGTGTGAGTTCTTCAGAGAAGTGAGGAGTTTTCTTGTTTTTTAAAAGCTTTGGCAAGAAGCTTTGTTATTTGTATTGAATATTCCAAAATAAAACTGTAGCCAGAGGAAATAGCATCTGTGAAACTTTGATTCACACATGTGAAACTTGACAATGATTTGGCAGTGATTTGAAGCAGGTTTTATAAAGGACAGTTAAGCAGCCTTGGTCAAAAGCTACAGACCTTGTCTTTAGCACTCAAGGCACTCCAGAAGGCCCATTTCAGTGTGATGTGTAATCTTCTGTTTGTGTTTCATGTTAAGCAGTGAATTCTCAGGTTGGTGGAGCAAGTTTTGATGGTCACTCTGCATTCCAAATGTAGCACCACCAAGTCAACATTTGGAAGAAACCACTAACCTTTGCCTTGTTTTCTGGAACTGCAGCAATAGCAGCCTGTGCATGGTGCCAAAAGCAGCAGGTTGGAGCTTCTCAGTTAAAAACTGTTCATGGAAATGGTTAAAGTGCAGTTTAATGCTGCTGATGCTGCTGCTAAGCAGGAATGTGATCATGCATATCAAGCATGGATCTGCTGAGAATTGAAATGTGATAAGTGTATCAAGGATGGATCACATCTGAACTTAATCTTCCTTCATGAAATGCTGGAAATTGAAACTGGAAATTCTATATTTTAATAGAGGGCTACAGAAATAATGCAGGTGAAAACAGTCTTTGTTACATCTGTTCTGTGGGTATCTGGCTTGGGCAGTGGGACTGTCCTTGACAGTTTACCTGGGGAAAACACAGAAGGAACAAATGCATTTTGGTTCAGTGAATGCCACCTTACCTTAATTGGTTTACACAAAGAGTATCTTGATGCTTGGGGAAATAATTGGGAAAAATTCAGGTTTGACAGGGCTGGCAGGTAGAAGGTGAGTCAGGAGATGACATTTTTGAGGTTTGTTTTAAATTAGGGTATGGCAAAAATGGTAGTCTTGTATCACAGCAGGCAGGAAGAGGTAAAGTCACCCCTCCTGTGCCAGGAAATCCTCCAGGTGTGAAATGAAGCTTGAAGGATGCCAACATTTTCAGTGTTTAGAAAGAAAAACACTCCCTGTGACTGAGTACAGGGACCAACAGCATCAGAAATATATCACAGAGGTGTTCTCTTATGATGATTTCTGGTTTCCTTGTGCAAGAAAAGTCAGCACCATAATACCAGTAGCTCATCTGCTTGGGGCTATGCTTTCATTATATTAATTTTCTCTTAATAGCTTTATGGGAGTGTTTCCTAAAAGTCAGCAGAATCACAAGGATTGTTGCTCTTAGGTTATCAAGTTCTGAAGTGTTTGAGAAGTGAAAAAAACATTCATAAAACCAGGATAAAGATGCATGCATTTATTTGGCTAAGAGAATAGGTGACAAGCTAAAGGTTTGTATAACAATGTGCCTCAAATCCATTTGAAAATGTTGTTGTTCTAATAGAATTGCTTCTAAATGTCAGGATTGAGCAATCAGATGGCATCAAGTTCCTCAAAAGATGGTTTTAGTGACATTATCTGGGGGGTGGCTGTACCTAAGCAGTCACTTTGCAGTAGCTGTAAATGAGCTGTTCTAGTGAGCTGCTTTCCATATCATCAAGACTACATCACCCAATTCAAGGATATTCTCCAGTGCAATGGTGGTTTTGTTGTTATCAGTGTGAAAGTGTGGAGTTTGCTTCTGGTCTTTAAGTTGTGTATGTGGGGAAAAAAAAAAAAGGGCTGTTTATACAGTTCGAGATTTTGGTATTTCTTCTTAAACAGCTACACCTTCTCCTCCTAAAGCAGTAGGTGCTGCCTTTTGCCTTCTGTCACTGTATTGGCTGTCAGCCTTCTTGTCATTGATTGGCTTCTTTAATTATTCATAAGAAAATATATTTTCCTCTGTCAGCTGCAAGCTCATATGTCTTAGATTTGTCTCTTATTAAAGGAAACCATGAATGCGCTTTCAAGCTACAACACATGTCTTATAGTTTTTGGGAAAAAAGAACATTTGCTTGCCATAGAAATGAAGTCATTCTAGCTGAGGGCAGTCTATTCACCATTGGGATTCAGATCAATTCACAGATAGCAGGGTTGTTGCATCACTGCTGCAAGTTCATGGCTGACATCACACAGCTGCAAAGGGGCTGTTCTGGAGCCATGTTACATCATGAGTGGGAGCCCACAGCTGAGAGTGTCACAATCTCTCGTACATCAGTGCTGCCAGCAGGTGTTGTGGTGGTTGCAGACATTTGGTTTTGAATAGACAGCCAAAATCTGGGCTTTGCTGGTTGAAATTTAAAAAAATAAAAATTCAGAGTGTGTGGGGAACACGTGCTGGTCTCTGATGACAAAAGGCAGATTTTTATTAACAAAATTTTGTATCAAAGCCCAGGTCTAGAGTGTCTGCCTTTGTTGTAGTTAATTGGAATGAGAGCAGAAGCCATATTCCCATCAGAACAGGATTATGGACTGATCCCATCAGCATCTGGTGATGAATTGGAATTCACCACCACCCAGCTGGTCTGAGTGCCAGCAACAGTTGAGCTGCTGCTCCCTCTCTCTGTAGTGTGGACAGTGGGTGCCCCATAGGTTGAACAGTGTATCTTTGTGCATCATTGATTGTTCTTTGGAGACAAAATTTGTGTTACAGCTGAAGTTAAAAATGTGTGAACACAGACCTGCTAATGTTTGATGTTAGAGGAACATTCTTCTTTGAGCAGGAGGAGTTTGCATTTAATGCCAAATGATGCACTTTGAAGCACAGTGTGTCTCTAGTCACATTTTACATTGGATTTGCTGGCTGTCTCCACAGAATCCTAATTAAGATGGAAAAGGTCAGTGATCTGACTCTGCTCTGAGATTTCATTCTGTATCTGTACGGTTTTTTATCTTTCACGAAGAGCTTAGTTCCAAAGAATGCTTCCTCTTTGCCAAAATTCCACATGATCTTGCCTTCAAGGAAACACATCCATTTTTAGTAAACTAGGAGAGCCTTTTTTCTTAAAGAAGATTTCTGGTAACAGTGATTTTAACCCATGAAGTGTGGACACAAATGAGTTAATCCTAGTTCAAATTATAACACCTATATTTCATTCATATGATTATTCATAGTGAAATTCAGTATTTGTGCTTTTATTGGTGGCAGTTTAAGGTATGGTAAGCAGCAAGGGTGTGCACCTACTTGTTAAAGAAAATAACCTGCATCACATAGATAACTTCTTGCTTGTTAAAAAATATGAAAATTTAAATAATACCTCACTACAACATCTGTTATTTTCTCTGAGAAATAGAAATCTTTGCAGAAATTTTAGTTTACACAATAATTTGTGTAAACTGTAACACCTTTCTGTCTTTTGGTTGTTGAAGTTATTTCATGCATACAGTAGCAGAAGAATATGACCAAAACAAGTCTTAATTGGCAGGGTATTAATTAGGTATTTAAATAAAATACCTTCATTTTTTCCTTTACCTCACTTATACTTTCTCTTTTGAGAAAAACACCAGCTAGTGCTGTGCTGCTGGGCAGCAAATATGTGAATGTATAACCAATCACTGGAATGATTTTGTTATCTTCTGGTTTTGTTATAGCTGTGCCTCTCATTCGGGTGTTTTGAGGAAGGTGATGGGGGAGAGGATGGAATTGCTGAATTGTTTCATGCAGTAACTGCTGCACTCTACCCTATTTCTGGTCACATTTAGGGTCTTTTCTGGCATGGGAAAGGATTCCAGAGAAATTGAGCAAACTAAAAAATGTCACTGTATCTTAGGGATGCTGTGTTCTAAACTTTAGAAAATTTAAATACCTATTGAAGGTTTGGGGGGGGACAAAGCAAGGATTGCAAATAACCAAAAGCAGTTCTTGAATTTGTAGGTTCAGAATTCACACTATTTTGTCATATGTTGCTTCTGTCTAATTCTCAACTCTCTTTTTAGCTTAGTTGTTGTTTCCCTACTGCTTGTCTGTTTTTATGGTCCTGGCCAGCCCTCCCTCTTGGCTCCCCCTTTGGGCACATGAAATCACAGATGCTGTGTGTAAGACAGCATTCTCATGGCCATAATGAGTAAAAATGCTCTAAACTTATTAACCAAACTTATAACTGGTTAGACCCATTTTGAATGATTTAAGAGACTATACTGCAGCATCAAAATTCAGCTGATTTTATCCTTTTCCCACTGAATGTCTACTGCTAAATAGGAATGCCAAGTTTTAAAAATCACTGTAGATTGAGGGAAGTCTGGAAAAACCTATTCATTGGTTCTAACCAGCTTTGGTGTCTCTTTCCTATCACACTCTGAGCTCATTTGTTGCTTAAAAGAGTGTATTTTCATTTCTTCATACCTAGTGTTATTTTTGCAGGGAGTTATTTCTGTAGCAATACTAAATCGTAGTTCACAGCATGTGAAGTTCTTGACTAATTCATGCCTTATGGTCTGCACAATGTGTAAAAAATCGTTTTTAGATGTTCTTTGGTAAGGTAAAGTGAAACAAAAAGCAAATAAGAATTCTCATATTTGTGGTTAAACCCTTTCCAAAACAGAGTAGAAAGAAACTTTTTGTCACTTTTCTGCCAGAAAATAGGGCTCACTACTTGGGATGCCTGCTTCTCTGTTAAAATGGGTAGAGTTCAAACTGCCTTTGGCAGCACAGCTGTGTGAAGGAAGGATAAAGCTGTGAGCTGAAGGATGCTCCTGTATTGTGAGAGAAGTGGTGGAATTCAAAAACTTTTACACCTTATACGTAAACCACTGTTGAAATAACTCTTCAAATAGATGGTTAAACATCCAGTCAGTGTGGGAAATAAGTACTTTTTCTAAATTACTGTTGATTGTTTCTGGTCTTCTCTGAAATAATTTGCATTTTTCTCTCTTTCTTGCATGGTAACATAAAATTGTATTATGAAACCTCATAGCAAGTTGTGTGGATGGTAGGTAATTCCAGTGTGGTTAGCTGCACTTGGTAGAAATATTTATATTATAAATTATATTATTATTATAAAATAAATAGGATACATTACTTATGTTGGGATAGTATGATTGAAAACTTCTCTTCTCTTCTTATGTTTTACAACAGTATTGGCACACAGAGATCCCACTAGGAATGTCACAGTTTTGGACACCACGGTGTAGCACAGCACTGAAACTCTCCTTTAAATCTGCTGCAGCTCTGCAGCTTGGAGGGGAGGGCTGGAGTGTGCTGTCATTTTCACTAAAGCCTTAATTAGAATTAAACTATGGAAGAAAAGCAGAAGGGACTTTAGGACATACTAGAGCACTCTGGGAGATGGCAAATGCAAAATAAGCATCCATTGCATAAATTCTTGCAAGTGTATGCTGTGTTCTGCAGGATGTATACAATTACTTTCTTGACTCCTTTGTTACCTACAGATTCTTAAGCAGGTTGTGATCAGTTCAGTTAATTTGCTGCTTCCGCTTAAGCTGGAGTTCAGTGAGTGCTTTAAAATGCCAAGAATAGTCTCTGCCACCAAAGTAGGGATTCTTCTGCCTGCACCAAGATTTTTCCCTGGTTCTGGTATAGGGTTTTTGGGAGAGGTGATCAGAAAACCACTGCATTTCTGATCAGGTTCTCTCATACACTCTGGCAATGCAAAGCACCTGGGACAAGCTGTAGAGGTAGGAAAATTCTGCTTTGGCAGTAGCAGGAAGAAGGATCCATCAGAATGATATTTCTTTGCATTGATGCATTTGTCTGATGTTTTATCTGGATTAGCAAATGGTAAGATCAGGATCTTTATGGAGCCTGTCTTTAGCAATCTGTAAGTGCAAGTTTTTCTTCACTCTTAGAAGAAAGGGATAAAAGGGAAAAATATTTTCTTTTTCACAAAAAGTAGAAAAGTAGGGCAAAGATCTCAAACTGCTTTCTGTCATAAAATAATAAAACTATTCTAGATAGACAATGCAAACTTATTGCTGACTTCTATCATTTTGTAGTTTTAACTCCCACTATTAGAGCTGTCGGAAACATTCATTTAAAGTGTTGATTTTTCAAAATCAAGTTTGGACAAGTTGAAGCTGAGGTCATGTTTGAGCCTGATACCAGCTGGAAAGAAGCACTCGGTGTTTGTGTATTGATGGGGGAGTGATTTTTAATTAATTTATCTTTTTAAATTTTTATTGTTGAATGGACAAGGGGTTTCATAATGTTCCCCATTAACTTTTTGTATTGGTGGATTAGAGGTTTCCATGACTTTCATGCTTTCTTACCTGTGTGCACCCTGCTAACTTCATATCCATCACAGCCCCTGCTGTGGTGAGGTTTTGTCATACCTGGAGGTTGGGTAATGCTTCTATCAGAACTCAGAGCTGGGTGTGTCAGGAAGTGGGGACTGTAGGTGTGTGTCTGTGGGAACTACCCTTGGGAATTTATAAGCAGCAGCTTTCCTTGACCTTTAAAGAAAAAAAGAACCCTTTGCAACTGCATTATTTATCATAGTGCAGGTTGTGAAGGAGAGTAATGCTCATGGGTATTTTGTGCCCACAGACTAGTAATTGGAACTGTCCAAAGAAACATACAGATTCTTCAAGTGTAAACATTTGGTAGGTGTTTTGGTTAGAGAAGTTTAACCAAAACAACCTTGCCAAGCAAAGATCAGCTTTGGCAGCTTTACTGAATGTTTCTTGTTTCCCTCCCTGCAGACTTGTCACGGAACAGACTGTCGGAGCTCCCAGCAGAAGCCTGCCACTTTGTGTCCCTGGAGACTCTGAATCTGTACCAGAACTGCATTCGCTATATCCCAGAGGCTGTTTTGAACTTACAGTCTCTAACATTTCTAAATATCAGGTAACAGTTGTCTTAGCAATTGTACTTTAGCATGAGGAAAGCTTTTGCACTCAGCCCAAACATACTCCTTTGTGACAGAGCATGGCCACTTATCAGAGCACCTGAAAGAACACAAAAACCTCACGTTGCTTCACTCAAAAGCCTCTGATCAGCCTTGATACTTGATATTCAGAGTTTGTTCACATATAACTAGATAAAGCAAGTAATGAAGAACAGCCTCATGGAACCACTTTTGTAGCAATTACATAAAAACTGATTTGATCATCTTTGATCATCTAAGTGGAGTGTGCTTTTTGTATGTGTCTTTCATTGCATGAATATTTCTCATTAGACTTATGATTATTTTGTTTTCTTTCTGTCCAAAAGTCGAAACCAGCTTTCAACTTTGCCAGTACACCTCTGTAGTCTACCACTAAAAGTTTTGATAGCAAGTAATAATAAGCTGGTTTCAATACCTGAAGAAATTGGACGGCTCAGACAGCTGACAGAGCTTGTGAGTATACACTTGATTTCCAGCTATTACTGTTCTGCTCTTGGCCTAAGGATGATCTGTGTCTGCCACAGTCTCTAAGTGTGTTTGGCTTTATATAGAGGTGTTAGAAAAGAGTTTTAAATACTTTGAGATTTTAGAATTTTATGTGAGGGAAAGATGCTGGAGAGCAACTGATCTGTGCCAATTTAAATGTCTTCCCTATTCTAGAAAGGAATACCTGGTGGAATTAGAGTTCTTGCTATGTTTATTTCTGACGGAAAGCTTTTATGTAGCAAATTGTGCTATCTGATATACTGTGGAGTAACTTGAAATAAATTTCTACATCTGAATGCTTAGTCTTCTAAAGCTTTTATTTCCCTTTGTGTTTAAAATGAGAACAATGCTTCATATGAGCACTGAGATTGAATGACTCTACGGATCTGAGGTGTTATATAAATAGCTGGGGTTTTTTTTCCTAAATACACCTGCATATTTTGGTCAACAAAGACTTAGACAGTGATAACTCATTCTTTGCTCTTCTTTGTAGGATGTGAGCTGTAATGAAATACAGACAATACCTCCACAGATTGGCAGTTTGGAGTCCTTGCGAGACCTAAATGTCAGAAGAAATAATTTGGTGCGTTTACCTGAAGGTGAGAAAATGGCTCTCCATTATAACAGCAGAAATTTCAAACACTTCTCTGTTTTCAGTCCCCTTTTCTTCCCCTGAGAGCTAGAAGCAACTTAATTGTTTTCTGAAACACATATTTTCATACCCTTGCTTTTTTTCTTAACTGTCTTTTAATCTTCTGAATTGTATGTTTGTTTTCTATCTCCAGAGCTTGCTGAGTTGCCTTTGATTCGATTAGATTTCTCCTGCAATAAAATAACAACAATACCAGTTTGTTATAGGAACCTCAGACATCTTCAGACCATCATGTTAGAAAACAACCCTCTCCAGTCCCCCCCTGCACAGGTAAACTGCAGCTACAAAATCAGATGATAAAGTTCAGCTAACGAGGGCAGAACTAAGTTATAAATTGAAGGATTATATTACATATTTGTTATTTAAGAGCAAGAGAAATTTAAATACATTCTATTGTCTACAAGTACTAAATATGTAGCACAGCTTGAAAAATCCCTTTTCTTCTTTTTACTGTATTAATAGTCTCTGCTGTGGAATATTACAAAAAATTCACTAATGTTGGCTTGAATATTTCTGCTTTCAGCAGAGGAGAGAGGAAACTCTGTTAGGCAGGACTAATTTTCTGTCACTCAAATGTCAGAATTTTGACTGAGGCCTCAGTGCTGCAGTTTGCTGATCCACTTTGCAGCAGAGTACTCAAATTGGCCTTTGAGCTAGAAACTGCAATATTGTTAATGACTAATTTGAATTTCAGTGTGGGTATAGGAGCCCCTGAGTATTACAAGTTCTACTGTGAGCTGCTGCATCAGAGTCAAGAGGGGCACTTGCTGAAACTTGTAGTTTCAGTAGGGTTTTACTTTCCTTGTGAAAGCAGAGACAGCTGTTACTGCCTTCATTGGCTATAAATTTGAGCTGGCTTTGGCAGTCTGCCACTACCATTCAAATATGGGCATGGGTGGGATGCATCTGTTCTGATGCCAAGGGTATAAATTCTGGTACTTGTAAATGCTCATGTCTTGTTTGCATGATGAAATTTCAGCATCCAGCTGACAGAATTGCCTGCAGACCAGATGTACTTGGAGGACAGCTTCCATTTGTCTACCACAGGCATCCCATGATGCTCCTCTATAGCTGTTCCTTTAAAATGCAGTGATATTAGAATAAAAGATACATTGATTGATGTAAATGTGCTCATTTATTATTATTCTCAACTACATCTTGAATGTCTGTAGTGTATTTTGAAAATATATTGTCAAATTATACTTACTTGATTTTTTTTTGAAGATATGTATAAAAGGAAAAATTCATATATTTAAATACCTGAACATAGAAGCATGCAAGATAGCGCCAGACTTGCCTGATTATGATAGGAGACCCATGGGATTTGGATCATGGTAAGTTTTGCACAAGCCAGTTTTAATGGCATTCAGGAAAATTTTGTCAGTCCACCTTGAGTTTATTAAAAAAAAAAACAGATCAAGGATTGTTCTTTAGCAGGTGCATTGAGGAGGCTTTAAAAAATTTTGTTTATGGTATTTCATGGTGCATTCTAGTAAGGTACCAGTGTGTAAGAACTGAGAAGTGGTTCAGGAGATGACTTGGGCAGGGTCCTGGGAAAGGCAGTGTCAGAGCTGATATGCAGTAAAAAGAGAATAATAATAAACAATACAGGGGGTATGCTCCTGTGTTGTTAACATCTATGTTCAGTTTACAAGATCTTAATATTTTCCACAGACTTACTGAATCATATCCCAGCTGTGATTTTTAACCTTTTGTACAGAATTTTATAACGGCTGTGCTCAAACCGCAGGTGTAAATGCTGATCTCCACCCCGTTAGCAAACTGTTATTTCTGGCAAGCTGTCACTTGGCACTGCTGCTTGGCATTGTAACACAAATATTGGAACAGTCAGCCATATCAGCTGCTAAATTAAGATGTCTAGCAAAAACCAGGAGTTGAGATTTATTTCTGTTATGTGATACAGAAGAAAGGCAGTCAGTGAAGTATGAAACTGAATATATATAAAAATCACTTCAGTCATCTTTGAAGGTAGCAATAATGTGTGGAGGAGTAAGTTGCTGAAGGATATACTGCTGCTTTAGCAGCAATAAAACACATATCAGAGGGCTTCACAATAAATCATCATGAGTCAGATTGATGAAGAAGAATTTGCATGAGGAACTGGCAGAGTGATTCCTCATCAGCACTGAATGTCATAAGTTACTGTTCTAGATGAGGTTAGCATATGAGCATGTCAAGGGTTAATAGATTTCCAATACAAGCTGGTGCAGCTGGTTTCTGCATAATATTGAGGATACCTTCTTCTGGAAGGAAAAGGCTCTAAATGAGAAAATGTTATGATCTGTTTAGCTCTAACATAGTTTGTTAATTTTTAAGAGAAATTCAAAATCAGGTGGGCTGTAGGCTTACTGATTAAAATTGTTGTCTGTAGCTGTATATTGCTCTGGAAATTTTCATAAATTGCTTTTGTGAAATGAGAAGAATTAATATATTTTAATCATAGCTTGAAATTGTAAATGTAAAAACAAGGGCAGAACATCTTCAACTTGTAAAAACAAGTTGAGGATGTTTTCTCTAGAATTTTTACCAGACTCAGCAGTATGAAATGAGCTTCAACTGGCTTTGCCTTAGCTGTATTTCTGTACCCAAGAAGAGATAAGAGTTGGTGGTGGAATTATTTGTTGTACTGTGCTGTTTAGGGCATTTAGTGTTGCAGGTGATTCTTTCCATCTTCATGTAGCTATGGAAGAAGAACTGTCTGTGGACAGAGCACATTTTAGGAGAAAATTTGTGGAATGATCCCGTGAAAGAGAAAATCCTCGGTTATTATATTTTTATGTAACTTGAGGTGAAAGAAATAAAATCCTTCAGCTGTGATACAGTTAAGGCAAAAGAGCTTTGTGTTTGTTATCTTCAAAGGTGACCAATAGAAATATGCTATCAGTCAGTCCACCTAGACTTGGTTGCTGGTTTATCTGATCAGCTTTGTGTAACACCATGCAGGTTGAGAGTCTGAGTAGTAGAAACTCTTAAAGTTTAAGGAAGTCTGCCATGCTGTCAGTTCACATTTGTCGAACATTTTTAATAGCAAGGCTGTTGGTACTGTTAATAAAACAAGATGCTCTGAAACACCATGGCAGGAAATGGGTTGGAGGTTCTAGCACAGCTAATTGATTGGTTTAGCCTTGTCAAATTATATCAAACTGTTTAACTAGAGTGAATCTCTATGCTTCAGTCCTTTTCTAAACATAAGCTATGTGAAATTTATCTTGTAGCAAGTTCTGTTCAGCTGCAGTAAGCCAGTCTCATTTGCAGCAGTGAAACTCCGAGCAGCTCAGGTTGGTGCTGGAGGGAATGAGACTGAGAGGAGGCAAAACTGTCAAAGCTGTGTAGCAGTTGTTGGCAGACTGGCACAGTCTGGAGCTAGAAGGTTTAAAATACCAAGTACCCATGGGTGAACCAGTGTAGTGACTATTCTGGGACTTGGGCAACTGTTCTTGCTTACAGGAGGTAAAGATACAGGTTTTAGTGTGACATGGAAATGGCAGCAAGAACTGGCTTTCATTGTTGGTCTTAGCAGGCATTTGGCTTCTCATCCTTTGATTTCAAGCTTTACATAGCTTCCTGTAAGCTGTAGTTACCCCAAAATAGTCTGATCTCTCCAAATGCTTAATGTGGCTTAATTGTTCCTTTGTGGCTTGTTGATCAGGGAGGAATAAAAATCCCAAGTCTCAGCTGATTTCAGGATGGCTGCTGTATGATTATAAATGTGTGAAGTGTGTAGCATTGAATAGATGGGTTTTGTTGTGAGAGTTGGGAAGACAGATAGGAACTTTGTTGTTAAAAAGGAGAAGTCCTGGGCACAGTGTTTATGTATTTTTGAGCTTCCAGCTAACTTTAGTGTTGGATGTAAAGCTTTTCAAATTCTCCAATTGAAAAGGCAGGCTAAAAGAAAATTTGTATCAAAACACTTCCTCATTTTTGAGCTCCTTAATTTGTAGTAATTGTTCAATTTACAGCAGGGTGCTCAGGAAATGCTGAAAATATTGATTCATTTAAAATGGAATTCTATTGCAGATGGATTTTTCTTTTTTCCATGTTGTAAAAATATATGTGAGTTCTACGAACTGTTAGTATAATTATGGTTCTATTGTCAGTTACTCAAATTAGTAGCTCTTTAACTACATTGGGTGACTTCATAGTAATTCTTTTTTCTTCTCACCCAGAAGAAAGGAGTTGGTTTTTTCTTTGGCTTTTTTCCTTTCTGATGGTTTATTATGCAGATAATCTTTCTGTTCAAATACAGGGCCGTAAAAGTGGATTTGAGTTAGTCAAAACTCTGTGCAGATGCAAGAGCTTGTCTTTTAGTCTACATCTGCATAGAAACAGATGCATAGCTTAATCTGTCTCATCTGTAGCCTCCATCCCTCCTGGTACTTCTTTGCTATTTCATGTCTGAAAACTAAAATAGGCCTTGAGAGTAGTCTGTCGGTCTTTAATAATAATAATAATAATAATAATAATAATAATAATAATAATAATAATTTGAAAATAAGTATTTCCTGAAAGTGGAATTTCAGAGGGAGCAGCAACTTGAGAGCAGTGCCACTGAGAAAATGACCTGCAATTCAGTTACGATGGGGTGAAGCAATTAGCTTCCTGAAATTCATTCCTCCTTGTGCATTATGTAGTAATTACTGCTGCAGTTCTCCCTGGGGCATCGAGTGCCAATAGGACAGTTGAGCCATTGTGAAATGCCATCTGCAGTGGATCAGACAAGTCCCATTGTCTCTTTTACTGTAGCTATCTGCAGCAGTTGCCAGAGTTGACATCTGTGATGGCTATACTGCTGAATGACGTAGTTTCTAAGCCCAGAAATTTAAAGAACTGTATGCCTCTTTGGTTATATGTATTGTAACACTGGGCACATGTCTAATGCCTTTGTCTAGACATGTCATTGACAAAGCTCTGTAAATGAGAACTGTACTTCTACAGTTATTACATTGTGATGTATCTGAAATATTGTTACTTACTGCAGTTTCTTATGTCATTATGACACAGAAGACATTTATGTAATACATGCTGCATAGTTTTGAGTAAAAGTAGTATATTCTGTATTTTTAGTGATTTTGTACATATTTATGCTTATTTATGTAAAAGTTTGTTTGACAGTGGTTTTCAGCCAAAACATATGAGTCATAGAAAATGAAAGTTTGACTTGCTAAACAGAGAAATATGAGACCAGTTTGCAGTTTGCTTTGTCATAATTTCTCTTTGGGAAATGTTTGAAGAGTGGATCTCTCCTTTGAATCAGCTCAGCTCAGAGGGCCAGGCAGTGGCAGGTGACAGCTGACTGATAGGGGTGGTGAGCTGTCAGCATGTACCTCCTGCTCTGTTGTAGCAAATGCAGCATGAGGTTTTCAGACATGCTGAGCTTGTGAACACGCTGAAAGTGTGCTTGGTGGCTTATTCTGCTGTTGTTGTGTAATGGCTGAGAAGCTTTTGGTGGTGTTTCTATCACAGTAACTAAAACTGTGTGTTTGACAGCCACGAGGAGCTCTATTCCAGTCGTCCATATGGGGCACTCGATTCTGGCTTCAATAGTGTGGACAGTGGAGACAAAAGATGGTCAGGGAATGAAGTAAGTGTTGCAGCTTTATTTTTGTTGACTGCAGTATTGTACAGTAAAGATAACTAAATGTATGCATCTGGAAGCACATTCCATGGGTAACATGCATGTGCTAGTGTGCAGGTTGCCTTGAGCCAATATTACTTGTTTTATTGGAGAAAAAGTAAGGCTAATTTTATATGGGACAGACCCCAGGTTGGAAGTATTAACAGAAATGTATAAAACAGTGCATGAGAGGTTAATTTACTGGAGCATAAAAAATGAGAAAAATAGGGTTCCTCGTTTTAAAAACTTTGTAACAGTATCAAATTACAATGCTGAGTCAACTCTAATTTTTCATGAAAAGATGTTCCAATAAAATAAATCTGAACATGAATATTCGGCTTTGGAAATCAGCTGGAAATTTGTCTTATTCCTTTGTTTAAAAGGAGCTATTTACAAGGAGGAAAATAGGATCTCTTAGCAGAAAGATTGTCAATTATTATTGCCAGGAAGAAGTTCCCTTTTCCTCTTGGAGCAACTAGAAAATAGCCAAGACCTAAAGTCATAATGAGCTATAATCCATACTTGCACTCCCAACTTGATTTTAGAGAATGTGCTAGGATTTTCCATCCTGGGATGTTTTCAGTCACGTGCAGGTACTGCAATCAAAACTGTAGGTAGCTGGTTTCTAAAGAAAGCTCAGCTCTATGTTTTTTTAAAACAATACATTATAGCTGTCTTTTGCTTTAAATTAGTGTGTTTTGTGGTTGTAAAACAGGGCAATTGAAATACAAATCAAGAAGTAGTAGATTACAAAATTATGTTTCTGAGGAGAAATATTTCTAGACTTCACTGTTTGTTTTCCAAAGCCAACAGATGAGTTCTCAGATCTCCCATTACGTGTGGCAGAGTTCACCAAAGAGCAGAGACTGAGAAGAGAAAGTCAGTACCAAGAAAACAGAGGGAGTGCAGTTGTAATTAATGGTGGAGGTAAGTAGTGACTTTTGGTTAACAGTATTTACTGTTATCATTATTAAAGTTTCAGAATGTCTCCTACAGATAGTAGCTTGTTTAAAGAGGAAAAAAACCAGAAAGGTTTAGGTGGAATTACACAAAAGCAATGTTGTGAAAACTAAAAATACTGTTGTTTTAAGGATGTTAAAGGCAAAATCAAATAACAGCAGAATTGGTATTTTCTTGAAAACTTTGTCAGCTTTTGGCTGTGTCCTGTGTTAAAGTCTCAACTGCTTCAAATGGTATTTTGGAATATTGAATTTCAGTGCATGGAGTTTTGCTGTTTGAGCTTCTGGGGAAAATTTACTGCAGCAGTAAATTGTCAGTGCTCTGTGCTGACTGCTGTCAGAACAGGATGAGCAGTTTTGTCAGGGAATTTTATATTTCCGACTGGCACTAGTGTCTCATTCCAGTTTTGGGTTTTAATCCAAACTTTAATATCATCCAGGAGGGGCTGGTGTTTGTGAGTGGCAGTGCTTTGTTGTGCTTTCTCATTTGGTGTCCTGCAGTCTCACAGGATCACCTTCATAGCTGTTCAAGAGGTGATCATGCTTTCCATGTTTCTTGATCTCCAGTCCTCTTTCATTTTAACTGCCAGAAATCTGCTGCTACCAGTGTCTCCTTTTGTTTATATGCCTTAATTTTAACAATGTTTCAGGTTTGTTTTTTCAATCATTCCTTCTTCTCCATTGTTCTGCAGTACTTTTTATTAGATCTCTTCTGCATATACTTTGATTCTTCTTCTTTGTCAGCTGCTCCCTGTTTTTCATTTTCCCTGATGGCTACAGTTAATTTTTTCTAAGTATTGCTCTTCCCAGCTATGTCTAATGTCCTATGCCCAGCTCCCACTTTTTCTTCTCTCCTCCCTCCTCTTCCTATCGTTATCTTTTGCCATCTTCTTTTCTTGGTCTTAGTCTTCTGTGCCACAATTTTTTATTTTTTTTGCAACCTTCTAGAAATATCTGAAACTTTTTAGTTAACTCAAGGTCTTTCACACATTAATGGGGAAAAAATTATTTTCAAACAGTTACATTCTAGCAGTTAGAAGAATTGAAGACATGGTGTCATGGGGAGCGTTGGGTAGCCTTAATAACAGGTAGTGCTGCCAGCTCTGCCTCCAAGACTAACTTTATTTTGTTCTTTGGCTTTTGCACACCAGGGATTTCAAAATGCCTAGCAGACTTTGAAGCTGGAGCATGATCAGTTCATGAGTAGGTGTATCTGAGAGGGGCACAAACCATAGCATGTGGCTGTCAGAGATCCACATGTTTTGCAGTTTTATGTTCCTAACACAGCTACTAGTATCTTTCACATTTTTCTGTATTATTGTTTTTATTATCATCATCATGATTTAATAAGCAAGCCTGGAAAGAAGGGAAGTTTGGGTTTTTTGGGTTTTTTTAAGATTTGAAACTGAGATGGAAATTTAATGAAGCCACAGTATATAGGAATGTAGTTTTGGATGGTTGTAGTAGCAGAGGGGGTGGCTTTGGCATTAACAGTTGCTAGATTGTGTGGTGAGGCAAAGAGAAGTCTGTTTTAGACAAGCAGGAAAGGGGCGGGGGAGTAAAGAAGAATGTCTGCAAGAGTCTGGAGCAAGTTTGGGGAGAGTTTTAAGAAAAAAGAAATCTCTAGTGGTCTGAAAGGGAACTTATATTTCCCCTGCATCCCCAGTGCAATATTTTTCACCAGGGGCGTTTGCTCAATGTCATGACTCTCAGAATCCCCGGGCAGAATGTGGAAAAGCAGTGACAAGTGAAAAAATTGCCCTACATAGTATCTCCCACACAAAGAAAAATCAACACCAGCCAGACCGTGCTATTTCTTGCTCTCATTTCAGTGATTCCTAGTTTCTTTTTCATTCTTCTTTTAAAATAAAATTGCAGGTGCTTATATTGTTTTTGAGGAATTTTGTTGTTTTCTGTAGTGTTGTTCATTATTTCCACATACACTTCTTATATTTATTGTATTTGCATCCAGATAACTTAGACATGCTACTCTCTATTTTGTTGTAGTAGTAACACTAGTAGAAGGATCTGTCATATGCATTCTGATTTTTCTGACAGAGAACCAGGAGAAATTATTCCAAAATATACAAAGGTCATTGTGCAGTCTTGATATTAGCTGAAATACTTTGATATATAGTTTTTGGTTTTGAAAAGGAAATCACAGTATTTACTTTTTCAGTCACTGCAAAAGTATTTGCAGCCAGCAGTATAAAACTGCCTCCTTGATACATGTTCCTCGTTGCTTTATAAAAGGCATAAATTTTACAATTATTTCAAAATTTGTTGATCTAATGTTAGTGGGCCTGACAAAATCCAGGAGCTTTCAGGCTGAGCTTTCCCAGATGGCAGAAAAAGCAGGGCCTTAGCTCCTGACCGTGCTGTATTGCTGGGTTTTGTCCTGTCTCATGGCTTATCTAATTGTGGCTGTTTTCTCTGTGTATGTTTGTCAAGTGGAACACGACCTCGACCAGATTGACTACATTGACAGCTGTGCCACGGAGGAGGAGGAGGAGGAGGTGAGGCAGCCCAAGTGCCAGGACACAGACAGCCTCAGCTCCCAGTTCATGGCCTACATCGACCAGCGGTGCATCTCCAATGAGGTGGGGCTTTCCCTTGTGTTCATGCAGTTCACACACCCCAGCACAGCCCTTGGGAAAACTCTTCCCTGTTAAGTCTTTTGGGTGTTATTCTTCTGGAGAGAGTCCTCAGAAACTGAACCTATAGAAACAGATTTTTATCCACATCATGTTTCCTTCTGTGTGCTTCATTAATACCTGTGTACACAGTTACACAGTTCAGTGGCTCACTGTACAGGCTACATGAATAACTTGTCTGAAAAAAATCTCTGTGGTTGCTCTGCTTAAACAGTAACTATGGTGCTGTGATTCAGATGTGTCCTTTCAGAGTTCTGTGTGTTTTGAAGGAGAAAGATATTTGCTATTTGAAGAAAGAAAAAGAAGGGGATCTTTAGCTTTTATGTAGGAGCTTGGTCCCTATCTTGTGAACCCTTTATTACTGTTTGAAATCAGTCATACAGATATGAGAGATGCATTCATTTTGCAAAGCTCATAAATTCAATATCAGATCACGGAAGCTGAAGCACAGACACAAGAGCAAAACTTTTCTAAGTCAACTGTAGGCAATGCATCCCAAGGACTCCTTGCTGTAGATAGGGAAAAGGCATTGCTCAGCATCACAACAGCTATTCCTCAGGGTCTATCTAGTCATAAAAATTAAATTGCTTTTAGCTGAAGGAGTAGTTTCTCTAAAAAGACTGTCCAAAATACTCTACTGCTTAGGAAGGCTGACTGAAATATAGCAGCATGCACGCAGGCAAGGGTGAAAATTGAAAGGTTAATCTTGACATGTTTTTATTTTCTTATAGTAACGGTGTCAGTGGAAGTTTTTAAATAACACCAAAGACAATATGTCCCTGTCCCCAATAGGATAAATTATTTCATTGCTCAAATTAAACCAAGAGTCTTCTTATTAATCCCATGTTTTCCTTTCTTAGTCTTTTTGGGACCTGTCTTTAGAATGTCATAAAAGACCATCAGCTTCTTTATTCCATATTTCTGAGAATCCAATCTTCACTACTCTACACTTGTAAAGTTAAACTCCAAAAATGTATCTATATTTCAATACAAATTTTATACCTACCTGAACTTCTCTGCATGACTGTTAATACTGGAGGGTTTAAACTCTAAAGTTACCAGCATGTATATTTAATCTTGAAACTATTATTTATTTAATTTGGAGAAAAAATAAGAGTGAGCTTGCTTGGTTGGAAATGAACGTCTCTGACTCTTGTTTTGTGCTTTTTGTCAGGTGTTTTAAATACCAGTGGCTTTGGCAGTTACAGATGCAGCTCTACAGAGAAATTGTTTGGCATTAATGTACAGTTTTCTGAATAAATTGCTGGCTTAGTCTTTTGTGGTTTTTTTTGCTTAGAGCTCACCAGTAAAGCCTGTATCCATCAGAGAATTTCAGAAAACAGAGGATTCAAGACGACATTTACATCAAAACAGGTAAGAATTACTGTGGCAACAATAATTTTATCCAGAATTTTGTGATGAATGCAGAGCATGTATTTACTGAACATGTTTAGAAAATGGCATTGCTTCTGTTGCTTGGCCAGAAGTGTGTATGGCACTCCTTTAATAAGTTATTGCTCCAAATTAGGAATTGGAATTCTAATAATGGCAGTGAGCAAAAGGCATAACTGTTCTATGCCAATACTTGACTTAAAATCAGTTGGTTAAAGAAATCTGCATAATTAAAGTGCATATTTTTAACTGATTTAATATCTGCTTTTTGTGATTTAATTTGTGGTTTGATTGAATGCTTGATTTAAGCTGTAGTGCAAAGAGGACAAAAGGGATAAAGGTACTTGCAGGAAGGATAGAGATACTATGGAGTATCTGATGTGCCATGAGGACACATTCTTGGTTGACTCCTGATGTTTTTGATATTGTGGAAGAATAATTTATTTTTTAAAGTACCTTTCTGGGCCATAATCATGAGCCTAGATCAGCAGAAGGGATAGAATGGGAATCAATTCTGAAAACAAGTTGTTTATTTTGATGAAGTATGCCCATGCTCTTTAATGATTACTCTTTAATGATTACTTTAATGATTATTGGAGAGAATGCTTATCTGTAAAATAAAGGTCAGAATTGGACAGAGTATCAATGGGGGGTGGTTAGGTTTCTGAAAAGAATTTTGGATGTCTAGTTAAAAAAAATAAGATAAGCAAATAAAAGATAAAAAACAAGCAGTTTCTTGCAAATGAAAATTGATAGAACCTTTCTTATACTATTGAAGCATTTCAGTATTCTGTGGACTGGAAGTGAATTTGCAGGGACTCCACAGAAAACCAGCCCAGTTGTACTTGGAATGTTTGGGGGGTGGGGGAGTGGTGGAAAAGACAACTGCTAGTCCTAAGTAGGTCATTACTTATACTGTCAGTCGAAACCAATTTTTAATGGATTCTGAAATGGTACTGAAAGAGCAAATGAAACTAAGATTAGTGTATAAATTTTTCCAGAGTTTTGGCAACATTTTAATACGCATTCTGAAATGTGCAGAAAATGTGCAGATACAGTAGCTGTACTGATACAAGGGAGGGTAGCTGTTTCAGCATGTGTCAGCGGTCCTTATCCTGTCCACAGGTCAGGTATAAAGTGATAGCAATTCTGCCATGCTCTCCCCCAAAAAAGAGGGCTCTTGGTTTGAAAAATTGATTTTTTTGCTTGTTTGTTTACTTCTTTTTTTTTAATTTGACCATTTGTGGTCAACATGGAAATAATTAAACTTTGCAAACCCTGGTTTCCATGATAAATCTGAAGGAAAAAGGAGAAGGCTGTTAGCTGGGGAGAGCTGCTGTTTACATAGACAGATGTTAATGATAAAGGAAGCTGTAGCTCAGTAAGCTATCCAGTGATTTCAGAATTTAACTTGAGGATAGCAGGAAATCTCCATGCTGAAGTAGTTAATCAGCAATCTGAATGAATTGTGGCTTACTATGCTGCAGCAGAGTGAAATTATAAAAGCACTAAAACCAGATTGTGTTGTTATTGCCTTCAAAATTGTGTAAAAACAGCCATATGACAATGAGTATTTTTTTGTATTTTAAGCTTGTATTAGTCAAATATTTTATTTTGTGGCAACCACAAGGTGTAAAGTGCTTCCACAGTAATTCTGTGCAAATGCCTTGGCAGCCAGCCTCTTCTTTTTTTTTTTTTTTTTGGAGCCGTTAAAACTCTGAAAGTTGGATGTAACACAGACTTCATCTCAAGAGTACTTATATTAGTTGATTAAATTAAATAAATACAGTTTATGCCTCTGGACAGACTGTGGTTCATTCCTGATGCACCAAAGCTGTGTGTACTCTGCTCTGAACACACTCCTTGGCACTGAGCTGAACCCAGTCCTGTCTGTTCAAAACAGCTCTAAGTAATGGGTTTGTCATGTGCTTCAGTGCTAATTTAAGTAACAGAAGAGACCTGTAACATCTGGGTCTTCCACATCTCATCTCCATGAGGAAAAGGCCCCAAGTGTGCACACAGCCAGCTGGACTGACATTTTTTGGAAGTGCATGGTGAAGTGTGTCTGTGTTCCATGGCTGCCCCAGGAGCGAAGGTCACAGAGTTTAGGCTGTCAAGAGGAAGCTCCTTGATTTCCATCAACTTTGTTTCTAGGCAGCAACGTGTCAGGGTACATGCTGTAGGCTGTGGACCTTGGGAATAGTTTCAGTGTTAACAGCTGCCTTCTGGCAAAGAACTGACTGCAGAATTTCTCTCTTACTGTTGATATGATGGATAAGAGCCAGATGGGTTCTTGTTTACCTTGTGACTTTGAGGGCTTGTGTCACTGGCAGTCACCTGATTGGTGAGGTGAGCAGATTTGTGCTGAAAATACACAGGGGTCCTGATGTTTAAAATAATTCTGCTCTTTCCAGAGCAGAATAAGACCTGCAATAACCCAAATATTGTCTTAAAAGAGAGAATCCATCTTTGTGTATTTTTAAGTCATTGTTAATTCAGCAAGTTACGTTTAATTATGAACTGCAGTTGTGATCTGACGTGGTATCACAATGTGATTTCTTTAGTCCAAATTTCACTTTTTTGATTATCTGAAGCTAATTATTTGGGCATTTCTCTCACAAAAACAGTTGCAATCTAGAGTAGAATTAATCTGACAGTAGTCTATATGCATCAGTGGCCAAATCCCCTTCCACCTGGTGTCTTACCTGCAGGGATACAGATGAATTACGAAGACCTGAAACTCTAAATTTGATGCAAGACAGAGAGCATCAAATACTAAGGAGTTATGTGGACAGGACAGAGAGGTAGGGAAAAAGAAATTGAGTGTTTCTGCTGATTCATTTTATTATTTTCCCTTCCCTCAAATAACCATACTATGCAGTTGTTCCTCTAAATGAGGATCATGTGGAAAATTCGTGGTTTGGTTACTCTTAAAGAATGGGTATAAAGTACTGAGTATCTCAATGTAGTAGGCCAAGTGTACAACCCCACTGGTACATCTTGTGCCGTAAAAAAATGTTATTACAATTCAGGAGAAGAAATAGAAATGACTCACAAAACCTGTCATTCACAGTGTTAAATCATCATCACAGCTGTTAGTAGACAGTTACTCTTCTGATTTCATCAGCTACTTGTGTGTCACTGACAATTCA
Source organism: Agelaius phoeniceus (assembly GCF_051311805.1). Taxonomy (NCBI): domain Eukaryota; kingdom Metazoa; phylum Chordata; class Aves; order Passeriformes; family Icteridae; genus Agelaius; species Agelaius phoeniceus. The sequence continues at coordinate 17,662,385 of NC_135274.1, forward strand.
TGTATGCAGAATTTTTGGATTTAAGATTAAAAGTCTACTCACTCTCTGTTTTTGCATTTGTCAGACCCCTGCCTGATTCACCTTATTTTCTCTCGCTGTCAAGTCACCACACCCAGGTAACACATAGAATTCGAATGGTTTTGAATGGGTTTGCTGTGAAACCAAAGTGATGTTCCCCATTAGACGTGGGCTGTTTCTCCATAACCCATGTGCAGCCTCACAGGCTGGTGCCATGTTTGGTTGCAGGTGCCCGGCGCAGACTCGGAGCTGCAGCGCCGGCACATCGAGCGCACGCGCCGGGAGGCCCAGCTGGCAGCCCTTCAGTACGAGGAGGAGAGGCTGAGAACCAAGCAGATCCAGAGAGAAGCTGTCCTTGACTTTGTTAAGGTGCCTCCTTTTAGTACTTACTTCATACTTTATCTTTTCTAAATCCCTTAATTATAACTAATTGCCATGATAATTACTGCTTGTATGTTAGCTCCCGGCTCTTTATAAAGAATTTGGACAAATACCGTTTAAGTCCATTAAGTGTTGGTGCTGTAGCTTAACACAGACAAAGCTAGAACTGAGGAGGAAGATGGAAGATTTACCCAAAATGTGATTGTTGCAAAGAATTCTGATTTTTGCATATTTCACCTCATACTTTCAATTTTCATTTGCATAGATGTGATGGGATTAGTTTAAGAAAGAAGAGGCCTTTATCTGAGAAGGCATAGAGGCAGTTTAATTTTGAAGACAAATTTGGCAGGAAGGAAATAATCATACACACAAAAATATAATGCTGCCTGATCTATTTTGCTATTTTGTGATAATAAAATAAGTTAGTTCTGGGTAAAGCATCGGTGCAGACCTATGGTGTACATCAGGCACTCACTCTGAACGCTGTGTCTTCACTGTCTCTATCTCTGCACTCATGTCTTCTGCTTAGCATGCCAGTTTATTTATATGATAGTTGATTTAAATTTGTTTTACTGTTTGCTGCTCTGGTCACTTACCTGAATCTTACCATCACAAATGTAAGAAATATTACAGTTAATATTTATTTTGCATTTAGAGTGGTCTGCAGAGAGGCAAAGCATGGTTTATTGCTTATATTTAATGTATAAAGTTAGTCTAGAAAAAGGTCTTAGCTGCCTAAAACTAGGCTTTTCATTAGCAACAACTATTCTTAGGCCCCTGGCACTATTTGGCAGTAAAGCTGCTTATTAAAGATTCAGCTCAGTCTTTTAGTGAAAGATTAAGCTTATAGGATGTGTGTTGTTCATTGATGAGTCTCCTGGGGTTTTGGTTTGGGTTTGATTTTCGGGTATTTTTATTCTGTTTCCTTTGTTGTTCATGACCACTTTATTCTCAGCAGTTAAATTCCTCCCCGAGTTGTATTTTGGGTTTATTGTGCATCTTTAATATGCATAATTTAAATTTTTGCTTGTTTGAATATGAAATAAAGGCTGATTTTTTACTAATATCAGGGAAGTTTCAGCTCTGTGAACCTAGTGCATGTTCTATTTAAAAAACTGAGACCTCTGTTTTCAAACACTTCTAAGTTATGCTGCTTTGTTGGGAGCTTTTGTTTCTCTGTGACATTATTTTAAGTTTTGTTTTTTCTTTTTCTGTGTAGCAAAAAGCCTCCTTAAGTCCTCAGAAACAAAGTCCAATGGATAGTGAGGTAAGAGTCCAGTAAGAGCATTAGTATGGATATCAGCACTTAAATTCCTAGCGCTCTATCAGAGTTATTTTCCTCATTGGGGAAAATACCTCAAAATCGGGTTATAGCATAGTTTTTTCACATATTATTAAGCCTTGGGTTGGGGTTTTTTTAATGGGGTCAGCCTAGAATTTTCTTCTGTTCGTGTAGATTGCCTGTCCAAGTGTGTTGTTTTATTGTTTTTTGTATGTTTTCCTATGTTCTCTGCAGAAAATGCATTTCATATTCTGTTCTAACCTACTCCTTGTGAGCAGTACAGTTTATAGTCTAACAGGAGTATTCAGAATATTCAGTCAAGTTACAGTGTTAGAGTCATCCTTCACAAATCAGTTTCCTGTTATTAGATCACTAGTTGTTCCAGAAATATTAAGCTTTAGAATTTTGAGGGTTGTCAGAAAAAGGAATAAATATTTTTAAAGGTTTTTCCTACTATAGTTTTACAATAATGTAGTATTTATAATCAAAATCAGGTAGTGATTTTGATTATAAATTCACTTGGTAGTGTTAATTAGATCAAAACTTTTAATATTATAACAAATATAATAGTTCTTTAGCAGTGTTTTGCAGCTAACTCTTTTTGTTAGAAAATTAGCAAAACGTGGGGTAATTGAAAGTTTTTTGCATCTTTTTCTTCTTAATGTTTTTCTATTCTTAATTTATTCTTTTAAAAGGTCCTTTGTTCTACCAGAGTCAGCACTGTGAATGCAGAGTGTTCTGTATTTGCTTGACACAACACAGAAAGCAGAATAATTGATTCCTTAAGTAATGTGACTGCACTGTAGTTCCTGAGTCCTGAGGCTGTGTATTCCTACAGAGTTACAGATACTTCATGGATTGTTTTAAGGGGCCTCACAGTGCTATAAGCAAGCAGTACATGTTCCAAAATGTCTGTCTGTTCACATACCATGTGTTTCTGACATTGTGTGTGTTTCTGACATTGCTCCATCTCTCCCACCTCCCAGTGTCCCTTTCCATCCAGAAGGTCTCAGCATACTGATGATAGTGCCTTGTTAGTGGTAAGATCCTGCACGGAATGGCCTTTTTCTGTGGCAGATTCTAGAGCATAGAAATGACAACATGTAATGATTGTCACAGATTAGAGCAACGTTTTAGACCTAATCTAAATAGCATAAAACATGACCATCTCCTTTGAAAAGTAGCTTAGCTGTGAACTATGATGTTATAAATATGTTGACACTTTTTCTGTCAGACATTTGCTAATAATACAATGATGTTTTTTCCATAAAATAATTAAAGCTTATATTTTATTTGAGAGCAGAAGACAATTACTGATAGTAAAGAACAGTTTCTAAAATGAAAAATTCATCTCTAGTTGTTCTGATTTGGTATCTTTGCCATTCAGCTTGCTTCCTAATTGATGTGCTCTTCAGTGTCAAGGAAGCAATTTTACTGCTTAGTACAGCCTTCTGCTTTAACTTGTCTGTGTCCTGCACATGGGGGTTAGAAATACTTGGCACAAGAAAAAAGAGTTCTACTTATGAATGCCACAAATCATGAAATACTCCTCATACAGTTTTATTGTTTATTAATGCAAATGTCTTAAAAATAATCTATTTTGAACACTTATCAAAAATAAAAAAAAGTGTGCACATACTTCATGTTTTATGCTATTTCTTTCTTTGTGGCATCTTAGCAATGTAGCATAACTAAAAAATCTAATTAATGTCATAATCTGTGTCTAGAAAATTAAAAATACACCTGATTTGCCTGCTGTTGCATGACTGCATGCCTAGAATTTATTTTCTTGATTTATGTGCTTCCATTATCTGCCTAAATTTTCTTTAGGCAGTGCTCTTGGTTAGAGTGTCTCTCTCCTGAATGTGTTGGTCAAGATATTTACTGTGTCTTTATTCAGACTTTTTGGGTTTTCTGCTTTTGTAAGACTAGCACTTTGGTGGGTGAGGAAGAAAGCTTAAAATGTTAGAGAGAGATTTAATAATCATGTGGCTGTTTAGAGAAATCACTATCAATGAGCATATTAAAATGTGCTTCCATAGTTAGGTCATAAAAAGCCCGAGAACATCAGTAGTTTGGATTGAGATGATTCTCTGTTGTCAGTGAATTTGTCTTTGGAACATATTTGAAGATGCCTGTAGGAACCCCATTTCTATTTGATTTTGTGATCACATGACTTTTGTTGTAAATTAAGATACAGAATTTTCAGAAACTACATTGAAACTGGCTTCCATTGCTGTTTGTTACCGTTCTTGTCTTCAGCCAAGTTACAAAAAAAGTGGTCAGGCTGGCAGGGAAGGATTGAAAGCAATAATTTCTCTGTTCATTTTTCTTTTGGTTCATCACATTTTTCAGCAGCACTAAATCATAATAGTATATGAAATGCAGAGGTTCGTGATCTGTAGCTGTCTTCAGTGGTGGAAATCCACACTGTGCCTGATGATCACATATGCCAGGGCAGCTGTTCTGGCAGTTACTGTAACTGAAACATTAGGCCCATACTGGCTCATGAATTTGTACCATCTTTTGTTTAAAGGTAAAACTTGCTCAACATCAAGGAAATGGTCATCAGATTGCTTTAAAAAATTATTAGAGTTTACATTGCTTTTACGTTTTTATATTCTGTTGTGTTTCATTTGACATTTCCCCTATCCTTATGTGTTTGAAATTTAACTAGGTCTAATTTCTGGGCCATAAGGAAAAGCTTTTAAAAGTACTAAATCTAATATGTAGTTAGAAAGCAAGTTAAAGCAATTAAAAGCAGAGCTTTTATTTTACTGCTTTGCTCTTCTGGCATTGATACTGCTTTAACAAAAAATGGCAGTTGTGAATCTCCTTTTTAAAATCTTTGGTATTTCTTTTGGTCATCCTGTTGTTGTCTTTAATCACTAATTAAAATTAAAATGTATTCATGTTGCACAGGTTACTGTGACCATTTCCTTCTGTTTATAAATAACATCAGGACAGTTGGTTTGAAGTCCCAGAATGATTGCCCATGCCTTGTGTGGATGTTAATGGTTCCCTTTAGTTGTAGTTCCTCCTGCATACCTGTGATTTGAAGTGGAGTCTGGCTGTAGAACTTCATGGCACACTGTGGTGGATTTCTTTGGGTTTCCCTGTGGTAGATAACCAGAATAAAATGTTGTTGAAGAAGTGTAATCACTGGCCTCTCTGAAAAAATAAGTTTTATGTTAGTCAGAACCCCTTGCTCTTCTCACAAGGATAGCTCCATTTGTTACAAGGGAGATTACTTTTAGAGCTGTTGTTAAGCTTTCAGGCTTGGCTAATGACTTAGTTTCAGTCTTCATTGCTTCTAAATCTCATTTTTCTCCAAATAGTTTTTTGTTTTCTCCTATACTGTCCCTTACAATGTTGGTGCTGTCAAAGGGAGAGAAAACCCCAAAACATCCTCTCCAACTACTGCTCAATTTCTCTGTTGTGAAGCCACAAGGTACTTGAGAAGCATCAGGCAGCTGCTGTGACCTCTTCCTCTCACAACCTTCGTGTCATTGCTGCCTTATGCTCCCTTCCTTGTGTTGTTTTCTTGTTGTGGTCCCAAATGTGGCCTGAGTCTGTAATATTACTGTTAGCACATAGGATCTCTGAAACATTTGAAGTTAAGACTACGTTTAAGTTAAGCACCAGAGTGTTACAAATAATAATGGTTATGGGTAAAGTAAGCAGAACTTGACTAATGCAGACTTGTACCCTGGAGTTTCCTCTCAGACCATTGGCATTTATTTGTGTATTTAAATGTTTAATAACAGAATTCTCTTAAAATATCCTTATTTGGTTCATGCAGAGTTCTGGTTGGGCACTTCCCTGTATCTGCAGTTGTTTCTGGCACAGGGAAATTTTTGTGACTTCAGTGCTAGACCTAATGACTGCGTGCAGCATGTGCAGAGGGTGGTGTAAGTCTGAGCTGCAGCCTCCTGACTCCTTTAGTGTTGTGGCTGCCTTTTCTCACAGTTGTTCTTTGCGTCACTTCTTCCTCTCTTCCCTCTCTTTCTTTCCTCACTGTCCCTGACAGAATGGCTTTGAGCCTCTCTTTGTGTTTGAGATTGACAATAACACCAATACCATTAAAAGGAGGCCAGGCACTCGCAAACAGGTGAAGAGCATGCGGTGTGTTGGTGTTGTGATTGTCCCTCCTGTGCTGTGCTGTGTCCCCTTCCCTGTGCCCACTGCTGGCTGTGTGCATACTGACCCCTTCTTCTTAATCTGTCTCAAGCTTGCCCTGCTCTATTCATACAGGAATAAGCAGATGCAATGATGTTACAGAGCACCTAGTTCTGGTTTATTTTAATGTTCTCATGTGCTAGCTAATGTGTTGTCTAAGACAAGTGATATTTGAAACTCTTAAAAAAAAATCCCACCATTTGGCTCTGCCCTGCTCTGGACAAAGAGGCAATCTTGAGGACCAGCTGTAAGTCTGTACAGGGCCTAAAAACATTTGTGTTTAAGGCTTACCCTGAGTGTAAACCTTCCCTTCTAGTCCTTCTGGCTGTGCTGGTCTGAAGTGGCAGAAAAGTTGCAAATGTTTTAAGAACTAACTCCCAAATGTGTCTTTCACTACCTGTAGAGTTTCTAGGTGTCATTTGATGTTCTTTCTGGTGCTGAACTGTCACTTGGCTATTTGAATGCTGTTTCAGAAAGCATAGTGAGCCATTCAGTCCTCAAATGTTGAAGTTCTGATGGTACTTTCAGTGAGACACAGGATTTGGCCTCCTAGATCTGCCTGTCAGTGACAGATAGGCACAACCCCACAGCCCCTGTTCTATAAACAGGAAAAGTTATTTATTTGGCTAGTTTTGATACTGGTCATAATTGAAATGTGACTGCACTTTATTTGTGGCAACACTGTAAATCCTGACACTGACATCTTCCCCAAGAGTGAGATTCTACCCACAGAATCTCATCTACTTTGTGTGTAATCACAAGGACCAGTTGTTAGTGTTTGTGGCAGATACATAGTGTGTTACTGAGCCTCTTGTACATGGGTTTCCCTGATTTTTCAGACATGCATAACATCCTCAAAACACTACAAAGGAAGTTGTTTATTTTTAATGATGGCCTAGAACGGACCATTGTAGGGTAAAATTTCTTTTTTCTGACGGCACAGGTATTACTAAAGAAACTTTTGCCTCACTTACTGTTCTTAATTCTGTTTTTAATGTCACTGTATTATATGTAAAAGAAGCACTATACCTCCCAGAAAGTCCAGGAGGGTAGGAAGTAACTAACTAAACTATAGTTCAGCCAGTATTGATGTGCTGCTTGTTGAGTGTTTCTGAGAATGTGATTGTGATCACCTCTTCATTTTTACTTCCACCTTTGTGTGCGATCTGTCAGCTACTCACTAACTCTGCTACTGCCTTCTCTTTCTTTCTGCATTCAGTCACTCTCAGGGTTGAACCAAGAAAGCTGTGCTACTACCCTGCCTTGTGCCTCTACCTTCAGTCCTGTCAAGGTATCTCTTGCTATTATCATTCACCACTAGAGCCAACAAAAAAATCTTGGATCCACACATCGGTTTAAACAGGTGTTAGTCTGTCAGCATCTAATCAAAAGTTCAGGTAGGGCATGAACCTGATTCCCCTGATTAAACTTTAGTATGTATTACCTCATCTTAGCTTTAGGCTGTGTCTACAGGAGGCCTGATCTATAAAACATGGTAACCAGTCTCTGCTCCAAGGGGTTCTTGGTTGTCTTTGATGTTGCTCTTTCTGCACAAGATCATTTACTCTTGATCAAGTTGAGTTCATCAAAAGTACGCTTGTATTCTTTGCCTGTTTCTTTCTTTTCTGTGGAAACTGCTGTGCTGAATTCATTCCTCACAAGAATTCATTAGTCTGTGTAAGCACTGTGATCAAACCACAGTGTGTTTCACTGGGGACAGATGTTCAGTAAATAGCAGTTCTGCATTAGCAAAGGTGTCAAAGAGGAGTGTCCTTGTTGGGGCTGCTGTATTGCCAATTCTGCATGTTGCTTAATACCTGTTTTTTGCTGTCCCCTTTGCAAAGAGCACTTCTCAGTTTGAGTTGGAAGGAAAAGTTAACAATGATCTGTCATTGCACAGTGAGTGCTGTTTCATGATTCTTTTTCCTAAGGAAAAAGAGCAGCTGTGTCATTTCTGTAAAAGAAAAAAACTTAGTCTCTGCAGAGATAAGACTTGGGGAAAAAACGTACAGTGGTTTTTCTTATTTCTGGTTATTTTTCTGAAACACATTTAGATGGATGGAGCTTTTCTTAAAACACAGCAAATTAAAATGTAGTCAAAGTTTTCTAGATTAGGACCATTCATATTCTTCTGCTTTTTTGTTCACAGAGTGATGACAGATCTACCATCTCCCCTGGCTCACCTACCGCTCAGACAGGTAACAGGGACAGGAAAAAAAATCTGGAAAATAAGATTAAAAAGCTTGCTTGCTTATTTGTCCTATGAAGAAAGGGGAGCATCTGTTCCCACCTCTGTCTGTGGCACTGCTGTGTGTGAGAATTTACCCAGTTACTTGGGTCTCCTTAGAAAAGCACAAGGGAAGAGACAAAAGGGATGAAGCATGTCCTTAGGCACAGAGCACAGGGTTTGGCTGGTTTAGGCCTTCAGAGAGACTTTGGCACACAGATACATTCAACAAGAGTCAGAACAGTTGTTGGAATTGGTATGTGGAATGTGCTTTGCATGCAAGTGTCCTTGGAAGTGCCTTTTCCTGCTCTGCTTTTATCATGCATGGCTGTAATTTATTTTGTCATCATTACATTAAAATTTTTGGTTTGTTCTTTTAATTACCACATTGCTGTACCCATTTCCTATTTAACTCTAACCATTTCCTTCTTCCTCCTTCCTTTCCTGTGCCTTTCCACATTTGTTTAGTCCACCTTTCCCCTCCATATCCTGGCCATGCAGCCCCGCCTTCCTATAGAAACCCTTCCCAGCGACCCGAGAGTTTCCTTTTCCGAACAGCTGTCAGGGATGGAGCCAAGAAAGGTAGGTTATATAGCTCAGAAATCAGCTAGTTTTGCTACATATTTTGACATCTGCATTACCTGAGGCTTGCCTTGTTTTGTTACTTCAGGTCTTTATCATCAAACTACTTCTAGAATTCCATTTGTAGACAGATGACATCAGATATGCTGTGAACAAACAGGGTTTTATTTGGAGCTGCCCACTATTCTTTTGTCATACCTGTACAAGTGTGAGAATTGGCTCATCTTGGTCTGCACTTACACCTTTGCCACACAAACCTTCAACAACTTGATAATTCTTGCATTGCCCAGTAGCCTGTAACAGAATTCCAATTGCAATTCTGTCTTTCTGGAGAAAGACAGAACCATTTCAACATACTGCATGTGGCAGAACTTTGTCATCACTTGTGCATGACTATTATCTAACAGAAAGATCAGAATCTAAACAGTGAGGGAATTGTGTTGACATCTCATTTAGGTTGGTAGACCATTAGTTTGATTAATAATCAAAGGTAAGAAAGAGATTTGTGAAAAGGAATGTAACATACCCATTCTGGAACTTTGTGTGCAATGCAGTAGTAAACAACACAAAGCCAAACTGTGCTTAGTGATTTTCTTTCCTTCATGCTGCTGTTTTAGCTGTTGCTTCATCCTCTACCTGTGCCTTGTCTCCTGCTAATGATTCTGCAGACCCTCGAGTGAGACAGAACTCCAAACAGCGGGAGGAGGAGCTGGAGCTGATAGAGCAGCTACGCAAGGTCAGTGCTGCCAGGAGCCAGAACATGGACATAGCAGGAAATGCACTTTGTGACCCTGCTAAATCTGCCTTTGTCTTATGGACAAGTTTGACTGAGCCAATATGGGGCACAGTTGACCAAAATGAAATGGTGTGCTACAGTCTGTGCACTTCTTTCAGATGGGTGCAGTGGTGTTCACTTGGTTGTTTGTTGTAGGTAGAGTCAGCTTGAAATTCTGTATAATAAATTATGTCAAGTCCTGCTCTTAAATGTCTGGTGAACTCTGTTTTATGTGTGTTTCCTTTCTTCCTTATCAGCTTTCACACTTGTAAGGAGCTCCCTGGAAAGTTGCCTTTACTGTCTCCTATTAATGCCTTTTTTAAAATTCTTTTTGCTATAAAGCTGACAGATGAACAGATGGAGCGCAGAGACTGCTGCCAGTCATGCTGCCATCATGGTTTCCTCATGTGCTCTAGATCTTTCTGTTGATTCTTGCCTTATCCTTAGTTAAGTGCAGAACACTTGAGCCACTAATATTTCTAATATTTATGCTTTTTGTCTGCCCAGGGGCACCACACTCCTGGTTTGTGCCCAGGTACAATGACAATAAACAGGAATATTGGAAATGCCACATGGCTTTAAGGTACTGTTCTGCTTTGCCCCAGACTTGTTTCTGCAGAGCATGAAGGGATTTCTTGAGGTGCTGTAATTAATTGTTGAATTTTCCCAATAAATAAGAATATACTTACCAAAGCTAATCTTAAAAGCCATAAGCATTCCAGATAAAAAAAAATTCCCTTTCTTTGGGGGGAAGTTTTGAAGTAAGGACAGTCTTCTTTCGCTAAAGGAGAAAGGCAACTACGTTAGATAAAATTTGGTGGTGTTGGCAGACCCTCTCTTATGTTATCTCAGATTGCTTTCTATGTAGTCTGTCTCTTTTTCTGCTCCCCAGGTAAGCTTAAATTTTTTTTTTAATACTTACATTTTGTACAGTATTACAAGTTGGTGATATTCACACTGCATTTTAAATGAGTTTGAAAGCCTAAATTGAATTTTTATTCATTCTCTTAAACAAATGCTAACTGCCTTCTTTTTAAAGGACTGCTTATGCCAAATAGTTCAGTTTTTATTTTAAAGGCAAAAATATTGTCTTGACTTTTGTAATTGTGTTATCCTCCAGCCCACAAAGACAATTATTTTTACTTCCCTTGGCAGAACCATTCTCTGAGAATATGTACAGTTAAGAATACTGTTCCTAGAGCCTGATTTCCATTATTTTTGAATAATGGTTGCATTAGTCCACTGTGCTGTACACTGAAAGCTGTTCTTTGTTGAACTCAGTTGCTCCCAGACTGTGGCCAGCCCTGGCCACAGTAATGCGCAGGGCTTTCTTCAGGGTTATTCAGCAAGCTGGTTGGAAATGCCATCAGGACAGACAGAGTTGTAGTGCAGGAACTGTGCAGAGTTGCCTGCAGGAGCTCTGAGCCCCCCGTGTGTCCCTGTTGGTGTCCCACAGAACATCGAGTCGCGGCTGAAGGTGTCCCTGCCCAGCGACCTCGGCGCGGCTCTCACCGACGGCGTCGTCCTGTGCCACTTGGCCAACCACGTGCGGCCCCGCTCTGTCCCCAGCATCCACGTGCCCTCGCCTGCAGTTGTAAGTGTGCAGCAGTGACACTGCTTTATGGTGTCCACAGTGATAGCCTGCAAAGCCCTGTCATCCAGACAGACACTAAAATCAGCATTCTCCTCAGTGAATGTACGTGACAAAAGATGACCATCTGTGCTGTTTAAAAAAGGTCTGGAGTGTCACTAAATGAAATTCTGTTTGGGTTTGTTTCACTTAAAGGAAGTTACTTCTAACAGCTTGTAAGCAAATGCTAACATTTTCATGTGCTCCCTAAGCGCGTTAACTTCAAAATTAGTGAAATACGAGAGAGTTCAGCATGAAAACTAAAATAGGATATTTTAAAAGATCAAAATTACTGAGAAGTTCAGGAAAACGTAACAACAAGTAGATTGTTGATTCCACTACACAAGACAGTGAAACCAGGCAGAGACCGAGTTGATTCCTGTGTCCACAGCACTACAAATTCCTCTGCTTAGGAATTTTAACAGAACACGCTCAAGATACTTGGAGAACGGCATCTCCTGGAACAAAACGAATCCTGTCATACCTTTGTGATAACAGGAAAAAATGGTGGCTTTGTCAGGGGACTGTTGAGGAAGTATTGCAGGGAAGTATTGCAGACTATTTGGTAGGGAAAGCACAGAATTAGAGAAAGGTCAAAATCTGTGAGATACCAACAGATTATTTATCCAGTTTATGTTTGTGGAAGTCAGAAAGTTCAGTGAAAATATTTAGGATCAGCTACTTGAAAGTAATATGGACAGGCAGATTGCTTGTTGTGCACCTTTAAATTGCATGAATAAGGAAAAAAACCAGAGATTGTTCCTTGGGGAAGAAGTTGAAATGTGCACGTAGTCTTCACTTATCCTTCTTTTGGAGTGAGTCTTCATGTTGATTGGAATCTGAACTGGCACTTCCAGGGCTGCCAAGTGTGTCATTGTGTCCCTGGGACTGGATGTGACCGGGCAGATGGCCCCGTTATTTTGAGAATGACTGAGCTGGACACACCAACACTTTAGGCAGATTATGGGATCATTCCAAGCAAAGACAGGGAGCCACTGCTCAGGAGACTTGCATCAGTGAGACCTTTTCAATGGCCTGGTTTGATGTGCAGCTGAATGTTCTGTGTTAGGAATTAAATTGTGGCTTTGTCATGTGAATCCCAAGGAAGAGGCAGCCTGGAGTCGCATGGCTGCAGGAGCAGAAGAGGCATCACGTCATGCCCAGGCACAGTGTGATCTTTGTGCTCCCTTGGTCCTTGGGGAGCAAGAAGCCAGTGCTGCCTTTAACCTGCTTCCTTGGTAGGGAACACAGCACAGGAAGGGGACAGAGGAAACCCCATCACTTCCAGAAGTGTTGAACACCTGGAGGCTGCTGCCTGCTGCTCCAAAGCATGGTCATAGAAGCAGAGAACTTGTGTCTCTTGAACCAGAAGAGAATAAGCTTTGAGAGCAGGAACAAGACAGAGCCTGTGCTGTGGTATGTCTGAAGAGGTGTGAAAACTGACTGCAGAAAAAAACCTCACTTGAAAAAATGCCAGTGAGTGCAATTCAGACAGCTCCGTTCAACACATCTACAAGAGGCTGACAAGCAGCAAGCGCTTCACTTCCAGTTTTCTGACATTATTTTTTTATTTCACCAGGCCTTTATTTTTTTACCACTTTGTTAATTGAAGTATGGTTTAATATTTATATAGTTTTACATTATAGTAATCCAAAACAGATTCTAGATTGCTTTATGTCATGAAATTGCTCTGAAATCACAGTATGGAAGCCATGGATGTGCATTTCATCAAAAGACATTTTTTAAATGATTATAACATAGTCACTAAAAGTGTTAGCCAGTTTTATATAACACAGTGTATATAAATATTGCAGGGCTTAGAACTGTCCTTTTTTTAAAATCATCCAGCATTCATAACTTAGCTTTTCATAAAACAGCTTTGAAAACTGGGATGGTTTTCTAAGAAAAGCAAACTTCAGCAGAGCCTGCTTTGAATTAGACGAGCTTATGTCAGCACAGTGTTTTTGGCAAAGAGATTTATTAAGAGTTTTATTTAAATAAAATGTAAAATCTTTTAAAACCTTGCCAGTTAAGAACACTGTATGCCTTTGCTTGTTTGCAGCCTAAACTTACAATGGCAAAATGCAGACGAAACGTTGAGAATTTCTTGGAAGCTTGCAGAAGGATTGGAGTGCCTCAGGTATGTATTTCTGATGTCCTGATATGTTTTATATGCATTTTTGCCTGGTGCTTCAGAAAATAAAACTTTCTTTGAAATATTGGATTAAAACAAAATAATTAAAAGTTTAAAAGGTTCAGGAACAAGCTGTCCTGCAGTATAGATCAGACTTACCTTGCATGGCCTTCCAGAGCAAAATGAAGCCAGGTACAGTTGATCAGAGTGTAGTATATAGATTTTATATTTCAGTATAGATTCACTTAAATACCGTACATCAAATTCATAATAGCTGATGGACTTTGAGTCTGCCTTTAGAACTGGCAGGTTCTATAAAACCAGTTACATTTTCTCAATATTAGGTATGGGACAGCTTAAAAGTGGGATAAAATCTGGATGATGGTTTGCATGTAGGTTTTTTTTTTATCCCAAAGCTTTTCATGTTTCTTCCCAATAATTCCCTTACATAAATGTCTTTACTGTCTTAACATCAAGTCACAGCATTATTGGCCTTTCTCTGATGGTAGCTGTCTTTGCATAGTTCCTCCTTTTGTTATGTACCAATAGTAGAAGTCTGTCTTCCTTGTTCCCTTTTGAAACTGGTAAGATCTAGGAGGTGGACAGATAATAAATAGTCCATCTTATCCTGTTGGTCCCAGTTACCCTGTTTTATGCTGTTCTGTCCTTTGCACTTTGTCTTATTCAGCAGCTTTCTCAATACAAATAGTTTTAATATATTTTTCCTAATTTCCCTTCCAGTGCACTAATTGATTTGGGTTTTTACATTGGTGAGCATTGGTGTTTCTGTTGTAGGTGCTGGTTTCTTTTGTATTCTGAGAGGGAGAAGTAGACCCCATGACTCAATTCCGAGCTACATCTAAAGTCAGTTCTTGAGTCAGTCATGCAGGATTTTCTGGTGTTTTCAGATCACTTGCAGACATTTGAGCCACTGGGATTTTAGGATGACTTATTTATTGAGCTGCCTGGCAGTTTCACATGGCTCAGTGGTGAATTGTGTTAGAAGGGGCTAGGGAGTTGTAAGTAATCCTTAGTGCTGGGAGATCCTGCACTGCTTTGTCCCCTAAAAACCTTTGGACTTTCAATCCCAGCAGAACTGCACAATATAAATTCATCTGGGGCATTGTGCAATTCCATCCCAGCTTCCCTATTTATAGCTCCCTCAAGTATGAAGATGTCATTTTTATGGGATTGCAGTACAAAGAACATCACTGGAATGACCCACAATCAAAACCAAGCAAACACAAAGGCCAGTCAAGAAAAAGTCCCCTGTAAACCCAGGCTGCTCCATCTGCTACCCCTGCTGTGTAGGGCTCTCCTGTTTCCTCATATATCTTGTTTTAATGTGAAAGAGTTCAAGAAGTTCTCTCTGGGAAAACTTAGTAAAATACCCCCCCTGAACCCAGAGCTGCTCTCACATGTCTGCATTACATCTCTGCTGAGATGTGAACATAAGATACCTGTATGGTACCAGAATGGCACGGCAGACTGGTATGTTTTTCTTGAAAAGTTGCTTGAAGGTTTTTCATTTCATTTCCATTCTAATTACAAAAAATAATAGGCTTTCTGAAAGCATGGATCCATGTAGGAATACCTGCCTTTTAAGGGGAAGGCTACTTTCAGAAAGAGCTAATAACAGGCACCACAGCAGAGCAGCAATTTCCTTGGGACTTTGGTGGTTTTAAAGCCCTTGGATCAAAGGAAACCCTCAGCTGAACAGGTTGATCCATCCATCTAGATTTCACTGATTATTAGCAGTTACCTGTGGGAAAGGGAGACGAGAGACACACAATGGGAATACTTACAGAACTCTTAAACTAATTAGTAATAGATATTTCTGCAGGATGCTGCATTCAAGCATCAGTTACACATAAATTATTCCTTGTCCTGCTGTTTTCATTAAGTTACATGTGGAGGCTGAACTGTGGTGAGTACTCACTCAATGCCAGCAGCATCTCAGATACCTGTAACCTCTTCACTTCTGGAGAAAAATGGGTTTCACTAAGGCTTGTGTAAGCTGCTGTTTTTAACAACAAGGAATAATTACATGTGGGAGCTGGAGAGGTGACAGGCACCTCACTGCACACTAAACACTGACATTGAGTTCTTTGCAATGGGAGTCTTGCAGATTTCTATGTGAGAATTAACCAGCTGTGATGTGCTTCTCAAATGTGTAGGTTGTATCTGAGATGTCTGATAACTGCTTCGTGGATGTTGCTATGGCTAACTGACTGACCTTTTTTTTCTGTCTGTTTTCCCTTCCTGCTCACACACTCTGGACAGGACAATCTTTGTTCCCCTTCTGACATTCTCCAGCTAAACCTCAGCGTTAAAAGAACAGTTGAGACTCTTCTTTCCCTGGGGACAGATTCAGAAGAATCCAGTCTTGTGTCCCTTTCCGTTCAGCTCTGGGGCTTTGTGGTGTTTTACTGTACTCTAATGCTAACGCTCTGTATGTTCTATCGCTGGGTCTTTTTTCTCTAGTGAAGGATAGTGGTGCTGCTTCCTCCCTCCATCACTCCAGTGCTTGGGAACAGATTCTGGGCTTTGCCAAGACTGTGTGTATGAAGTGCTTTGTTTCCCACGGATGGGACAGAGGTGACAAGTACAATGTACAAACACGTTGGTGCACCCACGGCACCGTCCGTGACCCAGTTCCCATTTGTATTTGCTGTGTCACGTTGAGCAGATGAAATGCCTTCCAAGGGAGGAGCTGCTGTCCCTGGGCTCCAGCGAGGGCTGAGGTCAGGACATGTGGTGCATGCTGGAGTCTGCTGACCAGTGGTGTTGTGAAAACTGCAGTGTCAGTTTGTGCCTCTGTTCCCCCATCTGTGTAATGGGAAATGCAACCACTTTGGTAAATTGCTTGAGGATTATCTGATGAAAAATGTTGAACAATGTGAAGTTTTTTTTCAATGTCAATGTTCTTGATGTGATCTCACAGTCTTAGGAGACATGGTCTGGTGTCATTCACAGATCTTTCGAACTGGTTTGTTTTTTTACCCACAGTCCTTTTATCCTGCTTCTAAGAGCATTTGATTTCTCAAATTTATAGACTCTGCTGTATTACTTTGATTCAGGATTTTGAAAACAACTTTCAGTGAATCCTGAGCTACTTGAACATTATAACAGTTCAAGCAGAAAAATTTCAGAGAAATTAAGCTCTTCAACAGCTTTAAGAGAAAAGTTTTCTGTCAGAGAAAGAAAAATCTTTATGATCCTGTAAGGTGCTACAGAATGTCACAGCATTTTACTGTGATCTGGATAAGACAAAAAACTTGTTGAATTGTCCCTTAATCTTGGGCACTCCAACCCAAGCTTGTTCCATGCTTATTCCCTTCTTCCTCTTATCCTGTCATTTTCAGAAACACTTGTATCATGTAATTGCACAAACATAAGGCCTGGCTGCACTCTTCACTGTTTTACAAAACTCAGGTAGTCTTCCATAAAGCTTCACAGCCTTTCCCTCCCCAGGGAAAGCACCCTGGTGCTTTAATGCTTTAATGTCTCAGGGACACCTCAGAACTTCAGGGCACTCCTGTGTGTGTAACAGACCATGTCTCCTCAGAGTGGAGATCCATTCAGGGAGCTCTGCTCAGACACCAGTGACAGGTAAGTGTTCAGGAAATGGCTGTTCCAAATCTGTCTTCAATAAATTTTGTTATATCTGCAAGTGCAGTAAATGGCTTGGAAGCCCAGTGCAAGTGGTGTTGGTATTCCAGCCATATCCTGGAACACCTCTGAAGCACAGTTTAAGGTACACAGGAGTTCAGTTGCAAATGTGGTCACTACCAGTAAAAATGTGTTATGTGTATGTGGGTCTCACAAGCTCTTGTACCATGAAGTGAGTCTTTATCAAAGCAGCAAGAGCTGCTGCCTTCTATCCAAGTCACACAAAGTGTTCTGTCCAAGCCAAACATCAGTGAGTAAAGAAGGGACTTTTGACAGGGGGAGATTGTTTTACTTTTAAGTAAGCTATTTTTGCACTGCTTACTGGTATGAACTAAAATGAACTCAGTTCCTGTGTTTTTTAACTTTTAATGAACACTGTGATAAAAGCTGCAAGGAGTTTTACACTAACAGTGCCTTCCAGTTTTTAAATTTTGTTTGTCATTACTGTCTGCGGTATGGAATCATTCCAAAGCTTTTCCCCCCTTATCTGTTTGCATACATAAGAAAAAGATAAGGCATATTTACTCAAGTTTACAAGTATTTTCTCAAAAAGCACACTTTTTTCAAAGTAATATACATTTGCTGGAAGAAAAATGTATTTTAGCCTGAGCATATGGCTTTCTATGAGAATTGCAGTCGGGGCTCATTTGTTTTCTCTCTGCTCAGAGCTTTGAGGGAGGAGTGTTGGCTGCCACTGTTTGTGCTGAAGGATTTCTTTAACCTCAAAAATCAGTAAAGACTCAAGGAGTGGAGAAATGCCAGTTGATGTGGAAATGACACATGAAAAATAGTCTCTGTAGCTCTATAGGAAGGACACACTTGGGTTATTTTCTGCGGATACAGAGAACTGTTGGACATGTATCCTGACTGTTGTGGAGTGAGGATGGCCAGGAGGTGCCAAGGACTTCTGTAGGATGAGGCTTTAAATACATCTTAGACTGAGAATAGCACAACTGTTAATAAACACTTTGAAACCTCTTTTTGCATGTTGTGTATTACTGTTACTCCTCAGGATGATTTTGGGGGCCACCCACTAAGCGGGGGCACTCTGGGGAGGTGAGTGAGTGGCAGTGACTCATTCCCTGCTCCCCAGTAGGGCTTCCCTCCTGGCTGTAGCTGAACAGGCTTGTCCCAGGAGGACTCTCTCCAGAAGGTGATTTGGGAAGGAAGCTGTGGTTCCTCTCCTGCTCTGTGTTGTAGCACATTGATCGTATTGAAGCAACCCCCTCCTCAAGTTCATCTACTTTGGTTTCATAAACTGCTGCCATCTCAGTGTGGGCAGAGATGGAGGACAATTTGCTATTCCCCTTTTCTCCCACAATCCTTTTTCAAATTCTTATTTACAAAGTTTTCTATTAAAAGAACACAAGGGATTAGCCCAAGGCCACCTTTCTTGAGTAGTCAAGGTCATGGTTCCTTTGCCACAAGCAGAAATCTCATGTCCTACCCCTATGTGTGTGTGCTGCCTGTCCATAACATTTCATATTTCAGTCACCTTTTGCTTAATTTTTTTTTCTTTTCAGTTGAGTGGTTTTCATCCATTTTGTTTTTGTCTTTGTTTTGTTCCCCATTCAGGAGCAATTATGTTTGCCTCTGCATATTTTAGAAGAGAAGGGTTTGACACAGGTAGCTGTGACTGTCCAGGCGCTCCTGGAGCTGGCACCCCCAAAGCAGCAGCCACTGCACCACTTGTCTGCTGTGTAAAGACCTCCGGGACCTTTTGGGTTACCTTGGCTAAGCAGAAGGACCTGAAGACTTTACTGCCCATGCAGTGCATCCAAACACACAGAGCTCTGTTCTAAGGAAATGAGTTTCCGTGATTCCTGACAGGAATGTTTTACTGCATTTCTCCATTTTTTTGGAGATCACAACAGTTTCCAGGAACATTTTTATTACCAATCTTTTTGCCCCTTATTTAAAAAATGAGAGTTCATTGGGAGGAGAGCAGGGACTTCTAGTGGCTGGCTGTTGGAGCCAGCTGTAGAAATGGACCTTGCAAGATGAAGAAATGGGTTTAGGGTCTGGAAAGCAATTCCTAGGGGAATTTGTGGGAAAAAAAAATAAAAAAAATAAAAGGGTGTTGTTGCAGTGGGCACACAGGGAATTAAATTACTTTCCTTACCCACAGGGTGCAAAGAAATGAAATTTCTTTGCCTCCAAAGAATGGGTATTTCTGTTACAATATTTTTTAAATTGCATCACACAATCTTAACCTGCAGTATTTGATAATGGTCAAGCTTCACACAGCTGTTACTTGCCTTGGTAGGTCCTCATCACTAAAAGTTAAAGAAAAAAATATTTTTTTTCCCAATGGAAAAATTACTACATGTTTTATGCCAGAAACACCTTAGTAAAAGATACTAAGATCTGTTCAAATGGGATTAATCCCATCAGCATTCTTGCTGGGTTCACTTTCTGTTTGGGTTTTAACGTGTCTTTATCTGAACACGTTTCCAACAGCAGTGAAGGGAGATTGCCCCTGTCCTCACATCCCCTTCCGGTGGTTTTGTGGGATCACCAGAATCCCTGCACTTCCCTGCAGTGGGAACAGTGCCAGCCTGCCCTGCTGGTCATTACAAGTCCTCCCAGCTAACGCATTTATGAGGGCCTGAAGCATCCCCTGCAGGCACAGAATGGATCACGTTAAGAGCACAGTTCTCAAGTTCCCCAGGTGGGCTGGGTGTTGTCAGAGCAGCTCTGTGCTAAGGCAGCTCTGAAGGGTTAGACAAGGCTTTCAATAAAGCCCTTTATTAGTTGGAGTTTATATAGAGAGATGTGCTGGTTTTACAGAACTGCTGTTACTTGATTCCTCTTTCCATAACATAATAATGGAAATTCACAGTACAGCAGTGGGAGAGGCAGCTGACAAATTTTGCATTTTCCTGGAAAGCTGATGTGCAAAATAAAGACAGATCTCTATGCTCTGGTCCTAGTGACAAGGCCAAGCTTGCTACCAAATCAATTAACAATTCTTTCCCCCCCGCCCCCTAAAAAGGCCTCACAGAACCCAGTTTCCACCCATGTGGTTCCTTTGTCCCTGAACATAATGCTACTAATACATGGTACATGTTCTGAAAGCAACTCCAGGCATCAGCCACATTCTGTCTGAGATATATTTGAAGCAGAATAGAGAGAGGATTTTATGCAGATAAAGGAAGAAGAAATGGAAACAAATTAGCTAAAAGTCATTTTTGCAGAAGTAAAACCTGCTGTGGGACTGCCAAGGACTGGTCTTAGCTGCATTTTCCCCCTTTTGATTTGCAGTTTTGTTTCCATTTTGTTTTGCTTCATGTATTTCTTTCAAGGGCTGTTGTGGTGATTGTTGAATCCCCTATTTCTCATAATTATTCCAGTTGCTTCTTACTGGCATTGGTTGGTTACATTTCAAGTGAAGAACACCTGGGAGGTGTTTAGGAGTGCCCAGCTGCAAAGAGAAACCTCCTCATGCTGGGCAAATGCAGTGCCCTGAGTCCTGCAGGGAATGGAGGTGCCAGGAACTCACAGCACCCACAGGAAGAGCAGCTCCACACAGGCATTCTCACCCCCTTAAGCGGTTTTTGTGTTTCACTTGATGCCATTGGTGAGGAGTCTTGGTCATTCCCACAGGGTTACACAGAGGTGTCTGAAGTGTCTGCTGCAGTTTGCTGGGGGGGAGATGCTGCCACTCACAGGCAACACCACAGACACAGAGTGTTCCTGGTGTGTTTGTCTCTGCACGTAATTTGAGAGGGAGGGAGGCACTGACTTCATCTTGGTGTCCCACATTGGGTTACCTGTTGTTGCAGGGACAGTTGCATTTACCAGCACACCCATCATGGGCTGTTTAAATACCCCTGTTTGAAGAAAACAATTCCCTTCATGGAATTGTGAGGGTGTGGTGATTGCTCCTGCACTTAAGGAAAGTGAAACTTAGCAGTATTCAGGTTGGTGGAAATTTTGTCATTTAATTAACAGTAGTTTTTATTGGGGTGGGGTCTCGAGTCTTGCCTGCAAGAACGAGCCATTTCCTATTGCCATGTGTGGCTCACAACCTGAGTGGCTCATGGCCACCTGTGGCTGGAGGCCAGGCAGGCAGAAGGTCCCTGGCACCAGGTACTTTGTTGTGAGCAACATTCACTCTGGAGTTTCAGTGTAGGTAATTGTGTTAGTTTGACATTTGTAATCTTAGGTTTTCAGGCTGGCAAGCACTAAATCTTGTCCAGATGCTTTGGACAAAAATCCAAACCTGAAGTTTCATCATGCGGTTTATTTAATGTGTTATAAAACCCACTTCATTCTCTCTTGCAAAATGGGTTGGGATTTTTCAGTAGTTATGTGCAATTTTTGTTGTATCCCATGAAAAGAGTATTTGAAAGAAAACATGTATAAAGTTCTATTCTGTGTGTTAAAGCAAAGAAGAGATGCTCTTTCCTCTTTGGGGCATTTGTGCTGGAGGATGTGGAAGGGATCCACCTCAGTGTTCCGTGCTGCAGGTGTTCCTACACTGACTCCATGGTGCCACACTCCATCCTCAAACCTGGCGAGCCTTGGGCACTGTCTGAGGCTCTGCAAGGTCCCACACTCCAGGTGGAGCAGCCTGGGCACTCAGGAGCCCCTGATGGCACTGGGGGGCCAGGGCAGAGCAGCTGGGGGTTCCCCTTTAGAAGGAGAGGCTTTTGTAAAGGCCCTGCTTAAATCCACGAGGGACGGCTCTTCACAGCACCAGGGCACCTCTGTTGTCCTTGGTAGCAGCAGGATAGCAAATGGTATTCTTACCCCTTTATGACTATAAATGGTTCTTTGAAAAACTGTTTTAGAAACAGAGGACTTGTAAGGTGAATTTGGACATCAGAAAATTCTTTTGTATAGATATTGTGATGTTCTACAAAGTGATCTAATTTTGTTATTTCTGAAAACAGTGTAAACGTGTAAGTAATAGAGTAAAGGATTTTAAAGCTTCATCCCATGCTGTATGTCTGTAAATACATTCCATCATTTCTGTTACATATAAATGTGTCTGAATATTGTATATTTTAAATCGCCTGTATTCTGCCAGTAGTGTGAACTTCTAGCACATTGATAATATAAAAGGAAACCATGGGTATTTGAAATAAAGTTCTAAAACTTACGTGAATTGCAGTATTTCTTCTTGCTGTTTTCCTGTTGCACCAACAAATGTCACATCCTCTGTGTCAGGTGTTTATTCCCCTTCCACATCACCCCAGTTCGCATTAGATGGACCTGTTTGATTTTCTACTTTTCAAAGTTAACCAGGACAGGAAAATCACGGTATTTTTACACATATTTTGCAGTGACATCAGAAGCTTCTTCCTAGGTATTTTTAGCCTTCCCAGAGACTGATTTTGTACAGAATCCTTTGCTCATCTCTCTATAGCTCCTTGTTTTTTCCTTGGTCAGAAGGTATATGGAGCTATTCTGTCTGTGCACTGACACTGTGCAGGACTGTGGGAATGGAAACCTGCATGCTCTGACTGCACTTGTGTTTACACTGCAGACTTGCCCATGTTCTCCCTACTGACCTGATGCCAGCACTGGAGGCATGGAGAGCACAGAGGGAGTCAAGCTGGGGCTGCCTCAGCCTCTCTACCTGACCCAGAGCCACAGCCAGTGCTTTGGGGGCAGCAGAGGAGGTTCTGGGTGCAGAGCATTCCATGCCCAGAGTTACTGGGCTGGTAACAGATTACCTCCCACTGTCTTGTTTCCATAAAGCTCTTAGCAGGGGATATAGTGTTTCTCACTGCTTTGATGCAAATCCCCTTTCTGCTGGGAAAAAAGGCTGTACAAGGGCAGCTTTAAGATCTTAAGTGCAGCTTCACCATAACTGTGTCTGCAGGAACTGCATTTTCCAGAATTGCCCAAGCTCTGTTACATGGTTTATTTTGTCCTGTCAGACATACCACAGTGCCCTGCCCAGCAGCAGTCCTGGAGCACATCTGTGGCCACTTTCTTTACTTAGCTCTTTTCTTCTTTGCTCCAGATTTTTCCTTGCCTGTTTCCTTCTCTCCTTTTCCCTTCAAATACTTCTCAAGCTCCTGGTAGGGGCCGAGGAATCTGCGGACCATTGTACCTTTCCACCAGGCCTGCACCTGCAAGTGAGGGAGAGAGAGGCCTGAGGGGAAATCACTTGCTGGGGTACCTGGTACAGCTC
Organism: Agelaius phoeniceus; assembly: GCF_051311805.1. Taxonomy (NCBI): domain Eukaryota; kingdom Metazoa; phylum Chordata; class Aves; order Passeriformes; family Icteridae; genus Agelaius; species Agelaius phoeniceus. The sequence goes on from NC_135274.1 coordinate 17,685,413, forward strand.
AATGCCTAGAGAGTCTTTCCTGTGCTCCCCAGCCACAGAAGGGAACCCCCAGCCCATGCAGCAGCCTTTGGGCCTGTGCTGGTTGTGCCAAAGCATCCATAGCTGGGCTGAGGGCACCTGTTGCTGGTGGCCAGGAAAGCAGGGGCACTACCCTGTGACCCTCCCTGTATCACCTGTGCAGTGATATTTGCAGGAGACTGGCTGCTCCCCTTCCATTTCCCATCTCAAACCTGCAGCCAGCTGCTGGCTCTGAGTGTGCCTCAGCAAAAGGAACAGGCTTTGTCCTTTGCTTGTGCCACCACACACCAGCCAGCTTTCTTGGGCTGTTTTCTGCCTGGACAAAGCCTGTGGCACAGATTATTAACTCCCAGCTGCTGCTGGAGCAGCACTGCCTCAGCTTTGCTCCCCTCTACCTTCACAGCACTCTTCAGCTCCAGGGCTTCCCGCTCTCTTTGTTTCTTCTTGGTCTCCTTGTCTGTCCGGTCAATGATGATGGTTGTCTGGAATGTCAGGCACTGCAGGAAAGCACAGGGATGGCAAAAGCTGTGACAAACACATCCCCTAAACTGCACAGCCAGCCTTCAGGGCTCACTGTGCCCAGCCATTTGCCAGGGCAGGGCTCACTTGGACCCTGGTGCAGGGATTCTTTCCCTCTGCTCCCTACAGGTCTCAGCCTTGCTACACACTTCCCACAGGACAGCTCAGGCCCATGGGTTGTGGTGTCCCTCTGCACCAGGGAGCTCCAGGGCAGCCCAGGGATAATGTGTGAGTGGGGGCTTTCCTCCCCACCTCCATTATTTGATCTTTCCTAAATCCAGATGGCAAATGTTGCTCATTACCATTGTCAGTCCTCAGGCACTTGGAGCTGCTGCCAAAGTGAAACCTCTCACGGCCTGGATGTAATTAACCCCCTGATCCTGTGCTGTAAAATGGCTGGCTGATGGCTTCCCAGGCAGCAGCTGCTGGTGGGGAGGACACTTGGTCCCCCAGGCCAAGCAGCAGATGATCTACAAACACACTTGGGACACTGAGATGACAGTGCACAGAGTGAAAAATGAGCCCACAAGCAGGGAAACATCCAGCTCCATCCCATCGTTTCCAAGCCACGGATGGTAAGGAATGTTTACAAGTAAATTCCTTCTGGTTTTAAAGCACACATTTTTCTAGATGCTTTTCTCCATTCGGTGCTGCTGTTCTGCTGTGATCAGAACTCAGCAGTTAACCAAGAACCCAGTGGGGCAGGAATGATTCTACCCAGAATCAGCTCCCTGATAACAGAGCTCTGTGCAGCTGGGAATGTGTGTCTGCAGGAAGGGATGAGCTTCCAGTCTCAGCCTGTCTTATCCTGATCTTCCTAGAAGGAGCAGATTTGTTCAGATTCAGGCAGCAAAGTAAGGTGAGGCATCCTGATGGGATGGGACAGTACCTCTGCCCCTCACAAAGGCTGTCAGTAGCTCTCTCATTACTTGCTGGTATTTGAAAATAGCTATAGGGGAATCATCATCATCCCTCCTTAATGTCACAGGTGGCAAATAGAAGATGACATCTCAGCCATTGTCTTCCCAAGACAAGTGCTATAATCACAGCCTATGCCTCAAAATTACTGATTTTTTTTCTGTGGTCCTGGTTCCTTATCCAAATGAGTGTAGGAAAAAGCCCAATGCAATTTTGCATGGCTGAACATTGAGATGCTGATGTCTTACCTCCTTGGCAAATCTCTGCATTGTTTCCAAGTTCTCTGCTTTTAATGCTCTTAGATCATCCAGTTCTTCATCTTTTGCAGCAGTGTCTTTTTGATACTTCTCTATCCAGTATTCCAGCTTCTCTTTCACCTTCTGCATGGGGGAGAGTGTTGCTCAGCACAGTGCAAAGAGGGCACAGGTGAGAGGTTTGCTACTATTACATGGCTTGCTTTCAGGATGGGGGTGAGAGTCCTGTAAATTGTGCATGGTCAGTGTTTCTTTCTCATCTTGAAAACATCAAACCCCTAAGACTACTCATAAATTACTGCAGGGCCGTTATTTTGTGCAGGCAGTTCTGATGAAGCAAGTGACAGCCAGAAGCCATTTGTTGTGTGTATACTGAAGGAGGGGGGAATTAAAAAGCACAGTTTGTCAGTGGGAGAGCTTTTATCCTCTGCCTGACTCCCTCTCTACTTTCTGGATTAAGCTCAGCACACCAGGAATAAGGTCCCAGGGGAGAGCATTTCACACTATTTCAGGTTGTGAACTTGGCTTTGCGTTCATGAATAGGGCAGGTGTTTCTGAAACAGTCACCCAGATGACTTCCTCCTATTCACCAATAACTTCTCCATAGCAACCACCGTGATTGCTTCCATGGAAAAATAATCTGAGGAAAAGCATCAATCTCATTACAGCATCACAGCTGGACACACAAGGGGGATGGAGGGCATGGCCATCCTCCTGTCTGCAGGCCCCTGCAAAGCCAGCAGCTGCTGTCTGAGCACTGAGGGGCTGCTGCTGGGCCGGCTGCTGGAGCTCAGCCAGGCTCAGCATGTGCTGGGGCAGTCCCCTCGCTGGGAGCATTGATCAGGCCAAGGCTCTGGGGAGCAGAGCACACTGTCCAACTGCTCACAAGATACACCACTGGTTTGCCCTCAAATTACATTTTTAAAAAGATATTGTCTCCTATTAAATTCTGTACTGGCAGTGGCCTCAGGTACCCTGCAGCAGTCCAGGTTTTCTTCCCATCATACCATTTATGAGAGGCTTTGCAACATTATTCACTGGCAAGTTATTCACTGTTAATGATAGGAATGCTCTGAACCTCTGAATCAACACCACAAGGACATTCATGCTGGTGAAAATGTGTACAATAGTTGTGGGTTAGCAATGATCCAACCCCAGTTCTTCCTCAGATAAGGCCAGACTGGCAGTTTGTGTCATTCCCTCCCCAGTGTCCCTCCCCTCTGCACAGCCCTTACTGTGGGCTGTTCACTGGGGTGCTGGGAGCCCCAGTGACTGTCAAGTAGGGTCTAAATAAAATTCCAATTAGCCAAATACAACTATCTAGAGAGGATAGAGGATTTTTCCTAGAGAGAGGAAAAATCCATAACACCTGAATAAATAATGTAATTCACTACATGAACCCTAATTTTAAGGAAATATATCTGTACATGGGAAATCCCAAGCCTTGGAGAGCTGAGTTAATTAAGATTTGAGGACAAGTAATCATTCAAACTGCAGCAGTCATGAACCTGGTACATTTGATGGAGCAATGACTGTTTTCCTTTGGGCACTAATCAATGATATGGTGTTTATAGGTTGCTATTTTAAGCATTGGCTGACAGTCACACATACCTGATACTCTTGCATGAGGAAATTTTCAGTCTCCGTGTGAAGCTGAATCTCCTCATCAATTTTGCTCTTTAAATTCTGTGATCAGAGCAGACAGAACACCTGTGAGACAATTTTGGTGTGTATGTGTGCACACACTGCTGCTGAAAGCTGAATAACAAGTGCTGGAGCTCTGTGTAGTCCACAGACATTTTTCCCAGTGATAAAATCAGCCAAGGCAGTCCTTGCTCCTGGGCCATCCATGAAAAAGGGACAATTAGATCAGACCTTGATCAGTCAAAAAAAGATGCTTGCAAAACCAGACAATTTTCTAGTCCTTATGGCCACAGCAGCAGGTCTATCTGTATAATCTGCTGGGGGCACTGCTGGGAGCTCAGGTTGCTAATAGCTTTGTAACCACCCCTTTGGATACGCTTCTGGCTCTGGTTTTCTGGCCATGGCATTGCTTTGAGCATTCCCTGTCTCCTAAAGCCATGCCATCCTTGTTGTTGCTGATTGCAGCATCACACAGAGAAACAATAGAAGAGATAAAGGTGTCTGACCCCAGTGAGTTTCCTGCTCCAGCTCAAACAGCTGTGCTGGTGACTGTAAGGAGGAACAGAGAGGGCATCTGGGTAGTGAGGCTCTTCCCTTGATAGATGGAGAGGCCTTTCAGTATGGGCCATGGAGAAGGGCTTACCTGGATTTCCTTCTCCAGGGCATTCTCTGCACTGCTGCACTTTTTCTGGGTTAGTTGGATCTGGAGATCTGTGTTTTTCTTCATGTAGTTGCTCTCTGTATCCACTTTGGCCGTGGTCTCTTGAAGCTTATCTTGGAGGCGATCAATAACCGAATCTCGGCTCTAGTGGAGACAAAAGCAGCACAAAAGCAAGCCTGGAGACTGAGGTCAGCTCACCTTTCTTAATCTCTCCACTCCCTGATAAGGTCAGAAGAGACAAAGCTATAGGCTTCACTTTCACCTGAATGTTGCTCCATTTCAAGGAGCATTTCAAAGGTTAGTTTGTTCTGTAACCCATATAGACAGCAATAAACCCATCAGCAAAGAGTGACTGCCTCTGGAGAGAGCAGACTGAGGAACAGAGTGAGACAAGAAGGCAGGCCTGCTCTCTGGTCAAGAAATTGATTCAGTCGTGCTTAGGATAAACATGAAAAAAAGCCAAAGAATTTTAGCAACTTAAAGTTAGGCTTTACTTTTACTAACACCTTGCATTAGACTATCTCAGTGAGTGAGCATATGTAAGAGGAGGGTAATGTCTCAGCCCCACAAAAGCCAAAGTTTGTTATCCTAAAGTATACTCTATTCCTTGGATTTATTTTTTTTCTAGTTATGCAGCAACTGTATAAACACAGCCTTAGGAACAAGTGCAAATCTAATGCTGACTTGCTCGTATTTTCAAACAGTTCTTTCTTGAAATCTTACCAGGTAGATGGTGCCCACTTCATTATGAAAACACACCCAGGGCAAGGAAGCAGTGTCAAGGCAAAGCTGGCTATGAGGTCCCAGCCTCTCCCCCTGCCTTGCTCTGCAATGGAGCTGAGCTTTCCTGGGGCAGAAAGCTCAGTTTTCTGTTCCCTAGAGTTCTCCCATTGGCCAGAATCCTGAGTGGTTTGTCCAGCTTTTGGAGCATGCTCAGGAAGCAAAGTGCATTTGCTTGATTTGGGATTGCTGTTCTGTTTATTCCTTTTTAATTAATTTACTTGAATAGCAGATAAAGGTTCATTACCCTGGGGTTGGAATTTGGGACAAATGCCTGCAAAATGAAGACTTTTTTATAGAGTTAAAAAGGTCATCAAAGCTTCCTGTGTAATTATGCAAGATCAATGTGAATGCACCCAACTGCTACTTTTATTACAGCCTTTCTTTGCCTCCCTGCCATGCTGTGGTGGGTTTGATATTCATCAGCCAAACCTCCACAGCTGAAGATGAAATACCAAAGTGCTGACATTTTTTGAAGCCCACATATCTCATCTCTGAAGCACCTCACATTCCTTAGCTGTGTAAACATGGAAAAATGCCACTAAAAGAAGCCAGTTCAATAGCGCTGTGTTTGAAAGCCCTTGCAGCATGACTCATTTGGAAAAAGTCTCCTTATAAGAAGAGTTTGGAACAGTTAAAAGGAAAGTCCTTCCTTCTACACCCCTTGTCATACATAGGAAGAGTAGAGTACATTTATGAGACTCAGGATAACTGGGGCCTTGGCTGATGCTGTTTTGTGGAGTCAAAGATGTTCACATGTTTTTGAATGTTTCAAACATCAGATACTATTTTTATGGCCGTATCATCATATGACTGCAGACAGCTACAGACATGAGCTGTTTGTGCCTTTTTAAGGTTTCTGGTCATGGCCTTTATTTTCCCTGGTATGGAATTTTGGTGGCCATTGGGAGGAGTTGTGTTCCTGGTCAGTAGGCAGGGGATGTGAGTGTGCCACTCTATTTTGAGATTGTCTTCCTGGGTCATAGTAGAATCACGTCTCAACTGAAGAACCAGCAGAGAGACTGAGTAGATGCTAATTTAAAAAAAGCAAACCCACAACTTTTTGTGGCGCTAAGGCTCAGGGAAGTCAAACACTGCTGATGCCAGTGTGTTACTGCTATCTGCTCAAGATCTGCAAACTTGCCAGAAAATAAGGGTTCAGCCTAGGTTACAAAGTACTCAGAGAGTTGGGGCAGAGCATGAACTTCTCACCAGGTTATTTTCTTTTTCATTTCACATTTATTAAAGAAAAAAGTGCTTTTGATTCTCGTGCCCCAGGCCTCAGCCAGGATGGGGGCCCATCTGCTCTGTTGTTTTCTCTGGTGAATGGCATGTCTGTGGTTTGGATTTGGTCTGCAGTGTTGTAAAACACGCTGGTTAGAGGTGGGGAGTCTGGGGGCTTGGTTACACAATCCAAAGCAGACAGGAAGTGAAATGCAAAACCCACTGGTGGTTTACAGCAGCATCTGCCTGGCCAAGGAATGCAGGCGTGAGGGCAGCTCCTGCTGCAGGACCTGCAGAGCTGGGGCACGTCTGGGATTTAGCTGAAGGCAGTAAATGCAGCAGTAAATGCCCACTAGCTGTGGGTACCATCTGCAGAATGTGCTGTTCCCCAAACTTCAGGGACAATAACTGGAAAAATGAATTAATATTTATTCATTCTGGTTTATCATAAGCAAAGGTCCACGCCAGGACACGGAATGCTTTCATAGCTGATGCAGTAAATCTCTGGGCTGCTTATTTGGGATGACTTCAGCATTGAATCTGCCAAACCAAATCATCCCTCGTATCCAAAACTATCAGAAAACTGGCAGAGACCAAGATCAAAACCCAGGAAATAATTGTCAGGAGCCAGTCTGCTTCACAAGCAGGTAAACAAGCTGATTTTCTCTGATCTCTCGGCTCACAGACATCAGCTCAGAGGCCTGTCTGCTGTCACCTGGTGCCACTGGAATCATCCCACAGATGCCATTTGGCTGCAAAAGCAGCTGCACTTAGCTGGAAACCTTATCCACACTCCTGTGTTTTCATTTGCTTTGATTTATCTCTCTTGTGCCACCAAGCTCTTCCACAGCAATTAGTGTTTACAGTCATAAAATACAGCTGGTTACAAAAATAGCCCCCAGGAGTAAACAGTCTGAGGAATTCTCCAGCAGTGCAATGCTGCCCATTTGGCAGGAGAAGGAGTGCTGTGCTCTGTGCTGACAGAGGCCCTGCTCTGCCTTGCTCCCACACCGAGTGCTCAGAGCTCAAAGCTCTCCCTGGCAGCTGTGGCATCTCAGCTTGCAGGGCCCGGAGATGTGCTTGGATCCACACACCTGCTGCAGCCTGGGCTCAGTCCCCTCAAACCACAACAGGGGAGCAGCAGCCCTGCAGGCATTTCAGTAGGGCTCTGCCTGCATCACTGTCCCAGCTCCACAACACCCTCAGGGAGTGTCTGTGCCCAAGGGACAGCAGGGCATGGACAGAACATTTCTGCAGCCCTTGGCCAGCTCAGCACCAATGCCAGCAGCTGCAGGAGAGCCCCTGGAGGGGCACTTTGCTGGCAGAGGGAGCAGACCTGCTGGCAGCAGCACTCCTATGGAAAACCCTGCCCCTCTGGATTTAGTGCACCAGCTCCAGGTCCTGCAGTGCTCCTTGGGGCCCTGCCAGCAGTGAAGCTCAGGACCATCACTAAACTTGTGCCTTCTGCTGTAATCATCCTGTGCATATCTCCAGTAGAAACATGCACCAGTGGGTGTGTGTATGTGTTTAAAACATTCCACAGAACACTCTGTTGATGCATTTGTCCTCCTGGGAGAGGAAAAGGGAAGAAACATGATGGGTTTTAATCTTACTACTAAAAGCATGACTAAGTGATGCACTGATACAGTGGGTCTGGGTGTGTTATGAGAACTGACAAAGAATTAAAGTTACAGGTCTGTTTTCAGTGGTGCTGTGGTGCAGTGGCTTGGCTTTCTGTCTGTTTGGTAGCTGTAACATCACTGCTTGTTATAAAATGACACCACTACCTGCACACATGTATAACATGAGTACAACACAAAACCTACAGTACATAAAAAGTCTTTGGGTGAAGAACAATGCAGGAATGCTATATTTTACATTCCTAAATTTTTATCTTACGCTGCATAATCCTGTATGATATTAATGTTTCAAAAGCTGCACAGGCTGCTGTTACTTGTCCAGGAAACCAGAGAAAGTATTTTTATAGCAACTAGGAAATCAACACTGCAGCAGCAAACAGACCCCCTGCAGCCAAACCTGAGCTACCAGTGCTGCTCCTGCACAGAGAGGTAAGAGCAAAACCAGATGCACCATTTCAGCTCCTTTAGAGACATCAGGGCTTTCCAAGAGAAAACAAAATAAAGAACATTTAGCATTTGATTTGTGTTCCATTAGAAAGAAAAATGAGCTGAGCAGGTTAATACACTATTAATTAGCATCTTATTAAGAGGTAGAAAGGCTGAAAATACAAATTCACAGCAACATGAGTGAGACAAAGGCCGTGTTTTTCTGGTTCCAGGATTAGATTTGCTCACTTTTGTTTTCTCAGCCATGTAGGCTTTTGTCTACAGGTCTGTGCATTATTATTGCTGTTCAAAGTACTCCAAAGTCAGTGAAGCTGTATTTTTATTTTTAATTAGCTGGCAAGGTGACAAATCATGCAAGTGTCTGTAAAACTGCCTATGAGAAAATCCCATATGAAGCAAATAGAAATTATTCTCCCTTGGGAGACACAGTGAGACACCATTATTTTTGGCACAGGAGGAAAGCAGTACTTTAAAGTAGTCTTGTCTTTGATTTATCAAAGCTGAAACTATAAGGAAGATCAGAAAAGGACTTTTAAGCTTGAAATATTAAAAAAAATCACAGATAAGTGCAAATCCCACTTGATGAGGCAAAACCCAAGAACTGAATTAGCACTGAAAGGACAAAAAGAAGACCTCCTCCCCCTCACAGCACAGGAGCTACAATGCAGGGCAGGACACAGAGAAGTGGCCCCCTGACTGTGGAGTGCCAGGACATTGCTGCTGGTACAAGACAGGATGATTACAGCCCCTGGGAAGGCATTAAACCAGGACTGAGTATGTATATTGTATGCATGGACATGGTGAGGTTTGAAGAGCACTACACAGATGGAGAACTACCTCATAACATTCACCAGCCTGGGGAGTGGGAGAGCAGGAACTTTCCAGGAGCCATCAGAGTCTGACTGAGAAGGCACAGTGTGAGAAGCAAATATGTCGCCCCTGTATTTACAATTAAACTTTCCACTCTGTAGGCATCCAGGCTGCCAACACAAAATCTTTGTGTTCTACAAACCAAACTTCACCAGCATGTCTGGAGCTTAAAATTCCTCTCTGTAGTCAACTATATCCTGGCTTGATTACTCTCCACACTTTTGTCCAAAGACAAAACTCAGTGACACCAATTCTTTCCTCAGGTGCCCTTGCTGTCCTCTTGCTCACTACTGAACCAAGTGTCAGATTCTTGTTCCTTCCCCCAGCCCCTGTACAGCTCTGCCCCAGCTTGCCTTCTGCTTGTTTGCTATCACACATCTGCCTCAGCAGGGCCAGGCTACATTTCCATGTTGAATGAGCATCCAGTCTGAGCTGTCTGGTGAGCATCAAAGTGACCAGTGATAAGCCATTCCATTGATCTGCACTAGTGTAGCAAGTTTTATATTTCCAGAATGCCCTATATTTACTGTGCATGCACACACCCTTTGCATGATGCAGACAGAAGAGCTGAAGCTTTCCAGAAAAATTAAGTTGACAGCATATGTGCAATAACATTGATCTCCCCTTGTGTAGGCATGTTTGGGATTTTCTAATGTCTGCAAGCCTAGAAAAATAGATTAATAGAATGACACTTTCCCCAGATGAAAATTTAGGTAAAAAACTGGCCTGCCCCTATGATAGGTGTCTTTCTCACTCCCTTTGGCACACTTCCTTCTGTGCCAAATGATCTGTCATGACTGAGTATGACAGGACCTTAGATACTGTTATCTGCAGGTAATCTCTTTCTTACTGATTGCACTATCTGTGCTTTGTCACTCCCAGTAGAATTTTTGGGATATTCTAATTTGACCATGGTCTCTCATGATTATGAGCATTTTGAGCTCCCATTTGAAAACCATCAGACACTTGAAGTCATTAGTGGGCTTATTCCAAATACAAATCTTTACTGTAATTATTCTGCTCCTGTACTCTTAAGTGGTGGCTCATTGTGTATGGCCATGGCCTCCCTGAGTGCTGGGCAGCAGAGGCCAGCTTCCTAACAGGCTTCCCCCTGGCAAGATGCCCAGTGCTAAGTGCTCTCACCTGAAGGTCCTGACCAGTTTGTTTCTTGACTTCTTGCAGCTGTTTCTGGAGTGCCTTTATGTCCTTCTTTCCTTTTTCCTCCCTGAGGTGGGAAAATACAATCACTTGAATATATCAAAAAAGACAAGAGCTGTTTACCTAGAAGAGGAACTTCCTGTCTCCTGATACGTTGTGGTAAGATAAACAAAGACTCCTCACCAAAACTACTGACTTGGTCAGTAAATCCTGAAAGAAGAGGTGCACAGACTGAGCAAGGCAGATGGGAACAAAAGGGAGAACAAGCCAAAAAAACAGGGGATGCTCTTATTGAAGGCCTGGAATGGATTTGAGGATGATGCAATTATTATAGCGGAGATGGAAGATGCCTGTCTTTGAGTCACAGTTTCTACATTTAGGCAAAAATGCCTGAGATTCTATGCAGAAGCAAGCCTGAGCAGCAGAGAGTGCCAAATGGTGTTATTATGTGTATAAGAATGTTGTTCTTTCATATCAGACCTAAAATCTTCCAAAAAGCACTGCCCCAGGTTCTGGGATCATGAAGGGACCCAGGTGAAGACCAAAAGCTAGAGAAGTGTTCATCTGTCTAAAACAAAACCGATGCAGTAAATATTCTAGGTATTATTATCTTATTTCACTCAGAGTGCTTCTCTTAGATTTTATGCTTATGATTAGTTTTAAAACCAGTAAATACTACAGTTAGTCCCTGAAACTTTGTATCCTTTTCCAACCTTACAATCACACATGCATTTTATTTTCAGAGTCCTTATCTGGGTGACTGATGAACAAAAGCTCCTGATAAGGAGTCTCCCATCATCTCACTGCAGGTGGCTTTCAGAACAGTGTATTTACACAAAATGAGGCAAGTATTTATTATCTTGAAATACAGATCAAGTTCATTCCATGAAAACAATGTATAGTACAACATAGCTAGATATGATTGACAGAAGGGGATAAAAAGGATTATGTCCTTTCTGATTATAATTTGTCTGCTCTTTTCTACCTTTCCGTATTGGATAGTTGCTCCACATCCAATTGCTAATCTCATTCTTGCTTTCTGTCCCTTCCATGGATAAACAATAGATCCCTTGGTTTTAGGCAGTGGAAGTGGAAGAGTTGTGTTTCATGCTTGAAGTCACACATTGCACTGAAGCTGGGGATTTGCCCTGGAGGCAGATCCCTGAGTCACCACAAGAGCAGTTCCTGTAGGTTGGACTCCTGGCAAATCATGACTGAGAGCAGCTTTGCTGTGCACCCTCAATGATGGGCCTGAGCTGCTACACTGAGGTAGCTTTAAAGTGGTGAAATATTTGTCTGCAATTCTCTCTGACAGTTTTGGGATTGAATCAGAGGTTTGCATGCTAAAAAACACCCCAAACCTCTAGAGCTCAAAAGTTTGAGCTGAGATTATAACAAATGTGTACCCTGGAAGATTTGGGACAGAAGGGAATCACAGCACAGTGGCTGGTGGTTTAGCCTTAAATAAGACACCTCTGTCACCATCTGTGCTAACCCCTCACTGCTGCTGGGAAAAGGGAGCCCATTAGCATATGGGTCAGAGCAGATTCTCCTGGGCATCAGACAACCTAAAGGCCATATGTTGCTGGCCCTGATTTGAACAGATTCTCTGCTGCTCTGGCTTTCACTGGGGACAGAAGTTAAAGATCAAGGAGCTCCTACATCACATTATGTTTTAATTGAAATGAGGCATTTGCACTAATTCAGCCACTGGTGTCCACTGTGGTCAAAGCTTGGGCAATTCCTAGCTCAGATCAGTATCAGACCCATCCACCATTTCTTTCTAAAGGGGAAAACTTGCAGTTTGCAAAGCAAACAGAATAATTCAAGTTTTAAAAGGTATCCCTTCTGTATTTTAGTTTTATTGGGTTTTATTTCCTTTTCAGCATGTACTCAGTGGAAATGGCTTTCAGCATTTAAACAGGGAAGAACTGAACACAGTACTGACCTGATGAGGATGTCATAAAACTTGCCCTTTCTTGCCTTCTCTCTCTCATTAGCATCTGTTAAGCTACTAAATGTTCCCAATTCCTCCATCTTTTTAATAGTGACTGTAATTACATCACTTGCATACTGCCTGCCAAGAAGAAAAGGAACACAACAATACTTACAGGTCCTGGTAGTATCCATTACTGTTTACAGTAAAATGTAGGGAAATAAAAGATCCATTTTCTGGTCTTATGTCCTATCAACCCCAGGAGTGCTTCTCCCATGGTATCTGTTTATTGTACATCTGGAGAACTCAGTATTACAAGCTGCTGGAAGTTTATAATTTAAAATGCTGCCCTGCATGCTACTCTGGGAAATTGCAAAGAGACACAAACATATCCATGCTGTGCCAGACTGTTGCCATTAAGAAGGCTGCTGGCCTGCAGTAGTGATGGCAGGTGGATCTTGGAAAATGAGACCTGGCCATGCAATACGTGGGCTTGTCCGGTTTATTGAATGTCATGATGCATGTGGCTTTTACATTTTAGCTGCATTTTCCTCATTTGTGTTAGAATCTTCTTTAAACCCACTGTTGAAATGACATTAAATGACAGAAGCCAGGATGCAGAAAAATGCATACTGAGCATTCAGCTGCATAATCTCTTTCAAACCAAAGGCTGATGGTATTTCTGCAAATCAGGGCACAGGTTTAGATGCAGGAATAAAGTCTGTTTTAAAAAAGAAAGAAAATCTTTAGTCTTTATATACATTTTCTATAATGGCTATAACTGCCAGAGAAGCTCTGTGTGCCCTGCAGAATGACTGAGTTCAAAAACAAGGCTCAGATCTCCCTTTGTATGTGGGATCAGCTAAAGGAACCTGAAGCCAGGTACCAGAACGTGAGCACTGATTAGTGCCTGGCATGATTTCTACCCAGGCAACCATTATCAAAGGGGTGATGTTTTATAGCTCCATTCAAAATAAACTACTGGTCATTAGATAGCATCCAGAAGCAAGCAAAGGCTGGAACTAAATGGTCTATGAAGGATACCCCTCCTATCCCTAGAGGAACTCCTTTCAGACAGAGACTGATGTACTCTGGCAGTGGGAAAGCAAGGAAGTTGTATTTTTGATTTCAAGAGATAGACTGAGAACTTTACAGCTCTGAGCATCCCTCACAGGTGCTTCACTCACCTGTCAGCATAAATTTTTTTGAGCTTCTCTAGAGCCCGAGTGATGTGTTTCTTGGGGGTTTTGGAAGAATGCTGGGTGCTTTTCTCATCTTCAGTTTTCCCCTGCTGCTGCTCTTGTTCGGTGTTTTCCAGGACTGTTTGCCCACTCTCCTGCTTTGCTGACATAAGCTCTGGGAAGTTGATACCCAGCTCCTTCTGGATAATTTCTTTCGTTTCCTGGATGTGAATGAAAGGGGACAAGGGAAATAAGAGAATAAAGAGGGAAAAGGAAATAAGAAAGACCTGCTTGCACATTGCACAGCAGAACCAAACCCTCTGCAACATTATGTGATAGGAAGGAAAATTAGTAATTAACTAGAATGAAGCTATACTGAGAACAGCTGATAGTGCATGTTACATTTTGCAAAGAGTGGAAGATCAGAAACATTTATGTTGGTTAGTTTTGAGCACACAGTGTAGCTCATTGAAGTTTATGGGCTCAGAAGTCCTAAAATGACAGGACTAGAAAAGGCCTAAAAAGGTGAATCATCCACTCCAAGAGATGATGGCTCAGACTGTTCTTAATCTGACATGTTCTTAATGGCCTCCAGCAGTGGAGGCTACACACCCTCCTGTCAATGCCAGCACCTCACAATTTTCTTTACCATAAGAAAGTTTTTTCTTCTCAACAGTATTTGAATTCCTGGCTTGTTGTCCTGGTCTCTAGGCACAGAGAACAAGTCCTTCCCTCCTTTTTTGCAGCAGTTTTTACAAACTGTTAGCCTTTTTCTCCTCCTCCTTCTCTCCATCTTAGACATTTCCCACTGTCTGTCACCACAACCTTTCCTTACAATATAATTGTTATAAATAGAGCTGTGTGGAAATAATTGCAATAGACTTTCTGTCTGCTATCTGCTTAGCAGGTTTTTGGAGAGTGTAACAGCAGAGGAAATATAACAGGAATTCAAAGGATAAATTCAAAATATTGGCATCTCTCTCCTTCATGGAAAGTTATCTTGTGATTGAGTACAATTTCATTAAAAAAGGAAAAGCCCCCAAAAATGCAAAAGCACACTATAAAATGAGCTAAGCTCTTGCTTCTAGGAAACTCTCTGCTTTATGTGTTATGGATAAAATGCAGGTGAATACACTGGGACATTAAAAGAGAACATTTTCTTGCTTGCCTACCAGCATTTCTGTGGCTGAACACTTCCTAACAGCACTGCTGACTGCAGCTAACACAGACCCTGCCAGCCCCATCCCTGTCCACAGCTGCCTGCTCCCCACCCCGGCTGCTTGGGGAAGCAGACAGAGAACTCACTGTGATGAAACATTTTCCAGCAAAAAGGAAAAAAAAAAGTTATTTTTAGAGTACCAGTTCTCAGTCCAGATCCTTCCACAACCACACACACATTTGTGCCAGCAGAGCAGAGAAAACAAGTGGTCAGGGCAGCAGCTGTGGATGCCAGGAGTACTTCCAAAAGTTACTTGTCAGGCAAGTCAAGCAAGGCTCTGTCAGAGGTCAGGTGCTGCTGCAGTCTGTGAGGGCACTGCAAGGAACTGCTTCGTGCTGAGTGTTTTGGACAGCTCTGGCTTGGGATGGATCAGCCTCTGGCAGTGCCTGACTCATCAGTGACTACAGAAGGAGGATAAGTGACTGTGTGCTTAATTTTTGGACTGTTAAATTTACATTAAATGAATCATATACAAAACATACACTGTCCAATTAAAATTGCATTGTTAATTAGTAAAAAAAAGGGCTTAAATAGCTGGTTGGTGACAACTGTACTTCAGAAAGAACTAATTTTGGCAAACAAGCTGCTTTAATATCATGTAGATTTTATGAATGTTCTGACTGAGGTTTTTTATGTCTGGGAAAGTTCAAGACAGGCAATAACTGAGTTGTCTGTAAACAGTAGGTACTTACACACTAATAATCAACAAATAACTACGTGAAAGCAGGAAGTTTGTAAACTACATGTGTTACCATCTGTGTAGTCTCCTAAGTGCTTGTCTGTTGCCCAAAATTCAGCAAATAGAAAGGCTGCCTTCCTCTGGGGCATGCACTGTGTGAAGCAATGTGCAAGAGCATCCAGTCTGGAAAATCAGTGAGGTGCTGGCCAACACTGAGATTAATTCTCTCAAAAATGTCATCAACTGAAATTTAGATGTCAGTCTTTGAAGATGCCATTGATTTGTCTGCCTGATAGGACTCCAGGGTATTTTGCAAATACCGATCTTGTACAAATACAATGAAAACAGCCAAATGTAATCTGAGAAACAGGGAGGAGTAGCAAATTACAGAGCACCAAAGTTAGCAAGAAGCTTCCCTAAGCCATTTTCTTGTTTCTAAATTGTTTCCTCCTCAAATTGTTTTGAAATCTTTAAGAACACAAGTAGGGTTTCTAACCTGTGAGAAAGGTATGTTCTAAGACGTGACTTGGTAAAAATGAGCATCTGTGATTGAAGAGAAAAGCAAAGGTGTTTTCTCTGTAATTTACGTGTCCCTTCAGTAGATCTATCAACCTGAGTCTGTGTGTCTGAAGAGGACAACTTCTGCTGTCCCAGAGATATGCCCTCTCTCTGTGTTTTGCTGCTGGCGTGTAGGAGAAGGAGAAGCATCCTCTGGGAACAGTTGAGACCGGCTCCCAGGAGTCTTTCAGGGGAGCAGTGCCCTCTATGGCACAGTCTCAGCATCGTTCCCGCCCTGAAATTCACTGTAACTCCAGCTGCTGCTGCGCCTTTGCCATGGTTTTTTGGAGAAGGTAATATGGAAAGGAAGAACGTAGAAAAATTTGATTTAACTTCCCCTGGCATTCTTAAGTGGTACATTAGACAGAGTGAACATCATTAGATGTCAAAACTCAGATGCCGGTTTTTATTTCCATCCTGGTTGTGAACTTTTTTCTTGAGTTCATCTTAAAAAGGTTTCAAATCTGCTAGAACTGGAAAGAGCCTACTGTGCCACTTATAGAGCACAGTACTTAGAGCCATGGACCCCTCAGGATGGTCCCATCCTGATTCCTATGTCTAACAGCTAGCAGAAATGTCACAACACCTTCCTCCACAGCAACAAACCCCTGCCTGAGCATTAGGAACTCTCTGTTCTCCGTATCTCTGCCCAACCATCTTAGCTATGATGTCTATTAGAAATCAACTAACAATTAATGATCACTGAGAAAGGGTAGTTACTAATATATTTTGAAGTGCATCTTTCTTAATACATTGTGGGAACAAAGGATCTTTGGCATGGACCTGGAGAGGGATAGAATTAACCTGGTTTTGAGTATTTTGAAATAACCTATACAATTCTACTTTTAAAATAGCTCTGTATCTAGAGAAGAACCTACATATGTTTCACTTCCTTTTCCCCAGTTCTTTGCTTATTGTCTAACCACTGAGATTTTAAAATTATAATCTTAGGAACCTCATCTTGGATCAGAAGAGTCCTTTGCACAAATTCTTGACCAAGGCTTCTCAGTGACACTGCAATATAAATATTTAAATTAGGTGACTTTTATTGTGTTTCTTCACCCAAGAGTCATAGAATCACAGAAAATATATTTGAGTTAATTTTTTAAAAATGCTGGTAAAAGATATAAAACCAAGACAAAGAAAAAAAATATATATGATATACATCTTCTTAAGCAGTGGCACATACAAGGTTGATGTCTGTCTTGTCCGTATGTGGAACTGGCATGATATATCCAAGAATTGTGAGTTGATCCACACAGCTCTCCAGCACAGCACTAAACATCAGAGCTTCCAGATGAGTGATTTTTTCCATTTGTTTAGTCTCTGTGTTCTTGCTAGGAGGAACAAAGATAAAAGATACCAATCAGAAAAATGCTGTGGTGTTAGTAATTCAGTAAGAGTAGTTTAAACTAAAGGTAGACCCAAAATAGCCTTATTTGCAGCCTTACATATACTTCCCTGGCTTTGTTTATAACCTTCCATACACTGTTTATAAGAGGAGCTGTGCTCTGCTAATGGCTGCATTCAGGGACAGTGGGAATGTTTAGCTTTCACAAAACAAAGAGGTCCTGGTCCCTCCTACAGCAGATCTGGGTAGACAGGCTGAGAAGGGAATGGGTATGGAGGGCACATACTGGGTGAGGTGCCTCATTATTCAGTTCAGGGGAGAGCAGTGGTTCATAGTGGACTTTGGGAAAGGACAGAAGAAAGGTGCCTTTTCAAAAGAAAAAAATAAATCTGCATCCTATAAAGTCTCAGAGGGTGAACTTTCATGCTCTAATCATTCCTCAATATTACTCTGTAGCCTTCACACTTCTATCATCCCAGTTCCCTCTCAGCAGGAACAGTTACCATCTTAATATGCTGGAAGTTAAACAAGAACCAATATCTGGACTGGGTAAACAATCTTTAACTTTCTGTATTATTTTATTTTAACTTGCAATTCAAACATGAAACTGTTCTGACATACACTTAAGCACCCCTCTGCCTTGCCTACAGATGGAATATTGTGAAAGCATATCTAAGGAAAAGTGAAAGTTCACTATTAATCCAAAAATACCTAAGAAAACACCTGCACAACAATGGGGAAATTCTCTGAGAATTGTAATGTTTTGATATGCCATTGGACAATCCCTCCAAAGCCTGTACATACAAACCAGGTATTTCTTGTACAACACGTAGCACAGCTGCAGTCTGAGGTGGCTGAGATCCTGAGTGTCATTGCAATGGAAGTATCAACAGCCACTAACAGAATCTTAATTTGGCTGCTCTACCTACAACTGGATTTGTGCCATCTGTAAAACCCTTGCATAAACATATCCTAAGCCTGCAAAATATTACAGCCCAACCTGTAAGCATGCCAAGGAAACACATCAGGCAGTCCCTGTTAGCATAGGACATGGCCATATCCTATGAAAATTAAAGAGGTTTGGATGCAGCTTTGCTCTGCATCACTGGGAATCAGTGATATTTCATAAGCAACAGTTTAAAAAGATTCATACTTGCTATAACATTTCTGTAGCAGTTATCATTTGTCCTCCTCCTTTTTTTGTTGTTTTTTTGAAGAAAATATGTAATTTACAGGTGGACCATGAAGTTAATTTCACTTGGCAGAAAAGAAGAGCCACTTTTCAGTGCAGGTTTATTTGATGTCTGTTGGTACAGAATAGGTAAAACAAACAGAAGATTCAAACTCAAAACAGACACAAATTTCACACATCTATTTCCTGACGTCCCTGTCTGTTGCATGAAGTTGTTTAATGCAAGTTGTTTAATTTCAACAAGTGTTGAAATGTGCTGGAAGAGGACAGGGCTCTCCCTGGGGGTGAGATTAGAAAGTGTGCACAGGGCAGTGACTGGGACTGCTCTCAATAAATCCATAGGAAGGGCAGGTACCAGGGAGGGACAGAAGTATTTAAGGTAAAGGATAATACTGCTCTGGATCAAGGGAGAGTAAATTCCCCTAAGCCAGGCAGTTGTGATAAGGTTTCTAACTCCTGAGTGGATGAAGATACAGATCAGCCAAGGTAATGGTAGAGGCATCCTGATTTATTTCAAGAAGCTTGTTTAAATCATGGCAGGAAAAGATAACAGCAAAGTAATGATTCTGAATATTATCAATATTCAGAATATTGTAACCACTTACATCTAATTCCTCTGAGCAGGGCTTTTGGTGGTCACCTAGGACAAAGAAGGAAGTGATTTCATCCCTTTGCTTCTGAGGTTTTTTTTCTCTTTTATCTTAATTATAAAAAAAGTGTAACAACTTGAGATAGAAATCTGATAAAAACTTTAACCAAAAAAAGGCAAATGATCTGTGTAATACACTAAACCCATCACTTTTCTTGTCAACCTTGGAATCAATTATAGAAGTGGACGTGCAGTACTTTACATCAAGAAAGTCAGACAGGGTCTTCAGTCAACAGGTAATAATAAAATATTTTTCAATGTTTTACTCATTTTTATCTTTTTCAGAAATCCATTATCCATATTTTGAGTCTAAACAACCTAAGAATAATCTATTACATGTGGAGTCATAATGCTAAAAATATGGTGAAAAAAGATGTGTTGGGAGATAGCTGTGACAGATGCAGCATTTTTGGAAGAAAAAAATAGCACACGCAGCTCTCATAGGAAAAAGGGACTTATTTGGAAACAAAGGAGGATGCAACAGCTTTTCCTCTTTTCCATTAGCAGCTTCTGACCAGGAGAGAATTAACTCAGGATATTAATATATTTCAAGGCAGCTGGCAGCTGGAATGTTTCTCTAAAGCCCCTTTGCTGCTTTGCTCCTCCTGTGTATCTTCTTTTACATCCACATCCTTGCTCAGCAGATCCATGTGCCAGGCCAGCAGGGTCTGGGCTTGTGTTAAGTTGCACTTGAGAAGGAAACCACTGTCTGTGAATTAGCAAGCACTACAGATATGAGCTGCTTGCTCTGGATTTTAGTGTCAGCACAGTGCCCCTCAGACCATCCACTGGCATCACCCTGCACTGCTGTGTTTGCTGAACTCCTCATTAAACTTTATTAATAATAATAATTTTTTAAAAAAGTATTCTCCCATGAGTTTTGGATGACATTCTGTCCCTGCTGATATAAAGGGAAAGAAAAACATATCAAGTAATCATTTTTAAAGCAACTGTATAAAAGGTCTGGCCTCATGCTCCTTTGGGGATTGCTCTGCTCCCTCTGCTCCAGAGGGACTCCCTCTGCTGTGTGAGAGTCCTGGATGTTCATTTCTCCCACCCTGCTGCCTGATAAAGGAAAATGGATACAAGAGCAGCATTTTGTGCAGCATTCCTTGGAGTCATGAGAAGAGACTCTAGTGAATTCCAGTGATAAAATGCATAGCTGAGAATGTCACATCTCCTTTAGGTCTGTGTGGCAAATGATTGGCAAAGAGAGGTTCTGAATATCCACAGGAGCAGCAGCTGAGCCAGAAATCACAAGTAACTTCATTTTTACCAAAGAAAGGTCTCTTGAAAAGCAAAATAGGTATGGCCTTACCTTACACAGTTCTGCCTACTGCAAGAAATGTTAGGACAGCAAGGTGCTCATTAAAAAAAAAAATAAGGGGGAGGGAGAAGTGGCGAGGAAAGGAGAGGAGAGAGGAGGAATCGAGAGAGGAAGGAGGAGGGAAGAAAGGGATGGGAAGAGAAGGAAAGGGAAAGGGACAGGGACCATCAAGGTTTCTCAAGGTTTCTTTTCCCTTCACCTTCCTTCCCCTAAATCACTTCAAGTGCTCTGAAAATGCACCTGAATTTCTGGCAGTGTGAGGGAAGTGACAGAAATCGGGAGTGAATAACCCTGACGTGAGCAAATGGGTAAGTACATGCTTCCAGATCTTATTTAGGAAAATAAAGGAATGTGAGACTTGGTTACAGGGATTTCAATGTCGAAATGTTTTCTGCCTCCACGGCAATATCAGAAGTAAAATAAATGTGGAGATGATTCATTGACTCAGGGTGAGAACATCGGACGACGGGCAGGGCCCGGAGCCCACCCCGAACACCAAGGGCTGCTCTCTCCCCCCGCGCTGCCTCTCTTCGGGCTCCTCGGCTCGTTCCACCGCCGCGGCCCGTTTTCATTCGCCCTGCCCAGAGCGGCCCGCGCTCCCCTCAACCTCTCAGCGGGATCTGCCCTCATTTCCCCCACTCCCGGTCCCGATCCCGATCCCGGTCCCGGTCCCCGTCCCAGTCCCGCTCCCGCCCTCACCGGGATGCGCGGCCCGTCTCCATGGCAACCACCACGCACGGGGGCCTCGCGGGGCTGCCCGGTGGGTGCCTGCGCAGCGGAGCTGGGGCCGCCCCTCCCGGGATCGTTCTTGCGGGGATCGCCCCCGTGGCACGCGGGCACGGGACAGGAGACACAGGACAGGGGACAGGAGACACGGGACGG
Source organism: Agelaius phoeniceus (assembly GCF_051311805.1). NCBI lineage: Eukaryota > Metazoa > Chordata > Aves > Passeriformes > Icteridae > Agelaius > Agelaius phoeniceus. The sequence continues at coordinate 17,706,520 of NC_135274.1, forward strand.
GCGGTACCTTCCTCACTCGGTGCTGCTCACTCCGGCAACTCGGCCCGCCCGCTCGGGTCCTGGCGGCGCATTTCCCGGCAGGCAGCGCGGAGTGGATCTCTTTCGCCGCCATCTTGGGGCGCTGCGGGTGAGGAGGAGCGGGGCCGCGGGCCGGGAGCGGGGCCGGGGGCTGCTGCCCCCACTGTGGGGCCGCTGGCGGGCGCGGGGTTCCCGGGGCGCGGTGGATGGCGCGATCCGGGGCGGAGACAAGGCGGGATGGCGCCGATGTGCGGCGGATGGTCCCAGTCGCGGGTTGGGGCCTTCGGCTGGAGCGGGGCTGAGGCGGCTGCTCTCGGGGGCAGCGGAGGCTCCCGAAGCTCTGGGTGGCTCCCGGGCAGCCCCCGGGTGTTCGGGGTCCCACTCGCCGGGCCGGGTGAAGATGTCGGCCCGAGGCTCATGGCTGTGTGTCGTTTCCAGGCCTGCCGGGACCGGGTCTGCGGGAGGACGCCATGACCGGGAGGTGAGTGAGTGCCCGAGGCGGCTCTCGGCTCGGTTATGTTGGAACAGCTGTGTGTCCCTGGTGTGAAGTCTCTTGAGCTGGTTGTAGTTGCTGTTAGGATGTGCTGTGCTCTCCCTGGCCAGTCAGTAAATATCAGTGTGAAATTTATGGGTTTGTTAATCTCCACTGTACAGTGGATCTTTGGCATGGACTTTTTCCTTGAGTAAAGGGAGCAACGTCTTTTTCCCATGGGTAAATTTTCTGTTGTGCCACCGAATTTTCTTAAAGCATGTAGGGATTGAGTTTCTAAGTTAAGGGATTAAATGTGAATACTCTGGAGTTGCCTGGAGAAGCTGTGGCTGCTCCATCTCTGGAAGTGTTCAAGGCTGAGCTGGATGGGGCTCTGAGCAGTCCCTGCCAGCCCAAACCATTCGATGGTTCTGTAAATCGCAGCTTTATTATCTTTGGAGTTTGTGTCCTGTTACACGTGTGGCAGGTAGAACTGGGTATCTCAGTTGGATCCCAGGGCAGGTGCTGGATTCCCTCGGGCCAGATGTGCTGTCTGCTTGCTGTGTGGGACAAGTCTTATAATGACTTTACGTGGGCAGTGCCTGAAGAATTGTTGGGGAGTTTGTGCAGTACCTTTGTCCAGTAGATGTTAGGCTGTTGCTCTGGTTGTTAACTCCTTTAAAGCTACAAATCAGGGGCAGCTCATGCCTTCTATAGCAGTTACTGCAACGCAGTACACTTCCTGTGGTGTGTAGAAAAAAAAGCGATGTTTACTCGTCAGTGTTGGTAGACATTTGGAAACAATATCTGCTAATGCTGAAGCATTTGAAACTTAGTATGAAGCCAGTATTGAAGTGCCAGGAGTTTATGACAAGCAGAAAATGCAATGTTCTCATAAATGCTTCATGTTCCACATACTCAGCTTTCCTCTGTTCATCGAACATAAGTATTTGCAGTGATTTGTAAAAGTTGGCGGTTTCCTCTGCTGATTGCTACTGGTGTGGAATTAGTTTCTGCTGAAGCAGCCTGTGATTTGTTTTTACTTTTGTTGCTTTGGAGTGAATTATACTTTGCTGATGTTTTCTATGTCTTTAGGCTGTGGTGCAAGGCCATTTTTGCTGGCTACAAACGTGGCCTCCGAAACCAGCGGGAGCACACGGCCCTTCTGAAAATTGAAGGTGTTTATGCCCGTCAGGAGACAGACTTCTACCTGGGCAAGAGGTGTGCCTATGTGTACAAAGCTAAAAAGTAAGTCATTCTTGGTTTATTCTTGTGCTGAATTAGCCAATTCCTGTATTGGCTTTGTAAATGCTGGGAGATAATGATATTACATGATACATTAGAGAGCAAGTGGAATGAGAAACAAGTTTTGCCTAAGCTTGACAAAAACTGAAGGTGGGTTGATGGAGTAAATTGAAGTGAGTGAATTTGTGTTAAATACTTTGAACTGTTGAGTTACTTAAACAGTAAAGTGATTTTGTGACGCCTGGATGAATTTGTATTCTGACTTGTGTGTGCCCATGTCTGAGCAATGTCTGTCACTTCTGCTCTGCTGCCATTGGTACACACCTTGGGAACAGCTGCTTATTACTTCCACTTCTTTTTTTTTTCTTGAATGCTGTCAGAATTACCTTAAATAAAATTGATCAAACTGGTGACTTGACCACCATCATTTCCAGCATGGTACATGGCTCTTCATTTAAGGCAATTTCTGCCATCTATTCCAATGGCCTGTTCTTCTCCTGCCTTGTGTAAGTCTGGAAAAATAAAGTGTTGGCAATTTCATATTGTTGGTTTTTCAGTTTCATCGTATTAGCAAAAGTGTTTTCCAAATTTTTGAGCTTTGTAAGCTCTTAATAGTTGTCCGGGGGAACTTCTGATAAATTACAAGCTGTAATTACACCTTTGAAAGGTACAGTGAAAATCCCAGGCCAGGAAAATTTCACAAGTAAATAAAAGGGGATGTTGTTCTAGTTAAAGATGGCCAGGGAGCTAAATTATCGAGGTGCCTTAGAGAAACCACATTGTCACTGCTGGTGACAGCAGAGCTGTGACTGCCCTGCTGAGCTGTTCTGTGCCTCCTTTTCCCCAGCAACACGGTAACCCCCGGAGGCAAACCCAACAGGACACGCGTGATCTGGGGGAAGGTGACGCGCGCCCATGGGAACAGTGGCATGGTGCGCGCCAAGTTCCGCTCCAACCTTCCTGCCAAGGCCATTGGACACAGAATCCGGGTGGTAAGTGGATGTGGTTTAGCAGCAAGATATTTATTGGCAGTTTTGGGGGTGCCTTTTAATTCTACATAGTATGAGGGAACATTTGAATTCTGGTTTTGCTCTGTTGCTGCTGGGTGTTCAGCATGGCTCAGTGACTGTTTGATTTGGAGCCTAGAGAGGCTTTTTCCTGGCTTCCTGTGCTGAGGGGGTTTGTCTCTTTATCAGGTTGGTGTACTTGCTTAGGTTGTCTGGAAAGGCTCTTCAAGTTCCAGGACTCAACTCCTTTCTAAAGCTGCCTTGATTTCTTTTCCACCAATCTGTTCTGTGTATTTTTGCACCCTTCTACTCCTCCGCCTCTTGATTTTTCTCTTTTCGTCCCAAATGTTTTAACTGAGGGCAGTGCTCTCCTGTCATGGCCACTCCCACCTGTCCACACTCTTGGCATTTTAGCCACAGGGCTTCAGTGGAACTGTCCTTTTCAGGTCTCTCACCCAAAGTTGTGATGTAATATTTTCCTAATGATGTTGTCAAAAGGAGTACAAGAGGGCCACAGTCTTTTCTGTCTTTCTCCTGTGCCTTAGAAAAAGCACAGTAGGAGCAGCACAGATAATTCCTGAAATCCAGAGCCATGGGAACTCTTGTTGGTGCACAGGAGGGCTGGCTGCCACAGAGTCTGTGCCACCAGCAAAGTGCTCCTGCAAGTCATTCTCACACTCTTCTGCATAAACTGGGGATTGCTTTAATAGGAGTTGAAGAGATTCATGGTGTAGATTGTAACTGCAAAACGCATGTTTGAATACAATATTTCTAACATGATTCTCTGGTTTTGTGTTTTACAGATGCTGTATCCATCTAGGATCTAAATTTTTATTCAAAATAAAATGGAGAATCTGTTTAACTTTTGTATATTTCTGGTTTTATTGCCTCCACCAATTTTGAGAGACCTCTTTCTCCATAGTGTATCAGTTGACAGCACAGACAGAGACACTAAATCCTGGCAGGTGCAAAGCCTCTCACATGTCACAATAGTAGTTCTGATGGAATCCCTGATAATGAGCCCATGTGTACCTGGGCAGCATGTGTGCCTGTAGTGTCTGCTTTGTGTAAATAATTTAAACATGTTTTCATTGCACGGCTCTGTGGTGCTCAAGTGTTGATGCTCTTTTCTTGGCCACCCTTACCCCAGCTTGTCATGTAGGGCAGTGAGCATCTTCCTGCACTTCCTTAGCTCTTTTAGTTTTGTTGAACAGTAAGGTGGTGAAAAATGAATTTACAGTCGTGAAGTACAAGGCTCAGTTTCTTATCTCTGAAAATCCTCCCAAAATACTGGGTAGTTTAAAGGGAGGTTTGAGGCAGTTACAGGTTGTCATGGTTGCTGCTGATGTCACAGTCCCAAAATGACCTCTGGATACCCTGTGAGAGCAGTTCCACACACACCAAGTAGTTCCATCATTTTCAAGTCGGTCAGGCAGGTGAGTCTGTTGGTTCAACCACACCTTGAGCCCACTCCAGTGCAGTCCCTCCTTCTCAGGGCATGAGAGCTTCCTTCTCTCTGCCTGGCCTTGCTGCCAGTGTGTGTCATGGAGCACTCTGAGCTGTTGGCTTTGCAAGTTTGCATGGGCTGGTATTTCACAGCTAATCCTCTTCCTTCTGAAAGAGGTGGAGTAGTTGTGTGTGCAGAATACATCGTTGGGTAAATCAAACCTTTACTGTGAATTGGAATGAAAAAACTCGACCCAACTACTCAGCTCTGGTATAGAAATTATTTTGCTGGATTTAAAGACCTAAGCCTCCTGCTAGTGCTGTCCTTCACAGCAGGAGAGCCTTTGCCATGGAAAGCTGCCTTTTTTCAATCTGTGTAGAGAAATTGCAGCTTATGGGATATTGGGCCAGGTCAGGTAGGGCTTTTAGTCTTCCATAACTACCAGTAGGTTGGACACGTTGGATTCAAAGGATGAATGGGATTTCCAGCTTTAAACTCAGGGGAAGGAGGAGGAAATGTAATGAGCAAAGTGAACTGTAACAACAGGTTTGTAGGCCTGTGGTCTCTATCATACTAGTTTTTATATTAGATTTTGCTAATAAGAAAGTAGTAGGTCCTGAGTTTGATACAAGATGCCCAAAAATACAAGTGACAGGGGAAAGAGAAGGCATGATTATGTTTCTATTGTACCAGACTGCCAAGGTACAAAGCCTTTTTCTGGGAGGTGCAGCCCCAAAAAGCATATGACTGCAATTTGTGAATCTTCATATCAAAACTGCTATTTTCACATTCATTTGGTCCCACCCAACCCAGCCTTGGCTGCTCAGAGCAGCAGGTGTTGCCTGTTTTGAGCCTGTGCTGTACAATTGCCTTTGCTACTTCCACTCCTTTCCCCAGCAGCACAGTAAACTGACGTGTGAGAGGAAGCTATGGCATCCAAGGAATCGGCCTCCTTCGTGGACAGAACCACCTGGGATTTCCTCAACCTACTGGACATGCTGGGGAGCCGGAATGGACGGGTGGGTGTGATGGAGGTGGACCATGCTGAGTCAAGAGCTCCCTCATTGCTGGTGGATTTTACCCGGGACCTGTGTGGCACAGGGGACATCAAGCACAAACCACAGCAGGCAGAGAATGAGGGAAAGGAAGAGGAGGACCTGGTTCCCCCACATCTGATTTTTATGCTATGGCAAGCCAGTGTGTTGAAAAGGCTCATGCAGTGGGATCACCTGGAGGAAGCTGTCCGGGATGTGAGGAGCCTCCTCCCCTGCCTGCCAAATGTGCTGGTGCTTGTGATGATCCGTCCTGACTCCCAGGAGCAGCTGGACCAGGCAGTGAGAGCACTGAGGAGAATGCAGTGTGTGCTGGATGGGGCCCTGCAACTGACTGTAGAGACTGCAATTTACAGCCCCGGCCAGCCTGGAGGTGTCCTGGAGGCAAAGAGAGCTGCCTGTAGGGCACTGAGAGAAGCCTTGAACTGCCATGAAGGTAACTGGGTGACACAGGGGTGAGGGACACAAAAACAAGCTCAGGCCAGAGCCTGAGGGACAGTGTAGATGGAAGTCGTGCTTATTGACTGGATTCAGACACAAGAGGGAAGACAAGCTGGACCTTGCAGGTAATATGAGCCAGAAATGAGAATGAGGGTTTACATGCTGGGGTGGGGATGGACAATGTGTCCAAGCTAAGTGTGTTCCCTCTTCCAAGTGTGATGGTGTTGGGTCTACCTTGCCCCAAAACACATGGCAGTGGAAATAGCTGCTCACTGTAAGAGCTGCAGTTCTGACTCCCTGCTGGAGCTTTCTGTTATGTTAACTGCTCCACAGCCTCACTGACACTGAGTTCTTCATTGGAGGGATGTGCCAACCTTTTTTGGGTGGCCACAGGCCTTAGCTTTGAGAGGATGGTGTCAGGTGTTCTTCTATCATTTGTGTTTCTTCCCCTAGAAGTCGACTCCCAGGAGCCATTTGTTATTTCACTCCCGGAGCTCAGATACTGCCGAGTTCTGCCTGAGCGTAGGCAAGAGAAGATATCAAAGACAGATGGAGAATGAATTCCCTTGGGCAGCCAAATCTGTCAGGTTGGTTTTAGCACTGTCCTGCTGGATGTCCCTTCGCAGAACACTTCCTTCCTGCTGACTTGCTTGTCTGCCCAGACCTGCATGGATGAGATTCAGTGTGTGGCTGCTGCCAGAAGGGGACAGTGTGCCCTCAGCATTGCACTGTCCTTGCCACAAAGCTCAGAGTTCTTTGCTGCACTAGCTGAACAATCTGCCCCGGGAAACTTTTATCAAAAATCACTGGGTTTCTGCTTTGCATTAAATGCCTTGATTATCAAAATGTCCCTAAGAAACCTGTCCCTAAGAAAGCTGTCAGCAGAGACGGAATCAGAGCAGGCCAGAAGCCTCTAGATTTGAAACTGACCCAAAACTGAAATAGTGAGAGAAACTCAAGACTAAGGCCTCAGACCGTGTTTTCCCAGCAGAACCTGGATGGAGGAGTTTTTGGTACATGGTTCTCATCAGGAACAAAGCTCCTGAAACCATCCCTGGTTCTTTGTAGCAGGGGGTTGACCTTACATACTAGCATGTACACATCCAGCAGATTGAATTTCTGGGATGGGTTATTTTGGATGGGAGGAACTGTGGGAGCAGTAGAATATTTTTAAGTCCAATTACCCACATAATAGCTGAATTAATTTCCCATCCTCTCTGGGCATGGCAACGCACTATAGGTAGCTGCACTTTTTTGCATTGGGAGTTTATATATTTTTTTTCTCTGGTGTTTTTTGTAGATCTTTTGTCATCCTAAGATCTTCATTATCATCAAAAAAAGGATTAAACACCTGATATTTATCTCATTTCTCTGTGTCTGTGTATATCTATAAGCTTTAAAGCTTTTATCTAAGACTGCAAAACTGCTGAAGCTGCAGGTTTGTGCAGTATGGTACAGAAGGGGTGAGATTTGAGGGCAGTACAGATCCTGTAAACCAGTGTTTGTCAGAGAAAGGATTCTCCAGGTTATTTTTGAAATTCAAGATTCTTTCCAGATCCTTAAGGATGTGGCTTTATGAAGCAAAACAACTGTGCTCTAAGTGTTTGGGTGGTGCTGGTGCTTGGCAGACTTTTGGAATGAGGTAACCCAGTTGTTCTGTTGTGGAGGAGACTTTTCCACGAGCATTTCCACAAGATGAATTCTGCCTTTCATTACTGAGAACGCCGGTTTTTGGTCAACCTAATGAAGAAATAGTTCCCTTGAGTCAAAGCAAGACATGTACATGTTCAGGCTGTTTGTGAGTGAAGAAAGTTTGGCTTTAAAAGATCAGCATATTAGGACATCCTTAAAGCAAGAAGCCACAATGAGGTCCTGTGTCTCTGTTATTTCCTGTAGCATCTGAAACACAGAGATAACCACCCAAATCCAGGCATAGTCCATGCAGCTCTCAAGTTTTTCCTCTGGCAGCATGTTTGTACTTTGTCCAGGAGCTTCTGTGCAGGGTGATGTGGGGCACTGTCAAGATGAAACAGGGAAGAAACTCTGAGATGTGGCTGAAATCCTGGCCAGAGCTTGGGAGCACAGGAATGCCCTGCAAGGGCAAGTGATGTAGCCACAGGAGTGTGTGGCTGGGGCAACGAGGAGTGTGGTCACCCTCACAGCTGAGGAGGAGAGGAGGCAGAAGGCCAGCCATGGGTGCTCTCAAGCTGCACCCTTGCCGCATTCTCTACCTAATCCTGGGTGGATACAGAAAAAATCCCAGAGTGAAGAAGAGAAGGGCCTTCTTAGAGAGGGGCCCCTTTGTGGCCTCTTTCAGGGCTGGCAAACCAGGCAGATCCACACTGACCTGCTCTGCTCATTCCAGTAACTCAAGGGAAGCTATGGATCTGCCCTTTGCCTTATAAAAGGGAGCAGTTCTGAGAACCTGGGAGCTTGGCCATGCCAAGAAGGAGCTTTGTGAGAAGGAAGTAGGAGAATGTACAAGGCAGGGTTAGGGAGGCAGGAGGGGCTGTGTCTGCGTACAGTGGTCCCAGCTATTGCCCCCCAGCTTGGTGAAGTCTGAGGTGATTTTTAAGAGGAGCTGCAAAAGGTAAGTGCACAAAAGCTGGACTGTTGGTGTCAAAGGTATGTGTGTACTGGGAAAGAATGAAGACTGATAGCTGTGAATAGCTACTCTTGTGTCCTGTTTTCAAACCAAAGGTAAGGATCCAGCTGAGGACAGCCAGAAAAAAGGCCAGAAGAGGCAGCTTGGTCCTTTGGTCTGATTTCATACTCATTGCCACTTCTTTAACATCTTCCAGTGGAGGATTCAGGAGTGGAATAGGCTGATAGGCTGGCTCCATCTGTGTCTAAGAGGGCAGGGAAGGACATCCCTCTATTATGTGACCAGGACTGACCAACACTTTGGCCTCTCTGTGCATGGCCCTGTGCCAGGTTTCCATCCTCCTCTTCAGCCATACCTTCCTATGCCCCTCTGCTATCCAGAAGGGGACAGTGACTCAGGGAAACATGAGGAAACTTAGGACAACTGCAGAGATGGGCAACTTTTAGAGGGAACAGAATTTTGGAGAAAAGAGACAGGAAAAAAGTTTGAGATTCCCCATCAGGAAGCCAGGCTGTGTCACTGATGTGGAGTGCCAGGGACTTCCCAACTTTATTTGCTTATGGTGTGTAACCTCCCCTGAGTGGAGCCCAGAGGGCTCTGATGACTTGGATGGGTCCAGGCCAGGGCTGAGCTGGTCCAGGCAGTCTTGGGACCAAAAGTGGGGCTGCCTCAGCTGGCCCTGGAGGTGGCTGGATCTGGGGCAAGGGGATCTAGGTCAGAGCAATGTGACCAGTTTGGATTCAGTTGTGACTGTGTCACAGAAGGGGTTCATGTCTGGTTTGATAAAAAGTTCAAGTTCCAATGGTTGAAAAGTGGGAAGGTGTTTGGGTTCAGGGGCCAGAAATACTGAGTGGATGTTGGAGAAGGTCAGTGGAGGAAATAGGAAGAGCCATGGAGAAGTGAACAGGAGGCGGCTAGAAGGGAATCAGTGGGACTGGGATGTTGGGGGCAGGAGTGGGGTTTGGGGTACTTTCTTCTCTCACAATTGCCTCCTCTGCTACTTCTTTGGGCAACCCAAGGAGGTCTCCATGGATTAAGAGCTCAGTGAGTGCTGGTGCCTTGCAGCAATGCCCTGGAAACAACTGGTAGTGCTACACAAGTAAAGCATGTGCTTTCCAGCATCTAGTAAGGATGTGTTTTCCAAAATAATAATTGAAGCAAGTTTGGAGAACAAATCAGTGGAAGAGCAAATGTACAAAGGTCTGCTGAGGCTTAGCTTAGGAGCTCGAACTGCAGCCAGTTCCAGCTCCTACCTGCTCAGAGGCTTTTCCAAGTGTCCCTGTGAGGACCAAAGCTACTGAAAGGATGAATTTATGGAGTTGGGCTGGGTCATCAGACATCGGGCTCAGAACAGGTCCTACAGATTCCTTCTTGCTCATTCAGTCTCTTTGCTCTTCTATCATCAAAACTGGCACAAGAATGCTTTATCCCTGTCCTCTTTTTACTCTCTTCAGAAGAAAGGCTAATCTTGGTAAATGCAGGCTTTAATGCAGTAGACCTTTTTTTGTTGTTTAGGCTTCAAGGCATTACTAATACACTTCACTCCTTTTTTCAAGTAAAAAATGAATAGATGTTTTGTCTTCTCTGGGCAGCTAAAGCATATGTAAGAGATGTGATGACCCTCACTTAAGGCTGTCTATAGTGATTCTCTGCAACTGTGACTGTCAGGTGAATGTTTGATGGAGTGTTAGGTTTTCTAAATACATCTGAGTTCTTGCTCAGATTCCTGACAGGGCTCTGAAGACATTTTATGGAAGACTACAAATGCTGCTGAGCTCATGACTGCCTCTGAACTGTTTGAGTTGTACCTCTTTAAGTAACACAAAGGGAGTTGTATGTATTAAATCTTACCCCTGTTAATGAGTAAAGAAATGTAAACAAGGTTGTTTGGGCATTGTGGGTGACATTCACCTTTCCAACCAGCCTGTGCTGACAGTGTTACATGTGTACCCAACATAAACTAAAGATTGCAGTGGCCATGAAGAACAGCTCTACGTGGTCCCAAATATTAGTTTTTAGTGGCTGTGCTGGCAGTTTGAACATCAAGGCCACTGCAGAGAAGTAGCCAGTGGTGTACCTGAGTTAGGAAGAAAACTCCAATTTTTGATATACCTTCTCTGCAAGAATTGTCTTCATAAATCTGGGGAATTGCCAGCTAGAAAGCCAGCTTCCAAGTGCCTGAGGCATCTTGGCATCTCTAGGCAAATCAGTGGCATAGTGCAGCTCTGGGGTATGAGATGCCACACCATAGGGGACACCCTGGGGATGATGATGATCATGATTGCATGATCAGCTGCTCCTCTAGGATTGACTACAGGCTTTCTGCAATTTGCAAGCAGTTACAGCTGCAGTTTTCAGTGTGTGTCCCACTTTGCAGCCACCACGGCCTTTCCTCATCCCCTTTCACATTTCAAGCCTCTCCACAGCACAGTTTTTTGCCTGAATTTTATCAACTCCTCATTGGCAAGAAGACCAGCCTGTGCGAGGGCTCTGAGTCTGGTCGTGTGGCAGATCCCGGGGTTCTTTACTAGCCTCTCTGCTGTGCCCACCCGGCAGCAGGCAGGAGCTGTTCACCCTGCGGGATTGAGACGGGGCTGGAAGCGGGGGGGGATCCAAGATACCCTGTCGCCCCGCTGCCCCGGGGTGTTGCTCTGCGCGGGGCCGGGGCTGGTGCAGGGCGCCGGGGCGGGTGCGGGCCAGTGGGCGGTGCGGAGCCGGGGCCGGGGAACAGGCGGATGCGGGCCGGACAGGGAGCACGGCGGGGGATGGCGGCGGCGGACCTGCAGGAGCTGCGGGCGCTGGTGGAGCGGGCAGGCGGCCGGCGGGCAGTACTGCTGGTGGCCGAGGTGGCGGAGGGGGCCCCGGGGGCGCCCGCGCTGGCCGCCTTCGCCCGCGACCTCCTGGACGACGAGGCGCCGCGCGCAGCGTGCCCGGTGCAGGTGCCGGGGCGCCGGGCGCGGCGCTCGACGGGTACCGGGAGCCGGGCGCTGGGAGCGCGGCTGCTGCTGGTGCTGTGCGGCGGCGGGGCGGCGCGGGACCGCGGGGCGCGAACTCGCCTGCGGGAGGTGGTGCGGGACGTGCGCGGCCGCCTGCCCGCGGGGCCGCCGCCCGCCGTCGTGGGCGTCCTGCTGCCCGGCGGGGACGGAGAGGACGCGGCGGTGCTGGACGCGGCGCTGCGGCAGCACTTCCCGGCGCCCGGCACGGTGCAGGCGGCCCGGTACAGCCCGGGCAGCCCCGGCGATTGCCGTGCCGCCGCCTGCCGCGCCCTGCGGGCTGCCCTGCAGCACCCCGCAGGTACCAGGGTCAGGGGACCCTTCCTCCCTCCCTCACCCGGGGCCCGGTTTTTACAGTGGGATTTGCTCCGATTTCCTGTGGGATCTTCCCCTTCTCAGTGGGATGTACCCCATCCTAATGGGTTCTGATCCCTCCTCATGGGATCTCCCCTACAATGGGGTCAGGCTTTTCTCATTAGGATCTAACAATTCCTGATGGGAGCTTCCTCTGACCCAATGGGATCTGGCTTTTCCCATTGGAATTGGACCGGTCACTACTGATGGGATCTTTACACACACACAATCCAATCTGCCTTTTCCCAATGCAATCTCTTTCATGCTGATGGGATTAGAGCCTTTCCAGTGGGATCTGCCTCTTTCTGGTGTGGTTCCCAGACCTGGCGGCCAGGGTGGATAAACTTCCCAGCAGTTTGGGAAACACTAGATAGCTCATGGATAACAGGGACATGGCAGCTGACAGCTGTGACATTGTGGCCATCCATGACATGGTGGCCTTCCATGCATATTGGATGTGTGGTTTGGGGGAAGCAGGACTGGGATGTGGCCTGTGCCACAGGGTGCAGGCAGAACCTGACCTTCCTGCAGGAGGAGGATGCTCGTGCTGATTTTGCATAATGAATAAGTAACAAAAGCAAGTTGTTGTTTGCATGTGAAACAATATTTCAGGGTGAGGATGGCAGGATGAAAGCTGGGTGTCAGCCAGGCCTGAGGAGCAGCATTTGCCCTGGGGTGAAAGGGGAGTTGGGTTTATGTGTCAGTGCGGGGTGATGGGCAGCTGGGCAGGCTCTGCTCTTGCAGCTGCCACATAAAACACTTTAATCTTTGGCACTGTTTGTCTTGGGCTGTTTCCCTTTCCTCCTCCCTTCGTTCATTTTTTCCCACTTTTACCTTGCTCCCCAGCATTTCCAGGGGCTTGGGTGTTTTGCTGTCTTGCTGGCTTTACCTCGAGGGATCCTGCCACTTGCCTTCAGCACCACAAGGGTTGACAGGGTCTCCTGGGATCCCTGGGACATGGGGATGATTGGCTGCAGTTCAGGTGCTTCTTTCTATCAGCTCAGCCCAGAATCCTGGATCTGAATGTTGAGGAACTTAGAGGTGGCTGGTGGCAAGTGCACAGGGCTGTCTTCTGCCACCTCTCTACTGAGGAACACAGCTCTTTCCAGCTTTTCTCCTTTCACATGCTTTTCTCTTCCTCACATCGTTCCTGCTGCAAGAATTTCTGGTGTGCTCCTGTGAATCCTCCAGTTCTGGTCACAGCAGTCTGGTGGGACAGCAGCTGCAGAGGCAGAAAAGCATCCCTGCATAGCTTTTTCTGCCTTGGCACTTTGCTGGTGCTTGGCTCAGTATATGTATTTTTGTGGCTGCCTGTGGAAAACGAGGAGCAGGAGGAGCTGGATTGGGTGTTATAGCCTGTATGTGTGTGCTCACTCACTTCTGATGCTCTGCCTGGTGCTCTGAGTCATCTAAGTGCCCCAGTGTGTGTAATGAGGACACTCATCACCTTCAGGGTTCAACCTTAGGCAGGGACAACTCCTTTCCATGCTTCTGTGAGCTTTGCCTTCCAAAATCTCCACCTGGACAGAGGGATCCCAAGTATATCTGTGCCTCCAAAGGGCGGTCGAACACTTCAGGCAGTGCACCCCAGGCAGTGCACTGGAGTTTTTTGTTTGTTGACTGCCAGAAAGACACTGAGCCCTTTAGTGTCGCAATGGCTCGATAAAGTGAAGGACACTGAAGTGGTTTATCATTTGTCATCTGATTAGGAGGTGAAAGGCTGGATGATATTTCAATGGGAATACTGAACTGCTGCTGTTGGAGACCGTATAAAATTATGCTGCTGTAATATTTTACAGGCTGCTGTAGTGTTTTACTAAAATGGTTGGAAAGTCTGTAGTAACTTTGTTGTCTTCTAGAATAATTACCATACATTGACTACATGCTCTCTGCAATTTGCAAGCAGTTTCAGCTGCTGCAAGACCCCAGGTCCAGCAGGTCTCCATGGGAGGGAGGAATTGCTTACTAAAGCAGAGAGCAGTAAACAGGTTGATGTGGTAGAAGCTGTGTGACAATGCAAAAGGAAAACGTCCTTCTGTGGGAATTCTCTAACTGTGTCTGTCAGTCCCCAGCCTCACCATGTGTGCCAGCTGAGCTGCTGCCAGGTTTCTTGCTCACTCTCGGCTGCCACATCCAGGCTGGTTTTGGCAGCGAAGTGGCAAAGTACAAACTGACATCAGGGACAAATTTCCAGGGTAGCAGAGAGGTTTCAGTCAAAAATAAAGACTGCCAGGAGATGCTCTGTGCTTCCCAGTGGTGGGTTTATGGAGTGGACCTGATTTTGTTGCTAGGACCTGGTTTTGTTGCCAGGCTCATGGAGGGAGAGGTGAAGAAGCAGCAGGGCTGACCTGCTACCAGTCTTAACTCATCTTCTCTGGTTTATTCAGAAGACACGAAAGATAGGGAGAGGTGGAGGCTGCCATCCTTCCTGCAGTGCATTTCTTGGAATCAGAGGAGCTGGAGAAAAGATAACAAAGCAAAAGCTGAAAAGAAAATTCATGAAGGTATGCCCAGCTCCCTCCCTTGTGCTCTGTTGTGATTGTCAGAAGCTCCTCGTGATTCCCTGGTGGTTCTGGTGCCCAAGCCCCTTGCTGGTAGCCTCTTCCAGCTACTTCCAGCTCTGCAGTTGACCTTGCTTCCCTGGCTGTGGTTTAGCCCAAACCTGAAGACAACCAGTACATGTGTCTGCTTTGTTGCCACTTCCTTGTTTTCTGACCTTTTGCTTGTCTAAACAAAATCACGCTGAGTCTGGTGCCCAAATACATCCCTGGAAGCACTGCTGAACTCAGCTGCATTTTGTTTGAATGTCTGGAAGCAGAACTACTCTCTGTCTAATCAATGAATTGGAACCACCCTGATATTATTTGATGTTTTCTGCAAACATGGGTGGAAGGAGTGTTCCCAAAACATTTGCTTTTAGGGCTGGCAGAGAGAAGGGAGAGGGCAGTCAGCCACGGGCTCCCTGATTCTAAAGGAAATTGTTCAGGTAACACATAGCATAGCATTCAGCCTTTGTGCATGGTTGGCACTTTGGCTTGCACTTCCCAGCAGTAACTTTCTTTTTGCAGGAGGGCCTCATGCAGGAGGCTACAAGGCTTGTGCTGTGGAGATCCAGGTTGTACTATGAAGCACGAAGAGGAGGGAAAGCTCCCTCACTGCAAAAAGAAAGACTAGACTAGACTAGAATGTTTTATTTTCACTTGAAAGGGACCTACAATAATCATCTGGCCCAACTGCCTGACCACTTCAGGGCTCACCACATTTTAAAGGATGTTATTAAGGGCCTTGTCCAAATGCATCTTAAATATACGAAATACTTAAAGAGCATAAGAGTCAGACAAAACAACTGAAATGAATCCCCAATTTATGCAGCTCTAAGACATGTGACACATATGAGGCTTGTGAGATCCACTGTCCATGGTCAGAAAATGGAAGTGCCTGATCTTGCTGTCAGTGCCAGGCAGGCAACACCCTGTGGCCATGCAACTTGTTTTGAGATTGCTCAGGCTTCAGGAGGCCAGGAGCTAGGCCCTGTGCTCCTTTGCTTTATTTGCTGAAGCAATGTTAAGTTTGTAAAACAAAATGAAAAACAGTTTTGAAAAAAAAACTCAGCTGTGCTTAGGTTGTGAGTATATATCAATTGCTTCAGCCCATGCTTTTTTTTTCATCTTAAGCTGCATTTTCTGGGAAGAGGGGTTTTCCATTCAGGTCTGCCTTGACTTCTCTCTGCTCCCTGCAGATGATCTGCAGGATCCTGAGGAAGAAGTGGCTCTGGCCAGCCTTTCCCCCAATGGAAACTGTGAAGAAGCTGCTGGAGGCATAGGCACCTAGAGCTGCTGGGCATCCAACACCATCCACATCCCAGACCTGCCCAATGGATTTGGAGCAATGGGAGGAGGAGCTGGTGCAGGCCCTCTCCTCCAAGGGCCCACAGCTCCAGGGAAAAGCTGCTTGGCTGAACTCATCAGGGCTTTTTTAGCTGCCACCAGCACAGAGGGTCTGTGCCAGAGAGCCATTCCCTGCTGTCCCGGGGCACTTGGAGCTGCTGCTGGACACTGGGCTTCTGAGAAACCCTTTGGGATGTACCCCACATCCTGGGCAATATGACTTTGGGACTTTGAGTGTGAAATGCAGCCACCTGTTTGAAGAATGAGAAATGTTTTCTAATTCTGGGCAAAGTTCCCTGCTGAGGTTGCTGGGGCTGGCCTCCCTGGCAGACTGATTCTGCTGCCTTGTTTTCCTACTTTATTGGTGCTTGGAATTTCCCTCCCTCTTTGTGATCAAAAACCAAACCAAACCAAAACCAAACAAAAAACAAAACCAACCTCCCCCCCAATCAAGTAACACATTGGCTTGGAGACTGCAGGGGGACTAAATGTGAGCCCTGGGATCTACCAGTTACTGAAAAGGCTTGAATGTAACAGTGTAACATGAAGAATGCACTAACAACCCAGCTTGAGTGGCAAGAGTAACACGAAGGATACTGATGGTACTGGCATCTAGATCAGAGTGGGCTTTGGGAGCAGGATCTGTCCCTCTGGCTTGTCCTGGTGCTCATAGACTGAGGGACACCTGGGTTGGAGGGGTGGCAGATGGGCACTGAGGTGTGGCTGCTGCTACGTGGGGCTACAGGAGAGGGCCATCTTACCTGGGAGATCTCCACAGGCATGGTGGCACACCTTGGAGGTGGCCTGCAGCACAACAAGAGGTGTCTGTTTCATAAATAAACATAAAAATATAAAAAATTATCTGTTTAAGTAGTTCCAAAGGGTTGCCTGTAGCCAGTGGGGCAACACAACTGACTAGAAATCCTTGGTTTACAAGGAATATTACTCTAATGCTAAGAATATCTTTTAAATTTCTTCCTATTCAGTAGCATCAAGGAGAAACGAAAGCTGCCGAGGTCTGGGCACTTCGGTCTGTGTAGCATCGCTGCTCCTGAGCTGGACTTTCCCTGCTGCCAATCCACCAGCCTGAGTATCCCATCTGTCTTGTGCCGCAGAGGCGGCCGGCATGTGTTAAACCCATGGGATAAAATCGCTGACCCTTGCACTGCCCTGGGACACGCTGTGCCCCTCACGATGCCCGCCCACTGCGGGCGGCCTGTGCCGGCGGGGGAAGCAGCCGCTGCTCTGGCACGGCACAAACGCGGGCACCGGCGGGGTCACTCGTGGGGAGCTCACAGCTCTCGCGCAGGCAGCGGTGTGGGGTCTGCGGGCGCGGGAGCCCGTGGGGGCTGTGAGGGAGCCCCGGGAGGTCGCGGTGGTCTCCCCGGAGGTCGCGGGGGGAGCCGGCATGTCCGTGAGGGGCGGCGTGCGGCACAAGGCCCCCGGCGGCAGGGCTGCCCCGCTCCTGCCTGCCTGGTTCTCCGCCGTCCCGCGCAGGCGATCACACGGGCATCTCTGCCGGCGCAGCGCGGAGCCGCCGGAAGAGGCCCTTGGCTGCACTTCCGGGCCGGGCAGCGGCGGCGGTGGCGGAACTGCGGTTGGGCCGGACCGGACCCGACCCGACCCCCCCCCGGACCCTTCGGACCTCCCCGACCCCCCTTCCGAGGGCAGCCGGGCGGCACCATGATCACCTCGGCCGGTGAGGCAGCGGCGCGGGACGGCGTTGTCCGCCGGGGTTTCGCTGAGTCAGGGCCGTGACTGAGCACCGCCGCGGCTCCGCGGGGCCGCCCGTCCCGGGGCTTCCCCACCGCGAACACCCCCGGACGGCAGACAGAGCCCACCCGGTGCCCGGCGGTCCGGCACGACCGGCTCCTGAAGCCCGGTGCCGTGTCCGTCTCCCGCCGGTGTCTCACGGGGGCTCCGGTGGCGGCGCGGGGGTCCCGCGGTGGGAGCGGGCGGGTTCCGCTGCTTGGAGTGAACGGCGCAGTTTGGGTGTGAAACCGGAGGACACTCGGGAGGTGCAGCAGGGACTTGAGAGGGGCAGGAGGGAGTTTGGAGTTCAGAAGCGCAAATGCCTTGCACAGGAAACGTCGGTCTGAGGAGTGCGGGATAATGAAGCGTGTGAGGAGTTGGATGTTACGCGGTGTTTGTCCGTCTGCTGAGAATTGATAGTGTAAAAAAACATGGGAAGTATTCCCAGAAATACGCAGGCCAGAAATTAACATGTGGCTGGTTGTGGCTTGGCGAGAGAAACCGTGCAGAGGGTGACAGTGTCCAGGGAGCTTTCTCTTCCTGAACCCTTTGCTTTGTTGAAGTCTTTATTTCAATTGAGGAAAAGTAGGAATTAATTTTAGAGGCATTTAAAAAGTGTAAAAACGGTATGTTGGAAGCGAGGTATGTAGGTGGTGTGTAGGAGTGAGATTGTGTTTTCCTGACAGATCAAGTAAATGCAGGGAAATAATGATGATGATGATGATGATGATAATAATAATAATAATATCCCAAAGCAAACATTTGGTGCAGAGATGCAGGAAACCGCTGGGAGGAGCTGGAAGTGGGATGGCTGCTAAATCAGCCTTCTTTGCCTAAAGCCACATTGATGTTCCTTCAATTCCTGTTACTGATGGATGTGTCTAACCTGGTCTTTAAGAACAATACCTGATAATGGAGAATCTGAAACTTTATGAGGCAAAAGAATAAATGGGTTCTTGTGAGAAAACTTTTGAGATCATCAGACCTCATTCTTTGAGGCTTCACTAAAGTTTGGTGTTACTCTTCCTGTTAATATCTGACATGAAGATCAGATTATTCCCTTCCTGCTGGCAGCTGCCCTGAAGGCTGCACCCTTCCCAGGTGTCTTGGAGGAACCAGAGAGAAGCCTCCAGCCTCCCTTGAGGAGCTGCCTGCCAGAGTTCCTGTTCTCAGCACCCTGGTTTGCTCCTGACTCAAACGTGGTGCCCAGCCCTGGGCACGGGCTCTGGCCAGTGGGTGCCAAGGGAAGGGAAGGTGCCTCATGGATTTGCCAAGAACTGCTCTCACTCACACATCTGTGTGAGGTTTGGGTTCTCTGCCTCCCACTGCAGCCAAATGATATTATTGATCATATTTTATCTTAAGCCTCTGTACTGTTCAGATTCTATATTTGTACATTTTGGTTTGGACCTGCACATGCTCCTTTTAGATTTGTCAAGATCTTTTGGAAACCCATTTCAGTCCTCCAGAGGCTTGCTGGCCTTTCCAGTTTCATGTGTTTTTTCAGATTTAAAGAAGCTGTCCAACTGTACAAGAGATTGAAGACTTAAATCAGTGAATTGTGTTGGACTTTGATCAGATCATATTCCAACCCTTTCTGTTGCATCTTTGCAGTCTGGCAATGAAACCACCTATCCCTGTTCTTCAGATTAGCTCCTGTGAACCTCTCAGTCATGTCAGTTAAACAGTAATTCTGTAACTGTACAAAAGTTCTGGGACAGGATCAGCAGTCAAAAGCATAAAGCTTTGAGGTACATCTCCTCTCATCCATGAGGCCAGTTTCCTTGGCATGGAAAAATTCTTTGTTTTCCCCTAGGAAGGATCACCTTTTATAAGTAATGTACATTTTCACTTATAAATTCTGAGCTATTTTATGTTATATTTAATACAAACTTGAATCTGATCTTTGAAGTTTTATACTGGAGATTTAAAATCAGTATTCCAGAGACAGCTTTCTTTCCTATTCTGTTGGTTTTGAACTAAATGACAGGCTTACTTCTGATACAAAAAGTAACTATGATTTTGTTTTGCAGCTGGAATTATCTCTCTTCTGGATGAAGAAGAGCCACAGCTCAAGGTAAGCTCTTACATCTGAGAGCAAATAACAGCAAATGGACTATGTGGAGAGCTTAAAATCAAAAAGGAGCAGATCTCAGTAATTTATGGTTGGACAGCAGCAGGTGGGCATCAGATTGTATCTATCCTGAAAAAGAAAGGGCTTAAATAAATGATAACAGATTGAAAACTTCCTTATTTTAAGCAAATGCAAAAAAATCTCTATTCGTGAAAGCTCCCTTCTCTCTGGTGGTAACGGAGCTTTGTTGCTTGAAATTGTTCCAGAGGCTGCATTTTGACTATGTAAAATTCCAAGCTGAAGAGCAGCTCAGGTTTTTAGAATAATTTAATCCATGTAGAACAAAATCACAGTTACAGTTTTCACTTGGAAAAAAAAATCACAGTAATAGTACAACAAGAAGAAAACAGCAACAGAAATTTTCCAGGGCACAGAGGGTATGAATCCACAGAACACCAACACTCAGAGCGTTGGTGTGTTATGGAAAATGCACTTATCAATATTTGTAATTCCCTAATTGTTTTTCTTGGATACAGGCATAGGTAGTAATGGATCTGAATGATCCCTGATTTTGCTGTGAGCTGATTATAAGTGGGCTGATTGTGGTTTGTTTATCATCTGAAGTACTGTGTCCATATAGATAAATAGAGTTGGCTGCTGTAGGCCACAGGTTGATTCCATGTGCTGCACAAAGGTTGTCACAATTTTGTCTATCAGACACATCAGCCAGTCATTCATCAGAGAGAGGCCATGGAAAGGAATGCTAGAGTTCTCTTACCTGTAAAGTGAGCAGCTCTTTATTTGCAAAGGACTTGCAAAGAGTAGTGAATGCTTGCAAAGATCTTTTAAAATAGAATTTGCTGTTGAAATGGGTCAGTGTTCATGATATTTATGCTAGAATGTACTTAATTTTTTCTGGGGAAAGGTAGTAAATGCATTTTTAATATAATATAACTTTACTTTTTTTTTTTTTTAGGAGTTTGCTCTTCACAAGTTGAATGCTGTTGTCAATGACTTCTGGGCAGAAATCTCTGAGTCAGTGGATAAAATGTAAGAGAAGACACTTAAGACTGCTTTAAAAGTACATGGGATATGAAGTGGATGTAGTTCTGGTTTCTTGACAATGGTTAATACAGCATGTAGCTCCCTATTTCCTAGAAAGCTCTAATGTGTGTGGTTGTGGGGTTGGAGCTGTGGTCCCAAAGATGCAAGTTCAGTCAAGCTTGTACTTGAGTCACGTGGCCTTCAAGAGATCTGAGCACACAGAGCTGATGCTCTTCTCTCCCTCCTCTGCAGAGAAGTTCTCTATGAGGACGAAGGTTTTCGGAGCCGCCAGTTTGCTGCTCTGGTTGCTTCTAAAGTTTTTTACCACCTGGGAGCCTTTGAGGAATCCCTGAACTATGCCCTGGGAGCTGGTGACCTCTTCAATGTCAACGACAACTCGGAATACGTGGAGACGATCATTGGTAAAGAACTGATGCTGCAAAGGAAAAGCTCTTGTGTTGTCAAAGCTGCCGTAACTTTGATATTTTACTTGGTTTAGCTTTTTTCTCTGTATTCTCTGGCCGTCTTTGTGTTCATTTAAACCAATGCTGCAGCTAATTTTACCCAGTTATTTTGTACTTTCTTATAATTTGTGATTCTATAATGGAACTGACTTTGGAGTTCTGGAGTTCTTTTCCTATTCTTAACCTTTATTCTATAGTGAATTCCTAATGAGAAAATTGTTTTGGTTGTTTATTGTCCTTTCTGTCATTCGCATGCTGATATTATCAATTTCAGCATGACTTTGGAAATGATTGACAGCTAAGTGTACCTGCACACCTAATTGAGAGGGACAGTTGTGTTTATCCACCCACAATAAGATGGCAAGTCAGCAGTTGACTGTAGGTATCATTTGAATCATTTGAAATAATTTAAAAAATCTCATCTGCTGGAGTCACTTGCTTTTTGCATCATATTTTACAGGATATGATGGAGCTGGGCTGGCTTTCAGTCTCCCAGCTGGTGTTTGCAGTGGAGCTAGGAAGTCTCCTTCTGCTGTTTTCTCATTTATTTAACATGACACTTGAGAAAAGATCATATCCTTGGCCCTTTAATTTTTAAAATACCTACTTGATTTCAGCACTAAAATCAGAGTTTGTTAGGAGATAAGAGAAGTGTTTTCCACTATTATCTGTATATGACTACACAAATGTACTTGCTGGTACATACTCTACTTGCTGGTAGAGCATGTTCATGCACATGTTGGTCTCTTCACCTGTACAAAACTGCAAAAATCTGAGAACTTGACTTTTCCCCCCATATTTGTTTATATCTCTTCAGCAAAATGCATCGACCACTATACCAAGCAGTGTGTGGAGAATGCAGAGCTGCCAGAAGGGGAGAAGAAGCCCGTGGATGAGAGGCTGGAAGGGATAGTGAACAAAATGTTCCAGCGCTGCTTGGATGACCACAAGTACAAGCAGGCCATTGGCATTGCTCTGGAGACACGCAGGCTGGACATCTTTGAGAAAACCATCCTTGAGTCGGTATGTGCAAGAGGCAGGAGGTGCCTGTAGCTAGGCTTTTCCAGCTATGGATCCAGAAGTCAAGTGCAAGATCCATGTTGCTGTGGAACTTGCCCTGTTTTGTATGAAGAGAACAAAAGATAAAACTCAGGGATGTTCAGTTCAGTGTGTTCATGGAAAGCAGAGCCACTCAGGAATGTCAAGTATAGGAAGATCCCCCTTACCTTTAGGAAATCCTTGAGCTACTAGTTTATGGAACAATATTCCCAGGAAGCTTGGCTATGTGCCCTCTTCTTAAGGTATTCCCTGTCAGCTACTGGCAGAGATACAATACTGGTATAATGCAAGAACAACCCTTTTATTAAGTTGTCTATCAACTGCTGTAATTCACTGTGGGAAGGAATCCTTAGGACTGGGTAAGTGATTTATTAATGTCAAACAAAAGAAGAAACTCCAGTAGGTGGGTGAGCTGCTGTAATTTTCAGTGACTGTGTGCAGTCTTGGCATGCCCTGACTCCAAGATGGTGCACCTTGGCTTTAAAATCTTTCGCTGAGGGTTTAAGGTAAGTCATGTTACTGTTAGTGGCAGTAAGAGAAGCAGGCCTATAGTCATCTGCAGCAGCTCAGCAGTTGTGTGCAGTTTTGTTATGCTGTAGTATCTCAATCATATCCCAGACATATAGCTTGAATCCTTTAGATTTTATTGCTTTTCAGTTTACAACTTTTATGTATGTTTGGATGTTTCCCATTTCTGTGTATGAGTGATAATCATAAGGCATCCATCTTGCTCTCATTGTTCTCTTTGTTGTCTTATGCATTTAATAACTTACCCACTATAAATCCCTCATTTTGAAATACCTTTTTGAGGTCTAGTAATCAAATCAGTTTCTTAGGCTTGATCTTTTCTTGGTGCATGGCTTGTTGTGCTGACATTTAATGTTAGTGCAGGGAATTTCACTGCATTCAAAACTGATTGTTTGAACAAGAAGGGTGAAGGGAAGACAGGTATTGTACTTTTAAGTTAATATTTTCATGTTTTAACTTCTGAATTAAATACTGGTCCTGCATGATTTTGATAATGTTTTTTCTTTAAACTGCAATACACCTGTATATAAGCTTTTCTGAAGATAGGAAAGGAAACTGTGAAGATTTATATGCACATTTGGTCTACTTTTTAAAATAGAAAATGTGTAGCTTTATTTTTCTCTCTAAATCCTTCTTGTCAGTCTGATGTTTGATATCCCTGAATTTAATTTCAGAATGATGTTCCTGGGATGCTGGCCTACAGCTTGAAGCTCTGTATGTCTTTGATGCAGAATAAACAGTTTCGTAACAAAGTCTTGAGAGTTCTAGTTAAAATCTACATGAATCTGGAGAAACCAGACTTCATCAATGTGTGCCAGGTAAACTTTTCAAAGTTATCTTTAAAGATAATAAAAGTTGCACTTCTGTAGGTATATTTGGCGTGACATCTACCTGTTCTCTGTCTTTTGTTCAGTTAAATGAAATATATTTTCCTGGTTGCATGCTTCCAACATATATCAGATTGAGACCAACTTGAAAAAGAGATGTAAAGATTGCATATTTGCTCAATTTATAGAGAAAGAAATCTGTTCAAAGACAGTTTGAGGATACAGACAGCTCTGACAGAATATTTTAAACCTATGTAGGGAGTATCAGATGATAGGTTCACAGCTTGGAATTTTATTTATTCCTCACAAGAACATTTCCAGTGCTTTGTTTTTTTGGTAAGCCATTGTCTGAAAGTGTTTGGACAACCAGTTGTGAAGTTACTCAGATGTTCTCAGATCTTTGCCGGTCTTGGTATGCCATGTACACATGACTCAGTATTATGCCTGTTTCATTTCAGCTGAGACATCCCTACAGAATGACTGGTGCTTCTTCAATGTCCTTTTGAATTTTTGTGTCTAGTAGGACAAGTCTTGGTTTTCTATGAAAACCCTTCTGAGTTTTCTATTGTCTTCACTGAAAGAGAGAAAAGTTTTCTTTCTTTGGAGGGAGTGTTCTGTGGAGCAGCAGATGAGGGCATTGGAGCGTGGCCTTGGGTAGTGTTGCTTGCACATTCTGAAGTATCTAATGTCTTCTCCTATTTTTTTTTTCTGTTCTTCCCTTTCTCCTGCTCAGTGCCTGATATTCCTGGATGACCCACAGGCTGTAAGTGACATCTTGGAAAAATTGGTGAAGGATGATAATCTTCTCATGGCCTACCAAATTTGCTTTGACCTGTATGAAAGCGCGAGCCAGCAGTTCCTGTCTTCTGTCATCCAGAATCTGCGCACGGTTGGAACTCCCATTGCCTCCGTGCCTGGATCCACCAACACTGGCACTGTCCCTGGATCAGAGAAAGACAGGTGAGGAGGTTGACTTGAGAGGTGGTGGAGTTCTTTGGCTCCAGTCCCACTCTAAGGCAGCCTCATATTCCATGTATCGATGCTTTTTACAAGCTGTCAAGTTATTCCCCTTTACTTAAGTATAGGCAAGACATGCTATTTGCTCAAAACTAAATTGTATTTTACCAAAATCTGGTTTTCAAGGGGATTTTTGTTTGCAGTTGAGATAAGCACAGAGCAGTTATACTGGGGTTCAGCTAATGAGCAGTAATTCATTAAGGTGCAGCATGAGTTGCTTGGGAATGCTGATTCTGTGTGGTCTTGGCAGCAACTTGCAGAGCTAAGGAAAGGGGGAGTTCAGGGAGAAAGCTCATCACATCTATGTGCAAGTTTGGTTTCACATAACAGCTTATGGGAAGAGTAAGCTCTATGGTATGTGGTGTCAGCAGACCCTTTTGTACTTGCAGTTCAGAAGAGCTACTTCAAATCTATTTTGAGTTTTTAAAAATGTGATCAGTATCACAGATTTTAACTGCAGGAAGCTGCTGTTAAGAAAAATCCAAGTTGGCCCTAACCATTCTGTTATCTTTATTTCTTCTTTTGGTGACTTAGAGGAGAACTGGCCAATCTGTGCTAAGGTTGCTGCCCAGCTCAGGGGCAGCATGGAAGAAGTTTGTTCTCCACCTGCTGTGTAATCACCATAGAATGCTTAGTGGTACTTTCACCAGAGCTCTCAGGTCTGAGCACAACCTGCTCCCAGCACTCTTTGATAGTGTGTGGTGGGGAATCCCACCTAGGTCCAGGCTGATTGAATATAGGGGTTTATCCAGCTGTGGAGCTGAGTATTTATACTTTTGAATCATTTATACTTTTGAATCATGGCAAGCATTTTCCTCGTTCTCTCTTTTTTTCCAGTGAAATAAAAGGAAAGACACAGAATAATTTATGTCAGCTTGTGACGCATTAGAGCAAGGTGCTAACAGCAGCTTAATATATTTAAATTCCTTGTCAACCCTCTAGGATCCATGCTATTAGTGACAAACACAAGGCTTCTAGGGGAGGATATAATTATCCTTGATGCCTTGTTTGTTGACCTTGTTTTCTCACCTGTGTCTGTTCATTCCTTACAAGCATCTTTGTTGTCTCTGTAGGTGGAATAAGAGAATAGGGTTTTCCAGGCCTTTGTCTTCAAGTTCAAAATTGAGTGGAGGGGGAGTTTTCTGCGCAGCAGTAAGCTCCTGATAGTCAGCCCTTGTTCTATCAAACTCCTCTTTTACAGTCATCATCTCCAAATCCTAGGCTGCTCCTTCAGGACAATGTTCAGCCATAATTACAGTTCCTGACTTATTGCAAGTGATGCGTTTTTCATTTCTGTTTTATTTCAGTGATGCTATGGAAGCAGAAGAGAAACCAGGAAGCACTTGTGCAGCAGGGAGGTCTGCAGAAATTGTGAGTGCTATTTCTGAAACAGACCTTACTTAGTTTTTCTTACATGATCTCTTTTGATGTCTAGGATTTCTAAATTGGTTTGGCTAATAAAGAATGGAATTCCTTTTCTGTGTGCTTGGAGACAAGGTGGCAGATGATCTCTGAGAGCCAAAAGTCTGACTTAATGTCCAGCAGTTCAGATACTGAAAGCTGTGTGAGAGTGGGAAATGGTCAGAGTTCAGTAGGAGTTACTGAGTTCTGAAAAAGGACACAGAAAGATCTGGCTCATGTGTTTGCTTTTTGATATTGAAACAATTAACTCATCTCAAAAGAAGGGACCTGAAATTTAACTGCTGCTGAGAACCTTAGGGAGTGAATTAGCTCGATGCCTTTTTTTTCCTCTCTTTCAACAACCCAACTGTAGTTCTGGTTGGATAGAACTGGTGCTGTTCTGCAGGAATGGCAGGAGAGGATGCTGATGGAACATAGTTTCTTTTCCATGAGGGTATAAAGTTACCTCGGGCCTACAGGTGCTGTGTTGCTGGCCCAGTTGGTTGGAATCTTTTTGTTTAGTTTATTTTCCCAAGTATTGGAGAAAGTGAGTTCACTTCTGACATGCACATACAGTTGCAATTCAGCATGTAGAATAGTTAATGCAGTTTTGACATTTCCAATGCTGCAGACAAGGAGCGTTACCAGAGAGGAAGGTAAAACCCAAGACAAGTTGGTTTTTGTTTTTCTTCTTTTTCCCCATGGTAAATGTTTGCAAACAAAACCTGGGAATATTTGAAAGATTCTTGCATATCACTTAAAAATTAATTAAGGGCAAGCAGAAGTGTTTTCTTCAAGTTATATTTCACACAGAAAACAAAAGGGACTGAGTTTCTTGCCCCAGCAAGGAACCTTGACAGTGCTTTTGTACGGGAAAGGTGTCTTGGATGAGTTTCTGCTGCATTGGCTTTCCTGATTGTGCCAAGTACACCAAAACAATCTCTGTGGCCAGAAATGTTCTTTAGCTTAATCTTCCACAATTAAGAATGCTGACTACAAAGAAATAACTGAGGGAATTAGTTTAAGGGCTGAACTACTCATGCTTGACTGGTCTGTGACCAGCTAACAGTGTCAGGACAAAGAGCTGCACTGTACTTTTCACCCTGCTCAGAATGAACTTCAGCTTCTACAGATCCATTTTCAACTGTTTCATCAGGAGGAAGGAGACTTTTCTCAAAGAGCTCTTGGGGTTGAATGTATCTGTTTCCTAGTTCTACTGGCTGTTGTTCTAAATAAAGATTGTAGCTCACAAGAATGGTGTTACAGCTCAGCACAGGCTCATGTGAAGTATTGTAGCTTTGTGGCCCTGTCTGTGAAAGCTTCCATGGAAATACAGGTTCATTTATAAGAGGGTTTGCCTCTGGCAGGAGATTTACTGTCTCTGTAATGCCAAACAGCAGCTTGCAGAATGTCAGATGTCAACTGTATTCTTTTGCTTTCAATTAAAGAATACATTTCTCTTTGAAGAGTCTCTTCTCCCACCTGCACTGCTGTGCACAAAAGATTTGATTTCTGGGAGGTTTGGGCTTGTGCACCAAGGACAGAAACAATAGATGTCTTTTTAGTCCTAAAACCTGATAGCTTTTGGAATATGGTGATGGGAACATACCAGAGTGGCTTCTCATGAATTCTATTTTAACAGAGTCATAGTCGGGTTCTCATGGAATTTTTTTTTCCTTTTTGCTTGTATGTGAAGAACCCAGAGCCTAAGGACCAGATCTCAAAAATGATTAAAATTTTAAGTGGGGAAATGGCCATTGAGTTACATCTGCAGTTTTTAATACGAAACAACAATACAGATCTCATGATCCTCAAAAACACAAAGGTAAGAGACTTTGTCAGATATGGTTGTCTTGGACTTATCTGATTCATCCTGTGTTGGTTTTTACCATGCTGCTGTTGTTTTTAATGATAGGCTGCTATTAGCATGTTGACATTTTAATTAGGGTTTTTTTAATTGGGTACAGCAACTCATCTTTTTCTCACCCTTTTTTTTTTGGTGGGTTTGTTTTTCATCTGTTCAGTAAGATGGGCAAAATTTACTCTCCAGCTCCATGTCACATCAATTGCAAATGTTGCTGGTTGGGAAGGGAGGAGTCAGCCAGAACTGTAGGTTACAGTATGTTGGTATCTTGGTTGAGATGTTAGGTAAGCCCTTCAGCTTGGCAAGGGAATCCTGGTATGTAGTAAAAAAACAATATTTCCATGTTGGAGACAAAACCAATCAGATACTGTAATGTAGACAAAGTTAGTGAATGGAGTAACTGGTTTTGTTTTGGAAGGTGTTACTCAAGGTTGGGCACATGAAAAATTACAGGTAAACTAGAATCATAAAAGCTTACTAGAAACTATAGAAGTTTTTTATTTGTGAAATAAGATGCACATTGTCAGTAAAAGTAATAGGGGTTGCTTGTTAGTGGGTTCATTTATTTCAGATGACATTTCAAATGTATTGGAAAATCTTTTCCATCTGCTGGTAAAGTGTTCAGGATGCTGCAGTGGAGTTCTGGGAACAGCCTGGAAACGTCAGCAGCACTCGCTGTGAGTGCTCGGTTCTGGGAAGCAGAGCAGGGTGGTTCTCCAGTTAAGTGGCAATTGGAGTAATCACATCTCTGATAGAAACTCACATAAAGGATCATTTTGCATGGGAAAGATGGCTAGAGGATATGTTAGAGTGTATTAGCAATCTATTAGCTGATTACAGGGAAATTGCTGGTTAAATTGAGGATCATTACAGTCCATTTTTCTATTGTACTTGCAAGCTTGTTAAGTGACCTTGGGCAGATCTTTTGCTGAGTGATGCTACTGATTGTTCTTGTTCTTTCAGGATGCAGTGAGGAATTCTGTGTGTCATACTGCAACTGTTATAGCAAACTCCTTTATGCACTGTGGGACGACCAGTGACCAGTTCCTTAGGTAAATCTATGGCAAGGAAGCTGCAATCTCATTTAGAGGTGTTTGAACAACATTGTTGCCCTCCTTAACTTGATACATCCGGAGTGGTAACTGCAGAACTCTAATGGTGTTAGAGAATTGTTTCCTTTTCTCTATCCTCACAAACTGGCTTTGTTTGACTGCTAGCTGTATGAACAGCTTGGAGGGTGAAGGTCTGGAATTTCTCTTCTCTTTGTTTACTAGTTAGAGAGTTTCTGGGATGTATCATCTTATGGTAGAGACTGACAGTACTGAGTGACTCTTGTAGGGGAAATGCCAGCGCTGACCTTAAAAAGGACTTAAGGAAAGCTGCAGAAACTCTGCTATTCCCAGAGAATTGGTGGGCTACCTATTGAGCAATTCTCTGTCTTTCATGAGATCACCCATGTCTAGAAGCTTGACTACAACCAGGCAAAAATCAGGACTGATGAAGGGGAGAGAAATGTAAAGTGGAAATGTGGTTAGCTGCCTTCCCTTCTGGAGCTGCTTTTTAGTTTGAAAGCAGTCTTCAGTGCTCTTAAACCCTCTTTGCAGGATTAGGAACAGGCTGTATGAGAAACTTTGTATAACCTTTCTCTTTTCATCTTCTAGAGACAATTTGGAGTGGCTGGCCAGGGCCACTAACTGGGCTAAGTTTACCGCTACTGCCAGCTTGGGTGTTATACACAAGGTAACATTGCATTTGTTTCTGTCTGCTCAGTGTAAATGCTTGACTTGTGAACAGTGAAAATGTGGAAATAGGGATTCTGGATAGTGCCTGCAGTCCAGTGTACCTGGCATAGCTATAACATATTTTGTGTCTTTACACTATAAAGTTCCTTACTGCAGAAACTTTCAGTAATTTTGAACGGTGATGTGTGGCACTGAAATACTGATTTTAGTGGAGAAAATAATGGCTACAACACATGTTTCAATATTACTTTGCTGTTTTTTTCCCATTTCACTTCCCACTGTCTTCCCTTCCTGCTGGTCACTGGACATCCAGGGTCATGAGAAAGAAGCGTTACAGCTAATGGCAACCTACCTGCCCAAGGACACCTCTCCAGGGTCAGCCTACCAGGAGGGAGGAGGCCTCTATGCCTTGGGTCTCATCCATGCCAACCACGGCGGGGACATCATTGACTACTTGCTGAACCAGCTGAAGAATGCCAGTAATGATGTGTGTACTGGGCTCTGCAATGAGCCTTTGCTTTGTTGGGAATATGCAGGAGGGTGCTGTCTGGTTTAGTAGTGGGGAGTAGAGGTAATTAAGCAGCAGTGTGGTACTTAAACCTCCTCTGGGTTTTAAAGATTGGTTAAAGGTTGGTTTTAACAACCTGTTGCTTAAGGTTTAGGTAAGATGTTTAGGAATTTCTTATGTACTTGACAGTGACTGTAGCTTCATCATATTTACTATTTGTTATATCTGCTTTGTTTTGCTAATGGACCTGCAGCATTCAGGCACTGTTATTGTGTATAGCTTAGTTGTCAAGGAAATAAGCCACGAAATGTTTCTGCTGACATGACCTGTAGTTTTAATGCCTCTTGCACAATAAGAAGTGTTTTACTTCTGCACTTAGTGTTTGTAGACCTCTACGAAAAATATCTTTTTAAGTTGGGAATAGGTCATTGTCTCAGCATGTTGCCTCTTTCTCCTTGTGGAATCTAATTACTTTTTTTTTTTAATTCCATGAACAGATCCTAATAGTCTTACTGCAAATGTATCTATTGTTAGAATAAAAGAGGTTATAGACTGCTTTTAAGTGGGTACCTTTTAACCTTTTTATTTAGAACTTATTACTAGCTAGGTTTTTTTACACATGGCACAGATTTATGGTTTTACATAAATCACTCAGCGGGGGAAAAGCGTTTGAAGTTACTAGAAAATCTTCTGTGCTATGTGTTAAGCTTCTGTTACTTACTGTTTATGGGCTTTTGAACTGTTTTTCTTCTACTTTCCACCTCTTTCACTGGACCTGCTGCCTGAGACTGTGAAAGTGGTATTTCTAGCAGGTCAAGAGATCATTTTGGGTTGGTTTGGGGCTAAAAGGTTGCGGGTTTAATATTGATGGAAAGATGTCTGCTTCACCTGAAGTCATACTGTTCCCTGCTTTATGACTGAACTTGCATGTGCTTCTCTAGATTGTGCGACATGGTGGCAGCCTGGGCTTGGGGCTGGCTGCCATGGGGACAGCACGCCAGGATGTGTACGATCTGCTGAAAACAAACCTGTACCAGGATGATGCAGTGACAGGTAAATGTTCTGCTTTCAAAGCAAATAACCATCTGAGGCCTTATCAGGCACCTGGGGTTTTTGATAATGTTTTTTTTCCCCTCAGGTTTTCTGTTAGCAGCATAGATTGTTTCTAGCTGTGTTTTGCTTACTGACCTTTTCCTGATCATTATGGTTCTTTAGTTATATGTCAGTAATGTTCAGAGATCCTGTCATGGCTGGCACTGTGGCAAGTTTTAATAAGACACACTAGGTCTTTAAACAGCTCCTTTTTTGCTCTGTTCCTTTCTTTGTCATATGTTTTTTCTTTAGTGTGTCTGTTCTCTAGAGCCATGTGCTTTTTTGAGCTAGGAGACAGGCTTGGAGAAGCCTGTGGGAGTTACTGCTGCATTGGTGGGGCTCATAGGAAAGTGATCTCAGCAGCTCTTGGTCCAAGGAAGGGATAATTGAACTTGGTAGGGAAAAGTACTGAATTGTGGTTACAAACACATTTTGCCGTGAATAATGGAGTTGTTTGGCATGGGGATGTCCAGAAGTGATCTATTGGCCTACATCTGGTGTGATTCTCTAGATACAGTATTTATTACTTTGGGAACAGAGTTGACTTTTTTGCTTTTCTGTGATTTTCAGGTGAGGCAGCTGGCCTAGCACTGGGGTTGGTTATGTTGGGATCTAAAAATGCCCAGGCTATTGAGGACATGGTTGGCTACGCACAGGAAACCCAGCATGAAAAGATCCTGCGAGGCCTCGCTGTTGGAATTGCTCTGGTCATGTACGGGAGGATGGAGGAGGCTGATGCTCTCATTGAGAGTCTCTGCAGAGATAAGGTAAATTGAGCTGTGACTTAATCCCTGAGTCTTGTGTTACATGGCTGACCTTCCTGTCCATTTGTGAATCTCCAGCTGTGGTGGGTTGGCTCTTTTGAGCCAGAGAAGTTCTTACATGGGTCTGAAGTAGGACTGTTTCACAAGTTGCTGCACTCTGACAAAAATACAAGAACAATACTACTTAGCTCTGTATTTCTTTGGCCTTATACTTGGTCTTCATAGTCATGTGAGCAGCAGCAGGGAGTAGATCAGGATGCAGTGGTTAAAAACAGACGAGACTTGCTGTAAGTGGGTCATCTTCATCTCAAGGCTCTGGTAGTGATCACTGCAGATTGCAAATAAGAAGCAGGATGACACCTGTGCCCTATACTCTTGGGCAGCCTGCAGCATAGCAGGCTCTCTGTCCCTCTGAACTTGGTAATGACAACTCTGCTTTGGTGATTGTCCTGTTACTTGTCCCAAATGAACAATTAAGCAATAAGGCTGACATGTGACCTGTTAGCAGGTTCGAGACACAAGAGTGGAACAGATTTAAAGTTAGAATTAGTGAGTCACTGTTTGGATGGATGTGAAATATTGATGCTTTCTCTTCCAGGATCCAATTCTCCGTCGTTCTGGCATGTACACTGTGGCTATGGCATACTGTGGCTCAGGGAACAACAAGGCCATCAGGCGCCTGCTGCATGTGGCTGTAAGTACTGTGGCCTTAGCAGCACATAGGAGGAAATTTTTGGTCAGAAAGCAATCACATCACTTTGTCAGGCTTTGTGTCTGCAGTGTTAATAGTCTGGTCCAAATCAGAGATTGTGAAGTGATGGAAGCTTTATTTAGTATTATGAGCAGAACCAGCAGGGCCTTCTTTCATTAGGGTAATAAGTAGACTTTCAGACTTTCAACCTGATATCACAGAGAAGGCACCTATTAAAAGTTAAAATATGAACCTAAACTACCCAGCTAACAGGTTTGCAGTGAATAGTCTGTGTAATGATGGACTGGAGAAAAAGTAAATTAAGCTGTAAAGGATGAGGTCTGTCTGTTCTTTGATCATCTTGCAGTTGGTGTGCAAACATGGGTGAGGCTGTTTGGGCTAAGGCTAAACATGATTTTAACTAACTTTCTCTATAATCCTGTCTTCTGGTCTGAAACATGGTCCTCAAGTGTTTTAACTGTATTCTGAATATCCTGTTTTTCCTTTTGTAGGTGAGTGATGTGAATGATGATGTGAGGCGGGCAGCTGTGGAGTCACTTGGGTTCATTCTGTTCAGGTAAAGTGTCTTCCTTGGTCACTCCTGCAGCCTTCAATTTAATGTCTGTTACTTTTTAAAAAAATTAGTATGCTACTGCTTTCACAAAGTGACTCAACTGCTAACTGAATGAATTCTGAAAAGTTAAAAAACAGAGAGATTGGTTTAGGATTAGAAGCCTTCCTTAATGTTTAGCAGATGTTTAATGAGTCTTTCTGTAGGTTTCTGGATTTGTGGCTTAATTGTCTGGACAGAGCTAGATGAAGTTGACAAATAGAATGAAAAATTAATATTTGCAGAATTGAGAGTTAATTAAAAATTAAATATACTGTGCTTGTGCTAAGCCTCTTAAGGGCAGCAGTACCCAGACAAATATATCTGCCTAATGACTGTCTAAAATGTTGTGACTTTGATTAAGCAAAAACAACTGAAGGAGGACCTTGAAATAGTCTTTGTTTCTTAAGTATCCACTGTTAAACCATGAAAAGTTCCTGGGCTTACATTGTAACATGAGCCCATCGCAAAATCATCACAATGTTTCCTTTGGTTGTCTAAAGTGAAACCTATTGCTGAAATGGTATTTTGTAGTGCCCTGCAGGTCCCTTGGCTGAGAGGCAGTTGGGGAATTAGAAGGTTCCCCAAGGACTGCACCTGTGTCTGTTAATACAATAATCTGTGTCTGTTAATACAATAATCTGTGTTCTGTTAATACAATAATATGTGTCTGTTAATACAATAATCTGTGTTATCTGAGCACTGAGCCAAACTGCAGCCTTTGAGTGTGGCTGAGAGGAGTTGGTGCATACATACATGGGTCCATAATTGTAATTTAAAAATTGTTCTTCACATCTTCTTTTGGGTTGGTAGCTGTCCTTAAAAGCAGGATGAGAGGTTCTTAAAGATGGGATTAAAACTTGGGTTACTGATGTGAGCAGTCAGCTTTTCTGTACCAAGTCGTTCCCCACATGGAAGTGACTCTGCACTGTTCTGCTCTATCTGAAGGACAATTGAATGTGGATTGCAAAGAGGACAGATTCTCTCAGTGGGCAGCAGGTGTCTCTCAAGTGCTTCTGCTCTGTTACTTCCAAGCAGCACAGCTCCTTCCTTGCTGCTTCGGGATCTCTGCCTCTCCTGAAGCCAAGGGATCTGTTTAGCTGACTTCTGTATCTGTGTACAGAACAAAAATTCCATGCATGCCTTCCATAGTTTCAGGCATCTTTTTTCAAAACAGGTTGTGACAAAGCCCTTTTGAGCTCAGATTTCAGTGTAATTTTTCTTTTCAACAAATGCAAAACACAATTGGACATGGATATCTCTTACCAAAATGAGAAACCTTCAAGGCTCTGAACTATTTACCATGTGCTGGCATCTTGCTGGAACAACATAGTTTAGGGCCTGTTCTCTCCATATCCAGCAATGAGGAATGAGTGACACCATCTTTGACTCTTTCACCTGCTGTACTGTGGTTCAGATGTTATCCTGCCTCTTCCCCTCCCTTTCTGGAGACTTGCAGTCCAGAACCTACTTGTGCAATAAGGAGGAGCATTTACTTGTAAATTCTAGTGTCCACCTTTCTTGGTAGTCCTTGGTAGTCAAGGACTAACACTTTTTAGCTGATTAGCACTGGCTCCTGGAGGCAAAAGGTTTGTGTTAGGCTGTGGTAGTTGCCAACACTTTTCACTTGATAACTGGTTGTGTGCTCTGCCCCAGCTGAATGATGCTAGTGTACAGAGACATAAAGACCAAGCAAGTTGTGAGTTTGTCAGATTTCATGGCTAAAATGACATTTCTTTCTTAGGACTGTTGTTTGTTGAAGTCTAACTGGATTTACTTGTAAAGGCCACTAACACAGCATTGAATACTGGCAAGAGTCAGTGATTTGTCAGCTGCTGGGTATACAGAGCTTTTGAATGAAGTGTTTTGGAGGTGAGAAGGTCTGAGACACAGTGGGTTAAATCCCAGAAATTAATCTCATTTTAAGTGAAGGAAACATGACTGAAGGTCCCATGAAAAGAGTTCTCATTGAATTCTTTGTATGTGGTTGCAGAAAGGGAACTGTGAAATCAGGATTGAAATAAGAAAATACAGTTGTTTAATGCAGTCTACATTTTTCTTGGGGAATTCATGGCATTCATGAGGTTGAGTGTGCTAGAGGTGTGAGTTTGTCTGCTGGATTGTACACTTCAGCAGCCTGAGAGGTGTGAGTGTCTTCTGTCTGTTCCTCCTATAGGAATAGTAAAATCCATATAAGGGTGGAGGTTACACAGTCAAAGGATGATAATTTCCTTAAAAGCACCATTGCTTGAACATGACAGAAACTACAGCCCACAAACTCACATCGTGTCATAAATATCCAGTTTGTTTTCTCCTGTTGTTACAACTATCTATGAATAAATGTTCTTCCTCTTGGATTTGAACTAAAAGTGTCGTAAACATCACAAAACTGCTAATTTTAGGTAATGCATCTGCATAACAGAACATTCTGTGAGGCTTTGCTGTCCTTGTTTTCCTCTGTGAGCCTTCCTTGCTATCACATGCATACAACCCTGCCTACACTCACTCAAGAGCCCATCTTGACTTTTATTTTTGATTATGAAAACAGCACAGTGTCAAAGCAAAATGTGATAGAACATAATGCAATAAAACATGACATTTAATTTTTAGAGCAATAAGGTTTTGCTTGAACTTGACGATTACCTCTTTTATATTTTTTTAAGCATGGTATTTTTTTTTCATTGGGCTTTTGAATTACTGGAAAAATATACAAAAGAATGTATGTGGCTTTTTTCATTATTCATAATTCATGAATCAAGGTTTAGATAGAGTATTCTAGTCTAGGTTCTTAAGTTTTACCTAAGAATTGCAAGATTAAAATTTCCATAGTGTTATGAAAGACAATCAATCACCCAGTTACAGTCCCTGGAGGACTGGGGGAGCAGGGGTCAGTGCTGTTGTTACAGTTTCACTCTGGGATGTTGGATGCACACTTGCCCAACTGTGGGAATGTCTGCAGTCACCCAAGTGAGCAGAGCAGTATCAATCACATTGCTTGAGTGCAGAATATGTTGCAGGTCCTATTCATATAGCACAAAAACTTCCTTGTCTGATTCTTGGGCTCCCCAAAGCTTTCCAGGGGACCCTGTGTGTAGAATTGAACCTTGACCAGCAGAGTTGCTGCTGTTAATTCTGGTTTTGCTGACTGTTTAGAAGCAGTCCATAGGTTCAGGCTGGGGATAGAAAGCACACCTTGCTGGCTGTAGGACTTGGTGTGGCTTTTTTCCCTTCTTGGCTTAGTCCCATACAAAAATTAGGCACTAGTTATGGATTTCAGAGCAGATCATTTTCATACCGCTATATTAAATTATCAGAAAATGTTCTGGTGCAAGAGAATTGTTTCAAAATTGCCTCCTCTTTTCTTCCTTTTGCCATCTAAAAAAAACAGTCAAAATTGTGTGGAGCAAAAACCTGAGACTTTACATCTTCTCTCTTTTTAAAAATGGCCACTTCTTACAGGAGGCACTTCTAAGTAAAATGTTATTGTAAAGTGATACAGAGGCACTAATAAAGCTTGGGATGTTTGGAGCTTGCAGTGTGGCTGCAGGGCTGAACAAGAAGCTGTGTTGTGCAATAGGAAGAGGAGAAATGATGCATTGACTTGGCTACTGTAAGGTGTCTCTGTTTTCCCAGTCCTGTTCCTTTTGCCATTGATCACAGATAGATAGCAAACTTACCTAATTGTTGATGTTTACATACTGGTGGTTTTTTCTGCTGAAGTGGTTTATAAAATATTTATGATTGCTGGAAACAGCATTTAAATCACCTGTGATTTTCGGTCAGCTTTTAAAAATTATTATGATGCAATGGAAAACATGATCAATATAAAGTGTTTTGCTTTTTAAAAATGGAAAGACTTATTTTTATCATACTTTTTACCACTTTAGATCGTGAATTCCTTGTTGGTATTGCAGAGTGAGATGTGATTGAATTATGTAGCCAGCCTTATTTTTACATTGTTAGAGCAGTTGCTGCAGAGTATCTAAACACTTTATGTACAAAATGAGGAGATAGATGTTTTATGGATAGAAGAAATCTGATTGGTAGAAAGCTTCAATGTGGGATGGAACAGTGCTTGCAAGCATGAACTAAAAATGTTTAATGCTCTCATAGCAGTTGTTAAATCCAGAGGAATGAGACTCTTGGGGAAGTAGGACTTGAGTTGTAGGATGTTGCTTTTGCCTTCATGCAATACTGTTGGGAAAAAGCTGAGGGCAGGAGAGGGAACAATGCAACCTCTAGAGAGGGAACAATGCAGCCTCTAGAGAGTCCCAAAGGGAAGATGTAGTCTCAGATGATAAGTGTAGGCTACCCAAACATGAGGAACTCTGCATGGCTTCTGTTCAATTTTTCATTTTAGGATGATGCAAGTGCAACAGTAATGTTTCCTGCTTTTGTATGCTTTGTGTTTACATAGCCTTTGGTATTTTAAGGCTATATATTTGTTATAAGGCAAACAGATCAGATACTTGGATTTTATTGCAGGAAGTCTGGGACAGTTTGTTTTCTTTATATCTTCTAACCTACCCTTATCCAGAAGGCAGATAGCAGATGATCTGGGTAATTGAGTGTGAGGCTGACAGTCACTCTAATGTCATCTGCACCAGTGACTTTTTCAATGTTTTAATTGTGAAGAGGAATTTAGTGAAATGTATCTGCTTGTTAATTCTTGCATAGGAAAGATGAAAAGGGTTTTGTTTACAATCCAACACATTTTATCTTGTCATATTCAGTCTTCCTGGTAGAGGAGGATGAAGGTCCCTTTCAAAGAAATAGTAGCGGAAATTGTACTATAATCAGAAGAAGCCTTAGACTTTCACTGAAGTTGTGCAGGGTTTAATGAATTTGAAAATGATTTGCCATTACCTGTGTGAGCATTTGTAAAGAGGATCCTTTAGAGAGTAAAAAGCTCTTAATTTTTAAGAGTGTGATGTTGCTTTTCAGAGGTTGGAAAGGACCTGAATACCTGGATATAAGGAATTGTAGCTGTGACTTGACAAATAGGGTTGACATGAATTATTAAAAAATGGACACTTTTAGCAAGCCATCTTTCCTATTTTTGTACCTAGCTTCCCATTATAAAATGAAAGGTCTTCCTCTCCTCTGCAGAGCAAAAGTCTTCCTTTTCCACTGGAGAAAACATTGTTTCTCATGGGAATGGACACTGCTAGTAAACACCATGTTGTTATGCCAAAGACAAAATGATGGAAGTTACGTCTCTCCTGCCTGTTGTTTTTGCCATGTTAATGGTTGCCTCGAGAGCCAAAGGGGAAGTGAAACAAAGGAGGGCTTCTGAGCAGTTGTACGTAGGCATCTTTATCAATGTGAAGAAAAAAGTCTAAAGCTTCATGGTAATATTAACTCAGTGCTGAGAACTGGCCAGAACTCTGGGACTCTTGGCTCAGGCTTGCAAGGTAAAAAGCCAGAAGAGCTCTGGCAATGTTCTGCCTCTCTGGGTTCCAATGTCCCAGGCTGTTCAGCATGCCTTTACCATGTTTACTCTGCTTACACTGCTTTACTTTGTAAGTCTGATGTTACATACAGCAACCTAGAAAAAGATTCAGGGGAGTTATGTTTTTGTTTTCTTTTACCAGCTTGCAGTGATGTGTATGTTTCCACAGGATGGAAATGGAGTAGAAAAGCAGCACTTACTATGAAGCTATAAAAAAATCCTATGTGCCTCTTGTGTGCAGGTGATACAGCAGCAGCTTGTAGCATCAGCCTCTCTTCTCAGTGCCTTGTGCATAACACTTGATTTTAACTGTACTTGCATTTGAAAATTGATGCTAGTATGGCCTAGTGTGATATAGTCAGGAAGAGTTTTATATTTGTAGGATAGAAGATAACTGAATAGTTTTTCTAGCTGCCTGTAGGCTTCCTGACAGCTAAAAGCCTGCAGCTTATAGATGGTTTAGGACTGGCTTCACAAAATGCATTTTACATCATAGCTGGGATTAGCTGAATTTCTTGCATCTCTGTTTCTGAGTAATTTAAAGGTTGGGATATTTTTTGGTTGATTTTTCTGGCTTTGTCTGTTTCATGTGTATTTTGTGGCTCTTTTGTTTAGTTTTTTGTAAAGTAATGCCTTTATTTGCATTTCAAGACACTTATCCTGTTAGGCTTTGAACTCCATTATTTTCCTCTCTGCAAGACTGCTGAGTCCTTATGTGCATGTCTGTGCTGTAATTTTTAATTAGATAGGCAGACAGAACATTGACTGAATGTCTCCTAACGTATTTTAAACAATTAAACAACAAAACAACCACCATACTTGTCCATTGTTCTTTTAAAATGTTCTTCCCATAGTGCTTGGATTGCAGATAAGCTTTGACTTATCTTGCTTTTCAGTAGTTTAAAAAGAAATTAAATATGCCATATAAACATCTTTGTGATAATGAGAAAAGTTGAACTAGGTATCTCTAAGTTATTATTTTATGGACTTTATTATTTTGTTATTTTATTGCCTCTCTACAGTAATATCTTGGAGTTATTACTGTATTGAGACTTTAGAGCTGGCCAGGTGGCTGATTTGGTGTGGGTCAGGTTAGGAAAGAACTGGTGGCATTTTGCTCCAGACAAAGGAATCCCTTTTTTTGTTTGTGTGTGTTAAGGGGAAAGTGCATGACCCCTTCCTTCTGTAAAAATGCCTTGTTTTCTACAGCCAAATGACTGCAAAGCTTTATCAGTTATTATACTGCTATCTTTATGAAAAAAGCTGTAAAATATTATAATTCTATGAA
Source organism: Agelaius phoeniceus (assembly GCF_051311805.1). Lineage (NCBI taxonomy): Eukaryota > Metazoa > Chordata > Aves > Passeriformes > Icteridae > Agelaius > Agelaius phoeniceus. Next base: position 17,746,215 of record NC_135274.1, read on the forward strand.
AATACTCTCACTTTGCAGACAGCATATAAAAGTATATTTTATAAATTTGTGTTACCTAAAGGCAATACTCATGGATGTAGTCCTGAGCCTCCTGTTGTGCTTGTTGATGCCACAAGAGCAGTGTTGTCTGTAGTTACCATACAACAAACTGGTGCCTTCTTTCAGGAGCTTGCAGTGACTCTTCCATCATGTCTTACTAATGAAGGTGATGTCTTTGTTCAGAGCTGTTCTTGTAGATACAGTTGCTAAAACAAGAACTCCACTGTCCATTATGTTTTCTTACTTCATAGTTCTGTATCTTCTTTTTTTTTCTTGCTCTGTCCTGCTCTTTCCAAGTTGTTACCTGGATTCTCAGCTTGTTTGCTTTGCAAGTGGACAAGCTCTGAGCAATATCTTCTTGCACTTAGCATGTTAAGTGGAATGTTTTCCACTTGGAAAGTGGAAGCATGGAATGTGCATGCTTTCTTGGCTGATGTGTTTCTGTCTATGTATAAATTTTCTTTGTCTGTAGAAAGACTGGATTTTTTATTAGTCACTAGTCCTTTAGATTGAGGTTTGTTGTTGCTGACTGAACTCAGTAACTGGAACATGCTGAGCTTCTACTTAGAGTTACTAAAACTGAGAAACCTGTATACTGGCTTGAGAAAATACATCTCTGTTGGGTGAGACTTTTTCAAGGATGATTTCCTGTTGGTGGAGGTCTAAGCACTGATTGTAAAGAGGCCTTGGAATCTTCCTCTGTGGGACATTTAGGGCAAATTACTCCTCATGTAAGACAGATTGCAGACTTCACAGCTATACAAGAACAGGGTCAGACAGAAAAGAGCTGAGTTACCTCTCAGTTTTTCTATGTGCTGTGAGCCAGCAGTGATGTTTCTGCTGGAAAGGGAAACTGTAAGTTGCTGCTCAAAGTAGGTGATTGCTGCCTGCTATATGAACATTTTTTTTGTTTAATTAATATGGGTTTATTTAAGTATCAAGAGAGTTTCCAAAGATGATTGCTTCTTGCTTTCTGACTGCTGGACAATAACCCCTCAGGAATGGTGGTTGCCTTTTGGTGTTACTGCTCATGAAGGTGTCTTTTACAGCTATCACAGTCCATCCATTCTGGCTTTTAACTACAGAATCCTCCTAAACAAATTTTGATTAAGTGAAGAGGAGGGAGAGCAGTTAGAATTTACTCTGATTTAAGTGGCTAGTGATTATCACCAAAATTGGGAAGAAGACAACTTACTGCAAATACCACAGATGTATTTTTAATGCTTTTGCCTGAAAATCTCTGGCAGTTGTTACAGTAAGCTCTGTTTTGAACTTGCATATGTTTTAAATTAAATATATATAAATAAATGTTGGAGGGACATGTTAGCTTTAGGACTTTCTGTTCTGCAGATGAAAAATCCTAAGCCTTTTGCTGTACATAATTTTAGTGTAACCGAAGAATGCTGAAAATATTAAAAATGAAAACAAAGCCCAAGCTGAAACTTTTACTGTAAATGGAAACTATGGAAAAAATGGTGAGCTGGCTGCTTGATATAAGAACTCCAGTACTTTGGGGAAATCAGATTTCTTTTCCCAAAGAGTCTGGAGTTGTCAGAAGTTTCTGATTTCCCAAATAACACACTCTGGTAGCTTTTATGGACTGTGAGGACCAATTATTTCTATTAATTTTGTGCTCATACTATGAAGTCTTGAGCATCTTTGAGAGAGTGCAAATTGGGACCGGTAATTGGCCATTAGTCCAATTAAATCATTTTGAGCTCAGCTAAACTGTGAATATGTGCAGGTGTAGCCAGTAGTGTTGTCTCTGCTGTCTTTTAAATATTTGCTCTTATTTTCTTGTGAAGTAGCTGTTCTGTCTGTGATTTCTCTACTTCCTGTGAACTACATTGGATGAGGGGAGGCTTTCACTGAAGTTTCCATGGTCATTTAAAAGGAGGCTTGTCATATAAATTATAGGGATGTTCCAGGCATTGTGTATCTTGTTTTTCTTATGATCATTGATTTTGTGTTGTGTTATTTTGATTAAATAATTCATTTTCTTAGTATGAAAAGAAGAAAGGGCAGTTTTCAGTGAATAATCTGGCAACACTGAGCTTATGCATATGTAATGGAGATGAAATACAAGTGGGTGAAATTCTGCCCATCCCTACAGTAAAGGGATAATTTCCATACATGGAATTTTTAATTGTGCCTTATGGAATGGGCTTGTACATTGGTCTCTAGAGTGAGTGATTCTGCTTGTGTTTTACACACCCTTAGAGAACAAGGAAGGCTCCTATGTGGATAGTCAGTCTCAGCAGAGGAATGTATCTGTAGGAGGGAACGCAGTGAGCTTGTGTGCTGCTCTGTTTGCAGACATTTAGATTGAAACCAGTGAGCTTGTATCCCACTGCTGCTTCCATTGTAGAGCATCAACCTACAAAGTTTTGTCTTCTTGCCAGAGCAAATGTTAGTGTAGTGTTTGTACAGACAGCTTTTCTTAAAAAGATGTGCTTTGAAGAGACTGAAGGTGATGAGAACTGAAGTCAGATACTTAAACTGATTTAGCTTTTATTTATTTCCCTCTTCCTTAGGCTACAGTTCTGCATGAGTCATTTGTCATGGAATGAAGTTGTGGTTGCCACCATGGGGTTGGGGTTAAAGTAGAGGAGACTTTGAAGGAGAGGAATTAATATAAATTTATAAGATATTGCTTGCATAAATAACAGAAAAAATAGTATTTATACCCTCTTACAGTGCAGTTATCTAGAATAATACATACAGTAATGCTGTAGGGACATGGCTGCCATTCCACTATACATAGCTGACTTGTTCTTCTGTTTTATCAACCTCATTCTCGGTGAGCAGCAGCGTATCCAGCAGAATGGCCGATGATGCTTGGATGGGTGAGCTCCTCAGCCTCATTGGGCTCTGGTACATAATGGGGTTAATCCCATTTCTCATCCCATTCATGACAAAGAGCTTGGAATTTTCTGCTACAGAGCTTCTGAAAGAGATCCTGCTGGAGCGCTGCCGAAGGGCCTTGATAGGCTTTGTGGTCCGATAGTTGCAAGTGATGTACCTGCTGAAAGCCTCCCTAAATGTTTTGTTGAAGAGTGTGTATACAAGAGGGTTCACTCCTGAGGATACATACCCTATCCAAACAAATATCTCCAAAAGCTTTTGAAAAAGCTCCTTGTTGCAGGAGTTGCACAGAACTGAGCTGATGTTTGTTATGAAGAATGGGCACCACATCAGCAAGAAAAGAAAAAACACAATCCCCAGAACTTTTGATGCCCTTTGTTCATTGGTTATCGTTTGCATGGACTTCCTCCCAATGGTGGATGTCCTGCTGATAGGCATGTCACTGGACAAAGTCTGGTCCTTTCTGGAGCCATTTAGCATGGCCACCTTTTCTGGAGAGGAGGCAGGTGTTGTGTCACGCTGAAAGACTGTGGACACTGTTGACCAGGTGAAGCGCTGAGGCGGCTTGTTGATCAAATAGGCCTTTTTGCGCAGCACTTGGATCGTCAGTAAATAGGTGACGATCATGATAGCGAGGGGAATGAAGAAGGAAGCCACTGATCCGTACAGAATGAAGTCATGAAAACGATCAGGTGTCAGGAAACACGTGATGTTTGTAGAGTTGCCATTTCCATCCTCAATGCCTCTAATAGGGACTGGAATTGCAATACCTGTAGGAGAAAAAACAAGTGCTTCAGCAGAGGGTAATCGCTTGCAATCGCTTCACTGAGTCTGAAGCCTCGGGGTTTCTAAAGAAAGGTAATTCCTGAGCTCTGGAGCAGGCACAGGAACACAACATGAAGTGTGGAGAGCATCACGTGGGTAATTGGGCAAACAGTACTTTGTAAGACTTGGCAGGCTGAGCTTTAACAGAGTGCCCTTTCTAAGGGGTTTGGGCCTAACTTGTAGAGATTCAGGAAGCAGTATGAAGTTGCCAACTTTTCAAGTGTAAAACACATGAATTGCTTTGACTCTGGTTATTAGAATTAGTATGGCTTTTCCTCCAGTGAAATATGTTTCCCTAATGCCATCTCTTCCCCAGAGTAACCTTTGCACTTTTTGAACGGCAATTTTGTAAATACATAAATCTTGTCTTTCCCTCTTCTATTAACCACATCAAGTGACTGGACACAGACAGCTGATTTTTTTCACCCTGCTTGGCTCTTTCATATATACAAGTAGCTAAATAGTTGCCAGAATTATGCAGTGTGTGTTTGAGATGGATTTGTTGTTTAAAGTCTCCTGCATATTTAGGAGTGTTTAAATGAGGCTGGCTAGCTCTGTAATTCACCACTGGTTTAAAAAAATGTTAACAGTCTTGTCTTTTAAATGAATTTTTTATAACCACTAAATTACAGTCAGCACTTCATTTGCCAGCAGTCTGACATTACAACAAAAACAACAGGTTCCTTGCTGTCTGGTGAAGGTGATTTGTGCAGTTTTCTGATACCACTTAATGAGATATAGGGATTTACTGTATTCCTCTGCTACTTGGCTTACTGAAGCTGGTTTAAAGCAGCAAGAGCAAAATGGGTTATCCTTCAGAAACTTGATCCCTTTCTTAATTAGAAGCACACCTTCAGATACAAAAAGCATTTAAAATAAAGATTGAACCAAATTAACCTTTGATTTGGAGAACCTAGCTCAACTGCAGAGTAGCTTTATGTTAGGTAAAAAGAAATTGAAAAGTACAGTGCTGTTTAATGGCAATAAATCACACATTAAAAGGTCAACTTGTGAGTGTCTTGTCATGCTAAGGTTTTTTTTTTGGGTGGGGGGTGGGTTGGTGATAGAATACAGATAGGAGAAAAAATGCTATCATCACAGCTGTTCCAGAATTTTTTTCAACTCAGAAATTTGGGGTTTGCCTTAGCCAAGAAGGTGGCTGTACCCATTCTCCTATGCATCACTGGCCTTAATAATCCAGAATAATTTTGTTTGGTCTTGCACACAGAGCATCCAGCACTAAGGCTGTCTGGAGCATGTATTAAATTATTTGAATTAAATGTTTTCACTTCCTTAGCTCATTTAACAGATTCATTTTTTAAGCATTAAAGACAGATGACATGCTACGTGCACATCACAGAGACACTGATATCATAGAAGTTTGTATGTTGGTATAAACTTCTTCACTGAACCCCTGTTCAGGGTTCATTGTTTTGATTGTTTGGGGTTTTTTTTGTTAGACATGAGCCTTTCTGTATGCTGTCTCAGCCTTCAGTGTTAGCCTGGATGTTACCAGCCACTGATTCATATCTTTGCTATAAATAATTAACCCTTTTCTACTTCCTTTATGTGAAATTTTACCAACATCTGTTCAAGTGTTAAAGTTGTGTTTGGGACAAAATATAGTACCACGGGAACATGAAATCTTGCTTTCCCAGAAACATACTGTGCATGCAGATATTATTTTCTGATTTTTGAGCTTTCAGGACCATGAAGAGGAGTGATGATTAATACTCTGACTCAATCCTTGGCCTTTCTGGTGAGCCTAATAAGGAGCAGTGGTTCAGGCAAATTTTTATGATGTAGCTATGTATGATCTAAGAGGTGGACTTCGACCAGCCTGAGTATTATGGTCCTACAATCAATAGTACTTGGCCAAATGTTCAATTTTCCCCACACTTCACCTATAGTTTTGGACATGAAAAGCTTCTGTGTTCGTTTTCCAGTCTCTAGGTCCCACATACCTATTGAAATGAGCCAAACCACGATGATTTTGATGATTGTTGTAGCCCATGAATTGTACTGGCTGGCCTGGATTGGTTTTTTTATGGCAATGTAGCGGTCGAGGGAGATGGCACAGAGGTGCATGATGGAAGCTGTGGAAAAGAGGACATCAAGGAACAGCCAGATAGGACACAAGGCAGTTGGTAAAGGCCAGGTATTGTCTGAAAGAGAACAAAAAACTCATTAGAATCTAAGCTTTTTGAGAACTTTCAGTGTGTCATTTTCAATGTGGCATCAGTATGTTTGAAAAGTTCATAGTACTACAGGAACTGAGCTTTGTCACTGCCTCAGATGGGTTTTGGCTTATATTGTAATTAGCTCCTAACTGGCATGGTTGCTGCCATCATGTTCATCAGGCTACTTGTGTGCTATAAACCTTTCCCTGTCTTTTTGTCCTTTTGTGGCAAGGACTCTGGATTAAAAAGTTTATTAAAAATGGACCATGAATGGTTCTTGTGAGCCTACTGTTAAATGATTATTTTCAGCTGTTTCTCATGGTAGAAGTTGATCTATTAAATGTATTTTCCTCCCTTAGAAAATTCTGCTGTACTCAATCAGTAAGTACATTATTAGTATTGCCAGGGAAATCAGTTCTTTGTTGAAGGACGATTAGGGGGAAAAAATTGCATTTCTAATAAATCAGATTGGTTTTAATTTCCTTGGTCAGCATAAATAGACCTGTGTGCTGAGAACACAAAATGAGCTGGACTTTTGTAATGTTCAGTCTTAGCAGTGTAGTAACATTGCAGTCATTTGAGATTTAAAACATTTTTTCATAACGTGACTGATAGATGGAGATGATAATGGTGCTGCTTTGACTTGAATTATAAACTCCAGTGGATGGAAAATTTTATGAAGACAAACATAGCAAGTACTTGTCTGCACTCTTACCTATGCTGGGAAACCTGTGTTAAACAAAGAGAATGGATGGATGGAGCCCTGAACTGAACCTCAGCCATCCCCAAAGCCGAGGACTCCAGGTGAGGATGACATAGGCAGTGAGGCAGAAGGGGAAGAGGCAGTCTGCTTGCAGTTTATTAACCAGAAAATTTTAGTATCTGCCATGATTATTTCCTAAAATAGATTCTATCATTGAAATTATGCTTCAAAAAGCATAGTCTACCAGGCAGGTATGAGAAAGTTGTAATTAGTAAATTATAAAACATTTACTCATCTTTAGTTTTCATGCCTAGACTTTTAGCTGGCAGTAAGGTACCATGCATTTCTAAAACAGATTTCCTTTAAAAAGAAAAACCAAAATGTATTGTGGCTTATGTAGCCAGCTGTAATTAAAAAAAAACAAACAGTTAAAAGAAGTAACTGATTTGATGGGCTTGAAATGTTTTTGCTCACTCCAGAAAATTGACAGCTTCTTTTGATTTTGTAATGAAGGATTAGTTCAGGTAAAACATGAACAATAGAAAGTGTGTTCTACATCTTGAAGGATGGCAGATAACACAGCTGGATTTCAAGTGAACAGCTAATACTTCTTTTGGATAGTACTCGCATGCCATTCCCTGGATTATAACTGCTTTGAGTTCTGGAGAATCCCAGTGTAAGAAGTCTTTTCCTTTTTTAGTTAATTTACTGTTTGAGGAAGAAAATACTTTGCAACAAAAGGCCCTTTAGCTTCTTTGAAATAAAGATACATTTAAACACTGATCTGATACAAAGCAATCTTGTATTTTTTTTACTTGTAAGAGCTTTTGTGAGTTGACAAGTGGAACTGAACAGAGAAAGCTTTCCATTTTCTTTATTTTTGTCTATTTTTGTACTGGCTGCAGAAGGCAGTAGGTTATCACATTCATGATTATAGCATTATCTTCTGCTGTACTTGTGTGTACAAGATGCTGGTTTTTATCCAACAAAATCAAAGTAAACTTTAAATGCAATAACTGATAAGAACTGAAGATTATGGTTGTTATTTAAATGAAACCAATATCACAAAACTGATACTTTAAAGTCGAGAAGAATCACACAGTTATCTAGGATTCATTCTGTGGTGTATTTTGCTATAAGTTACTTTGATTTGTAGGTTAAACCTACAAATCAAAGCTAGAAGCTGTGTCCATTGTTTGAGGCAATGGTCTGGGGTGAGTTCTTGTGCTTTTCTGGTGATGGTGGTGCTATCACTGTTGGCCTATTCTATTAGTTTAGGATTAGGGAAATAATGGAATATTAATTTCCTTTCATGGCTCAGAAAGCATCTCTGACCCTTGAACGTGATGGTGATCTGCTTGGTTGCTGTCCTGCTTTATAATTCAGAACATAAAATGAGTATGTCCTGCCAAGTAGGGTTACAAAAGCATTAGCAGGTCATGCTCAGTTTGGGCTGTTCTGATGCTCCTACTATAGATATACATTGTGCACGCAGACCAGAGCATTTACAGGGTAGAGACTCTCCACTCCCATTTTTCTTGGGAGCTAATAGGGATTGGATTTTTAAAACTTTTTTTTAAATGCCTCAGTTACCTGACAAAGATGCCGGCCTGAAAATTTGTCTGGTTTCTCCAGTTGTCAGGTGGTATAAATTAAAAAGAAATTCCTTTTACCTTGCCTCAGATCCTCCCAGTACTGCAGCAGTGCTGCTGTTGAAGATTTTGCATATTTTGAGTCAAAATAAGACCAAATACATGCTTTAAAATTTGTCTTGCACCTTTTGAGTAGTAAAATGAACTTTTACTGCAACTGTCTACCCTTGATTAATCTTTATTTAAGAAAAGCTTTATTTATAGGAAATACCTTAGAAATGTGTAATCCTTAAAACAAAGTACAGTATAGAAGAGCTGCTCTTGCTGTAAGCCAAAATGTTTTCAGAAAGCTTAAGAGAAAGCACAGCTTGTGTACATGTATAAGTATGATTGAGAGAAGTCTTTAAATAGACTTGGAAACCATTTATTCTTCTGTTCTAAGGGCTGCAGAAATGTGTTACCTGTAAAGGGCCTCGTTGTTACATAATGATGCTTTTGCTGAGGTGGAAATGGATATTTTCAGTCACCATCTCCTTTAAGCCTAAGCTTCAGTCTTCATGCTGGTGTGTGTGTCTGCAGCTGCATGTGCAGTGCTCACCTCGTGTGCTTGGCTCCCTGGGCTGCCAAGGCCTGGTATCTCCAGGCTGTTCTCTAGGATTTTTAATCCAAGTGTTTTTTTCAATTAGGCTTACTTTCTGATAAAACCTTGATATCTTTAGATTTGAGATTGTGGAGAGTAGTCCCCGATTAAAGTTTTCTCTGGCAGTTTGCACATGCAAGAAGGGAAAATTTGTTGTGGTTATCATCAGTAATGGGGGAAGATTAGGACTGGTTGCCTGTGGGAGATTAAAATAATGGTTTGCAACCTAGGATAATGGGCATTGCTTTCTGATTTTAAGTGGATGATTATTAGGAGGAGAGAATGTATTTTTTTAAATGGTACATGTGTTGTCTTCAAGTAGCCCATTGCCCACCAAGCTGTGGACATCAGACTTCTTCCTGCTGCAGGCTTTGCAAATGGGAGAATCTCTCAAGTTTGTTTGCTAATTTCACTATTCAATGAATTTCAGTAGTTCTGAATGTTAGAAATTTGGGTAACTGTTTTGAAAGCTAGATTTCAGAGAATGCAGTTATCTCCTAGTGGGCCTTCTTTTTTTTTAAGAAATGAGAAATATTTAGCAAGCTATAAAAGCTATGAAATGTTTATGTGTTCTGACACTCACACTCCTAAATTAAAATTGTTGTGTGTGCTTGTACCAGAGTACATTTTGGTTGCTCTGCTGAGAATAAATAAAGTGCTGCTCATGGCATTACACCTGCAAGTGAGTTTACAGATTCATTTATTTACTTAGTTTTAAAAAGGGCAGCTCTTTACTACAGATACAGTCCATTTCTGAAGATTTTTTTGGTGCATGTTCTGTCAGGGTGTGGAGCCAATACCTGTAGCAGATTTTGGTTTTGAACACCCTGTGACACATTAGTTTATACAGTCAGGATCTTAATGTGACTGCACTTCTGTTCACACCTTTTCCTTCAAATCTTCTCCACATAATTAGAGATCAATCCCAAATCGGAAGCATAATATTTGTACTCTGTATCTAGAAGCTGCACCCAGCTCTTTCATTATTATGGAAACATTCCTGTGTGGAGGTGCCAGGAGGCTGGATTTAGTTTGCTGTCTGGCTGTCAATGACTTCTTTGTTCATGTAGTTGTCTGGCTAATGTAGCTTCAAGATTTAGACTTGTTATGTATTTAATGTCTGTTCTGTCTTCATTCCAGTAACTCCTCATGTTTTGCTCATGCTTTGAACTTCTATAAACACCTCAGCATCTTCTCCCAGTTGGTGAAGAGGCAAAGAAGTTTTTCTGGTTGGCTGCCAAAGAGAGACTTGTGTGCAAGAAATTTCAGTTTTAACCACTGTTGTGTGGAAGGCGGGTTGTGGTCTTAATTAATTATAATTTATTTTACTACTTTCTGGTAAATTTCCTGCACCATGAAAGACATTTTTGTTTGACTTTTGAATTAAGATTCCTAGCATGCTTTAAACTATTGTAACCAGGGTTTAGCAGTGGATTAATTGAGAGATTAAGGAGCAATAGAGTCCTTATGAAGTTATAAAGGAAAGACTTGTTAGTCTAGCAGAATGAAAATAATAATAAAATCCAAAACAAGAACAAACTTTACCACTACCAAAAACCTACCCCACAAAATCCAGGATTTGCCTTCCCTACACTAGTACTTTTTATGGCTAGTAGCTTTATTGTTGTTAGTAATGAGACCTGTGGCAGGCACTAAGCAGATACAGCATCCATGTGTAAGTATGGAAATGCATTATCTGGTTCTTGCCTCCCACTCATGTGCACATACATGACATACCAATGTTTTCTATAAGTGACTGGGTTTTCTGAGTTAGAAACCTGTCTCAGTTATGTACATTCAGTTTTCTTTTTAGAAACTATTGCTTTGGGAAAAAAAAACCCCTATTCTATGATCTCAACGCTGAATTCTGACCTCCTGTTCACAATTCTGTTTAGGGAAAAGAAGTCCGTAACACACAGAAATTCTCAGAATGAATAAACACATTTGTTAATAAAGTGATACCAGTTTTCTGTACAGAAACTACTGATGGCCTTTCTGAAATATAGTTTGATTGTGTTTGCTTGTTGCTCAGGCAACTCTTAGAGTCTAGCCTAGGAAAAATGAACTCCTGCAGCCTTTCTTAGGACCCAGTGTACCTTAAAGGTAATTCTATAAATCATTAAGTTTCTTAAAAAACCTGTCTCATTGATTTTTTTTCCATTTATGATATGAAAATAAACAATTTAAAATGTATTCTTAAAGAAAATTTAGCAGTAAAACAGAGCGACTTTCCCATGGAGTTGCCTCTTAATTAGTTGTCAGAAGCAGTATCTGAAATAAAGCTGTATGTGAGGGGCTGTGGAAAAATCATGCTTGTTCTGTAAGGACTAATGAGAAAGAAAATGTCACATCCAATGTTTGTTCATGTGAAAAAGACCTATTTTATTTCATATGAAGCAAACTAAATGACAAATACGTATCTCAAACATTAGGTACATGGATTCAGGCTTCCTTGGCTTGACAGATGATTTACTTGTGATGTCTTATGAACCTGTGGCTTTCCCCAGGGTGGGAGGAAATCAGTTTCTCTGAAAGCAGTGCTGATAAAGTTTTTTGTCACTGATAGTGCCAGGGACCAACTCTGACTGACCATGTAAATATATGACTGCTCATGGAGTCAATACTCAGGTAAAACCAGATGCATTACTCATAGACAGTTCAAAACCTGTTCAGTGTACTAAACAGATACCTAACTTTGATTTCAAGTTTTTTAAGAGAATACTGTCTGCAATTAGTGTAATATAATATAACAAATACCAGCATTGTGCTGATGTTGTTAAAAATTATATTACACTGTACAAAATGTAATTCCCTGTGCTTCAGCTCATATTTGAATATTTTTAAGTCTTGGATGATTTTTTAATGGTTTGTTTCAAAGGAAAGAATATCCACATAGTTGTACTTCCCATAAAGACATTAGGCTGTATTAAGGTGAGAGGAAGAGAAGATTTAGCATCCCTCATCCAAGTGATTTTTAAAATTGTAATGCTGGAAAGCAAACAACTTTTCTGTTTAAATTAGACCTCCCAAAATTGTACCCCATGTGCAAACCGGATGAAACAAACACACTGCACTTACCAAATAATATCATGAGAAGGGCAATTGGCATCACAAACAGACCCACGAGCAAATCTGCCACCGCCAAGGACGTCAGAAAGTAGTTGGTAGCATATTGCAGCTTCTTCTCCAGGGACACTGCCAGAATGACAAGTATGTTCCCCCCAATGGTGGGGATTATCAGCAGGAGGATCAGCAGTGCTGCCCAGTGCACTTTGTTTCCTTGTTCCTCACTTGGGTAGTCCTGCTTGGGTGCTCCTGTTACTGAGAGAGGCGACAGAGATCCACTGCCAGCTCCAGGTCCATTCAAGGAGTGTAAAGGATGGGACATTTTTGTGTGCAGAGAAATGTCTTCGGGAGCTGTGTTTTGCGCAGGAGTTGTGTACGGTCTAAGAATTCTCTGTTCCTCTCTGGTCCAGGATGGTCCTGAAGATAGGCCAGCATGGTCAGTATAGTGAACTGGTCATCTGATATTTCGAGATACTGTAACCATGTCCGAGCTGGTATCCAATTTTTTTATTCTGTGCGTTGCTGACCACAAAAGAATTTTAAAAATGCAAGTCCTGTCTTGTGTCCATCTCTGGTTGGTGGGGTTCAGGGGTCTGGTCTTCCCTTTATATAGATGTTCAGATTTCAGAAGATTAAAAGGAAAAAATCAGTAGCTGTCAAAAATAAGCAGTGCGTTAGCTTCCTTTTTTTTTTTCTGCAGCAGTAAAGAGCGATAGATGAATTTGAATGCAAAACAATTCCCTTTAGGTGCAGTCTATGTAGATTTGCTCCTTCTGAGTACAAACTGGTGCAGAGGCAGATGCTCGAGTTGTGTATGTGCAACTCCTCCTCTCCCGAGTGTCTAGTCTCCAGCAGCATGTGCGTAGGCAGACAGCAGTTCCCATATTTCCCCTTATTAAGAATCCTATTTCTCCTCAGAGGGTAACCCCAAAAATATCTTCAGAAATTATGTATGAGGTTTCCGTTTTAATCTCAGCACTTCCTAATTTATCAGGTGAGGGTCAGGAAGCTGCAGACAATAAAACACTGCTGACAGTCTCAAGGGGACCATAGAGATTTATCGAACTGAGACATCTAAATTTACTTCTTACTTGAAGGGGTCGGTGTGAGTAAAATGCTTGTTTTTGTAATCTGAGCAAGGCTTTTATTAAGCACAGCCCGTTCTCTCCTGTCTTTCTCTGTCTCTGTCAACTCTGCTAAAGACTTAATGCTTGCATTTCCCCCTTCAAGCAGAGACTCAAACAGCTGGCCCCACATTAAGCTGAATAAATGCTCAGTTACTGAGAAGATTTCATGTGTTGCAGTTTTCAGGTGAAGAAAGCCTTACCTCTTTCTCTTGCATTTTAGTAGAGTTCATTTTGCATCCAGGAAGATCCTTTATAATTTTCTTTTTCATCATATGGTGGAAGTTGAGATTTTTCACTACTTTCTGGAAAACAAGTTGTTCGTTTGCTTTTGGCTTTTATAATACTTCTGATGCTTGTCTCTTTGTGTGCTTTTTTTTTAGCACACTTCTTCTATCACGAAGATTAAGATTTTCTATTTTGGGAAAACGGTATTTCTTCTCATCCAGGTATTTTCTCCAACTCTGAAATGGAGGGGAAGAATAATTCTTACCACATGTAAAAAAGGATAGAAATAAGGTTGTGTTTGTTCGCTTTTGCTGTCCTTTAACTTCCATTCTTTGCTGATTCTACTGAGATGATCAGCAGGGTCTGCGTGCAGCTCTCTCTTTGCTCACGAGTAAAGCTCGCAGTTTGCTGCTACCCTTGTTCCTTGAGTGAATCCTTCCAGTGTATCCAGCTCCAGTGTTTGGAAAGCAGGGAAAGGGAGTGGGTGGGGGGTTTGGCTGGAAATGAGACAGAGAGGGTTAATTGATTCACTGCTCCAGCACTAGAGTGTGTGCTCCCTGGAGCTGGATCAGGATGTGCAGGTCCTGGAAATGACCCTTCACACTACAGCATTCTGTCTCTGCACCGTAGCCTGTCTGTCTGTCTGTCTGTCTGTCTGCTGCTCACTCTCTGGGCTCTCTTGCTCACTTGCCTTCTGGATGGAAGCACAGTTAACCCTAAAAAGTTCTGCCTAAAAAGGTTTTTCCTTGCCTAACTTTATAAAACTGTTGTCTAGCACAGTTACTTTAAATGTGTGCACTGTTACTTTAAAACTTTCCTTCTGCAGCTGCTTTTTATTATCCTGAGTGTTCTCTTTTGTTACCTTCCAACTTTCAGTCAGATGTGTGTATAGCCTCAGCATCATCTTATAGTTCTGCATTAAAATGGAAATAGAGTTCACTTCCAAGGACATTAGCTGCAAAATTGGGTAATAAGTCCTTGACTAAGGCCAGAAGAGACCATGAGATCATGGTTTGACCCTCTGTATGACACCAGCCATTACATTCCATGAATTGCTAGTGCTTACCAGCCTTGAGCTGGAAATCAGATCCTCAGTGAACTGTGCATCAATTCATATTTCTTTTAAAAATAAAAAAAAATTGTTTCTGGAATGCAGATAATGTGGGGCCAAAGAGAAAAGGCTGCTGTCAGAAATTAACAGAAATACTTAATATATTCAGATCATACAATAGAATTTTCAGTAGCTTTTACTTGTTCCTTACTTTTCCTATTTAAAGGAAACAGTCAATTAGATTCCATGCTGTATTCATTTACAATTGAGAGTTGATTTTTTATTAATATTTATTAATATTAATTAATATTAATCATTATTTTATTAATCATTTATTAATTTATTTAATTAATAATAAATTAATTAATTATTAATTTATTTTTTATTTAAAAATAAAGATGAATCCAGCTATGGTAATACTGTTTCCTTATCTGGCCACCTCCCTATTGTCACCACTGACAGTACTGAGAGAGCAGAGCACATGAAAACATAAAAAGTGGAAATTGAGAAAGGACAGTACCTTATTTGGCTAATGGGCATTTGAATTCAGTTTTTCTTAAGCTCCATTATGTCTAATCAAGTTCTGGTTTGTATTCTAAAAATCTTGAAGGATATCCTGACATTAATCTAGCTGTACTTGAAGTTTTTACTGCAGATTGTTCTGATGAAAGCTAATGAATACATTTATATCTAATTGAAAAGGAAATTATTCTTAAAATACAGATAAAACCAATTATCTTAGGAACTTGCAGAAGATGATACAAGTTTAGTGGTAGATTGGCTTGCAAGTATTTTTACCTCTTTGGTGCATTGTTTAATTTCAGAGAGATGAAAAACATACCTGCTCTTTATGATGTTTTCTGAACTTTACCAGGTTTGAATCAATTGAGAAACACATCCTGCTCTATATCTATTACAGACCTGCAGCAGGTTCTTCACTGTGTCCTCTGGCCGGGCTTTTTGTGCAGGCCACTGTCCTGGCCCTGTGTCCAGATGTGTTAATGATGGTAAACCTTAAATCTTGCTAGACTCCACTCCAGGTCTACTGTAAACTGAATATTTGAACCATAAATAGATACTGTTTTTATTTCCCATCCCTTGCTGTTACTTCTGTTTTCAAACTGCCAGTGTGATTTTATAGAGCCATGTCCCCATCAGATATGAGCTGTCTCTGGTGAGTGCTGTTCAGTCAGTACATACCATTCAAGTTCACTTGTTGTGCTGTATATGAGATAGTTGCAGGAAATTCCTGGTTTGGGAATAGCTGGGATAATTTTTGTCCAGAGAGAGACTGAATGTTTAGTCTGCACTGAATATAGCAGTTTGTTGCATTTTTCTCTGCAAGTTTTCTGTTTTCTATATATTTCCCTTTCTGTTGCACATCCCCTCCTTCAGAAATGACCACAAACTGTGCAGTTAATATCTGCATTTCTCCTTCGTTAACTCATTCATGGATGAAATGAAACTTCTGTTAAGCTTTTTTTTTTTTAATTGCCACTGCACCACTAAAACAACTTGTGAAAATAGTTCTGTATAAAATGATTAATTCATGACCAATAGTTTAAAAAAGTTATAAATATTTAGAATCTTTTGAAATATGACTGAGGACACTTAATGAGGAATTTAGAAGATATATTTGACATTGTTCTTCAATTCTCTGATGTTTCATTTTTCAATGAGTTGTATAGTCCTTAAATATTTAGACTAAAATATAAGTGCATGTTAGCGATGCTTCAGATGCTTCCATTTTTAGCCTCAATCGTGAGACCAGTGTGATGGGTTTTTTCAGTATTCTGTATCTTTACTTACTGATGCTACCATATATTTACATATATATAATTTCAGGTTTAAAAATTGCTGAAATATAAAGAAAAATGGCAGTAATGCATTAACCTTGAAGATGTGCAGCAGGATTGGAGATAAGCTACTCAAAGGATGGGGTTTTAACTGGTCTCTGATCTAAGACACTTGAAGTGGAATGTGCTCCAAGATATGGCAGTCTGAGCTTTTAGTTTATCTTGTTGCATGCCTCCTGGGGAAAAAAGATTACAGTGGATTGTTAAGAGCCATGTAGCTCACTGTGATCCTCAACTTTCAGTAGCCCAACAGGGCTCTTGAAGGCAAAGCCTAATGAGAAATACAATATTTGCAGATATTGCAATTGTAAAGACTTTCAGAAAAAAAACAGTTTAGGTCAACACCATGGATAGAAAGGGAATCTGACCACCTTCTGTGTCCAGCTGACCTGGGTGGGTTTTTTTAATATTAGTCTGTGTTAACAATCAACATCTGGTTTTCATTCTGTTATTTTTTGCACTGGAGGCTTAAGAAAGGTTTTCTTTCATCTCTCTTTGGAAGTAATGAAGAATTCAAAATTATCTTTGGTTCCTCAGAAATTCTAGGCTACTTACAAGCTAAGTTTCAGCTTTTTATGGAGAGAATATGGCATTTTTTTAATATATATATGCAAGAAATAACAGCCCCAGAAAGGAGTTCAGAATTGAGGCTAAGGCAGTTGGGCCGGAGTCAGGCAGCTCCTCTCTGTTTTCACTGGTTCTAGTTTCTGGGAAGATTCAAAATCCATAGTGTAGGGTGTTTGTTTCTTGCAGAGGTTTCAAGAGCAACTAGTTGATGAGTAAAACTAATAAAATGCCAGCTGTTATGTTTTGCTGAGAATCTCTTATTGCTGTCTTGGTGCATCTTTATTTTTCTTTATGATTTTGTTTGACTTCTGAAACAAACCAAGCTTGGAGGAAGTCCTTCATCTGCAGCCAATTTATCACAACAGTAAAACTGATCCTGATGTAGGGTGGAAACAGAACTGTAGCTGACTACACTGTTGAAGTCCCATGGAAGAAACTTCTTGAGATTTTTGGCTTCTTTATTCATTTAGTTTCCTGGTAACAGAATAAAGTTGAAGCTAGTTATGATGTTGGTTTTTTTTGTGTACAGGTCTGGGTTCACTGACGTCTGTGGTTTCATGGCTTATGTAGGAGCAGCTGAGCAATTTTCAGATAAAATGAAGAAAATAATTGGGCCATTTTTTTGTCATCATTTTGCTGTTGTAGTAAAGTGTAATTGCAAAAGCACACTGCTTGAGTAAAACCAGTGTTAGGAAAAAAGGAAGGAACCAGTGCATTAAAGATAATTTGGTTTTCAAAAATAGACATTGCCTATCTTTCTAAGATACACAGTCCGGTTTTGAGACATGCCTTAGGCTTTAATATAGGAATTTTAAGATGAAATTACTGGACTGTGTTATGGGAAGGTCATGCTAGAGGACTATGGTACATTTCTTCTGTCCTCAAAATATATTTCATCTACTCCAGGCTTAGAATTTTTACTGTGACTTTAAAGAGGGGAGAAAAAATTTGTGTCTAGAGATAAAATGTCCACCCACTGAATCTCCAAATGTTATTCTGGTATTTCATGTGGTGTTATTTTCTGTGTTTAACTTGCAGTAATGACAGATATCTGCATTAGGACTGAGTAGGAGTAGCGGGTTGCTGAGTGTGAGCTGTGACAAACCATTTCTCTTTTTTAGGAGTGTTATTAAGATTTCTCACACTCTTCATTATTTCTCTCCATCTTCCACCAGTGTGTATTCCCAGTGAAGGGCCAGGGGAAGGAGAACATGGTCATGTTTTAAACATAGTCCCCAACTGGATTACCAGATGGAAGTAATACCCATGGGAGCACAGTTGCAGCCTGGGACTGCTTATGAGGGCTTTTAAACTTTTCTTTTGATCACTTGACAGAATTGTTTTGGGTTTTATAAATTTTATGGAGTGTGGGTTAGGGTTTATATGGGCTGACCTTTGGCAACACTGTGTAGGACTTTGTAATTACAAACATCTCAGCACTAAAGGAGTAAACAAATGTTACTGCTTAAGCATTGATATCAACAATGCTTTTGTGCACTGGGGTCCTGTTCCTCCAATACACACTTTTGCAAGACTCTTTCCCACTTTTTGATCTGCCTTCTAGATCTCTCTTAAGTGAGAAGACATTTTTTGAAGGTTAAGGTTTTGAGAAAACTGAGGAAAATGGTGGGACCCATTAAGTTGCTGCAACTCCCAAAGTGGATTTATGGAAGGCCTCCTGTCAAAATGTTTGACCATTTTATGGATAGATTTGAGATAAAAGTATTTCAAATAATCGTCACAAATAAATTAAGTCTGGCCAAGAATTCAAAAAACAATTGGTGTACATTAATCCTGATTTTTATAATAAAAAATGTTAGAACTTCTGAGCCTGTGGACACAAATATGTGTCCAAGTTAGTGATTCTATAAAATCCAGTTTTCTGAACAGGAATTTAATGATTAATGCCTCAGAGTGCATAATCACATCTTTGCCAGAAAGTGTTTTTCTCTTCTTTGGCTCACAATCTGCCTGTTTAACATTATCTGAAGAAAGACAAACACAAAGGTGTTAAGGGTCTTTGTGCAAGAGCCAAAGTCTTCTCTGCAGCTGAATGTTGGCCTCATTTATTATAGGATATGTGTCTCCTGGTCTCCACATCAGCTCATTTTTTAAAAAACATTGTCTAAGCTGTTATTGGAGCAAGAGACTGATAGGTATTTTTAAATGCGTCTTTGAGTTTGTTGTCTTCACTCATAGGGCATGACAGAATTGTTCTGTTGCCCAGCTTTTCTCCCTTTCTTAACATTTGTGATCATGGCTTCATCTTAGAGGCAGCAGTTTCCAGCAGCTTGGTGTTTCCTTCTCTCTTGTGGGTTTGGTTTTTTTGCTGCTGTTGAAGGCCAGGGGGTTTGTAAGGTGATGTTGTAGGTGGGATTCTTTCCCCATGTGGATTCTTTGGGAAGACTCGGATGGAAGTGGTGCCTGGGGGAAGATGTGGGTGCTTGCTGCCATTACTGCTGAGCCATGTCCTTATGAGTAGCTCCACGAGGAGCCTGTGTGGTGGTGCTGCCTGTCTGGTCAGCTGGAGTAGGAGAGAGGAGTGCAAAGAGGAGTTCAGGACCAGTTGTCAGAGGAGACCATGGGAAAGTGTTGAAATGGGAATAACTAGAGTAGAAATTAATTGATTATGTGTGTAGAGTATAACTGAAGTATGAGTGTGTCATTATATGTCTTCTGTCCCCCATCACAATGAAAGAAGAGAATGAACTAGATTATTCCTCAGTCTTTTTCATTACTGTTTTCTATGATTCAGCTATTCATTTAAATAAAACCCATGCTGGAGTATATTTTATGGTTTTTCTCTCTCTTGAGTTGTTGAGTGCTTTGACAGGTACTGCTGCCACCCTCCACCCTCCATCTTTCAGTGTAGCAAATGTAAAAAAGGAAGCTAAAACTAATGTGCTCTTGCCTTCTTCCTAGGTACACTTTAGTCTGAAATCAGTTTACAGCAGAAGTAAATGGCTTGCAAGACTGCTTATAGGATTGTGAATGTGACAATTTAAATGCTAGTCTGGGCTGCAAGACACAGTGAGATAGCATGAAGAGCCAGATGATGTTCACTTTATAAACAGATATAATGAAATCACTTACAATTTATAGTTTTACATCTTTCTTCTTCATGAGCTTTTACCTTCCAACTGCATTCCTGCATTGCTCTTCTGTTCATTGTGCCATGAGACTCAGTATGCTGAAATTGGCAGTATTTGATATTATGGAGTGGTTTGTGTGGCATTAAAATTAAACCAGGGATAAATGTAACCACAAAGACAGGTAGGAAATCAATATATTAACACCCATGAGTTCTGCACTATTCCAGAAATACTCAATATTTACAAATCTGTTTGCATGAGCAACATATGCTTCTGGCTGTGGGAAATTAAGGCTCTCTTTCATCTTCCAGCACTGGGCTGGAAGTTTTGTTGCTGTAGTGACCAGCAGGACACCGGTTCCCAGCTGGTGAGGCATAGAGCATATATGCTCATTTTAGATCTCTTAAAAGGCAGCAACAGTCCCAGCATGACACTGTAAGGAGGCAGCAGTAGACATTGCTCATAAACTGATGGGAAGTGTGTGTTGTATCAGCACTTCCTCCTCTGCTGTGATTTACAGCAGTAGGTGGGAGTGAGGAGGGGTTGGCAGAAACCATGATTGCAAAAGGGAGTTTGGGACCCACCAGCCTTGAAGGCTGATTGAATGCTGGAGGTGAGTTTTGTGTCTGCTGATGGGAAATTTAGTACTGTGTGTGTCTCGTGGAGGGTAAACCTCTGCTGATGGAAAGCCTGTCAAAAAGGCATGATTTCTGGAGATAAAGACTTCAGCCTCAATAGATGCATCATTCTGCTGGGTGATCTTTTAAAGGCAGAAAATAAGCACTAAGGAAGGCTTCAGTAGTGGGAACTGTGTGTGATTATCTGCAGTGATAGGGAAGTTTGTTAATGGGTTTATTAATCTGTTCTCTTAGCCCATTTATTCCTCCCCTCTGGTTAAGTTTTGAGAAATGAAAAAACATAGAGTGTGGAAGAACAATTTGAAATTTTCAGGTATGAACAGAGTGAAGTCACCATATTTTAAAGCACAATACCATATTTTGAAGAACACTAATAATAAACAATATTCTGTTTTTGCCTTTCTCTAGGACTCCAGAGCAGTGTCCGAGTGTGGTGTCTTTGCTGTCAGAGAGCTACAATCCCCACGTGCGTTATGGGGCTGCCATGGCTTTGGGGATCTGCTGTGCAGGCACTGGAAACAAGGTGAGGGCCACAAAGAACCATCTGTGGCCAAGACTGTTCCTGCTCCCTCCTGTGACAGACACATTGTGTGCACACATCACACATGCAGATGGATTTCTCACACATGTACACTACCAGCCAGCTGGAGTACAGCACTACTTTAAATTCTTTAACTTTACTGGGCATAGAGTTTCTTTTCCTGCTTGTGCAGAATAGGTAAATTAGATTTTTTTTTATACATTACTGCCACATTCTTGGAATTTTGTCTTCAAAACTTTTCTTAGAGTTTTCTTACTGTCAAGTTGCCACTGAACTTTAAATGTATGTTCTGTACTCCAAAATCAATATTCTTTTGCCCTTGGAGTGCCAGTGACAGAAAAACAGCAGGTGTTTTGCTTACCTTCTAGCTCTTTTCATCTTTCCTGTGATACACAATTCATGGAAGATCCATGTAGTGAAGCCAAGTGCAATGAAATTGAATTAAATATATTGTAGTTTCAGGAGTGTAATTAACAACCAGTACATTTTATGTATTCTCACTTTGTAAGTATCAGTGAGGGTTAATTCTCATGGATGGTAACAGACCATTTATAGTAGGATTCCTGCTTCTGCTGAGGGAAGTGAGCACTCATTGGAACAAGCAGCAAGTCAACTTGGGAATAATCTCCCTCTGCTTCTCCCACATATGTATAATAATCTGTAGTGGTACAGAAATACAGTTTCAGAACAGGTGCACAGACAAAGTAATATGTCATGCTTCTGAGTCTTTGATAAATCTCTTGCTTATCTGTCTCATCTCTTCCTGTATTAAACATTTGGTCTGTGGCTCTTGCGTGAGCGCTCCCGAGTGTCGCTGGTGCTGCCAAAAGCACAGAATGCTGACGTGCACTGCCTGCCATCTTTAGTAGCTCAAGCATGCAGATTTGAAAGCAGATCTCAGAGTCCTATTTTTATCCAGGTCACTTTATTCTCAAGTGGAAGGTGGAATCAAGGAGTTGGTTATTTTTAACCTGCTGCATCTGACAAGTTTATTTAAGTGGAAATGCTTTTAGTCGCAAGAATGAGTCTTGTTTTATTTCCAGATACATTGTATGATGACCTAAACCATCTGATTACACAGAAACATGTCTTCCAGAGTTTCTATTAGTAGGTTTTGAAGGCCCAAATAGATTCAGTTTTGGAGATCAGAAAGTTCAGCTTTTTGTCATAGTGGGTGTTTCATCCATGGTACTGAATGCTTGCCAAAGAGTGAATGAGTCACCTTCAGGTGAAGAAGTACAGCCTCCAACATAGCTCAGATGGCAAAAGCAGTGTTAATGAAGGCATGATGTTATTTTAGAAGTGGTTCTTTGAAATAATGTTCTGTATAAAATTAACTTGTTTTTAAAAGCCTTACCTAATGGAAGTAACACCAAGAGTGATCTGAATTGGGAATCTCTTGCACTCTGCACTCAGCTACATTTGCTCATCCTCAGTTGAAGTATAGACAGAAGGACACTCTGAACAAGAGAATACTTAAAAGATGCTAAATGCTACAGGTCCTAACAATAAAGTGTAAGGCAAAGAATTTGGAAGCTAATGTGATGAATGCATCTGTTGCTTATACCTG
This sequence comes from Agelaius phoeniceus, assembly GCF_051311805.1. Taxonomy (NCBI): domain Eukaryota; kingdom Metazoa; phylum Chordata; class Aves; order Passeriformes; family Icteridae; genus Agelaius; species Agelaius phoeniceus. Next base: position 17,768,792 of record NC_135274.1, read on the forward strand.
TTGTTTAGCTGTTGCCCTGTTTCTGCAGGTAGATCTTGTTCCATCCATCGATCACTTGTTTTCAGTGTTTCTTTACTTTTTCTTCACAATTTTTAGATTAAAATCTACAGTAATACAGATTTCTGCTTCATTTGCCAAGAACAGGCAAAACATTTTTTAAAGTATATCTGATAGCATCAATCTGATAACCTTTCATTGGAGAATTGAATCCTGGCATTCTAAAAATGGTAGTATTAACTCTATGACTGTGTATTTCTTCATTTCTTTTAGGAAGCAATCAATTTGCTTGAGCCAATGACAAATGATCCTGTGAACTACGTGCGTCAAGGAGCTCTGATTGCATCTGCCCTTATCATGATCCAGCAGACTGAGATCACCTGCCCAAAGGTAGCATGTCACACCTAATGTGCCTCTTAGGTGGGAAATTGTCTTGGATGCCAAATCTTTAGTGCCTGGCATTGCACATAAGCATGTAAGCAAGAGACTGCACATGTCTTGTAAAGAGCCAGAGCTGAATGTACAGTGGGAAGCTCCTGCTTGGATCAGAGTGTGTGCTCTGAATGATAGGAACATGCCTGATGGATGGCAGCATTCTAACCCTGGGCACTACAAGAATAAATGCTCTTTCTTAAAAGCTCTCAAAGCATCATGTAATGATAGGCAAGTGACTGTCAAGACATAGGTTTTGATGATACTAAAGCTTAGTTTTGGATGTGGTGACCATGCAGAGAGGTTCTGTTACAGCAGTGTTTCCTTTGTAGTTCAAGTGAAACAACTTCAGAACTTTCAAAACTGGCTTAGTGAGTTCATAACAAATACTCCATATTTTAATGGAGTTTTCTGCTCATAAGGTGAAAAGGGTTGCATATGCTGTGTTTAGCTTTTAAAAGTAGGTTCCCTGTGAGTGTGTGACAGGTGATGATATGCAAACATTTGTACAGACTAAAAGTCCACATTGGAGAAGCTCTGAGATTCCACATTTCACCTGCTCTGGTGAGTGCTGAGGCAGAGCAGTAGCTGGTACTTTGCTACTCATCTGCTGCATATTGGTTGCTTTTATTGATGTCATTTTAGAAACTGAACTGTGATAAAAACAGACACCTTTTTACTGCATTTGGATGAGAAGAAGGAAAAAAGCCTCTGTCCAGTGGCAGATTTTACTTGGGAAAGTCAGAGGGGATCTACAAACGCAGGTGTTTGGGTATTTCTAAGTCACGGAACATGAAAATTTGCTGGCAGACAGTTTGTTCCTTTGAATTATTTTTTTTTTAAAGAAAGAAAAATGTTAGTTTTCACTGACCAGAATCTGGGAATGTTGTTTATATTATCAGAATTCTAGTTCAAGTGAATAAGCCAAGAATAGTAGTTCACTTGAATAAGCCAGTGGAGAACACTAGACTTTTGTTAGATTCCCCTGTCCTCCAAGATACAAAGCTTCTGTAATGTGAAGTTGAATTATCTCTCTGTGGAAAGAAATTAATTGTTGTTTTTATTGTTTGTTCCTTGGTTGTTTTTATTGTTTGTTCCTGGAATGCCAGGCCTCAGTATAGGAGATCAGGTTTAATCATTTTGTGTTGCTCTAGTACTGGGAAAATTATATAGCTCTCCTGTGCCTCAGTTTCCCAGCAGAAAGAATTAATGATTTATTTATGAAAGGACATTATGAGGATTGATTCATTTTAATTTGCAAAGCACCCTAATCCTCTTGGGATGGGAATTGCAGTCTGCTCTGAATCAGTCAGCCTTCCTAAAACATGAATCACTTGCTGAGTCTGCTTGTTGGAGTTTCTGGCTTTTTGAGATGATAGGTGAAAGACTCTGTTTGTCCTAAAGAAAAACGTGGGTAGGAAAATAGCTAGTGAAAACATTGATTATTTGAGGTGTGTAATAAGGCAGATCTCTTTTCCCAAAGAGGCCTGCAAAACTTGACTTCCAAGTCATGTGTGATACTTCTGCTTGATAAAAGAGTGGTTAAAATAGTTGGCCAGCAAATACAGGATGAGATGTATAGTTTGGGAGTCAGTGGCTTGTTTAGAAATGGGGCCAGAAACTGAAACACCTTAATGCCAAATTGTTGCCTGATATAGATACAGGAGGCAATTCATTGTCTGGTCATAGAAGCACTACAGATATTAAAAAACAAACAGAAACAAAGTTCCAGATTAAAAATTAATAAAAAATACCTGAAATATTCTGCCAGTTCAGGAACTAAACACAGAATACAACAATTTTGCTTTTTATAAATACCCCAAAAGTTGGTTATAACCATTATTGTTTCTTGCTCAAAAGTAAATATTTTGAGAGATATGCTTCCAATTAAGTTATTTATTATCCATGGGAAACTTTTTGGAGATCACTGCCAATCTGAAAAAAAATTACTTAACTCTGATGTGAAGTGGTGAAGTTCTTCAGAAAAGGAGCCATTTTTAGATTGCCAGGACATATTTTGATCTGATTAGATTCCTGAGTGACATGCTGGACACTGTGTGCCAAAGGGCCTGACTTGATGGATGTGGGTATTTGCATTGCTGAATAAGCACCTAGGAAGAGCAGTGTGGTGATTTTTGTGTCCCACAAGCTGTAGAGTCTTGATGGGGCTACAGAGAAGCTAAAGTTTATATATCATCATCTCCTGCTTCTAAATACCTGGTGATGCTTTGCATGTGAGAGATGGTGATTTTAAAAAACACTGTGTCATAGAGCCTGGCCAGCTTCCTGTCATTGCTGCTCAGTTTATCTCTCCTGGGATTTGATATATTTTTTTCAGTTTACTTATTTTTATTAGTGAGCTTTGGGTTAGAAATAGTTTCAGTTCTCTGCTGATCATTTGGGAAAGATGGTAGCAAATAATCTTCCTTAAATAGTTCAAGATGTTTTTGGGAGTAAAATGTTGTCAGAGTTTTGAGAGCTGAGCATTGCAACACCAAAATGCCAGGAATAAACAGAGATTTAAGAATCAAAGTATTTTGGTTTAAAAAAAGCCATTTTTATTGTGAGAAAAGGGTAGATGTATGCCTTTGAATTAACTTCATTGTGATCTTCCCTTTGTGTTTGTCCTCCTCTTTGTTGTGCTCAATCTTTGTTTAAATGAATAATTCAAAAAAATTTAAATTTTAATAGTTTAAATAAAGGATTGAATTGTGAAATAAAGAATTGTAATTACATTAACTCCTTGGACTTGCAGGTTGCTTAAGGGCCAAAAAGGCATAGCAGGTGTTGAGTAAAGGTGGTTTGGTCTCTTTGGAATTGAGACCAGTTCCTCCATGTGCAGCCAATGTGATTTTTCCTGACCTCTGTTGGTAGATTTAAGAACCATATTAGTACCAGATATAAAATATTAAGAAGTTTATTTTATGAAATGGAATCCAAAGTTACAGATGTGATGAGGTCATCATAACAGAAATCAATGACAACTTCAGGATATGTTTGTGACTTGCAGGGCAATGAAGTCAGCAGTTTTGGAGACAAACTAGGTGTTGAACTACTTGAAAAAGTAAATTTAATTCCTGGTTTTGTGTTAGGATAGTCATCTTGGCAAAATGAGAAAATAATAAATAAGGTCAAGCCTTTTCCTCCATCCTCCTTCAGTCATAATGGCCTTTTTCTCCATCTTCCTTCAATCATATTGGCCTGTTGTCTTTAAGATGTGAAGAAACCAGGACCAGATTGCTGTTGGGATTTTTCCCCCCATTTAGATGAAATGCTAGGTCTTGCTAGGGTGCAAGAATGATTTTGCAATATTCTGGTAGCACCTTTACTTTATGAAAGCCCTCTGCTGTGAGATGCTTCTGTACACTCCTTCAAAAGGGCAAGTGTATAGAGAGTAACTTCATCTTTTGAAGAAGATAGACTCAACATGCAAACAGTTTAAAACCTATTTTATTAGATTTTATTAATGCTCTTGTGCTTAAGAGCTTGAATTTGCCAGAAGCATTGTGCAAATCACCTGCCAATATTTCCTGTAATTAACTGTTTATAAAATCTTGTTCTTGACAATCTCCTGGGCTTCATGTGCATGAATATTGACTGGTGGAGGGAGAAGTGATAAATAGCCTGATAAATGACAGCCCTTGGTGGTAGGAAATGGTGTTGTAATGTTCTCATATCTCAAAGTCTCTGTTGTTTCCTCACTGTTTCCAAGGTTCTGTGTTTGGCTTCATTTGAACTCACTGCCATGCCATTTTGGCCAGCACTAGTTATCAGAATGGGGTGTGTGTTTTGTTAGAAAGATGAAATGAGTCATTGTCTATATTTTAGTGTTCCTCCTGGAAGCTGCCCAAATAAATTTCTAGGTAGCATTTCCAAATGCTGTAGAATTTTTGAAGTGCTTGAAGATTTCAAGGGAGAAACAAAGCTTGTGGGTTTCATGGCATATTAAATAAACTTACACAGTAGTTTGGGTTGTGCTTGTTGCTGTGGTTTGAAGGAAAAATAATAGCAGATAAAAGGGCTTTACTAGACAAACTCTGGCAGGTTTTGCTTCAACAGCTTAAGAAATGGCTGGCTGTTGACATCTTGCTCCATTTTGTAGGAGGTGAGTGCCCCAGCACCTTCTCCCAATAGAGAAGCATTGGCTCCATGTGAGGTTAATACTTTCCTGAACTGCTGCAGCCAGAGCTGCCAAAGCAGGCTTTCCCCTGCAGCAAGGAAGGTTTTCATCTGGGACCTGATCCAGTCAAAATTCCCATTCCTGTAAAGCATTTGCTTTGTAGGAACAGCCTGAACAAGCGTGAGGGCCTATTATGCATTTGAGTGTTGAGACCTTTGGTCTCAATCCTTGGGCTGGGTTGGCCTGGCCCCTAAGTCTGGATAGTCTCTCACCCTTTCATAGAACAATTTTGCTTCCATTGACTTTAAACTCTGGAAAGGACACACTTGCTTAATGCATTTTCCAGGCCTGGCAGTGATCCATGGCTCACAATGCACAGGTATGCAGAACTTATATGAACACAGAATGCTCTTGAGATGGAATTGATTATTTTTATGAGAGATGGCATGAGGACTGTTTCTTACTGCAGCTGTTCATTGCTTGTTCACTGAATGCCTGCTTTCAGCTGATCTGCTGTAACCTGTCCCTGTCACCTGGAGAGGTGGCAGTCGATGTGCTCAGGTGGAGCAGCCAGGTTTCTGTCCTTGGTCCCTTGTCAGACACCTCTCTGCCCTGCACGGGGTCCTGGTGCCAAAGCTGGCAGGTTCCTGGTGGGCTTGTTGCCTGGGTGTTCTGTTCATGTGCTCTGTCAATGCACATGTGAGTAGGAGCTGAGGAAGGTGTACTAAGGAAGGGGTTTTCACAGAGGCAGTGCACCATGACCAGGGAGGTGGATGGTTTCCCTTTCTAGCCCTCTCTCACCTTCCCAAGTGAGGTGTTCCTGCCCTCTGTTCCAAGGCTGCTTTGTCAGTTCAGACACCAGTGTGAACATCAGCAGTTCTGCTGAATGCCTTCTCACTCCACCCAGGGTTTAGTTCTCTGAAGATTTGATTACAGTGTAAATTCTGGATTACAGTCCACCAAATGAGCTTTGTAACATATGTCTGTTTTCATAAATATTCCAAAACCAGAGGCTGAGCCCAGAGTCAAGGGAATGATGTTCTCTAAACAGAGGCACTGGAATTCTGCTGCTCAGCTCAACAAATAGTTTTACCTGTTACTTCTGTTTCCCAGTGTGTCTGTTCCAAACAATACCTGAAGGCTTAGGTTCACCTGGTCTGCATGTAGCTGCCTTTGAGGCCCTGTTCCAGGCTGCAAATGCAAACTAAGGTGTTTTTCCAGTGTACAAAGAGGTCACATGTAAGAAGCAAACCATTTACACTGAACATGTAAACCTCGGTGTAAGCTTTTCTAAATAAAAATCATGAGAGCTTGAAAAAGCATAAATGGAGTGAAGCAAGAGCAGAGTTTGATCTGAATACCCAGAATAAAGCCTGCATTGTGTGTGCAGTATCTCCCTGCCACACATCTGTCTGTGTGACTGCCCGGATAATTCATGTTGCTCATTTTTCTTAGTTTTAATAATTGCAAAATAACTAAAAACATTTTAATGCAAAAAGGAATTGTGAGTGGAGAACTAATATTAGCACACAAATTTTTGGACTTTGGGGAAAAATGGAAATAGCTGCTATTTTCCCCTGACAGTTCTAATAAATGCATGCTGCTCTTCCAGAGAATTGTTGTTTTGTTCAGCTTTGCTGCTGTTGGTCTGGTGCTTCATGGTAATGAGACTGTCCATTGGTGTGAAACAGCCATTTTAATGCAGTCCTATTGAGCAGGACTTGCTTGTATGAATGTTAATGTCTTCTGGTATCACAAAGTGGCTCAGTCGGGTTAGATGCCATCAGTGCTGAATGAGTTGAGGTGACAAGTAGTATCACTGGGTTACTGGCTGAAGGAGTGAAGGCAGGGAAGATGTCACCTAGAGAGTGTCTGTTCATTTAGGACACCTGTGTTTTAAGTGGTGTGACAAGTGACCCTGCATTGAAAACCCTTTTGCAGAAAGCGTGGTCTTACTCTGAACTGTGCAGGGCTGCCAAGCAGTGCTGCAGCTCTTGGGTATAATGCTCATGGGTTGGAGAGATGGTCTCTGTCTTTTATTTCCACCCCAGATATTGGACATAATATCTCAAAGGTCTGGTTTCAACTTCTTACTGCCACTGGTCAAAAATTCACACGTGAAATGCAGTGCTAGCATTGCCTTGGCTGCAGGATTACCTCCTGGCTCAGATGTGCTTTTACAGGGCAATCTGATCTTGTTCCTTGCTGAGAAACCCCTGCAGTGTGATTCATCCCCTCAGACAGCTCTTCATTCTGTTTCAATGTTTATTTTTTACATTGATGAATCCCAGTTTAACAAAATGTTATTCTCAACACAGTTCTCACTGACTCAGTTGTATGAATGGATGTTTTTTCACAGGTGTGAAAGCTTTCTGCAAAGCTTGAGATTGCAGATTGGGATTTTCTGGTCTGTTTTTTCAGCTAGAAAAATTATACTTGAGCTATATTGTTGCTCCATTGCATATATTAAAAGACATAAGTTATTAATTTATGGTGAAGCCCTGGATATTGCTGGATGTGACAGTATAGTTCTGTCTCTTCAATACTTGGTAAAGTGAAAGATGAAACCGTTCAAGGGAATAATGATAACATAAGCAAAGATTTACCAGTTTCCTTTACTGTGTACTTAAGATATTGTGATGAACATATCATGGCATAAACTGTTACTTTATTAAATATTTTCTTTAATGATTCTCACTTAAAAGGTAGGAGTGAAATAGCAAAATTTGCTGATGGTGCATCATAGGGGCATTATTGGTACAGCAGAAATATTGTGTAGGAATATTGGAAAAAGTTGTTGCTTTTCAGCAATAGGAAATGGAGGAAATTTATTAAAGTGCAGTGTCTGTCACATAAGAACATATAATAGTTCTTACTACAAACTCATCAATTGATCTTTTATTCCAGTGACACCCTAGAGATTCTAAGGGTATTCCTATAAGGTTTGCAAAATGTGATTTGGAAATGCACATCCATCCTGAATATTTTAAAATCAGTATATGGATATCTTCAAATGGGGAAAATCTCTATAATTCATTATTAATGGGGTGATTTGTAATACCAGTGACTAAAGCTGTTGCAAATGTCATTGTAGGGTGCAGAAATTGAAGATGCTTCTACTGAAGATGGACAATTTGACTCATGCAGTCAGTTTTATAATCTCTCTCTCTTTTTTTCCCCTTTTTATTATTTTTAACCAGGTCAGCCAGTTCAGGCAGCTCTATTCCAAAGTGATCAATGATAAGCATGATGATGTTATGGCAAAATTTGGAGCAATCCTGGCACAAGGCATTTTGGATGCAGGTAATTCCTCAAACATGTAAAGCTGCTAAAATTTCTTCAACTTGTTTGGTTGCAATCACTGTAACAACAAATTTAATTTAGGAGATAAGGTGCTTGTTTTATGCCTGTCATGTCATAGTAGCAAGAAATCTCAGTTTTCATAAAATTTTAGCTATTTAAAGAAATAAACCCTGTTTTGTAGTTTCAGCTTGTATCAGCATGTTTCTGCTAGGAGAGATTCAGCCCAGTCATTGAGGCTGAATTTATGTACAGAAGTCTGGACAAATACAATATTTCTTCTCTTAGTCTGTTTTGTCACGCTGAATGTTGATTTATTATAGCATGGTAGGTTGCTGCTTTATTTTTCTAAATCATCATCTGCTCCAGAAATTCAGAAATCATATGGTATCCAGTCTTCATATTTTTCTTTTTCTGTTAAAACTTTACATGACCAGTTTTTAAAATCATATATAAGTTTTTATATATATGTCTTTAATAACTAGTTTTTGCTACTTTCATGATTATTAAAAGAGATTGCACAAAGGAGGAAGCACAGTTAACTGCATCAGTGTTTCTTCAGAAGACCCAGTTAGTTTCACAGCCTACTGCTACTTTTTTCTAGCAAAGAAAACATCATTTCATGAATGTTAATGACTCAGTGTTGAGTCAGGAAGAGGATTCTCTAAGGCCATCAGCATTTCACAAGGGCTGAGTTGCAGGGCCTATTAAGGACAGTTTCTGTAAGCAAAGAGGACAGACAACATTTTGAATTTTTCCTTCTGCTGAGATAGCATTTGTACAATGCTGTGTCTGTCAGTGGCACTTCTTTTATAAGTTTTGAAACACAATTTCTCCCATCTGGTCTCCTGTGCTGAGGCCTCCTCTTGCCATGCACCTCCTTATCCCCTGTAATAGGCAGAAACAAGCTGGTTTTTCCTGTACTCTTGAGATCAAGATTAGTCCTGAAGTCCACAAGCAAAGGAGCCTCAGAATTTGTCTCTGTGCTGTGGCTCAGGCACAGCAGCCTGCAGCGGGTACGGTGTCTGTGTGAAATCCTGCACCTCCAGGCTGTGCCATGGGGGAGAAGAACGTGGTGCTGCCTGCTCCTTTCTGCATGGAATCAGGTTTAAAAAGCTTCCCTGCTGGCCATGTCAGGCTGCTCTGTCACAGAGGACCAGGCCTGCTCAGTAACAGGCACCACCTTCCTGCCTCCTGGTGCCCCTGCTGGAGCTTAGGCTGAGCAATGTTCTTGGCATGAGACTCTCAGAATACTTTTGGTTGTTCCCATACTCACACTCAGTTCCTGGGAAGTCAGGGACTAGCTGGCTCTGGGATTTTTCTCTCAGCAGTACAGACCTGTTTCGAATTCTGACCCTTAAGATTAAATCATAAAAATACAACTAAAACCTTATTTGCCTCCTGTGTCACCCATGTATTGTATAATGATTTGGAAACCAGAAATGTCCTGTTACAATAAACTTTATGGGAATTTGTGCCAACCTTAACCTCTTTTTCTTGCTGAGAGACTCAGGGAAGGCTGTGAACTCCTTTTCTTAACCTATTGCCACTTTCATTAGAGCCTCCTAAAAGAACAAATTCTTTTTATCCTTCTTATACAACTGGAAGTGCTTATCTGAAACAATGAGTTACAGAATTTAATTATTACCTGGAGGAAAATATTCTTTGTGTTATCTGCCACAGCTGGGGCAATTGAACTTCATTTTGTGTCTTTTTTTTGTGGGGTGAGGAAAAAAGCCCAATTTTCTTCCAATGACAGGGTTGGATTAGAAGTGCAAGATTTCCAGTGTATGCCTGGGAAATGATGAGCTGGACGTGGGATTTTTGCTCTGACAATGAGGCAGCCACGTAGGCTGGTAGTTTAATAGAAGGAGTGGGGTACCTTGGAAGCACTGAAGTGGAAATGAAGAATTTGGTCTTTGCCATTGCTGGGGCATTGAGAAACCCCAGCAGCAACACTTTCCTTTAATAAAATGAGAAAAAAGTAGACACTAAATTTAACTTAGTGCTTGGGGTTTTTCCCTAAACGCCCCTTGCCCCAGTGGCAGTGTGAATTTTGGGAGATGGACCTTATAGTACAAGGATCCTTGAAATTTTTTCTTTAGTGTTTTTTGAATTTTTTTCCAGGCATCATGTTACAGCTTTTATTCATCCAGCCAAAGATCTGGAACACATTCCAGAAGTTATGTGTTCCCTTCCAGGCAGTCAGGGCTGCCATTTAATCATGAAGATAAATCACAATTGTGCAGTATTATGTCTCCCCACCTTTCCTGCTCCCTGCAAAATCCTGGGAGTGAGGGTGAACTGTTTCTGGGTATAAAACAGCAGAAAAAAGTAGCATGACAGCATCTTTGGAATATTAAATCTGTTGCTCATTCAGGAAATTCCAGAGATTGGATAATTCTAGGTTTTATCTGAATCATAGGTTAAAATTCTGAAAATTAAAGTGCAAAAGTTTGATAAAGTCCAATTAAGCTGCTTGTGCAACATTCACTGGGCTGCTTGATTCAGAATATCTGCTGATAACCAGGGCCTGGTCCTTACAAAGTGATGCAGTAAAATAAAGTTCAAAGCAAAGATGGAGGAGAAGACCAGAAATTTGAGTGTGCTCTGCTTGACATGTTTAAGGATAGCACAAGACCTCAGGCAGTCTCCCCACTGTGCTGTGGCAAATTCAGATGAAAAGGCAAGAGATTGCTATCAGAGAGAGTTCTAAGCAGCAGAGCAGACCTAGCAGTAGAAAAAGACAGAGCCATATCTTTGTCTTTCTTCAAGACCTAGCAGGAAGGAGTTTTCCTGTCAAACAGCAGGAGATCTATTGCTACACAAAAGGAAGAGGAAGGAGATAGAATGTAGGCAGAACATCCTGCAGGAGGGCATCAGAATGTCCCACCTTGCACTGCCTCTGCTGGACTAACCCTGACAGATGCCCAAGATGACAGTACTGCTTCAAGTTAGGGCTTTCATTAGTTTTGGCAGCAGAAGAGAATTCTGTTTGTCTTTAAAAATCAGCTCCATTGCTGTCTGGCCCTGCCCGAGGTGGCTGTTTGTGCAAGCCTGGGAAAAGCTACTCCAGTTTGGGGTTTTCAGCTATGAGGTGGCCTGAGGAGTGGGTGCTTGGGATTTAACAAAGTTAACCTCCCTGCACCAGCTCTTGTCAGCGGTAATGGACTTGGTAATGGTAATGCCTGGTGCCCTCTTCAACTCAATGCACTGTGTTTATCAGCAGACAGAAGATCAGATTAACACTTTCTTACTCTGTCTGCAAGTCTAGTCTTTCAATTTTGTTTCTAGCTCAATGTTTCTGCACTACATCAACATAGGGACTTGTTTGGGTCTCTGCTTTGCAAGTACAAATCTAAGACTTGGTTGTCTGGCAGAGATGTAATTTTTCTGCAAAGGCTGCAGGAGCTTGTCTCTGTGCAGCTTAGATTGATAATGTCTAGAAACAACTTCTGAAGTTGCTGTTTACATTTTTTTTTCTACTGAGATGGTGTAAGATAAAAACCTAGGCATATTTCTTCTGAATAACTGATAGTTCAGGGAGGCAGTCACAGAAAGAAAAGTTTCTATGTGCTCAGCTGTATGTGTACTGTGTTCCTCTTGAGCCTCATCTTGGGGATCATTTATATGCCATGTTTTAAAACTGTTTATGGCAAAAGTTTGTCTTTTCCTCTCCCTCTCACTGCCTGTACTTTTGTCTAACCTGTATCCTGGCAAAATGAGCATGGAAGAAGGGCTCTATTCCCCGATTGTTTGGGTACTTTGGAGCAGTGTGGTCGCTGTGCTGTACATCTGTTTTACTGAGTAAGCTGAGCTCACAATAAAGGAGGAAGTGTGTTCCAGAGGAGGAAACTGGCAGCACTGTGGCCTGTGCAGGCCTTTGACAGCAGCTGTTTGACATTCATTGCTCAGGTGTCTTTATGGAGTACCCAGGAATCAATAATTCACTGACTTTCATGATTCCTTACAGGGGGCCATAACGTCACCATTTCACTGCAGTCGAGGACAGGACATACACACATGCCTTCTGTGGTGGGGGTTTTGGTCTTCACCCAGTTCTGGTTCTGGTTCCCTCTGTCACACTTCCTGTCACTGGCGTTCACCCCAACCTGTGTCATTGGCCTTAACAAGGATCTTAAGGTATGTAACAAGAAGAGACTGAAAAGTTGCTTGGAATATTCGAATGGTCTGCAAGGCGTGTTCATTGATTTGCTGGTTTTCTTTGCATGTTTCCGACTTGTTTGGGCCAGAAAAGGCACAAATTACCTGGAAGAAATCTGAAAAACAGGCTTAAATTGCAGAGCTGGTGGTGGGAATGGGAACAAGAAAAATGTAGAGAGCAGACACTGACCTCTTTACTTAAAAGTAGCTTAAAAAGAAAGGAACTCTATTTAGAGTATTTTGGCAGAGGCCACCCCACTATCACTCTTGAAGGTCAGGGTTATTTTTTTAAAAAGTGTGTTGCCCCCCCCAGCCTCCCAGATAAATTATGTGATGTTCTCCCCTAGGAAAGCTAGCAGTGGGAAAAGAGGATTTGTTTGGATTCCTTGGGGACTAAATATTAAACTGAGCAGCCATGGGTACTGCACTTTTCTTGTGCATCTGTTCTTCCAGCTATCAGCTGTGGTACAGCCCCTGTAAGCTGTGTACCATGCTGTGTCTCCTGTGCTGAAAAACTAAGCGAGGAAGTTCCAGAAAAAAGCTTCTGGATGTGACAGCATGGGGGTGTTTAAGAACTTGGATTGGCTATCAGAAGATGCTTTCTACCCTTGCTTAAGTAGCCAAGAGTAAGAGAATGTGTGTCACTGGTAACTCACCCCCAAATGTCCAGTCCTTTGGCAGGAAGGGAGTGTCAGTGCTTGGTTTGCCCTCGCGTGCATTGATAGAGCAGATCTTCACTTAGATCTTAAACCAATTTTGTGTTAATACACACAAACACAGCAACAACATCAAAACCACAAAAGCTTTGAAGCAATGAAAACAAAGCATGGTGTGAATAGGATAGAGTGTATGGAGAGGGCTAGGAGAGCTTGCCAGAGTCAAATTATAGAATAATTAAATAACATTGTTCTAGTTGAACCACTGCCACTGATAACAGTTTCTCAGCTTCCGGAGAGGGAGAAGGGGAAGCTTGTATTCTTTAGAGGATCTGTGTTTGTCTCTGCTGGAAGGAAAATGAAGCTAAAGTAATTATTCTGCTGTGGATTTTTCCCCTGCTTTTCTAGTTTCTAACATTGTTTTAAACTCTTTGTCTTAGATGCCGAAAGTCCAGTACAAGTCCAACTGTAAGCCGTCCACATTTGCCTACCCACCACCTCTTGAGGTACCAAAGGAAAAGGAGAAAGAAAAGGTATTTGAGCTGGCTTTCTGTGTAAAGACTAACCTCTTCTCCCTCCTAGTATAAACATTGACTTTGGTGGTACTACTAGGGAATCTAAAGAGCAAAGGAAAAATTGGCAGGTGCTGTAGTCTCCAAAAGAGAATTCTAGGTAAATTTTCCTGCTGTGCCTGGGACTGTTGATGATTGTGGCATACAAGTGCTTTGCTACTGAATTCCTGCAACCTCCCTTGTCTGAAGTGGTCAAGCAGAAGTATTGAATAAAAAAACTGCTTTCCATGCCCTACTGACTTGTATGTGCAGCACCCAGCACAGCAGGGTCTGTTCTGTGACTTGAGCTCCAAAATGCTGCTCCAGTGCAACCATTGAAAATATTAGGTGAGACATTTCTCAAATAGTCCCATATGGAAGGAGCAGTGGGCCCATGTGCTAGAATAATTGCTGTCAGCTCCATGGATTGCAAAAAGGTGAGTGTGGCACTGAGAATATCTCGGTATTGAAAAGGAGAAGATGAGACCTGTGGGGTCACAAGTGGGACAATAGTGGAAGCAATTTGTCTCCTGGCACAGGATGGTAAAAGCTGTTGAGCAGAGCACGGCAGCAGGCAGAGCAGCCCTTAGGGAGCAGTTGTGGAGCAATGGAGACCTCAGGCATGTCATGCTGATGAATGACATGGTGTGAAAACTGTAAAACATCTTACCAGAATTGACTGCTGGACAGGACAGATTTCCAGGCCACCAAGGAATCCAGAAATTAACCCTGATGAAAGGCAAAGCTCACTGCTTATAGCTGTTTTCTTGCCTTTGAATAGGATGTGAATTGGACAAATCTTTTCTCTTTAAACTTCCCTGGCCAAAAGTTAAAATGTGCCAAGAGTCCACCGTTTATTCTCACCAGCAATGTGACAAATGCTGTTGCTCCCTGAGCCTCTCAGAAAGTTTCTGCCATTTGTTCCCAAAAGACTCAAGCCTGGTGGGCTGAAACTCAGTATACTATGTTGGATCACACTGAATGCCTCATCTGTTGCCATATCCAGGTTTCCACTGCTGTGCTGTCCATCACTGCAAAAGCCAAGAAGAAAGAGAAGGAAAAGGAGAAAGAGAAGAAGGAAGAGGAAAAGATGGAAGTGGTGGGTGCACACATTGAAACTTAAATGTCTTCTTCCCCCCCACCCTTATAAATGTGGATGGTGTGTCAGAAAAGTTGACACCCACTTATCTCTGTCCTCTTGCAACCTGTGTTATGAGCAAAGCACTGACACATTGCTTCAGACACTGGTTAGCACCTTTAGTCTGTGTGTGCACTGCTAAAAGCAAGAGGTCCTATTAATTGTGAATCTGTTATTTCTGACAAATAAATCTTCCTCAGTGTTGTTAAGTAACTGACTTCCTGAATGGCAAAAGCTTGTTTTGACAGGTTTATGCACCTTTAACTGCATAAACCTTATGAGTATTATTTCATTACCTGCTGGTTTTAGACCCAGAGGAATCTTCTCTCTTATCCAAGTAATTTTCTTGCTAATGCAGAAAAGGTTTAGTAATTTCATGTCCTTGGGACCTCTGACCTTTTAAAAAGGAGTGTTGTAGCAGTTGCTTGATTGTGTCTAATTCACCTTGAGAGCACTGAAGAGTTTAAACATTCTGGTTTTGCACATGCTTAACCTCCTATTTTGAAGCATTCACCTTTTTGGCAGCAGTCTCTTATGTGCTTTGCCCATCTATCAAAATGCCAAACATTTATCCACACCCAGCTCAGAACCAGCTGAGGTTTGAGCACAGGTTCCATATGCTGCTCAGTACTTATGGTGATTGCTTTGGTCCTCTGATGATTTCTTTCAGCTCATAGACGTGACATTGGAAGTTGTCATCCTGATCTGTGAATAATGTGTCATCCTGGAGCAAGCTGAGTAATGGAGAAATGAATTTTTGGTAGTTGCTGTAATTTGGAAAACATATGGCAGCTAAAATTCTTGGTGACAAAAGACCCTTTCAATTGTGCCCTGCTCATAAATGGAAATATTCCAAGAAAAACTGTAAGCTGAAAGTGCATTGTGGACCCATAGAATTCTTTAGGTTTGAAAGACCTCTAAGTCCAACTTGACCCCAGAAATGCCAATGTCACCACCAAACCATGTCCCCAAGAGTCACATCTACACATCTTTTAAATACCACCAAAGATGGTGACTCCACCACTCCCCTGGGCAGCCTCTTCAAGTGCTTGACAACCTTTTTGAAGAAGAAATTCTTATTAATATCCCACCTAAACCTCCCCTGGCACAACCTGAGGTCATTTCTTCTTGTCCTGTGTCTTGTTACCAGGGGGAATGACCCCCACTTATCTCCACCTCCTGTCAGGGAGTTATAGACAGTGTAAAGGTCCCCATTGAGCTTTCTCTTCTCCAGGCTGAGCGCCTCCAGCTCCTTCAGATGCTCCTCACAGGTCATGCCCCAGATCTGTTGCCCTTTTCTGGACACATTCCAGCACCTCAATGTATGTCTTGTAGTGAGGGGCCCAAAACTGGACACAGGGTTCAAGGTGTCACCTCACCAGTGCCAAGCACAGGGGACAGTCCCTGCCCTGGTCCTGCTGTGCACACTGCTGCTGACACAACCCACAATGCCATTGACTTTCTTGGCCACCTGAGCACACGCTGCCTCATGTTCAGCCACTGGCAACCAGCACTCCCAGGTGCTTTCCCTTTTGGCCTCTTTAATTTAAATTTCAGTCTAACAAACCCCACACATGTGGCATTAAATCAAATGTCTGTATGTAAAATAACCTTCCTAGACCTACATAGGTGTGACCATATTGTAGGCACTGAATGTCATGCAGCTGGCCCAGAAAATTCATTGTCTCACGCATCCAAGGTATAATCTCTGGGTTTTGGTTTTGTTCTCCTTTGTCAAGTTTCCTTGTCACCAAACATTGCCTTTTCTTTGAATTATTCTTACAGTTCTATCTAGTAAGCAAAATGTGCTGAATAGATGCATATTTCTTCTAAAATTGCTACAACCTACATTTAAGTGCAGGTGTTAAGAGGAAGCAGTATATTAGAAGGGGTTCACATGTTGGTCTGTGTGTGGCCAGATTTTTGAAAAATTTATTTGGCTGAATCGAGCAGAAAAGCAAGGATAGCAAACAGGGAGCTTGCTGCCACCTGCTGTGTTTGAGTTGAGTGTTTTGCCATTGTCCTAATGTTTTAGAGGTATCATTGCTTTCATGTTTCCCTCTTATGCCTGTTATGTGACTAGTAATCCATAGTTTCCAAGGGATCTGCAGAGCAATGAGCAGCTGCTGTGCCAGAGAAAGCCCTGTCTGCTGTTACAGGACATGCCATGCATTCAGTGGTGTTCCCAATAGTTTCCTGGTGGTTGTTCCCATCTTTTCTGTTTTGTTTTTTTTTTTTTTTTTTTGTTTGCTACTCAAATGTTTCTGAGCAAGAGGGAAAAAATGACCCACCTTTTGAAGTATGTAAAGGATAGTGGTTTTTTTCCTTCTGCTTTTTGCCTCTAGCTGCTGAGTAATTGATAAGGGAGGGATTCACTGTAATTCCCTAGTGAGTTGCTGAGTTCGAGTCATTTTGGGTGAACTGCTGTCACTGCCAGTACTGTGAAATGTCAGTGACAGCTTTATAGCTGCAAAAATACAAGGGCAGTTTTTGGCAATTTTCATATGCTCAGTAATGATATTAAAGAATCTTCAGCTGTGACAAAAAGTGGTGAGTGAGTTTAGAGAAAAGGTAGGAGAAAGGGAAAGCAGAGGTTAAACTGTTTCACTGCTACCTCTCACTGAACTTGCTTTCATCTGCAGCTGAGAGTGAGGCGTTGCCTTGTCAAGAGCACTTAGATCCACGCTGGCATTTTCTGTGCCAGCTGATAGATAAATATTAGCATGTTCCTCAGCAAAAGAATGGTTTCTCACCACACTGTGGGATTGCTGCCTAACTGTACCTTACCCTGCTGAAAGGTTAGAGGCTACTGCTGAAATCATACTGATCTTCTCTTCTCCCTCCACAGGATGAGAATGAAAAAAAGGATGAAAAAGAAAAGAAAAAAGAGCCTGAACCCAACTTCCAGCTTTTGGACAACCCAGCCAGAGTCATGCCTGCTCAGCTCAAAGTTCTCACTATGACAGAGAGCTGCCGGTACCAGCCTTTCAAACCAGTAAGTGTCACCTTCCCAGTCCATGTGCTTGGCAGAGCATTCCCAGTGCTGGGCTTTTGTGTAAGGCCCAGAAGTTCTGTGTGTACATGAGAACTCACAGCTGGTGCAGCACTGGAATGTGTTGCAGAGATTTGCAGCTTTGCTGTCAACATATTTCCTTTTTTAATGTCCCTCTCTGCAAATGGTCACAGGCAGTTCTAGCTGGGAGAACATCACCGCTGCTGCAAACCTTTTCACCATGCTAATGCTGCTTTATTTCTCTTTCTTCTTGCACCTGTGTCAAATGTGCAGCATGAAAATCAGACATACTCTGTGTATTAATGACATTGTTGGAAACATAAAGACTGAGCCATGATCTTTAAAATAGGCTGAGAAGTTGTTCAGGTTCAGTGTCAAAGCAGTGAAATACATCAGGACTTGTGCTGGAGCTTTATTACTCTGCAGTGGGATTTATACCTACATGGAGGGCTTTTTTCATTGAATGTACTTCCTATTGAGTTACATCTGGCTTTAGAAAAGTTCCTTCAGCTCCTATAAACATAGAGAAGAGAGAGCATGTGATTGTCAGATGGAGAATGAAGAAGGTCTTTTAGCACTCAGCCCAAGGGGTAACTAACTTCTGTGAGATCTCAGATATATTGCAAATCTGATAAGCTGGCTCCTGAACTCTAAATCTCTTGAGTCAAAGTCTTCTGCCCATTATTTTTGTTCAAGAAATAACATGCTTGACTTAACCCCATTTCCAGGATTACGCATGGGAAAATGGTGTTCAGTAGTAGTAATACTTTTTCCTGGAAAATAGTGATGTTTTTAATAAATGGATTTCCTGGAATTCCATCAGCACATTGGAATTCTCTGTGTGCTCTTCCCTTTTGAAACATCTCCTTTAGCAAAGCAGTGGGAGGGTTCTTTAGTTTCTACCCTTTAAAACAAGGTGACCCAACTGCTGTTTGGATTGGGAAGATCTGCTGTGTGTTCCAGTAAGCGTCCACTCACTGAAATGTGTCTGTTCGCTTCAATTTCAAAAGAAGCAGAGTCCTTGGTGAGGGAGTTCAGTTTCCTGCCTTAAAGCCCCATAAATAGGTTTTGAAGAGAACAGTGCAGTTTTTGCTGGGATTAGGGTGTGTAACCAAGGAGCCTCTTGGAATGGAGCCGTTCTGGACCTTTGCTCTGCTTTGGGGAATGCCAGAGTAAAAGACCTCTTTGAAATGCTGTTTATAGCCCAAAATCCTGCTGTGGCCAAAGCCCTGATCCCAGCCAGGCGTGACACAGCACTGCCTTTTTGGCCTTGTGTTTCACTGACGGAGGTGCTGCAGCCTGCCAACGGGTTTGGTTGTCATCTTTGTAATTAATTCCCCTGTGGTTTTGTGAGGTTCTGCTAATAGGATTCATCACTCTGTGGAAACTAGTGATCAGATTAGTCTCTGTTTCAGAGAATCTCCTGGGAGGCAGCTACACAGAGAGGCTTCACTAAGTATTGTAAACCTGAAAAGATGAGCCTTATGAAGCAATTACAGTTCAATTAGTTTTCATGTGGAAAGCCTCAGACTGGGAATGGGGTAAAGCTGTGAATACAGATGTCACTTTCTGTTGAACTGAGACCTAGATAGAAGAAATATGAAAAGTAGCCTAGATAGACTCTGCCTGTTCCATGCCCTGATCAGGCAGAGATCCAGGTGAGTGTCAGATGCTTTGCTCTCTGAAACTCATTCCTGCTGAGGAGTCTCATATGGCCTAGGATAGACTCTGTGGCCACAAACACTCCACCATGAGGCAGAGGCAAGCAGCTCTAAATGCTCATGGCACTTGTCTTGCAGCTTTCCATTGGAGGCATCATCATCCTGAAGGACACCAGTGAGGACATGGAGGAGCTGGTTGAACCCGTGGCAGCTCATGGTCCGAAGATTGAGGAAGAGGAGCAAGAACCTGAACCACCAGAGCCCTTTGAGTACATTGATGATTAAGGCCTGAGGTACAGTGTAGTGTGTAGAGTCTTTAAATCCCAATGAAGGAAAAGCCTCTTTGTACCAAGTGAAGCAGTTACCAGCACTCAGCACTCTTGGTTTAGCTCTTTGACAGCTTTTGTGGCAGATTTAGAAAAAAGCTCTGTCCTAATTCTAAGAGTTTGGCAGCTTAGAAATCCACAAATTCATTCTTTTTGGTCAGGCCTGACCCAGTTGTACTGGATCTGCTTTCTAATCTGGCAGGCTTAACTGCTCTTGAGTAGAGCCTGACTGGGCAAAGAGCAGTGCAGGGGTCACAGGGACAAATCAGCTCCTGAAAGATGGTCCCAGAGGGGCAAATAGTTTACATAACAAAGCTGACATCTACTTGACCTCAGGGTGCCAGGATTTGTCAAAACAGAACTACTGTTCTGCTCCCTGGAGTTGCCTAGTCTTCCCAGCAGTTCTTAGCAGTATTTAAAGACACTTCAGTCACGGGCTCTGAATGCTAGTAGTAGATCTGTTTCAGGCAATAAATGGTGCAGTTCTCAGGTTCCTTGGTTAAACTGCCTGAATGGATGTGCAAGTTTCTCACTGAGAGGCAGAAATCCAGTTGCTTTATTTCCAAATATGGGCTGGCATGTCTCAGGGCTCCCAGGAGCAGAGATTATGCACTTGAATTGGTGGACGGGCAGGGAAACAAAGTCCTTGCTAAAAACTATAAATGTTGTGTCAGTGACAGGCTTGGGTGAGTGTGTGGGGCCAAGCACAAGAAGCCCTAATTAAATACATTTGATGTTCTCGTTTCTCTCTCTCCCTCCTCCAGGGCCATGTCATCTAAAGAAGACACTATGCTTGATATCAGAAAGACAGGCATGAAGACCTTCCTATTGAGATCTGATGTTCAGTGCATGCATCCCCAATCTGTGCTGAGCTGAAGCTGATAGTCCGTGTTTTATGGCTGAAGAACAGATATATGCTATTTAGTGTACTCTTTCACAAAACCTTGTTTTCAAATAAATATATTAAAAACTCTTGACATAAAACTTGCTAAAAACAAAAAAAAAAAGAAAAAGGAAGTCTGAAAACTTTTGCTCTCCCCAAATGTTAAAAACTAAACTCAGATTGTGCATCCTTGTCCAGCAGAGCTTGATTGACTGCTCCTCTGTACAATCATTGGGATCTGTACACACCTCTGCACTTGTTGAGGATGAGCAAGGTCACAACTGCAGCCTGGCCCAGCCATAGCACTGATGCCACAGAGGGCAGGTCTCTGCTTGCCAGCAGCTGCACAGATGAGGTCTGCTTCCAGATTCCCTCTGTGATCTCCCCCCTTGCTTATCCTGGTATTCATATGATGGCTGACAGAAGGGCTCTGGGTGTTAATGATGGGGAAATAGGGGCATGTTTTTCCTTGTTTCACAGAATCCCTTTTCTTTTGTGTGTGTGCTTTCACCAAATATGAGCAAAATAGCTGATATGAGCAGGTTACATTGCAGGCCTAGATAGACTGGACCCAGACATGTAACTTGTCACACTGATGTGTTTCATTAGCTAAGGGGGAATTTTAGTCAGGGATATGGAATGAGGAGCAGTCAGAAGGAAGGAATGGTGCTCCACCATTCACTATCCAGCTGGCCCTTCACCTTTTGGGCTGTAACACTTCAAAGGGTGTCTCAGCAGCAAGCCAGGCACTGCAGCCCAGGTCTGCTGCCAGCAAATGCTGGGTGAAGCTCCATCATTTGAAACAGCACATAAATGCAATGAGGTTTTTATTGTATCTGTGTGTGGGGAGAGTATTTTATCCATGTGAACATACCACCATCTCACGTGCCTTGGTAATAATGGAAGATAAATCTTGAATGTAGTGCTTGGAGCTTCTCCAGCAGATGGCTTATTTTGTTGAATGCTATATATCCCACTATAGCAATGGGATAGTCTGCCTTTGTTCTCTACAAAACTAAGGAATACTGAGCAGAGATGTGGTACTGAAAGCCAGTTTTGAGTTCTAGGCTTCAGGCAGAAGTCCCTCAAGTTGAAATGTCTCAGGTTGCTGGTTAGAGCTTGCAGTTCTCAGCATCATCCAGATCTGTTCTCCAATGGAGTGGAGCCAGGAATGGAGCCAAGAACCTGAAATGGCTACAGACAATGTTATTGTCAGTAAACCTGGAAACAAAGAGGGAAACACTGCTCCAATCCCATGGTCAAAGACCTGGTATTGTGGTGTAAGAAACAGAAGCTGGACAAATGTACATTGGTGAGTCTTCTGGTGCTGCAGTTCCTTCCCTTTGAATGGATACCTATATCCCTTACTCCAGCATGTTCTGCCAATGCCAACCAATAATGGTGTGTGGTGTTTTTCAGGTAATTTGTTACTAATGCCTTGTGTTGTAAAATACTGTGGAGAGGGAAAGGCATTGGGAGGTGAAAACCCCTCATTTCAGGCTGTTCAGCAACCTGCCAGAGGCCAGATATTGCTAGAGGATTTCTAAAGTCCAAGTAGAAGTACTGGGAACAGCTGGCTCAGAAGGACCTAAAGTCCTGAATTGGTGCTTTGGCCAAGCTGTGAACAATGCTGCTTTTCATGGGACTTTTGGCCACACTTTTCTAATTGCAACAGATTTTTCAGGATCATCAAAACAAACCTGATGCTTGCTGCAGGTCCTCAGTGAGGCTGTGTAAATCTGTATGTACAGAGCAGCTCCCACCAAGCCACTGGGTACTGCCTGGGGCACCATGGAGGACTCCTGATTCTTGTGCTAAATTATTCTCTTGTGCCTGTAAGATCCCTACTGCTCTGGCAGTGATGTTTCCCCAGAGCTCCCTTAGCACAAGCAAATGTAAAAACCTCAGTCCCAGACTGATTTCTGAGCTGCTATTCTAGGGCCATGAGGTAATTTACACACACAGATTTTTACAGGAGATTTTGGTGACTGTGGAAGGAAAAGGCCATGTGTGCCAGGCTGGGGACACCAGGAGGGAACTGGGAATTGGCCTGTCCTCACTTCCCCATCTCTGTCACTTGGTGGTTTCTTCTCTCACTGTGTAAAGGATTGAGAGCACTCATAGAAAAGCATCCACTGTTTTTGTTTTCTCCCCCAGCTGCTGTTTTTTCCTCCTGGGACAGGAAGATGCTGGTCTGTGTCGCATGAGACATGTGTGTAGCTCAGGCTGTTTCCTCACAGGACAGTGCTCAAAAGACTCCAGATAGCACTAGAAATGCTCTTACAGAGTGCTTTTGAGAGTTTGTGCTACAAAACATGTCCAGACTATAGAATGATCCCATACATGCAATTTTTTTTTTTTTTTTTGATCTCTACATAATTCTTCAGTTTACTAATCAGGCTGCTGAGGGTGCTGTTCTGTGACCACTTGAGGTCACATGGTGCTTGAATGAGGTGCTGAGCTTTGCTCAGTTTCCAGGGTGCCACTTGGGAAATTCAGAAATGGCCAACCTGTGAGAGCTGAAAACAATATGAAGAGGCTTATATAGCCCTAAGAGGATTCTAGTAAACCTCTAGGAAGAGTGTAGGAATGTTCTGGAGATACAACAGGAAACCTCCAGAAAGATTAGAAAAACATCAATGAAATGGCCAGGAAATGTCCAAAAATCTTTTGGAAAGGTGCTAGAAAACCTCTGAGAAGACTCTGGAAACCGGTGGGATCCTGCCCTCGTGCTAAGGGGTCTGACCAGTTTCTCTCAGGCAGATGAAGATGAAGAGCCACTGTGTTGGCTCAGTGCTTTGAATAATGTCATTTGTTTCAGTGACTCATTAGTGCTGAGGAAGTGCTGCTCTCCTGGGCCTATCTGGGGATGCTGCAGAGGGACCCACCCTGATTGTTTATCAGGGGCTAATTGGACCTAAACACTCCTGACTTTGCCAGAGTGAGAGGCGGGGATGACAGGAAGCTGCTTCTATCCCTCCTGACTAATGGGTTTCATCTCAATTAACCCTAGTGCAAATTAAATCACTTCTAAACCATGCTGCTCTGACAGATCCCAGAGTCCCTCCAGGAGGCCCTGGACGTTTCCTTTGCCTCCCTTTTCCACTCCTTAACTTGGATGCAAGCCCCCTGCTTGGCACCAATGGTGCTGGGACTGAAGTGGTGTGGAGATGTTGGAGGTAAAGCTCCCAAGGCAAGAGGTCTTCAAGGAGGGGGCTGAGAGCCCCAAGCCCCCCAGCACTGCTGTTCCTTCCCTGCAGGCATTCAGTGGCCTCATCCTCTCACCTCTCCCCATCACTCTCCCTTATCTCTCCCCTTCCTTCCAGGGCCAGGAAAAGCTCTTCCTCCTTGCCTTTCAGAGAGAAGGGTGGGCACTGCTGATAATAATGATGATGTTGGCTGTTTATCTCCTGCATCCTGGTGGCTGAAGCACCCTCCACCCTCACCCCTGCCAAATGCCAGCCAGCCCCAGGCTCGTCCCTTGCTTGCTGCTCTTGGCATGGGTGACTGGTTGGGTTTCAGCCCAGCTCTGGGGCCACCTTGAGCCTGCAGCAGTGGCAGGACGGGAGAGTTGGTAATCATGGACATTTCAGGACTGTGCAAGCCTTGTGTGGTTTGCTTGTAACCTCTGCTGGGATCAATGGGCCTGAAGGCCTTCAACCGAGGGTGCTGTTCTTTGCCCAGGCAGTTTTATGTGGAAGCAAGGGTCTTTGGTCCCTCAGTGAAAGAAACTCCTTGGGCAGACCTGGTTCAATGTGTTCCTCCAGCACTTGTGGGGATTAGCCTTGCCCATGCTCTGTGTCTTGGGAGGAGATGCTGCCTCAGCTTCTGGAATTGGCTTGACTTGGCCTCTGAAATCCTGCTCTGTGGGCAAATGTTCCAGCTGGCAGAAGCCAGGATCTGGAGTTTTGTTTTGAGCTCTATACTCCAGTTCCTGGCATTGGTTGCACAGCTAAAGCTCTGGGTTTTGCTTAGAAGAAATGCCTGTGCAGGTGCTCAGTGAGCCATCAGTGTCTCTGCCACTGGGGAATCAGTGTTACCCACATATGGCAGAGAGGTGACTCAAGACCATAATCCCAGACATCTCTGCCCAGTCCACTTATTCTGGTGGGCCCTGCTGCCTGACAGGGTTTGGTTCAGCAATGTTTTTGTCTGGGTTTTTTTCTTTGTGTTTGCAGAGCACAAGCAGAAAATGGGCACAGGAGTGTCTACCCAGTAAGGGTCCAGGTGAAGCAGGTCCTGGGGAGCAGGGCAGAGTGGTTGGGGGGCCACCCTGGGCTTGCTGGCCACTGCCTGGGTGCAGGGTTGGCCAAGGGGAAGGACAGTGTTTTGGTGGCAACAGCATCCCAGGCCAAGGGTATAAATAGATGCTCTGGTGACCCAGGGAAGAATGGCTGCACAGGCGAGGTTAATTGTCAGCAGAAATTATGGGGACATTGCTCCTCCCAAGATAACCTGCAAGGGATGAGGCATGAACAAATTTTTCCCCTTCAGAGTGAAGGAAAAAGGGCCTGAAATATTGGTGCAGTGTCTTTGTTCTCAGTTCTAGGGTGGCTCTCCCATTTCATTGTTTTTTTTCCATTCTGTGTCAATGAGAACCAAGATGGATTAACTTATTGTCTCCCCATCATGCCCTCCCAGAGGAGGAACTGAGATATCTCCTGCAGGGCTGGGCAAATTCTCTGTTTAATTTAACCTCACATCAAGGTCTTTTTTATTTTTAGCTTAAGCATGAAATCTGGGGTTCAGGGGTAGACAAGAAGTAGCTGAAAATAATTTGCTGGAAACATCTGCATTGGACAGTAGAGTTAGAGTTCATGGGCTCCTTCACAGATCTGATGCTTGCTTCTCTTACAGGTTTTGCAGTTTCCTCCTGAGTGGCTGGACAGGCCATTGGTCTGTGTTGGTGGCATGGGACAGGTGGCCATTGTTCTGTGTTGGTGGCAGCACCAAAGCTGTGCTGGTGCGATGAGGGCAGTGAGGCTCGCTGGGAGTGGGGATGTTTCTCCTGATGATGAAGCTCTCCGTCTGCTGTTTCTGTGCACCCAGGTCCCAGACTATTTTGTCCATATTCTTTTTTTCTAATGGAGCATCTCTAGCTCTTCCTTTCTCCCAGCCCCCTGCCATTTTGGGCCGGATTGCCTTGCTGTGACTGAAAAGCAGCTCTCTCACACCGAGACCCCGGGCAGCACCTACCTGAGCATACAACGCTGTCTTACAGCGCTCAGCTAACGTGCCCTGGAAACCGGATCTTAGTGGGGGAAAGTTCATTACCACTGTTAATTGAAGAGGCACAAAGATTCCATAAGGGGCTTGGCCAATCCACCCCTTTGCTTTGGCGGGGGTTCCATCAGGCATAGACTTGTCGGACAGTGCCGCCCGGGCTCATTGCACCGTGCCACGGCCGGGCTCAGCCTCCTCCCGTCCCGCTCGCTCCCTGCAAAGCTCCGCCCTCTTCGCCCGACGTCTCTTTCAGACGAAACTTCTAAGCGGGAAGGCTTTTCCCGGCCCAAGGCGGAGCGGGGGCACAAGAGCCCCGGTTGGGGCCGTTCGTCATTTCCAAACCCGAACCGTCCCCAGAGCCCCCCGCAGCCACCTCAGGCCGCCGCTGCAGCTCCGCCGCCGCGCCACAGGGGGCGCTGCCCGCCCCACAGCCACGGGCACGCCCTCGCCGCGTAACGCGCGGGCCCCGGGTGGCGATTGGCTGAGAGCGGTCACGTGCGCGGGACGCGGCACGGGGGCGGGGCCACGGTTGCCGGGGCGACACCGGCGGCGGCTGAGGGGAGATTGGGACAGGTGGGAATGGGGGACAGGGGGAATGGGACACCTGGGAATGGGGGACAGGAGGGAATGGGACACCTGGGAATGGGGGACGGGGGGAATGGGGGACGTGGGAATGGGGGACAGGGAGCGAGTGGGAGTGAGGGACAGGGGGAATGGGGGACGGGTGAGAGAGGAGTGGGGGAGATAGGGGATTGGGGCAGGGGAAGTTGAGGGGGGATTGGGGCGGGTGAAAATGTGGGAGGGGTAGGACTGGGGCAAGGCAGAATGTGGGGCAGGAGGAGCTGGGACAGGGAGGATGTGAGGCAGTGGGACGTGGTGCAGGTGAGAGTGGGGCAGGTAGACCGTGCGCTCCTGTGTGTGTGTGTGTGTCTGTCTGTCTGCCTGCCTGCCTGTCTGTCTGTCTGTCTGTGTCTCTCCTCATGCCCTCTGGAGATGCCGTGGCTGGGGGGCTGTGCTGTGTGAGCCCTGTGCTCTGCACTAACACCCCCTTCTTTGCCATTTTCCAGCTTTATCAGCGATGAGAAGTAGCAGCAGCCCTTAGCAATGGGTGATGTTTTAGCGTATGAGGCTGAGTTACTTGGACTAGTGAAAGAGGTTGGTTTTCTCTCTTTATTTCTTTTCTTTTTTTTTTTTTTTAATAATTCTTGCAAGGCAAGATTTCTCAGTGTCTGCATTCAGAGTCAGGCATTGTAATGGAGGCCTAAATTCTGGAGCTATTTATCTGGCTGAGTGTGGCTACACTCTGAAATTGTGCTGACTTCTGTCATGCTCTGTCAGTTCAAAAGGCTCAATGTCCATTAAATGCCAGCAGAAAATTTTCTTCTTTGGTTGAATGAAATTACTGGCTAAACCAAGAGGCATCATTCTTTGAGAGATTGTGTACTCAGTTGTCTCTAGGATGCAGGAGAAAATTCAGAGATGGTGTTTTCCTGTCATGAGGTACCAGTTCTTGGTTTATCACTTTGCAGTCTTTGGCATTTGTGAACCATCCTGCAGAGAAACTTTGGCATTTAATGGGCCATTCATTGAAGCATTAACCACCTAAAAAAGGATTAATCATTTACTGAAGCAATAATCATCTGAGAAATGTTGTTCCTCTATGTTTTTATCTTGCAGTATTTGGATTTTGCTGGATTTCAAGAAACAGTGAAAGTATTTAAAAAGGAATGTAAAATAAAAGGGAAGCCACTACCTAAACCAGCAAATGTTTCCTCAGAAGATTCATTGCCTGTTCAGGTAATGCATCATTTACACTTACTTTGAGTAATAATGAAAACAGAGGTCAATATCCACCCTGTGAGTTATCACAACAGTGAATTGTCTGAACAGATTCTTGATTATTTGAAGAAATCTCCTGTTAGTCTTCTTCAGCACAGGAGCCTTCAAGTTTGCAGTTGGGGTTATTTTTTTTTCACAACTGCAGTCATTTTGAACTCAAGGCATTAGTTTTAATTTACACTACTTTAAGTTTTTACTGATCTGCTTGAAAATGTGGGCTTTGCTTCTTGTATTGACGGTTGATTCAGGCTCTCAAAGTTACTAAAGATACGTGAAGAAAGAATATTTGGGTGGTCATTGAATGGTGGGACATTTGTGAATAAAACTTTTAATTGGAAGTGTTCAGATGGCACTGGAATTCTTCATCACTAACCTGCTGCTAAGAATATGTGGCTTTTCTGTGTTTGGGTTTTCACTTGATGCTTTTCCCTTTCACAGGAAGAAATGCTTACAGCATTTGAAGATGGTGATCAGAAAGTTTTCTTCCAGCTCTGGGAGGAGCATATTTTGTCTTCAGTCCATGACAGCGATCCAGTTGCTCAGAACCTGGAGTTCTATCTCCACATCTATTTTGCCACCTTCCTCTTGAAACAAACTATGGGAAAGCCTGTAAGTTTAGTTCACAATGGAAATCTCAGATTGCTGTTGTTTGTTTTACTTCATTTATTTGTCTTTAGTGTGGATGAGGGTGGGATATTTTCTAAGAATTATTCCAGGAATATGTATCCAGTTTTGGCTACAGTCTGCATTTTTTAGTTCATCCAGATCTCTTGTATTGTGGAGTACAGAGATGGAAGTTGGAGCTGTCCTTATCCCAAAGTTCCTGAATATTTCAACTCAGAAAACACCAAAATGGCAATATTTTCACACTTGTAATTGTACAGCATAGCAGATTCTTAAGATATTTATTTTGCTTGAAGCTTGGACTTGAACTGTGAGTTGAAATACAATAATTTCTGATTAAATGGCAAAGTTCAGTTTTGACTAGCTCAATATATCATGCTGAGAAATACAAATCCCAAGATGTTATAAAACAAAATCTCTGTTACATGGGACTTTTATGGTGAAGAGACATTTAAGTAGCCTGGATTCAGCCAGATCAGCCAGGGCTTAATAGCTCCTGGCCTTCACCTGTCAGCTGCTACAGGAGTGTTTGGATGCCTGCAGTCTGTCTTCCAGCCTCTAAGGAGCTTTTGTTCTGTTCTGTGTGCCAGCTCCACTTCCCACTGCTGTGCAAGTGGATTTTTTTGTTTCTGCACTTACCACTGAAATAAAGTATGTCTAAAGTATGTGTTTTCTCTCTTCCCTGAGTGTAGCAATGGCATTTTTCTTTAAAAGTCTAGCCTGAAGTGAACAGGAATAATTTACACTCAAAAAGCAATTGTATGTCTCTTCTTTCTTTGGACCTGGATGAGAAAAATAACAGCATTGTTTTACATTTTCCTTTATGACTGGTGAAAACATACAGTATGTTCTCTAGTTAAATAAATACTGGTCTTTAAATAACAAATATACTGGAATTTCAAATTTGGTATTAATATACTTGGGTCTCTTATTTGCCAGCTTTACAGTGCATTTAGAATGGTAGTTTTCTAAATTAAAAAT
Organism: Agelaius phoeniceus; assembly: GCF_051311805.1. Taxonomy (NCBI): domain Eukaryota; kingdom Metazoa; phylum Chordata; class Aves; order Passeriformes; family Icteridae; genus Agelaius; species Agelaius phoeniceus. Next base: position 17,797,700 of record NC_135274.1, read on the forward strand.
GCTGCTTTATTACCTAGGACAAAGCTGAACTTGATGAAAGGATTGCTTATTTCAAGGCATACCTGGAAACAAAAGGAGCTGCACTGAGCCAGACTACAGAGTTTCTTCCCTTCTATGCTCTGCCATTTGTTCCAAACCCCATGGTACATCCTTCCTTTAAAAAACTTTTCCAGGTCAGTGTCTGTGTGGCAGAGATGGTTTTGTGGTGACTTACACTGACATACCTACACAAATTTGTTTGTAAAGCATGTTTTGGTATTTTTTAGAGTTATGTGCTCTGAATGCTTCCCTGACCATGTGGACAGTTGTGCTGGCCTGGCTGAGCAGCTGTGGGCAGCCACTCTGGTGCAAGGAGATGTCTTCAGCCTGCATTGCTGCCACCCTGCTTTTGATACCAAATCAAAGCTTAAGTGATACTTGCCCTAGGGCTAACTTTGGATGTACCAGCTGATGAGGAGCTCCAGTTTAACACCAAAAAAAGGCATATCCTGCCATTTTCCTTTGGGACTAACTATAAATAATGAGATAGATGGTTGACCTCAGAGATGGAATATGACTACTCTTTTTTAATTATACTTAGCAGCATTTTTTTAATGTGTTATCTAAGACGAGATCCTCAGGTTTATTCTGAGTAACCCAGGGCCCAAGCTCTTAGTCCACACTCACTCATATTTTCTTGTGGGAATTGTTCAACTCATTCCATGTTAGTGTTGAAACACAGATTGTTTTATGTTTGAGAAAGAGCAGCAGTGAGTCACTGGTTTACAAAGCAGAGTTCTTATGGCATATATTTTTCTCAGGCATCTGATGCTTTATATAGCTGGAGTTCCTGTCAGTTTGTGTAATACATCTTGAAAAATCATATGCACTCCTCTCTGTAGGAGACAAGGTTCCTTTGGTAATATACAGTGTCCTGTGGTACACCGCTGTCTGGATACTGAGTTGGTAAATGCAACAAGTAAATTCTGTACACTCTCCAGCGTGATGAAATAAGGGCAAATCTGAGCTGTGAGAACAGCTTGCAATATATATGTATACAGCAGTAAATTTAGGGAGCTCCTGGTACTTGTTGGAAGACAGAGCTTTTTTTTCATTGGCTGGCTTTTCCTCAAGCAGAAACCAGCTTCACTGAAGGCTTGAAATAGAAGGCATGACTATTTGGTGGATTCCTAGGTGTAGTTTGACTTTTTCCCTTAACTGTTATTTCCTTGTCAGTATGAGACACTACGTCAGGCAGAGGACAGCATTCCAGTTAATGCTCTGAGTCTGTTCTGGTCTGTTTTTCCTGCATTGGCTGTTTTTCTCCAAATCCTTATTTTAGAAACATTGTACCCACCAGTGTGATGTCATGATGCTTGCAGTAGTTATTGACAAAACTTACAATTCCCAAATCTTGTTAGGAGCAAAGGATGAAAACTGAGCTGTGCAAAATACGAATTTTGTACTCTGTTTAATATATGTGAAAATATTTTTTTATCTTTTTCTCAAGTTGCTTGTTTTTTAAAGGTGCTTTTACTTTCAGGACAGTTGTTTGTGTATATAAGCCACCAACACTATGTGACAGTTTAGTACTTTAAATAAAGATACATTGTGTTTCTAGAACTCTTATTTAGGAATAATACTGAGCTCCCCTCTGACTTCTGTTCTTTCATGGGGAGTGAGCAAATACATTCACATCAGTAACAGTGAAGGGAAAAATCTTTTAAATCCAGTGCTGGCTGCCTTGTTTGCTAGTGGGAAATTGCTGTGATTCAAACAGTACTTTCTGCAGAGTGTACATATTTGGTGAACAACTGTCATTATTTGTTTTTCTTTTCAAGGATTCTTGGACACTGGATTTAAGGACAAGATTGGAAACGTTCCTGTCTCTTGCTCTCAAAGCCAGACAGACTCCTCGGCTTCTCACTATATTTGTATCCTTCTAAGAAAACACTCTGCAGATAATTAGAAATAATGTAAAGAGGCAGTATAATTTATTGCAAGAGTGTGCTGATAGGATTTATTGCAGAATTGCAGTAACATTGCAGTTCAGTGTTTTTATGACAGGGAGCATTGTTTATATTCTACATTCAAAAACAAACTTTTGAAAAAGTCATATAAAGACCATGTCCAGATCCATATGAACCTACATGCTTATCATGTGATCAGTCTTTGTTTCCATGTATAAATACAGGATGCCCAAAGGCACCAACCTGACCTGACTTCTTTCTTAGCATTTCTAAAGCTGTTAGTCTTTTAAATTAGCCTTTCAGGGACTAGCTGAAAGTTTTCCAGGGCTTTTATTTGGGGCATATTATCCAGGGCAAATTATTTCATCTCTCATAGGTCAGCAAAAGATCTCAAGTCCCTAGGCAATATTGCAGGTTGTGCACTTATGAGATTTTTATGTCTTTATTGTTGATTTATGTATTCTCTAGAGCATCAGGCACTTGCAGTTTGCTGGGATAGTAAGAATACCTGGCTTGGTTCAGGTTCTCATTCTGAGTCTCTGCAACAAACACTGAAAAGGTGCACATTTTCCTGATCTGCTTTTACTCGTGCAACAGAAGGAGAGTGGACAGTGCAACAAAGGTAAATACGGGGCTGTGGTAAGGATGTTCTGTAAAATTGTCAGGGGCTGTGAAAGTAGTGGGAGGTTTACTACCTGCAGGGGTGGGGAAACCAGTGATGCATAGCAGAAAGTCCTTGGAAATCCAGGTCCCAGCTTTGGTGATAGCTATTGATAGCTTTTCAAACTCAGTAATTTTCAAGCAGTCCATAAGTATCAGTAAATATGGACTAGAAATGGGAAAGGACCTAGTAGTGGGATTTGTATTAAACATCTATTCTGTTCTGAAACATGGTAAAAACAAGTGGAGAACTCCATTCAAAACATACCAGTGGAGAACTCCATATAAAGCATACCACCTTTCCTTTTCTAGTTCTGATGAAAGTAAGTTGCCTCAGATTCCTTTCCCTTGCTTCCAGGTTTTATGTCTCATTCAGTTGTTCTGATGATCTTAGACAAAGTTGATTTTTGTTCCTATTTACTCATTTTGTTTAAATAGTACCTCCTAAAATAGTGCATATTAGTATATCCTGAATAAGAATGTGTTCATTTAAATGGGACTGGCTGATGTGTTGCATTTTGAGATACACTGCTTATACACACTTTATTGTGTGTGTGTGACTTGTGGTCCTTTAGAAATAATAATTTCAGCACAGAATCCTGTTAGATGGTGGTAACACTTGAAACATGTGCCTTTTGAAAATCAGGTCAATAAATAGAACTTAGGATTTCCAACTACCTTTCATTGAGTTTTTTCACTTGACTTTCTGCATATACTTTCTAGTTAGGGATTTATATGAGACCAATTGGATTCTTAAAATGACTTTTCCTCTTGAGTTATTTTATCTGTAGGTTTATCCTGAAGATTTACTTTTTGTAGATTGAATTAGGCAGAAAGTTAGGTATTCTCCCAGTGTGAGTTCCATGTGTTTCTTTGTTATTTTGTGCTTTGTGTTGTTGCATTAGACTTTAGAATAATAGAATAATAGAAAGGTCTCTTGGATTTTTATTTTCCAGAAGTTACAATTTTTCCTTGTGGAGGACTTTCCTGAAGGCAATAATCCCATGCTCTTATTAAAAACAAATAACTACCCAATTGTACCTGACTTATTTAGGGCCTAATTAGTTTTAATTTGGGCAGGTTCTGTGCTTTGTGCAGGCACTGTCATGGAATTCAGTTCATGCAGGTCAGCCTGAATTTGCAGATCTGTTATGTGCCTTGGAGGTTGAGTCAGTTTGGATTTTTCATAAAGGTTACTTGAGGACTGTCTCATATGAAGGTTTTGGATCCAAGAGGTTATTTTTGCAGTATGCTGCTCCCATCACATGGGATCCACAGCACTTACTCGCTGCTGGAGAATATTTACTTTATCAGTGAAGGGGAAATGCAAAGGAAATTTACAGGCAACATATGAATGAAGAGCAGTATGGCAGAATCCTGAAAACACCTTTTTTAAATAGTTGCCAGTCATCAGTCTGACATGCTGAAATACTTCAAGTTTGGGTGGGTTGGTGTAAATGCTTTTGAGGGTGGCCTGGAGTGTTCAGTGTGTTTACCTTGCCCGCTTTACCTGCTACACTAAACTTTACGTGGCCTTTACCAGCCTTTACCTGGCTTCTTACCCATTTGCTAAAAAATTTCAGTTCCTGTATGACTTCCAAAACTATTTGTGTGGCAGCTGTGCTTAACTTACAGTTCTCCCATATGTTTTCAGTTTGGCTGGAAAGGAAAAAATTGCAGAATGGTTGGCATCTTGCACAGAGAGCTTCAGACCTTCTTTGTGTCCTCTCTGCTAACAGGAACTGAGGGAATGAGGTATTTGGAAGTGTGTTCAGCCGCTGTTCCCTTCACTGCCTTATTTCAAATCTGTGGATGAGTTCACAGCCACTTTTCCACCGTTTTGGGGAGGAGGAGAGTGGTGGAAGTGTGTCAGGCTCCTGCACTAGAGAAGGTGGACTGTGACTTACCTGTCTGTGAAGATTTGCTAAAGTATGATCATTTATGTGGAAAAATGTCAGTTTAGAGTATGGGTAGTAATTTTTGAGCAAGAAGGAGACTCCTGCTTCTCCTGAGAGCAAGATTCAGTGTCCAACAGCAGCTCCTGAGACCTGCAGCTCCTCTGCTCAGAGCTCTGCTTTGCTGTGTGCAGGAACTCAGCTGGCTGGAGTCAGTGCTTCTGGACAAGTATGTGAAGGTGGGCTGAGATTAGACAGAAAGAGACAGAGCAAGTACAAGTTCAGGAAACAAGTGTTTCAGGTGTTGGTAAGTTTAAAGGAGTCTCTCACTTAAAAAAAGTTATCACTGAATTAAGTGCATATGTGCAACTCTTTGGCTGCTTGTAGGAAGTGGAGTTAGAAGACTTGACAATTACACACGTGAGAGAGCAGGCAAGAATTCTGGTAGAAACATGCAGTAGTTAAGATGATAGCCAGTGCCAGCACCTTCATTTGGCAGTCACAAGCTTTACTGTATCTTGTATCTTGCTGCACCAGGAAGTTAGTCTTCTGTGCTGTATTTCCCCCTCTTTTCATCGACATATGAATAATGTTTCTGGTAGGTGTTTGATCCAGAGATTTTTTTATCTCCTTGATAAGCTTATCATATTGTACAAAGCATTTGTCAGTGCTGGGAGTTGTGTCTGGGAAAGAGAGAAGCCACAGTGTTACTCTGATTCCTCTAATGGTGCAGTTTGATCACTGCTGCAAGATGACATAAATGTCAGCTGAAATGCCTCTGAAAGGTACCATTTTCTTTTACCAAATCTGGACTGGGATGATAATGATTTAACATTTTAAACAAGGAATTTAATACTAATTTTTAGCTGGGCTGGTAGCTCCCTGATTTGTCTAAATGAATGCTGTTAGAGGGATATGGCAGGAGTGCAATGAGGGAATGGGGCAGCACAGAACCAGCTCTTCCTGTCTGAGCTTGGAACAGCTGTTTGCTGTTGTACAGGGATGAGAGCTTCCTGCTCTCCAGCAGGAGAAGCTGTCATGAAAGAATTTCCCCTTTTCAGTAAAATTACTTAGGTGTGAGAAGATAGTGATACATATTGCAAGATATGCCAAGACTTTGTGATTCCTTTTTGACACCCTTTTCTCAGTTTATTATTGATAATCCCTGGATTTAACAGCCAAGAGGTAAAATTGGACCCTATTTCTGAATTTCCAAGACTAGTGTTCATGAGGTGCATTGAGTTTTGGTTATGTAGTTTTTTCCTGCTGACTGCAGTTGGAAGACATATTTTCATCACTGGAAATTTTCCCCACTGGGCTATGAAAAGTAAGCAAACTCTGAGAAGGGTTATGCTTTGTGATTTGGTGCTTCCAACTTTCCTCTGAGTGAAAGTCATGCTCTAGATACGTCCATTGGAAATTTACAAATTGAATGTGTTATGTCACAGTTAAATAAAAATATATTCCCATTTGCTCATCTAGGCAACAGAATAAAGTGCTGGAGTAGCTAGTTTTGTGCAGTGGTTGCTCTCAGAATCTTTTTTTAGTTTAGAAAAATGTTCTTATTTTGAAGCTGTATCATATTAAAGCTGTGGTAGCATTTTAACAGTAATGGCTGTGAAATAAAAACAAAATCAAAGTTGAATTGTTATCATCAAGGCTGAATAATTTGGTTGTCTTTGGAAGTCATCTCAACTCTACTGATTTTTAAGTTAATATTGATTGAAATTGAGATTAGTATAATAGCTTACAGAATTGTAAAAAGCTTAGCAGTTTCAGCAGGATTGCTTAATGTTACTAGTGGTGTTTTGGTTATTGGTCTGGGTTTTTTTTAAGGGCATTTTGCTGGATTTGAACAGGATCTGTGGCTTATTTATCAACGAGATAAACTGTGTCATATTGGGCTGTTTAGAACACTTTACTTAAACCCAGGAAGATTCTCAATCTGTGAGAGGGAATCCTACTTTTGTCTGAAACTCCACAGTCAAGCTGGTTCCTTCCCACTGTTTAACAAAACCTCCTATGGTAACTATTGTATCTGTTTGCAGATGGGCCCGATGCCACATTCACAGCACTAAAGCAGTGCTGGCTTCTCAGCAAACTAATTTAAAACATAATGTTCTAGTAAAATACACAGCATCAGCTGTAACAACAGAATTATTGTGCCTCCCTTCATGGTTTTGTCTGGTCACAGAAATCTGCACTGTGGACCACAGCTCCAGGTTCAGTGCCCAGTTCCATGCAGAACACTGGCTTGGCTAGGTCTGAGACTGGGGTGGAGTACACAGATTCTGGTACTCAGTTTGCTTTTGTCTCAAAAGTAATTGAACCCGAAGGAACAAAATGTATCAAAAATGTAACATTTTTATTCTTCAGATAGAAATGAAAGACAAATTTTCAGAAACTTAGGATATTAAAAATAAGCGACAGATTTTACCATTAATCACTGAGTAATGGATTATCCTCTTCACAAATGTGTTCAGTAATGTTTACTGCCTTATAGTTGTGTTGCTACTGTAACTGTGAAGCAGTTGGTTCTTTGGACAATTAAGGCTTAATAAATACTCTGAGGTGTTGCAATGAAATGGAATCTTGCTAGAGGCATGAAATTATCCTTGTAGGCAAATTCCACACCTCAGAAATTGAGGTTGTCCTTTCAGAGCAGTAAAAAGGCTTGTGGGTTCTTTTGTCCTTTTGTTTGAATAGGTGATGTTATTTCTTTTTTTAATATTCTCTTGACAGAAATGATGCAACATCTTCATCAGCAGTTAGTGAAGCGTGAGCACAGGTACATGACCAACCTGAAACGATTGCGCAAGTTGCAGATGGACTACCGTGGTCTCCTTGAAGTCACTGCAGAGCTGGTGGATTCTTTGGAGGCCACCGTCACTGGCAAGATGGTAAGAGATGACCCAGATGTGCACTTGCTTCCACACCCCCAGAAAATGGAGACCAAAGGGTGAATTAAGCTTCATAGTTATGAGCATTTCTGTTAGAGCTGTGGCCCTTTACTAATGAAGCACAGCATTTTGGATGAGCTGTTCTCCCATTGCCCTGGTGAAAGAGGATAAAAGAAATGCAAAAAGTGGGTTGAATTGTGCTGGCTCAGAAATCTTGAAAAAATTACCACCATCTCACAAGGCATCTCAGATCTCTTGTGCAAGTCCCCTTTTGAGCTTTGGCAGCAGCAGTTATTAGAGGGCATTCTGGTGATTACTGATTGCAGTCCAGCCCATCAACAATTGTTGTGTATTTAAAACTTCAGTCAGGTCTGTTTTAAATTCCACGGTCTTCTTATCCAAAATTTTGGTGAGGAAAAGATTTGCTCTCTGTTCTGCTAAAGTGGACTTGTTAATTTAATTGATAAAGGGAACAGGGAGATAGGAGTGAATGAGTTATTCATCATGTGAAATGAGCCCCATGTATCTAAGTGGAGAAGGTACAACTTTCTTAGGAGTATTTTTTGTATGAAGTTGATTGTCTTTTTCATGTGTTGTGCTCCTCTAGGAGCACGAGTTCTGTGTAACCTGAAGGCTGTTCCTATGGCAGATGTTAGTGGCCTCTAGGTGCTTTTAAAGGAACTGTGACTTGTTAGCAGGGAGAACCACCTGGCATTTCCTGGGCTGCCTGCTGAAAAGTCAATATGTACCTTCCTCCTGTCATCAGCATGAACACCATATGGTTTGTTACTCTGCTCTGGGATCACTGCTGCTATTACTGCAGGGAAGAATTTGCTTTTGGATGGATTATGCTTTACAGCAGATTAGGGAAGGTATCTGCTCAACAATAAAATCACAGTCATTTATTTGCTGCCTCCTATTTACACTTCCGTGCTCTCCAGCGATATCCAATTACCCTCTGTGGTCGGGATCCGGACGCTGGCTCTCTTCTGTTGCGGATGTTGTTCAGTTTCCTTTGTGAGCCTCGTGCGGGGCACTTGTTTGGTGCTTCCCAGGTGTGTCCAGCTGAGGGTGCTCTTCTGCTAGGGATCCTGGATTCTGTCCGTTCTGAATCCAAAGTGGAGCTGGGTACTGAATAAAGTGATATTGAACTTAGAGCCTTCTGAGTTTGAAGGGGTTCATTGTCCTGCTGAAGGTCTGGGAAGTGTCCTCAGTTGAATGTCTATAACCTCGGTCCTCTCATCTCTCTTCTGGGGAAGGTAATAACTCTCCTGAAACCAAGGTGTTCTGTTGAAGTGTAGATTTCCCAAAACAAAACCACTAAACCCACTGAGATGTTTTGCATTGAAAAACAAAGTTCTGTACTGTGTAATTCATATTTATTCTCTCTGCTGTACAAGACAGTTGTGTAAGTTCTGCTCTTTAGGTAAACAACACATCAGCATTGTTTCAAGCTCAAAACTGCTTCATTTTTTAATTTGATTTGATTTTAAATCTTTTGAGTCACAAAAATCTGTATGCAAATAAAGGGGTGACAAAATCTGGTTTTCTCCTAGACTCTCTGAACGTGTTAAGCACTAGTTTTGTGAATCACGTAACAATTCCCAGATAAAGAGAATTTACAGTTTTAAAATTTCTGTACAGAATGGTAGTTGCAGTATATACCTTGTGCTTGTGTCAGTGAGCCTCAGGTGTGTGATTTCTTACTTTAAAACAAACAAAAAAACAGCCTTTAATATAGAAACACTTGTCTGGTAGAAAGTGTAAGTTTTATGTAATCCTGTTCTCATTTTGTTTCCTAATTTTAGATTACACCAGAGTATATTCAAAATGTTTGTGCTTGCTTGTTTAGCAATCATTTGAAACAAACTGTAGCACACAACATTGACTTCACAAGGCCTGGAACTGTAAGTACAAATGTTTGGGATTTTTACAGTAACTGTCTAAAATGACAATACTATTTAAACGACATAGAGAACAATAAATGTTCTGTAATGGGAAAGACAAAACATAATATGTTCAAGCTTGTATAAGAATATGGCAATACATTGTTTTGTTGATCTCAGGTGCTGGTCAATGACCTGATTGTGTAGTTATAGCTGTCTAAGTATGGTTAATTCTGTTATTGTGAGGACAGTAAAATTTGTGTCTGTTAAAATGCTAACAAAATGCTTTAAACAAACATTAATCATAAAAGTGCATCAAAATGTTTTACTAAGAAAATATTGTATACCACTGTTCTACAAAGACAAGCCAAGATCATGAACTGTTCTTACTGTTTTTGCCATGGCAGGCATTCATGTGTACTTAACTTTGTAGCAGGAGAACTTAGTGAAGTGTCAAAGGAAAAGCAGAAGAAAATAAAATTCCTGCTTCTTATTCTAGCCAAGGTTTTTAATAACAATGATGCTATGGGTACATTTTGTTCTTCTTGAAAATTTGCTACATAGAGATAAGGAGATAATATAAATGCTTCCTTTTCTTTTCTATGTGCTAATATTTTCAGAGATAAGTATTATTCCTCATTGCTCTTCAGGCCGTTCTAAATGCCCTCACTTTCCTGTTAATGGTCAGAACTCCTTTCTCTGACCTGCCATGAGTTTAGGAGGTGCACTCTTATGCAGCCTGCAAAAGCTGCTATTTCAGGGTTTCAGGAAGGAACCAGCATCTGTTTGTCTGTTACCTCAATATTAGGTGCTGTCTGCTGCTCCCCTCTCTTCAGATTGATATCATATCCATAGTTTATCTCATCTCCCATCCTGTAATGTCCCTCCTGCCACCCCACCTTTCTTCTAACCAACAACTTTCAGATGTCTTTGCTCTTCCCTTGCCAGTGGCTTTTTGAGATAAGGCTTTAGGTACCTTGGTAGTCTTCTGTATTTTTGCTATCTGATGTTGAGGTTGTGTGTGTTTCTCCTTCCCTGTATGGAGATCACCCATTCTGTACAGCCACGTGCCCTCTGCTCCTGCTCTCTGCTTGCATCAAGACTTCTCTTTTTCTCCTGTGCTTTCAAGGTGCTCCATTTGCCCAGGGTTTTGCTTATTATTTCTATTCTTTTTATCATCCATTGATCCTCTAGTCTCTTGAACCCTTTTAGAAAAGGGGCAGAGGGAAGTGTCATCATTAAGCAAGGTTCTGATTTCTGCTTCCCTAAAAGTGTCTCTAAAAGCATTTCTGCTCCAAAAGCACCTTTGCCACCAGACTTATGGCACTATGGCCACTTTGACACAGTCTCCACCAATGCAGATAGGTTAGAGAAAGAGAATATGTTGGTGGTAGATTTTTTTTTCCCTGCTGGAAGTACATTTTTGTCTCCCTTCACTAGGTTACCCTGAGCAAAGCTGTGTTTTCCTGGCACAGTTGTATCTATTTTTATACTAGGCTTTGCTAGCAGAACTATTTCTGTGTGACTTTGTGGCTCATTTATCCACACTGTTTTAGGTAGGTGCTGTGAGAGCCAAGCTCTCTAGTGAAGGACCAGTCCAGTTATAGCCCTGAGGCTGTTTAGATTAAGGGTTTCTAGACTGGTTTAGGTCACGCCTTGACATTGAGGTTCTAGCAGCTACTGTGGTTGAACTCCCATGTTGTTTCTATAAGCAGATCCACACAGGCTCTCTGAGGCATTAGCCAAGTTTTGGAGGGCTAATCACAGTCTTTGCATATAGACAATAACTGCATTATAATCAGGTTTCCTCATCTTATCCTTTTGTCCCCTCTTGATCATATTTTCTTGTTTATTTCCCATGTAAAGGGTTCTGGTTTTATACATGAATAGCAAACATGTAGAAACACAAATAAATTTGAGAAGAAAAAATAGATATTTTCTTATGAAAGGAAAAATGAGATTCTTTTCTCATCCCAGAATATTTCTAACCTCTCCCTGGCTTTGTTGATGCAGGAAGCCAGATGAGATGAACTAAAATTCTGACTGTTTGCCACTAGGCCACTCAGGCATGCCATTACTTTTTCTTCAAGGATTCAAGTACTTCATTGTTATACACTCAGATGTTATTGTTCTACCCTTAAGTGGTTTCAGGTTTTTGCATAAGTTTTGGAATAAAGCTGGAGGCACCGTGACCCAGACTAAGTAGCAGCACGAGTTCACAGCATCTGTGCTGGATTTGTGTTGCCAGATTCATTCACTTTTTGCCCATAACTACTTAGAGACACTAGAGTGTGGTCTTTCCAGCTACTCCATTTCACAAACCTCCTGCTGTAAGGGGCAGCCAGATGCATAATTACAGAGAGAAGAGACTAGCAGAGGGGCAGCTACTTTGTTCATCCTTACCTTACCATCATCTTACCTCATTCTGTAGGCAAGATAAGTGAGAGGCTTAAAAATACTGTCATTGTCTAAAGGCTTTTATCAGGCATTAAATATGGTGGTTTGTTAAGTTTTTTTCCCCCCCACTTCACCTTGAGTGTTCAGGATGATCCTGTCTCACTGACATCACCAATGTCAGGACAAGGCCCTGAAATAAATTGGTTCTGCTGGATCAATATCTCTATATAAATGAGCAGAAAAAGGAATCATTAGCAAGAATGCTAAAACTGCATCATTCTCTGAGAACTGTACTTGAGCTTTAGAGTATATTTTGTTAAATCAGCTACACTGGTAGTTTTTAGTTACACTGGGAAGGAGGATTATATGAGTGCTGTAACCAAAATGAAATATTGTCCAAGGAAATTAAGGAGTACACCTTGGATTATATCCTAGGTAGCATTATTTGTATGCAAAGTTGATTTTGTTCCCAGTACATTGCTCAACTCTTAATGTTGGAGAAAGTCATATTGTGTAGTAGAAAGCTGTGAGGTCTCAGGCTTTGAAATTACAATAAAGGTGACCTGTATCAGTTGTTAATGTGCAAACATCAGCTTCCTGGCTTGTCCTCCCCCATGGCTGAAGGCCTGTCCTTTCAAACTGGAAGAAATTTGTATCAGGAGAAAAATCCCAGAGGCAAGTCTTACTGAGCTGGCTTTAAGACCTGAGGCAATGACAGCCAAAAGAGTTTTCCATTGTAATCATGCCCTGAAATCTTACCTAGCAAGGGCTTCTAGTGTCAGCTTTGTGTTCTCTGGTGAGCTGGATTGGATCTCATTCTTTTGCAGAGCAACTCCATGTCTCTCGCCTGCTCTGTGACTTCCTGGGTCAGCTTGTGAGCCTGATGTACAATCCATGAGCAGGATGCATCTGCTGCATGCAGTGGCAGAGAGGTCACACTACTGTTACAGCTGGGAGATGTTTGCAAGGCCTCTAAAGCTCTGTTTCACCCTAAGGTTTTTCTCTTAGCTGCAGTTGAATGTTATCTCCACCTTCATGTCATTTGGCATGTGGGTCCTGAATTGGGAGATAAGAAACCTGAGAGAATTGTCAGAGCAGAAGGTGGGGATTTAAGAATAGAAGGTCAGAGCAGCAGGTCTGACAAGCTGAAGAAAACATTTATTTAAGGAGTTAATAGATTCCTGACTTTTTAGTGTTCCTTTGGATAGGGAGCTGATGTAGGTAATGGTAAATTTGAAAAGTATACTTTCAAATACAGTAATCTATTACAGGACTATCACAGCCCCTTATATTTTTAACACTCTTGAGATAAGCCAAGTTTTAATTATTTTTTTACCATTTTCCTTTTCTAGTCTTGATTTGTCTGGTGGATAAGAAGCAGAGTTTGTAGTTTTTGATGCCTGCAGTTTTCTGTTCAATACACATCATGAAGCCAAGAGGATTCTGGCTTTTTATCACAAACGCAGTACATTCACACTCCACCAAAAGTAGCACAGGCTCAAGTCTGAAACCCAAAACCAGTTTTTTTTTTGATTGAAGTAAGGTGTACACCTTCCTGGAATATTTTGAATGAGGAATAAGGTTCTCTAAGTTTTGGATTATAGGCAAAACAGGAACTGCTTCTTCAGATGTGCACTTTCTGTCAGTAATAGAGATGGGTGTAAACCACTGGAGAATCTTTCTGTGACCTGAAAGCTGTAAAATTGTTTGCATGTATTGCACCTGTGTCATGAAATAGAATAAATGCCCATTATGTTTTTGCTGCTATTCATTCTGATTATATTTACCCGTAGCTGCAATTAGGTGAATTAATGTCCCTTGCAAATTTTGGGTCTCTTTGGGTAGATCTCTACCACTCTAGAAGCTGTGGAAAACTAGTGGGGTGGTTTTTTTAAGTTCTGTCACTGGACAGAATTACCAGCTCATCTGGAAAGTTAAACTGTCACTTACAAACTGTGAACAAGAAAGATTTTAAAATTTATTTTTGGGATAGTTGTAATGACTGCTATGGGCTCCTATTTTTCTTGTACTATTTGCTTTTTTCCTCAAATATGGTTTTTACTGCAACTGTGCACTTGTCATCAAGCTGTAATAGTTGGTGGCAAGTATTCCATTCCATTTCTTACTTATGAAATTTCTGCACCAGCAGACCACATGAAACCTAGGATGAGGGTAACAGAAGGTTTTTATTTTGGTTTTTTTAATCACTCTCTAAACCATTCAGAGTCAATTCACCAGACATTATTATGCAGATGTTTGCTCTTTCATTTAAAAATAAAGTGCTCATTGCAGCAAACAGCATCTACCCTAAGTGGACTTTTCTTTGGATGACATAATCAATTTTCTACATCTCTGTCCCTGGGATTATTTTATATGTTCCCATTTATGTATGGAAAAGAAGAAACAAGCCTACCTCTTCATGTAAGCAAGGAGAAGTTCATATTTTCCTGCTGATACAGTATATAATGCCCTTTTCACGAGTTGCTGCAAGTTTTTTTGTTTACATGAACTCTTTAAGGGTAAGGTATTGACTGCAGTAGGGGTTTCCACAAGTTTTTCCTGTTAGTGTCCTCAAATCATAGAATAGCCCAGTTTGGAAGGGACTTTGAAAGGTTGTCTGGTCCAACCTTTTGTGATTTCCTTTAATGTTAAAACTTTACTTTAATTTCATCTTTTGTCTTGATGCCTACATCCTTTTTCAGTGGCTCAGGTCGTGCATGTGCTGAAATGTCTCTCATCATGATGCAGTTTATCTCCTGGTTTCTTTTGCTCACTTCTTGGTCTCTATTGATGTCATCCTTTGTCTTAAATTTAATTTTAAATTGTCTTTGCCAGGAACTCTCTGTATATGTGCATAGCACCATGAAAGTTAAAGTAATCATTCACATCAGGGAATTCTAAGTATTGTAGTAATAAAAAGAAGAATGCCAGATTTTTTAAATTGGTTAAAGAATAAAAAGAAATTTATTTTCTGCTCAAGGTGAAGAGTGGCAAGTTTCTTGTATCTTCTGTGTAAGGATGTATATGTCTGTTAAAGAGCAGCCTGCTAAATAGAGTGTTTATGTGCTTATTATTCTGTACAAATATGTCCTCTAAAGTACTGGCAGGTTTGCACAAAAAGGCAAGTAATTAATGTTGGTCTTACTTCATTGTGTTGAACTGTGTACTTTTATTTTTAATTAAGACTGTTCTTTTTAGATACCAAGCTGTTCTAAGTATTTTAGTCTAATTAAGGAGAACATGGCATATTTTGTACTAAACTACTCAAACCATGAATTAGCACCATTCTTTATTTTAGTTACTACATACTAGGTTTGCTTCCAGAGACTTCTTTAGTTTATCCCTGTAACCTTTTAGCATGAAGAATTGATAACATTGCTGAAACACCTTAAATTGTCTCTGTCAGTCTTTGTTGGTCAGAAACTCCAGTCAAAGGAAGTGTGGAGAATAGTGGCAGGGGCTTTCTCAGGAGCTGAGGACTTTGATCCAGGCCACATTCAGGGTTTCTCTCTTGGCTGCCTCACTGGAGTGAGCAGCACAGGTCATATATTCCTGTCAATTTGTCAGTGCTTTGTGTGTAGCTGTTCTGACTCTGACAGTGTGGAACAATGTGCAGACTAGGTGTGTTTGCCAGGTGTTGAGGGGAGAACTTCCAAATATATCAGAAGAGAGACACAGCAATTTCAGTTCTAAGACATACAAGTATGAGGATTGGGAGAACATGTTTATACTTTTTAGCTAATTTCTATTGGTTGGGGTTTTTTTTGGTGCATTTCTCTGTGATTTATTTCTGTTAACTTATTTTTTTTAATCTTCTTTATTTTAATGTGTGTCTGTTTGCCTATAAAGGGATATTACTCTATGAGCCCTTGTGATGACGGATATGTAAGTGTCTATCTTTATTTCCTTTCACATTGCCTGCTCAGTCTGTCACAGTCTGTATTTCTCTTTATTTCACAACATGCAGCAATTTTCCCTGCATTTTATCTTGTCATGACAATAACTGTGTGGTTTATGAAGAGCCAGAAAACGTACAGGGCTTGGCAGTTCTGCATGGGGAATGGAATAGATGTTCTGGGTAACCTTATGGCTTCATAATTCACTTAACACAGCATGTCAACATAAGAGCAGCTTTGTCCACAACTTTGACATGAAACTCAGCTTCTTACAGCATGCAGAAAGCAATTGTTTCTTCCATGGGATCATCTGTGTATAGTATACATTCTCTCTGAAGTGTGCCAAAACCAGCTGAGCCCACAACACCTTTGACAAAGCAAATAAATATTATTGCTCGAGATAATTCAGCAAGTTGATTCATGCTTTTCAGAGGGGTGTTGTATTCTACATATTTGTATTTTTTCTTCCTAAAGTCAAACTTCCTTTCAGTAGTAAAGATTACAAAATTCTCTCACACAGTTAAAATGATCCTCTTTCACTGAAAACACAAAATTATATTCTCTGTACTGCCTGTGACTTCTGTAACCCAGATGGAAGTTTGTATTCTGGCAATACTACAAGTACACCATAAGTATCTAATTTTGCCCATAGTCAGTGCATTCTTTGTGAAGAAAGGAAATGAGTCTACTTCTAAGTAACTCAGTATGTAATCAATTCATAAAAGTGATTGACACCAATTCTTAAAGATGCCAGTCAATTTAAAATAATATGTACTTATATTTTTATCACTTTCTTTAGGTAAAACTAGATTTTGTCTTTCAAGAAAAGCTGACTAAATTTCAAACATATTTATCACCTGGAATTAAAGTAACCCCTTGTGGGCATTCAACTTTCCATTCAGAACATTTTATTTTGAGAAATAGTCATAAAAATATTGAATGCAATGGACTATTCCTTACATACTTATCATCTTGATGTTGAGAACACAACCCACATCCACCTATGCTGAAAGATCACCTGTATCAATCAACCTGTTCCCATTGGTGACATGAATGTTCATAATGGACACTTTTTGCTTGATGTTAAGCATTTTGTTCCTTCATGTAATTCTCTGTTTTGAGATTGAGAAAGGTTCATGACAAATGAGCAATTATTAATCAAATTATTTTTGCTAAAGAAAAACTTTTTCCTTTTACAGATTAATATAAAGCATTAGTTAAATGTAACTTTATACAATGTAGAATGTAATAGCTTAGTGTGCAGAGTTGTTTATAAAATTTTTGCAAAGTTGTCTGACTGATTCTGAGGTATTTCTTGAATATATGGGTAGCTTTCAGCTCCCCTCACTGTTTCTGTATAGTATTTTATACTTCTTTCTGACATTTGTGTTGTCATTACATTCTCACACACTATTGCTGTGTGACTTTTTAATGTACACATCAGATGTCTTAGAGAACCTGTTTTATATGGCAAGTGGGAAATTTTCATAACAGCATATCTCGAGTATAAGTAGGAAAAAAAGATAATAAAAAACATTTGCAGATCTGCTTATGAAATAATACTTTGCATAGCCCCAGTAGACCTGCCAGGTTACACAAGCTCAGGGTCAAACCCTCACAGGCTCTGTGGAGCAGTCTTTTTGTTATTAGTGTGTAACAAATGAACTCAACACAGATTTGTGAGTTCTGATGATTTGTAGAAATCTGCTCAAATTTTGGTTTTACTCTTCACATATTCATCATGTATTGTTGATTATTAGTTCTGAATCTGCATTGAATTTGCACTGAATTCTTGCAGCACATTTTCAGAGTGGGAACTTTCAGCTTTGCCTTCAGCATATTATGAATATATACATCAAACAGCAAAGGGGATATGGTTTGAATATAGGGCTGCAGTATTTGATAAAATCAGTTGTGGTTTTGGCTTGCACATGAAGTGCATCTGCTTTCTTTTATAAATACTGATTTTTTTTCCCTTTGAACTTCTTTGGTTTATTCCATGCTGTTCATATTCATGCCTGTCTTTGTTCAAAAATAAAGGGATGCCATCTGGGGCTAATGTGCATCGTGACAGAATTATTTGATTTAATGTGGCACCTGGTTTGGCTTTGGCAAGAACCAACACAAATATAAGCCATACCCATGATCCTACCAGAATGAGCTATGCTTGGGCTGTTTTTTCTTGTGTTTCTTTTTCTTCCCTTAAGACACTGATCTTCTGCATGTCTTTCAGTTATGACAAATGATCCTCTCTCAAGATAGGTTTTGCATGAAATGTATTTTATTCAAGATGAAGTCTATGAGTGTTGGGACATAGGAATGTGTTTGCCACAGGTTCTTCACACTGTACCTTTCATTGGGAATCTAAGATATACTATCACTCAAAAGGTTAAAAATCAATTGTTAACCTGTTCCAGGAAAGACTGGGGGAAGGGCTGGGGAGAAAATGCTGAGGAAATAAATCTTGTAAGCTAAGAAAAATGAGTAGAAGAGGAGCTACTAAATAATTTCTATTTATGGTGACTGTGCTATAAGCATTAAATTGTTTAATAGCAAAATAATAACTTCTAGCTCTTGCACTCTGCCATTCATTGGTAGATCTCAAACCCCAGCTTGTTCGAGATTGATGCCTGTATCTGCTTTTCAGATTAAAAAAATTGAGGCCCAGAGACATGGAATGATGTGTTTGGATTCTGTCTGCAGCTGCTGGCTGAATCAGGACTAGAAGTGTATATCCTGAGCCAATGCTTTACTCAGCATGCCACAGATACAGATTAGCTTACTTATGACTAATTGCAATAATGCAGATGAAAAGGAAGAAAGGAAACCTCTGCATGTAACATGCTTGCATTCTTTCTCCTTATCAGTGGTGCTGATCATTGTCAGATTGAGAAATGACAGTGCAGTGAAGAACAAACTAGTCCCCCAAAACTTTCTTCATTCCTGTTTAGCCTTGACAATTGAACCTTGACAATTGAACCTGATGTAATATGAACTTTATCCTTATTGCTTTCCCAGAAACACCAAAAACCTGAAAGAACTTCCTTCTTCCTGTGCAGGTTCTAGACTGATAAACTGGGTCTGATCAGCAAAGTGACCAGATGTTTTTCCAGCTCAGTGTTCTGCCCTCAGAGCCCCAGTGCAGGGCCTGCCTCACTCCCTGGTGCCTTTTTGGTGTAGGAAGAATACAAAAGGAAACCATACTAAATACCTTGCTGTGCTCCATCTGCTGGCTTAAAAAATAATCTGGGAATTAATAGGACCTTATCCTATTTGATCTGAATGTTTTTCCAGTTGAATTTTCTGTAGTTTGAAATTTTATAAAAGCTTGCAAAATCCTCCACTTGCCAGAAAGTTTTATTTGTGTAGAAGAGTGATATGTGCATCTTAACCGGTAATCCTCTGGATAGATTTTGGTTGGAGCACCTTTTTCTTTCTAAGACAGCAAAGAAGTGCATAAAAAAACCCTTTATTGAGAAGCAGAGAATCTTTATATGCATTTATATAGCCCTAGTGCCCTGCTCTGTTTCTTTACACATTGCTATTCTCTGTTTGACCTTCCATCTCTAAAGGCTCTGCAATTATTTTTGCATTCAAGTGCTATAGTCACTTTCTTCCATTTCCCCTAATGGACAAAGAAGAAAGGTGCTGACAGAGGCAACAAAAGTGATTTGTGATTTCATTGCACATGCAGCTACAAGGTTTTAGGTTTTGACTGGGAAAACAGTTTTGTTTTTTTATTTATTTATTATTTAAATTAACTCTTTATACATATTGAAAATGCTAAGGAAAATGGATGAGGGCAAAACAGTCTAGGGGCAGATATGATACTTAGAAAGAATTTTGTATTGTGTAAGATAAACTATGATGTGAGAAGTGCTGGTCCAGACAGTTTACTTTTGAGGTGTATGAGCTGTTTATTGTATATAAATCATTCATTGACATAATATAAAATGCTTTCCACTGTGCACAATAAGCTTATTTCACATCTAATAGAGCAGTTCCTTGTATTACAAGGATACCCACGAGGTTGTTTTCAGGAATATGTCAGCTGGTGTAATTCAATATTCTCTATGGTATTTCATGCTTTTTGTCTCCTAAATCCCAGTTTTAAATCTGACAATAGACATTGATTATATAGTTCCCATTGAAAGAGGCTCAGTTAGGAGACAAGACCAGTTTTACAGGCATAAGTGGTTATGAGAGATTTTTAGCAGAGAGATCAGCACAAAGAGATGACATTGAATATTCTGCAAATACAGCATGTAATTGACATCAGAATGCATGACATGAAGCATTCTTATGCCAGAATTGCTGCTTCTTTGCTTACCTACAATTAAATCTAGCAAAAAATACTCACTGAGGCAGACAACTTTCATGTGGAACTTTTGTCTGGTGTTGGTGCTCCTTGTTGCACAGTGGTGCCTGCACAGGCACTGTGTCACCCTGCATCAGAGAAGAAATATCCAGGATTTAATTATAATATCTTAGGCAGAACCACTAAGGAATGGCACACTATTTCATATTGGTTTTATCCATATCAGAATACATAATCCTGTCTTTGCATATTAATAATTATATATAGGGATATATTTTGGTAGCAGCAGGCACTTGATAACATTAGTGTTGGAGCAAAGAATTACAATAAATGTATATGCAGGAATGCATGCTGAGTCTCCAATGAAATATTATTGCAATTTTAAAGATATGAAAATTTATGAAGTCAGTGAATGAGCTTAGCAAGTTCTTCATCTTCCTCAGCAGGCTCAGATAGTAGTTTCTATTAATTTATTATTGTTATTTTTTAAAATGTTTCAAGCATAGGTAATTTTTGGACTATGTGGGTGAGGATAATATAGCCAAATCATAACAAAAGAGATTTTGACCTGTAAAACACTTTAAGGGAAAAGAAAGATAAACACTGAAGTGCTCTTTCTTCAGCTGTGTTTCTGGTTTACAGCACAGATTTTTATAGGAAAAAAACTGCAGAATCTTAGTGAAAGAATTCACTTTGGACCTCATTAATAACATTATATGAAATTTGGACTTACATGCTGTAATTTCCTTTTTTCTTTCTTTTTGTGATTCAGGCTTCCACACTGTTAAGAGCATCTTTATCCTCTATGTAAGTATTTGTTGCTGAGCTCCATTTCTGTCTGTAGAGAAGGGTTTGTAAACTGAAGTACACACTGCCAGTTGTCCTCAAGTGGGACTCCTCCTCTGTGCTGCCTCTGACCTCAGTGAACATTGATGCAAATATTGTGTGATCTGTGTTCTTCTGCTGACCAGCTTCAGTAATGTTCTAATTTCAGCAGAATGTTGTTAATCCAGTAAATCTGCCATTCCACACATGTGAGGTTGTTGCTCTATTTTTAGTGTTTCCACATATTTCAGTCCTATTGTTGTAATTGGTTTGATTCTCAAAAGTCCAGGAAAAGGGGGAAGCCCTAATATGGATTTTTGGGTGCCTTAACTTTGATTTTTTTTTTGCGTCTGACTTAATAAAATTCGGCTTGTAATACTGAATAGAAATGGTATATTCAAGGTGAAGTTTTATTAAATTTTTGAGACACTTTTTATCCTGTTGTTTACAAGATAATAGGCAATTATACATAGGATATAAAAGTTATTTGTGGTAGGATGGGAAGATACTAAAACATTTTAGTGGATTATATTTAAATATTAAGATTGAAACACTGACTGGAAGCAGTTTTCTTAAGAGAAACTTCTATTGCAGTGTTAAATTTCAGAATAGCAAGATAGTATTGATGCATAGAAAGTAGTCTGTATTAAGTCTCATGTTAAGTCAGCATACTTCAGGCTGTAAAAATCCATTCAGCCCACACCAGCTCTGCTTTGGAGAAGACATTTCTGGGTGCATAAGGGCTTGGAGTTGGAGATGGAGCTGCAGCTTTTTACTGCATCTAACTGTCCTCATGCCCTTGTGGTCCAGTAGAGAAGGGGGGAAAAAGGATGTTACTGTACTGTTTTGTGCCAGTAAAAATCTCAGGTCATCAGCTGTCTTGCTATCAGTTTACTGTCTGCAAGTTATGATGGTAAGCAAGCTGCATACATAAGTAAGAAATCACCCCAAATTCAACAAGTCTATTGTTCTAACACTATAATGGTAATAAAAGTATGATAATGTGGAAGTTCTTTTCCTGAAGCAGACTTCCTGTTTTGGCTCTTCTCACCTCAGTAACATCAGCTGCACTGAATGAGGACAGAGAGTTTTGATGAATGTCTTTTCCTTTAGGAAGGTGCAGGATGTGCCATTGCTGCCCTCTCTGGATTATGAGAAGCTGAAGAAAGATTTGATTACAGGGAGTGATCGTCTCAAGGCCCTCTTACTGCAGGCTCTGCGCTGGGTAAGGACAGGAGGCCTCCAAACTAAGATGCATTTAGCAAACAAGATGGTTGTTCTAGTGATGAGTTCAGCATGACAGGCAAATTCCTGTTGATGAAGCTTCCAAAGGCTGTTGAGATGATGAAGGCAGCCCAGGCACGAGGTGTCTCTTTGTAGTGTAGCAGTGTCCTTCTCTTCTGAGGAGAGACAGATTTCTCACACAAGGATTTCCCAAATTTCTGGGATATTCAGTGGAAATAATTTCTGATATGCTTCCAAATAAATTGTTGTTTTAGGCAGTTCCATTTTCCACATATCATTTTGGTTTATATTTATATAAATACTGCTGTATCCAAGACATACCTGACTCTAATCACCAGTTTTCCTTTATAATCAATATTTTACAGGAAACTACCTTTTGGTTGACTTGGGTCATGTAATGACATTTAAGAAAAATTACAGATGACAACAGGAAGTTACATTTTCCTGCTGCAAAGGAAGCTGATGTGTTCAAAGTGACAGTCATGAAAGATGATAATAGTGGAATTCTGAGCAAGTTTCAGTGTCCATTTTCACATAAAAACAATCTGTTTGTTCTAACCAAAAGTACTTCTTGCCCAATGCTCTGTCTCAAATGATTAAGAAAAGCACCACATCTGTAACTATTAGAGGGGTTTTTTTAACTTTATGGGAAGTAATTCTGTATCCTTCCTGTATGGACAGTGATGACAGCTCCCAAGTAACAATTTTGTACTGGATCACAGAGCTGAGGTCAGGTCAGTTCATTTCATCTCTTTCCCTTAGGTCACTGAGTTTGAATTACTGCTCCCCATGAAAGAGGCTCTCAGCTATAGAATATTAGCACCTTTAAAATCTCCAGGGCTCATCAAGCTATAGTTTTGGCTTTTTATGTTGTTTACTTGTTTATTTATGTTGTTATTTATTTTAGCGCTTGACAACATCATATCCTGGCGAACAGAGAGACACTATCATGCAAGCCTACATCAGTAATGACCTCCTGGACTGCCACAGCAACTGTCAGGTCAGCTGAAACTGAGTTGTCAGTTGTCCAACTTCTGTGTGATATTGCTCACTTGTGTCTATGAAGTGCTAATCATAAAATTTTATTGCTCTCTGGAAGAGGAGAAGAAAAAAAGGTAGCAGTGCCAAAATTGGGTGATACATTTAGCTCCCTGTGCGTTACTTCTGTGAGTTGAACTGAAGCCTAAGGCCCTTTAAGTCTTGCTTATCAGATGCTGTGTCTCTTTTTGAGTGATTGTGTATTGTTAAATAATACACTCAATTCATTTCACTGATCTAAGATAAGAACTAAATTAGGACTTCAGTCCCAGTGCCGCTATGGAATGTGTCATTGTGCACCTGCAATGATCAACTGTGTTTCTGTGAATTTGAGGTGGATTGGCACCTTTCTTTAGAAAGGGGAATTCTGGTGTGTTGATTTTGGAAAGTTGTTTCAGTCCCTGAAAACCCAGTACTGTTGCTAAGAAAAGCACAACTTTATTCATTGATTGTAGTGACTTCTGTGCATAATTGAGTTTCCCAGGGGTTTGGGACTCTGAGCCTACTTGGTTTATTGTGGCTTTATTGTCTTTGCAACAGTCTCTTGTACCATTAGGAAACATAAAGGATTATTAAATCAACCATCAGTTTTTCTCCCTCTGAATTTCTGTTAGAGGGAAGTTATATGTAAAGCCTGCAATAAAACAGATAAGAAATAATTTCAATGTGGTGGTGTTGGTAAGTTACTGAGCTGCTTCCCACACTCTTTGTTGTCAAAGAAAAGCATTCCTGTTCAGGTAATGTTACTACACTTTAGTTTGTCAACAAAACTAAGTTGTTTGGTTTGTGGGGTTTTTTTTTGTCACTGACTGAATATTAATTTTAGGTACCAGCTTTAACTGAACTGTGTTGGCTCAATATAACTTCCACTCTACACCATAGAGTTTAATGGTGTTTTAACAGACTGAGATGAGAAGCTGTAATTTGCCTATTTGTTCATTTTCCATCTCTCCTTCAGCCCCCTGCCAATAAAAAAAAGAAATTGTACATCATATTGACAAATCAGTATGCATTCAAAGGGTTTTGGTTTTTTCTGTGTAAGTTTAATGAAGCTTTTAAAACATTATAGAAGACTAACTTTTGTGTTTTCCTTCTTTGTGATTTATTAACATTCACTTTCTTTTTCAGAGAAGTGTCCTCCAATTATTATATTCTAAGAGTGAGGTAGTCAGACAGTATATGGCAAGGCTCATCAATGCTTTTGCTTCACTGATAGAAGGTAAATGATTCACTGCAAAAAATAACATTTTCATACAATGCTTTCTTATTGGTGCTTCACAAGTGCATGTCAGTGCATGTGATAATTTAGAGCCTTATTTGCACCCTTTTTCTAGTGATTCGCTATCTTTTGTAGCATGCATTCAAAACAGCTTTTCAGTATCTGGAAAGTTTCATTTTGACACTGTGTATTCAGTATTTCTGACTTGTTTTGATGATTTGTGATCTGTGTGAGAATTGACTCAGATACTGCCTTTAATATAGTCTTCAGTTTCTCCATGAGGGTTAAAGAGAAAAATCCCCATTAATTAGGGGATTTTTTTTCCATTAATTTTTCTCCATTAATAAGGTTTCCTGTGGACAGACCTGCTACCAGGTTGTGCAATAGTAACTACTGTGGCTCCTGCATTTTCCTGGTCCTCATCTGAATAAATCTTTGTGCATCACTGCTAACAATCCAGAGGCACATATATCCAGCTTTGTATATCTGCCTGTCCCAAAATAGCTTTTGGTTTGCTGCTATTTTTGGAGCTCAGTATTGCTAGGTGCTGAAATCTCATTTGAAGTCAGTAGCAGGAGGATACCTGACTTTCCCAAGCTCCTTGGACATTTCTGTTCTTTTTCTTGATTGTACAAAACTGCTAGATCAGAAAGCATATACTGAAAGTGGATTCTGTGTGGTATTGATTTGCAATTTTGGACCTCTGATACCCCAAGTGTCTGGATTGAATGCAACTGGTCTGCTACACAACTTTGTGCAGGTTTGCTTGGATCTTGGCACAAGTTTGTAGCTTGTCAAGAGGAAACTGAGGTCAATCCTGCTTACTTTTCCAAAGAGAGGGAGGTTTTCTGTCATAGCTGCTATCTCAGCATCTGTTCTTTCATCACTTTTTGCACCAGGTCGTGCCTACCTTTCTCAGAACCCAACATTGCTGCAAATGCTGGAGGACAGACTGAAAGCTGAAGACAAGGATTCCCTTACATGGGAGAATGTTCTGGGGGCTCTGCAGAAATTCAGCCTCAGGTGATGAAAGCACAGCATGTGGTGGTGACAGCAGAGGAGGAAATGCAGGCTAGTTAGGCTCTGTTCAGGGAGGAAAGAAGAGCACTTGATTTTCCTATAACAATCATCAGAACCCCTGATGGCTGATGAAAGCAGTGTCACTTATTATGAAGGAGAAATCAGTTTTGCTGACTGAATTAACCTGACTTCCTACCAGCTGTCAAGACCCAAGTAAATGTACATCTCCTGCCACAGCCTTGTGTGCTTTGTATGTGTTCCTTAACTGAAGGAAGTAAAAATCTTAATGTAGAAAGCTCTGACAATCCTACACGGAAAAAAGAGTTGTGTTACATTCCAAAGCATAAGGTTTTCATTATCCTTTCTGCAAACATTTTTCAGGGATTTCATCTTTATCCTCTTGACCCCCTTCCTGGAGCAGTCTATGCACAGACTGTCTTGTTACTTTTGCATTAGCAGTCTGACTCAAGTGCCCACCACAAAAGAAATATGCAAAAGCAGTAAAGGGCATGCTCTACTTATCAAATAAATAATGATCTTAGGAGCTCTGTTTCCACAGCAGTCAGGAGGAATACTGAAAATTTGGAAGTTTATTTTCTAAAAAGTAACAATCTTTATAGAAGGTTAATTCCAGATACTTGACATAAGGGAAACTTTTTTAATATGTGATCGCATGCTCCCTTGTTTTGCTTAGTCCATGCCCCAGACCTGCTGCAATATCCAGCACTAAGAAACATATGAGCTTTCAGGACCAAAGCCAGGGAAGCACCTACTTTGATCTTTGCAATTTAGGTATAATGCCTCTTGGAAATAATGTTATGAAAAATTCTGTTCTTCAGTAAGACTTTTCTACCAGTACATACTTCTTCTTCTTTTGTATTGTAAGGTGCAGAATTGTTATTGTAGATCATGGTTGGCCACCTGGCATTTTATTCACCATAGTCTTTGAGGGCAACTACAAGTTGAGTTAAAGAGCATGAGTTTTAAGAATCTTTAGAGAAAAGTGCAAATAGATTCAAGCAAAAAACCTCATTTGTCAAATTGGCAGTACAAAAGTGCTGCAGTGCTATGGCTACCTCTGACAGAAAAAGTAATTAATTTATTTTATGGATCTGTTGTTTGTAGCTGCCTTTTAAAACCAATTAAAAAAGACAATTGAAAATGCCATTTTAGCTGGAGTATGAAGCCCTAGAAAACAATGAAGAAATTTACCTCAGCAGTTCACAGGTTTAAAAAGAACAAAATAAAACAAAAGACAAAACCTCCCGATCTATCCAACAATGTTTTAATCCTCTAACCATATGGGAACCTCCATCTTCAATTTCTTCAGGCTTTGTTAATTACTTAGTTTAGTGATTCTGCCAAAACAGGTAGTTTAGGGATTTTTTTTTTGGGCAGGCTATTTTATTTTTAATATGTTTATACTGGCCATAAATGTATATGAAAGCTGTTTATGTTAGGATCTGACATTTGTGATTTGCAATCTGTTTTTGTTTTTTAATCCTAGGCGCACACTGCAGTCAGCAATGATCCAGGATGGGCTCATTTTCTGGCTGGTTGATGTTCTAATAGACCCAGATTGCCTGTCTGATTACAACCTGGAGTACTGTGCTGCCTTGCTCATGAATCTTTGTCTGAGGAGTGCAGGTGTCTTACATTTTGAATTACAACCTTATTCCAAGAAATAGATAGAGAAGATTGTGAATCTTTTTCTCCTGATTTACCAGGATTCTTTCAAGTGGCTACAATCAGCAGCAGGAACCACAACCAGAGATATTTGTGTTATAACCAATGCTTTTGAGCAAATCTCCTTTCCCAAGAATTCCAGTTATGGGAATTCTAAAGAATTAAGCAATGGCACCCTTTAAGATTTGATTAGTTTTTATATTAGTATGTGAAGGCTGCCATTGCTACATTCAGGCCCACTTTTCAAAGGACACTTTGTGTCCACTTACAGACTCTGTGTTAGAGATTTCTTTGTAAACAGACAGAACTGGGTTGAGGAGTAAGGGTGAGGAGCTTAACCTTCACCTTGCTTTCACTTCTACAAAGCAGATTCCCCCCAAGAAAATAAGATCCTCTCTGTGTCCAAGAGACTTAAAAAGAGCATAAATTAAATTTTGTTTTAAAAAGGAAAGTAAGGTAAGGGTGAAAAATCATCTGCTTCTTGTAAGCAAAAAAATGCCTTTTGTAAATTTTTAAATCCCCTTTGTGTTGCATCCTGTCCAAGACTACAACTGCATAAATCCAGAATAATTTCACTGATTTCAGCTTGGTTATGCTGAACAGCATTTGTCAGGAACAAGAAACAATATTGCTCTGTGCAAACTATATTTAATACTGATTCTAAAAAGTAAGAAAGAAACTTGCTCTGATCTGTTCTGTTTTTCAAGCATATTTATGTGTTCTGCCTTTGCAGGGAAGAAAATATGTGCAAGTATCCCAAACGCCATGCTCAGAGTTCTTTCTGGTCTTCTTGACCATGAGAATCCTAAGGTATTTGTACATCAAACTTTGGGTTAATGAAAAGGTGGAAAGAAAAATTTTAAAAAGAAGAAAGGAAAAAATGTAAAAAGTAAATTTGTTTTGTTTCCTTTATTAGATCCTTGTTAATTAAGTTGCATGAATTTTGCCTAAAATTCACAAATGCATATATTTTATTTTGGTGAGCAGAGATCTTTCTAGACAGAAGTATGTCTTGCTTTAACAAATATTGGCAGCTAAGAATGGCAGCTTTGGATGCAGTTACCATGCAATCCATGTGCCTTGATTCCCACTTCTGATGCTGCTTAAATGTCATGCACCAATTCATCTTAAGCTTGACTGTTCATGAGATGAGCAATGGGTGATGCAAAACATCAGGTGCAGGGGAACACATTTGCTGTGGTTTTAAGGAATGCTATAAGAAAGTAGAAGACTTGTGACATTCATGAAGCTGCTTTGGCTTTGTCATCCTGCCTGAGGCTACAAGGCTTGAAGGCTGTCTTGAGTTCATGCTGGCAGGGACTTTTCCCTGTTCTTTGTCCTGTTTTTTATACTGCTATTAGTGTTTGTCAGAAATTAACCTTTTATCTGCTTTTCTCTCTTTCTTTTCCTTTTTTTTTCTTTCTTATGGATAGGTCAATTTGCAAGAATACATCATCAGAAGCAGGGGGGCTGTTTGGGAAATTGGCATGCAGCACACTGGTTTAGATCAGCCATATCACAGTATATTTGCATCCTAAAAGTTCTCTGCTTCCCATGTGGGAATTTTTGCAAGTCCAGTCTAGCCTGGTTAAACTCTTTGAAGTATAGTAATTTTATACTTTTGCTCTTATATTTTGATAGTCAACTGGGAGGAATGGAAAAGTTTTTCTTCATGGTATTACTATTTCTTAGGTCCAGTCATATGTGAATGGAGTACTGTACAGTATTCTGGCCATCCCTTCTGTCCGAGAAGAAGCCAGAGAAATGGTAAGTGCTGCTTTGCAGAGCATGAAAATCAACATCTCTGCCAGAGATGGCCCAGACAGGGAGCTGCTGAGCAGGGCACAGCAGGGCTGTGAGGTGGCAGCATTTTGAGAAGGGAACCCACAAAAGGCCCTTCCCCTTTGATCCTCAGGGAAGTATGACTATATTTCTCAAACACTTCTGCCATATTTCCAGATCTTTCTCCCAGGAGTGGAGCCCCAGTAGAGTGAAGGATTCTGTCTGAATTTAGAATTAAAGGTGTTCTTTTAGAATTCTGTGTCCTTCTAGCATTTTGTAGAATCCTTGTGGTCCCAGGAGATGCTTTCATCTCACCTGCTACTTCTTCCACTTATTCTGCACCAGTGAGTAGCCACTAAAAGGACTTCTAGCTGCTTTTCCTTCTGCCTGTTGTAGACATGGTTATTTGGGGAAGGTGCAGGAGGAAGGTTTCAGAACTAGGAACTGATTTCCTGTGAAAGTCAAATGGTAATGACTTTCACAACCTCAGTGTTTGAGGAAGCTGTTCCTGGGATAGCAGCATGTCTTTGTATCTTGAGAACTAACTCAGAGAGTTATGGAGACATAATTGTTGTCAGATGTTCTATCTCACAGAGGATTGGAAGTGATCATAAATGCTTAAAGACACAACATCAAGGCTATAAGGAGCCATAAAGACAGAGACCAGGTTTAAAGTCAAAGCTGGTTCTGTTTTCTGCTTCCTTTCTCTGAACCTTGCACTGTTGTCTCTCTGGATACAAATTTTACCCTGTTCTGATGACTATTGTGTACTGAATTCAGAAAGCAAAAGCAACAGTTCTATTGTAAAAATTTGCTGTTCATCATGGACATGTCTCTGTTTAAGCCTCAAAGCAATCTAGAAAACATATTTCTTTTGTCTGTGCAACACTTGGAGCTGGACACCGTGGTTTGCTTCACACTGCCTCTGTCTTCCCTGACCAAAAAAAAAAAAGATATTTTAGCTAACAGATCTCTGTCACTGTGGGGACATGAAACACTGATCTTCCAATGTTTTCTGCTACATCCAGGGAATGGAAGAAATTCTGCGCTGCTTTATCAAGGAAAGAAATGAAGAGATGGTTCGACAGATGGAATTTGTTATCAAGCAACTCAATTCAGGTCAGAACACAGGCAGCTAGCAGAGCTTTAAATCTTTCACAAAAGCCATAAAAAAGCTCATGTTTTTACTTGGCATTGGAAACCTCAAAGAATAACAGTAGTGTGATGGTCTGAGAGAGGGTGAATAATGAATGTCAGGATTTGAAAGTAATGTATTTTAAAATTTCCTTTATGTTGTAGTAATAAAGAAGAAATAAAAGGCTGAGTAAGACACAATTCCAAAGTTTTGGGATCATAAATAAACTTACCTTTGCTGTTTTTTTTCATGGCAGTGGTCTGATAATAATGAGAGACTGCTGCCAACTGCAAAAATGCAGCAGAAATTTGTAAAATAGGATTTAGGGACTAGGTCTGTCTGTGCTCATCTCATGCTCTATTAAGGTGTAGCTTTATGTGAAATGGCTTATCCTGAATAGGGAGCAGAGACCATACTTTTTGGAGAGGATGTTGATGGGTCATCAGAGTTGTAGATGCCATTAATACAGACTGAGAAGGTGGAATGTTTATTCCATTTTCTGTTGCCTGTGAGTGAAAGGTAGACTGAAGAAAGAGAAAGCAAATAATGAAAAGGAGATTAGTTCTGGTTGCATCTTTCTGTACAGTAAACATAGAACAAGTTGAACTGCTCTGCTTGGCTTTTTGGCTTTTGGAAAAAGAACACAGCCTGTCTTTTTTTTTTTTTTTTTTTTTTTGTTCTTTTACAAGTTAGAACTTTTACAAATTCTACCTTGTAAAAGAACAAATAAAATAGTTAAGTACTGTATTGCCACTATACAATATTTGTTCTTCAAGGTTATAGAACCACTCCTCTTCTACCTGAAAATGGCATTTTTAAGAGCTTTTGTCTGAGTCATTAATAAAATGATTCAGATTTCCAGTATAAGCCTGGCCAGTCTTTTCCTGAGGAAATAATTTTGTCCAAAACTTACAATTAGTATTCTGCATGAGTACTAACTTTTTATATACAAAAGCAGGATAATATTAAAGTATTTTTAGGGAGAGGTAGAGTCTCTTATTAAAAAAATATTTGAAAAATAGACAAACTTGCAAGTGCACACACTTTCATTCAAGTCTTGTCAGTAAATACAGTGAGATGTCACTGTGGGTTTTCTGAGAAAGTAACTATTCCAGAGTGTTTCTATTTCTGCCATTTTCCAAAATATGAATTGAATTCAGTGATTTCTAGTAGAATGCTTATAGGATCAAATTATTACAATAATTGTCCTGAAAAAGACGTGTCTGTATGAGAAGCAGGTTAAATCTTGTTCCTGTAAAACTGAGGTAATAATGAGATTCTGTCAAGGTGTACATGTATAACTTAACTGACACCATTTTGTTTTGCTTCTTTCTAGAAGAGCCATTCAATGATAGTATTGTGTCTGATGATGATGAGGAAGAGGAGTATGAGGAAGTAAGTAAAGGCTTTCTGGCACCTTTTCGAAAAATCCTTAACCTTCTGGAAAGAAAATATTTGTGTCAATAAACCAGAGGTTGGTTTTACTTTGGTTTTTATGTTTACTTAATCATTCTTGCATTAACAAGAAAATTGGAGCTGTTTCCATTTCCTTTTTTTTCATTTGAAGTCCTACTCTTTTAGTTTAGCAACTCAGCACCTCTGTTATAATTAAAGGATTGACTGGACATAAGTGAAGAGATGAGGAGTTACTGTAGCATTAGGAATCTTGCTTTCAAGCAGACCTATTGACTGCAGTTAAAAAAAAAGTATATTACCAGAATAGTTTATAAACAGATTATCACTTTTTCTTAAGGTATAATTATCTATTCAGGGTGTGACTTTATTTGTTGTTTAAAAACTATGAAATATATTTAGTAAATTGCTGGAATGTAAGA
This sequence comes from Agelaius phoeniceus, assembly GCF_051311805.1. Lineage (NCBI taxonomy): Eukaryota > Metazoa > Chordata > Aves > Passeriformes > Icteridae > Agelaius > Agelaius phoeniceus. The sequence continues at coordinate 17,829,386 of NC_135274.1, forward strand.
AAGGGAAACAGTTATTACAGATAAGAAATAAGTCCCATGAGAGAATAAAATAAAATAAGCATGAGAAACTATATCATAGTAAATATAAGCTGATTAGCTTTGCATTTCCTTCTCTGCTAATAAATGCATTCTACACCAGTATTTCAACATCTTTTAAGAAGCTGTCTTCATAGAGCCATGGGTGTAGACAACACAACATACTGGATCACCTAAATTAAAGCAAGATGTAAATCTTGTGAGGGAAATGTTATACCCAGTTTTCACTTGTGGTGTTGCCATTTCTGCATTGCCATAAGTGCACAGTGGAAGCTTGAAAATACAGTGTCAGCAGTTACGTGGGAGTTTTATCTTGAGGAAATCTGCCCCACTGCATTTTTATTTTATTCAGAAGCCTTGCTTGAGAAATTTAAAAGAACAGCTATAGTAGATGTCCTGGAAACAGTATTTGTGCATATTTAGGTGTGTGTATGTGTGCAAATACATTCATAGCATGTGTTTGGCCCTGAACAAGTCAGTGACATGGAGAGTGAGTGAACTGCAAAATGTTCTTGTATTAGAAGTGTTACTGCAGAACAGATTCATTGAAAACCATACTTTTAGACTAAATATAAGTTTTTTGTCCTGAACCAACAAAGAATAAGACAGATAAAACTTAGTTGTGTCCACATTCTAGTAGCTCATTGTACATTAATGGGAATGACAGTGACTGAGGAAAACCAAGTCTAAAATTTTTCCTGTTACTGCAGTGTGACAGAATGCATTTTCTAGTGCACATTGACCTTTTCCTGTTTTGGGAGCAGATAAAAATGCAAATATCCTGACTGCAGCAGGTGTGGTGTGCTCTCAGCTGCTATGGGGTACAGCATCATGCAGTATCCAGCCTTTGCCTGGCAGTATCCAGGGAAGCCTTGCACTGGTTGCATTATTTATTCAGCTTTTGTGTTGTGTATACCTTTTGTGTTGTGGCACAATAGGTGATAAACTAATAATCCCTTTCCCTAAAGTTAGAGCTATGTGGAAATTCTAAGTTTAGAGCTAGAAAATCAGTTTTATTTGACAATCAACCCTCCCCTTTTTATTCTAAGGGGAGAGTTCTAAGTGAATTCTAAGGGAATACAGTAAACTTTTCTTTTCTTGTAGGATTAGATTATTGTAATTGTTTCACTTCCTGAAATCCTGAAGTCTGTTTTTTATAATCTTTCCACTCCTCTAACTGAAAATCAATGCTTGTGGTGCAAGATGGGCTTCCTGGAGATTAATCATTAAAACTTCCCTTTGATTAAAATGCTGCTTTACACCTTTTAACTGACGTTTCAAGGCTTTGAATGTCTTGGGTGTATGGTGAGAATCCAAGGTGATAATACCTTTGCCTGAACTTCAGTATACTTTTTTAAAGGATACTGTGTTTTGTTGTAAAAACACATGGATAAGGAGCTCCTTCCTGAAAGGTGTGGCATTGAATTGCATGATACTGTTCAACACTTCCATCACTTTACCTGTTCCTGGGAATGAAAGGAAGGTGACTTCTCCTGTTCAGTCCTACCCCCTGAGTTGCTGCTTGTTACAATCCCAGCAAAGGCTCTAGGTCAAATCCTTTTGAAATGTATTTTTGTCACTGGACCATCATGTGATTAAAATGGACTTCTGGCATTTCTTATTATTTGACTCAAAAAACAGCAGTAGGCTTCAGTTTTTCATTTAGCTTTGCCATTATATTAAAAAGAAAAGCCAAATTTGAAACTGTTTTTAGTGTAATATTAGTTGCAGCACATTCTGAATCCTTATTGTTGCTGGGAACTATAATTCTGTTCTGCTACAAGGACATCTGGTTTCTTAGTCCCTCAGTTTAAAAAATATAGTTTACAAATAACATGGCAGTAATGCATAATGTTGTTACTTTGTTAAATAAACAAGGATTTGTTGACTCACTACCTCAATGATTGGAACTCTTGTATTTTAGAATTGCAGTGAGTTATTGTTCTCAATGGTGTTCTGTGATAACATCTGATGTTGTGACCTGGCAACAGAAAGTTTTGGAAAATTTTATCCAAAATCTTGCTTTTATGTAACTTTTAAACCACTACAGACTGAATACATTTCAGGATATGTCCATATATTGCCAATGTTGCCATTTTAGTGACATGCTTTCAGACTGCTTACTGATGTTAGAATTTGTTGCTCAATACCTTTATTTATACCTTTAGAACTTAAGAAACAACAAAAAGACTGTCATGCAGCCTTAATTTGGAGGTTTTGCTCCAGCTTTAATTGTTTACAAGAGCGTGCAAATGTTCCCAGTGCTGTTACTATTACCTTTCATGGGGTTTTTTTTGCTTTTATCTGTGTTTAATTTAGAGTTGATGAATTCTCTCCTGGCTTTGAGCAGATCTTGTGGTAATGGCTACTTTCTCCTAAACACTGTGGCTAAGATGCAGTTGAGCCTATTAGAGGAAAATTCTGGGATTTCAGAAGTTTAAGATTCTGTACAGTGTAATGCTGGAGCATATAACCATATAAAAAATGTCTCTGTGTGTGCTGTTCTTCAGAAATAAATTGGCTTTTGTGTTTGGCTGGTAAGCTTTAAATTAACTAGTGTAGAGCTTAAGATACACTGGCTCCTGGAGTACATACCCAGCCCTGAGATGTCAGCCTTCTGGGGTGTGTTGACACCCACAGTCACAGTGTGTATTTCCTGGTGCTCAATATTCTCTTGACTGGTCTGTTAAATACTAACTTAATTTATCTTCAATATTTGATCTTTGCGTTTGTTTTTTTATTTGACTTGGACCATCTTGAAAAGCTGCTTGTTAAAGTGAATATGTGATATTGTAGCTCTGATTCCAAAGCTTGGTTACAAGCTGGAGCTGTGTGAGGTGCCTGTACAGTGAGGATTTATCAGACACCCTCTGATCCGCTGTCACTCAGCACCTGGCAATAAAATCAGAGAGCTGCCGTGTGAAAATCCACTTCAGCCACAGAGCACATCAAAAGAAAGGGCTTAATCACAGGGCTTCCAGCCATTACCCTAAAGGGCTTGGCTCCCAACATCTGCTGCAGCCTGTGAGCAGTGGGGAACAGGGCACCAATTGTGTTATTTCAGCAGTGGAGTGATGGCACATGGGCAAAGTCCTTATTTTGTACAAGGAGGCAGAGGGGGGACACTTTCAGGCTCGGTTACCTGGCAGGTTAAATAATGTCAGGGAGCAGGATTGGCTGCATTAACAAACCTTGTAAAAAAAAAAATCCCCCAGACCTATTTATAGAGCTTATCTTTGCAACTTCCCCCCCACCCATAAAAATACACTATATTGTGGACTTTGGAGTGTGCTTTCTTGGTGGGAGGTGGGAGGTGGGAGGTGATGGGCTGTTTTTTTGCTTGATACAGATGATTGTTGCCTAGTCTACAAGTGTTTGTCCTTTTGCCATCATCTGTGTTATTTTTCACACATACCCAGCTTTCCAGGTAATTAAGAACTGATTGTGATTATTTAAAACTGAGTCTAAATCTCACAAAAGTAAAACTGCTTTTCATTTTTGTTGTGTTCTGGAGTTCACCAGAGTCCAGTGGACATTGTTTTTAATGGAGTTTGTGCCAGACTCTCTACATAACTATGCAATATACCTTTTTAGAATGATTCCTTTACTTTTTCTCATTTACTGTTTTTGACATTTACTGTCACAACAGGTTTCAAAAGCAAAGAAGATTTTCTTCATCTGGAGTGGGTCTGTCTTAGGATATCATGTACAGGACAGAAGAGAATTCTTTCTAGTAGCAAAACACAAGCAAAAATACTGTCTTGTCCTTGTACTACTGGTTTTGGTTTGCTGGAGGAATCCCTCAAACTTCAAAATTTCCTGGCTTTTTTAATGTGTAGAAGCTGCAGAGCTGCCATGAAAGATGAATCACACGTACTTATTCTAGAAATAGGCACTGGAGAATGAATTCTTGGTAGTTTTTACTTTAAGCTGGTTACATTTGGGTTTGTGGAATAAAATCAACATAGGGTTGTTCCCTCCTTGTATGATCTTTTTATCCTGAAATACTGATTCCAAGCTTTTAGTACCAGCTTTTTGTTTGTTTGTTTTTTTTTTTTTTTCCTTAATTACCAGCTTTAAAGCTTCCTTACACACCTGAGTTTCTTGTTGCCTTGCAGGAGGACAATGACATCCTGGAGCCTGATCTGGACAAAGATGAGGTTTTGCTGCCACAGCTGGGGGAGCTTTCAGGAGAGAAGCTGCTAACAACGGAGTACTTGGGAGTGAGTACCGCTCCTTAGAATCTTAAAACAAATTAATTTCCTGGGTTAAGTGTTTTATTTCAGTAGTTTCACCACTTTATTCAATTTGTTGCTTGAAGAGGCAGGTGCTACCTGCAGAGCAGTCTGAATCTTTCACAGTCTGTGTATGAGCTGCTGCTCAGGAGAGGCAGAACCAGTGTGAGAAAGGAGCTACCCTTTCACAGGGGGTGGTCAGGCTGTGGCTTAATAATAAGCTACAGGCAGCCTTAGGGTTCTAGTGCTACACCAGTGACTCTGAGCACACAAAGCAAAGTACTGAGCAGGTTAATAACTGGAACATTCTGCTGGTCTGAAATTATTTTAGAAAAAAGAAAAGTTGAAAAGTCAACTGCTCCTGCAGGCGTTGTGCCGCATCAAGTATTGTCCCCCTTACTTCAAGCAGCAAAAAGCTATTAAGTAAAAAAGCATAAAGTTTGTATGAATGCCATTTAGTGTGCTGTGACTAATTTGAGATATTCACAGGGTTGGAGCACCTCTCCTGTGAAAACAGGCTTAGGGAGTGGTGTTATTCAACCTGGAGAAGAGAAGGCTCCAGGGAGAGCTTATTGTGGGCTTTCAGTCCTAAAAGGGTCTACAAGAAAGCTGGAGAGGAGCTTTTTCACAAGAACATGTAGTGATAGGACAAGGGGGAATGGCTTCAAACTGAAAGAGAATAGGTTAGATTAGATACAAGGAAAAAATTCTTCCCTGTGAGGATGGTGAGGCTCTGGCATTGGTTGCCCAGAGAAGTTGTGGCAGCCACATCCCTGGAAATGTTTGAGGCCAGGCTGGATGAGGCTTTGAGCAACCTGATGTAGTGAAAGGTGTCCCATGGCAAGGGGGTTGTAACTGGATGGTCTTTATGAACCTTTCCAACTCAACCCATTCTATTATAAATGTGCACCTTCTGGATTCAAGAGTCTGACAATGGAAAAGTGACCTGAGAGAAGCTGTTGTGAAAGAGCTTTCAGTGATTCCAGGAAGTTTTATGCAGTAACACCAGAATGCAATTAAGTTTCTGCTGCAATGTTTCTAAAGAATTTTCTCTATGGCTTCAAATACCTGTTGTTCCACTGCATTATTTTTTTCTGTATATCAGATAATGACTCACACTCCAAAAACTAAGAAGAAGCAATTTGCTGGTGTCCATCAGAGTATAGATGAGCCACTCCAGAGACCTGTGACACCAGGTTATCACAGAACTGCATATCTAATGTAAGTCCAAACAAATGAGACTAAGTTGGGTTTTTTAAGCTCTTTTAAAAAGCATAACAACAATGAAAAGAAGCCCATAACAATGCCTAATAGCTAAACCTTTTCTACCTAAAAGTGCATTGCCATTGTCATTCATTGTGGATAATTTGAAAAAAAGGAGCAAAACATTGCAGGCAGAGAAAGGTCCACTGGCTGAGGTCACATTCTCAAAATAGTTCAATGAATATATACTGATCAAGTTGATTTAAATTTGCTTTATATCCCACATGTTCTTGCATCTTCTGTAAAATATTCCATTGGAAAGTTGCACCAAACATCTACAATGCCTGGGATTTTCCACTTCACAAGCAACAAAGTGTATTTGCTCTGGGGAGGTTTGCTAGAGGACAGATGAAAAAGAAAATGGATAGGATAAAAATCTTGTTATGTTGTGTTTCCCTGCTTTGGAGGAAACACATTTTCTGTCAGAAGTGTGTATAGCACTTTGCTCTTGGTGTGATTTGGGTCAGAGTAGAAGGTTTATTGTAAATGGAATAAAGGAGTCTTACCATGTAGAGCACCTTGAATATTCTTTGTCTTCTGTTAGAACAAGTATATCTTAATTTCTGAGATGAGATTTGTCCTGTTCACTGTTCTGACTGAGGAAGTAAAATACGAATGAGATCCCAGATTTTTTTTTGCAAGGCCTCTCCCCATATATATGAAATATGTGTGTTTGTGTGTCAGAAGAAAGCCGCAATTAATTAATATGTTAGTAAAATAGTGATTACCTAATAATTTTCATGCAGTTCTCCAAAAGAACTGCAGGCCTTAAGAATCTAGACTGGTTAATCTATGCCTAAATATACATATACTGGTTATCTATGCCTAAATATACATTGCCACTTTACTGTGGGGTTAGTGTTAAAGTTCAAGGTCCCACTTCCCCACTTTTACCCATGGTGGGCTTGGAGACCTTGGACTGATTCTGTGGAATTGGCTGCTAGGGCAGTGTTACAGTCCAGTCTTTAAAGTTACTAGAAAGTAATGTGCTAATGAGACCATAGGCCAAAGTCAATATTGTGCATTTAATTTGATAATAAATAAAAGAGAGAAAGGGAGAAGAAGGAAGAGAAAGAAACAGAAAAGAGGTGGGAGTACAGAAAGAGAGTGACAGATTAAAGAAAGTCTCACCACTCCATGGATCCCAAGGATGTTCTGTGGATCCTCTCCAGCTCTGGTCTTCTTGGTCCTGAGGGTGCCCCAAAAAGCTCGGAATGCAATGGATGAGGACATGGCCAGGCCAGGTGGGAATGCCCAGGTACCTCCCCTGGGGGGGCACTTTGACTCAGTTTCTTGCAGCAGGCTCTGTGGCTGTTGCATCACTTTGCCTCACGTGCAGTCCTGTGGTGTAAGGCCTTAGGAATGAGTCTGAGGAATGCTTTGGGGGTCTTGGGTGGATTATGACACCCCCTCAGCTGCCTCCCACATCAGTGTCCCGTGGATGTGGCCTGTGGGGTTGGGGGGTTACACAGATGGGCCAGTCTGTGTAAGGGAGGAGGGTGTTCAGTGCCTCTGACCAGAGGCTACACCCAAAACCACCACCCTCCTCATTTCAGTGGAGTCTGTGTAAACCTGGCCTCTGTGGGCTGTGGTCTTCCTCACCCTAAACCCAGCCAGGGATGATTCTCTGCTGCATTTGGCTTTCTTGTGAATGCATTCCTTGCTCTCAGCCTTGTTTGCTTATCCCTAGAAGTGAGATGATTGAGCATATCTTTATCTTATCTAGGTGGCTTAACTCACAGTTCAAAGTTCCAGCCAGGCATCTTCAAGGAAGGGGGGATTCTGTGGTTGTAGCTTCTTTAAACTGTTTTTGCTATAGGGCAAAACTCCTTCCTAACAATGTTTAAGGCATGAACCATTTCAGTCCCTGACTGGCAGCCTTACAACCTATTTAGAAAGTATATTTTCAGGAATAAATCATCATTATCACTGGAGTGTCTAAGCTTTACATTCTTGCTTTGTAAGTGGAGATAAAACCAAGCTTGTGAAAATGAACTGACTTCCCTTTGGGAAGTCAAAAAACTTGTGTCAAACCCACGGGAGTGCCTTTTATTTCCCTGTGTCGTGTACTGCACTGCAATTTTTGCATCAGAAATGATCTCTGGAAGTGATTGCTGCCTCTCTTTAGCACCATCTACCCAGGCAGGGTGTTTACTTAATGTCCCAGGATCCTGGAGTGACTCGAGTCTTGTATTTGGCACAACTTGAATCCTCTCAGTTGTGCAGCTTGTGCCTCTGCAAGATGGCTGCAGGTAACTGCTGGATACAAATTAAAACCACATTTCTATCGTGCTGGTTCTGGTAGCTCTTGGTCTAAGAGAAGTGTTAGTTTGATGGTGTGAAACAGCCTTTACAGATTGCCTCACTATGCAAACTACAGAGGAGAAATATAAACAGCAGAAATCCAACACCGTGAAAATATGTGAAAATTAATTTCCCTCCTGCTCTGCCCAAATGGTAGAAATACTATGAGTGTTTGATGCTTCCATGTTTTAAGCAGGAAACAATCAGTACCACCCTGAATGAGAAGTTTGTCCTTTGTACCTAACTAATTTGTGTGCAGGAAACTGCAGTGAGTAGATGAAGACATCCTCGAACTACAAAAAAGGACAGCAGCAAAAAAGGACAAGCTTTGATGGTTTTTATGCTGTTCTAATTTTAGTACAAATTCATTTACTAAAATAAGGAAATACTCACTTGGAAATTATTGCAGGAGGAAGACAATAAAACTTAGCTGCCTTAATTTGAAAGCAATATCTGAACTGGATGTATTTTGTAGTTTAAATAATTTAAGTGGCTTGTATCATGTGAAATCTTATGAAAAATATTAGATACTTTTGCCCTGGATACAGCTTGTCTACCAGATACAATCCAGGACAGTTCATCTGAATTATCTGGAGTCTCGTATTCAGCAGAGTGGTTAAACTGCATTAAAAATTTTTGTAAATACTGCCATTCAAAATTGAAGTGAATATAACTTGTTTGAAGTTCTTCATGTGAGACTCAATGTAATATATTCCATTTTAAAACGTCATGAAAGAGGAAGCAGTTGAGGAGATACTATAACGTGTCTCTTTGAGTTGTTGGTTCATACCTCCAAAATGGAGGGGGGTGAAGATCTTTAGTGCTGAATAGAAGTATTCACACAGAAAATTAATGCAGAATAGCCACTGCACATGAAGCAGCCATTTCATGCTAATTTTTCTATGACTTCCCAGTGCAGACAAGGCTCTAGTTACTTCAGATGAATTGTCATGGGATCTCTGTATGGACAAGCTCTTGCTGTATGGAGCTGTATGGAGTCAGGAAATACTGGAAAGCTGCCTTCTTTTTCTTTTTCTTTTTTTCATTTTTCCCTCCTTCTTTAAAGACTCGCTGGCTGAGATCACTCAAGGGGGCCTGAACTACTTAATATTCTGCTAGCTATTTCCTTAGAAACTGAAGGAAATAGCTGTGAAATTTAGCTGTGAAATCATTAACTGCCTCCTTGGACTGCATCCTTTTTACTAAATATGTGGTTTAGTTACCTTAACCTGATATTGGGCAGGGAAACTTTCCATGTCTGCCAACTTCTTTCTTCTTTTCACACACTTTTCACACCCTCTCACTTGTGCTGTGTTTTATTGCTTACTAGTAAGCAATTGTGTCTCTGTTCTGTCCTTCAGCTGCTTCAGTTTCCCACTGATCCCTTTCACTTGTGAAATCAAGAGTTTTATTTGTTTTAAGTCAGTGTTGCATATTGCTCTTTAAAGTGAAATCCTTGGAGCATTCAGAAGCAAATCTTAAACCCTTGAAAAAGCTAAGTATTGAAGATCTCTCAGGCCCATTTCTACTGTCTTTTTCTTTAAGTGTCATGATGGTATTTTGGGTCTTCAGACTGCTGGGATTTATGGTTTCCTTTCCTCAGCTCTTTTATTGCAGTAGGAAAAAATATTAATTTCAAATATGTTTGATGTCAGCTGGTTTGGGAGAGCTACAGTCAAACAGTTTAATTACATCCTTAATACTGGTTTGCAATATGAAATTTAAAATAACTTCAGTGTGTACTATGTCATTACAGGCAATTAGAAGAAATTAGAATTTACTCTGATTAAACTTTTTATATTGTACTTATTATTTCACCTTGCATTCTCCTTTCTCCTCCAGGCCAGAAAACAGTTCCAGTTCCTGTCACGAGAGGGATGAGAAGCTGCAGTCTCCAGCAAGTGGTGCCTCTTCCACTTGTGGTGGGAGACAGTCCAGCATTTCTGACTTCTGCATTTCCCCCTCATGTAAGGAGGGCCTGTGGGTGCTGTTCTTAATTGCTGACGTCTTCCTTGGCTGGGGCAGGTGTGGGGGGCCTGGACTATGTGTTGTAGATTGGGGATTCTTTTAGTGTAGTGTGGCAATGGCCCTCTCTTTATAGAGCCTGGGTCAGTCTGCAGGGCCTTGGGGCACCCAGCAGGCTCCAGCTCCAGCTGAAGAGTGGCCACAGAAGGGAACGTGTGGCCAGCAGACACCAATGGTCCCACTTGCCTCGCTCCATCTTGCTTCCTGTGGGAGTGCCAAGGATCAGACCCAGGGCTTCCACTGTGTGAAGGATTCTCTGCAGTGTCCCCTGCCCAGGAAAGGAGCTGCAGCCAGAGGCAGTGCACTTCCCAATGGGCAAAGGCCCTTGCTTGATCAAATATCCCTTGTTTGGATCTAAATGAATCACTGTCTGCTGGCACCTGCAGGCTCTGTTGGCTGGATCTCAGTGTTAGAGCTGAAGGCAGCTGCAGTTATCTGCTGAGATTTGCAACTGCATTCAGACCATCCAGGGCTGTGGAGGATGGGCAGCCTGGTGCTGTGTGGCTGCATTGTGGGTGATGCTGCTAAAGACTCTGCCCTAGCAGCTTCAGCTGAAATTAATGCAAACTCAGCTGGGCCTGAGAGCTCAGAAACATGTGATGGAGTTTAAAAGGTTATAAACTTCTGATATCCACAAGATTCTGCAACTTTGGATGTTGGAATTTCAACCTTCCTGCAGGGATTCATTAACATTTGCAACTGCAGATCTAAGGCAATTTGCTCAGCAATCATAGATAAAGGATCTTGCAGCATATCCGGGACAGAATAATTAATAAGTTCAGACAAAGTGTGCCTTTTCTTTTCTGAAAAAATATGCTTTGAAGCAGTAAAGGAATAGCATACTTTTTACTTTCTCTTCTATTTTTTTAAATTTCCTAAAGGAAATGAAAAGGATTCTGAGAAAAGTAACCGAGGTCTTGCAGACAGGAATTCACTTGCGTAATGCCCAGAGCTGATAAATGTAACATGCTGAAAGAGAGGAGGACAGGAGCAGGAGAAGCTCCTGTCCACGATGGGCACTTGGGTTCTTGCTGTTGTGCAGCAATGGGAGCTGCTGTTCTCAGCCTCACTGTGCACAGTAACACCTTGAGTACAGCTCAGGGGGTTTGGCTGCCCTTGGTCAGCAACTCACACCAGCAAAGGTTGTAAACCAAGTAAAAGCATACTGACTTGGCAGTGTTCCTGCAGAGTAGGAAAAAAAGAATGGATTTTTACATACCTGTGCTTTGTAAAGGAAATTAAGCCAAGTAGTTATCAAGGGTGCACCTATTTGGTGTTTTAAAGTGTAACTGGATGCAGTTCCTAAAGCATTTTTCAGCCATCCAGAGCCCAAGTGAACAGATTTTGATCTCTGTCCAGTGAGATGCATGCACTCACCTCTGTCACTTTTGCTATGCTACTGATGCTGTCTGATTGTTTTGTAGAGATTTGTGAAGAGGTTTAAACAGGCAGCCTGAGTCAGTCAGCAAAGCAAATGTTGTTAGTTTTTGATGAATATTGATTTAAAGTGTTCATGCTGAAGATATTTCTGCCAGCTTAAATGTTTCATTTTGTCAGAACTTTGCTTGTAGCCTCTGTTTAAAACATTCTGTTAGCTGCTTTCAGTCAAAATTATATGCAGATGGATACTAATTAGACTACTAGATTATATAATTTTCCTGTAGAAAAATCTTTGAGGTCAGAATATACATTATATATACATTATACATGTAAAAACACAAATAATTTCTGTCTGTAACAGAGGAAATTTTTCCTAGCATTAATCCAGGCTATAAAATAACACTGAGCTACTTGAAAGATGGCCTGAGGTTTGTTTTGGGTTTTTCCAAGTAGCAGTGACATATGTGCTTGTCTTTCTTATCTTTTGAGATTTAGAAATGAGGTGGAAGGAAAAAAGAAGAGAAAAGAGAGACTGCACTGCTGGAGCCCCTGGTTGTTATGTCAGTGACAGGACTTTATTCTGCAGGATGATAATTGAGCTGGGTCTTTGAACATCTCCATGTTTCCAAAAGGCATTGGGGATTGTAATATTTAAATTAAAAAGGCTTTAATTTAAGACAATGGAAAATAAGCCCTTTCTCTTCTGTTGCCTTCTAAGATACAGCAGGGAACAGAAATGTGTAAAAATAATGGTACTGCTTCTAGAGGCTTTCATGATACTCTGCCAAACATCTCTGCTGTGTAATAAATATGCTGTTTATTGACTTCTGATCTTGGTCTGATGGTCATTCTGCAGTACCAGGAGCCTTATTTCAGAATATTTGTTTCCCAGCATCACATGAGTACCTTGGGATTCAGAGTTTCATGCAGCCAAGTCACGAAATGAATAGTAAGAGACAATGAGTGAAAAAAACAGAATAAAAGCTTCATGTGAACAATTAGCCTCCTCAAGGGGCTATCTCAAGGAGTCTAAGTTTAGCCTCAAGGAACCTTGATCCTCTTTTGTTTACCAAAAATGAGCATTGTTCTTTAATGTCCTCCTGGAAATATTTGGTTGTTCTTGAATTGGTCTGATTTTGTCTGGGTCCATCCTCTCCCCCTTTATCCTTTGGTAAAGAATCAATAATTCTTGCACTCTTTTATTTTTTGTCTCCTGTGGGCAGAAAACTTGTGGACCAAAGATGAGCCCTGGTCATCTTCCTACACTTACTATGTTGAATGCCAGACAGAACATGTGCTGGGCAGCAAAATGCCTGTCTGAGAGTGACCTGATCTGCATTCTTATCAGCATGAGAGAACAAACCAGGACAGCAGCCTGTCCTGAGCATGGCAGGAATGGAGCTAGAGATTTTCCCTAAACTTTCATTGAACTTGCACATCTTGGTAGCCTTGTGGTTCTAAGCAAACTGAGTGCCCTTCACTTCCCCATTAGTGTAAGGCAGAAATTGAGTCTAACAAAAGTGTAAAACACTTCTTTTTGTCTGCAGTAGCCCTGTTACTGTGGACATGTACAACCACTACAAGGGGTTGTGTTCCTGTGGCTTTAATGAGATATTGGGTGTAGCTGATGTGTGTTAACTGCAGGTCTGCATGGTCCTATCCCATTGCAAGTGCACAGTGTAGCCAGTTTTATTTTCCAACTGCAGAGGGCTTAAATTACCACACTTACAGCTGTTTTGCTCAGGTGATGAGCCCTAATACACTCTGCCACACAAACTCAGTAGCCTGCCAAAACCTCAAGGTTCCCTTCATACAGCAGGAGTTGTGACTTGATTGTATTTCTAATAAAACTGTAAGGAGACAACTCCTCACTGAACTGTGTTTCTTTTTTGAGCAGCAGTTGAAATGAAGTCATCTGAAGTATTTGCATCAGGCCATAGAATGCACCAACACATCCCAGCTGGTGATACCTTATCTTCTCAATCTGCTGACTTCACTGAGGACAGAGTAAATGGTCAATCACACAGGTATGATCTATCCAGAGAATACCTAAAATTGTGAGAGAAGTCTGACAGGATTTACCAGCTAATTCCATGCTGCTGTAAAGAGATCTGTGAAGTTACTTGATGTGTGATGTAGTCTGGCCTGAGACAGCTGTGGTTGTGCTTGCCAAACAAAATACCCTTTGCTGTGCCAGAGGCAGCTGCTCAATTTCTAAGCATCTGGTTCAGAATGAGAGAAGTCTCAAGCAAGACGTTATTAATGAACTTCACATGTATGCTCAATGCAGCCTTCTGAAAATAAAACTTCCTGATTGCTTCCTTATATGACTCAACAGTAGTCCATGAAAATCATTTATTAGTAAAGAAATAGGTAAGACTGTGGGAACAGGAATTAACATGCAGAAGGAAGAAAAACGAAGCATTTAAGTGGGTTAAGAGTGCTTAAACATGCTGAGTTGCTAGCACTGCTCACCAGAGTCCTTCATTTATCCACTAGATGGGTATAGCAAAGGAGGCAAAGTTATGAGATCACCCAGCAATGGGTTTCAACTCTTCCTTGAAATCATTCCTGTAAAATTAAAGGTCTTGCTCTCCTTATCCTACTTATTGTGTTCACCTTAGGCCCTCTGTGAAGCCTTTGTGACGTGTACAAGTGTGATGTTACATCTTGGATGAGAGCAAAGAATTAATTAGCAATTGGACTAAAGTCTGCCATCACGTGTACAGCTGTGATGTTATATCTTGGATGAGAACAAGGAATTAATTAGCAATTGGGCTAAAGTCTACCAAAGTTTTCAGAGCCTGCATTTGTCTTTCAGACATTAACAGCTTTTTCCTATAGCTAATTAGATTGGGCCAAGTTTTAAACAGTGTAGACAAATTTTAAAAGCAAATATGTTCCAGAACTAAAACACAGAATGGGTGGAGATGTGTTAAAGGAAAGCTTTTACAACTCTTTATGCACCTGATTTTTCAGAGGTGCTTGGTTATTTGTGTCAATTACAGCTCTAGCACTTCAGAAAGATTCTGTGTCTAGAACTTTGTTGCCTTCATGCCTACAGATGCCGGTGTGTGGTTTGGGGGTTTTTGGGGGGCTGGTGTGGCTCTGGTTGTTTGGTTGGGTTTTTCTCCCCAGTTGTACTGTTTCCATGGGGAGATCTGAGCAATTATACATTGTCAACAAACTGTCACTGGTTTCAGCTGAAGTGATTAGGAGTCACACCTCTGGGCCAGCATTACTGGTTTTGTTTCTGTTGTCTCTTGTAACAGTAGCTAAGCACATAATAGAAATACATAGAATAACAGACCATACAAATTTATCACCAAGTTGTTTGCTTTGTGGTGGAGATAGGGATATTATATTTCAGGCTTTGCTTCCAGGAAGCAAGTAAAATTGGTAGCATCTTGTCCCCCACCTTAGTGAGATGCTTTGCTTCTCTACATAACCTATTATTAAAAGGTGTGTTCCCAGTAATTTTTAATATTTGTTCACAAACATATGTCTAAATCTTAGGATGGGATTTATAGAAGTGAAGGCACAGGTGCAGTATCCTGCAGAGGAAGATCATATCTTTTCACCCTGTGTTTCCTCAGCATGCATGCAGTAATTTGGATTTCCAAACGCAGCCTTGAGTTACAGGTACAGGAATGCAGCCATTCTCAGTCGAAGAGAGCACAGGGTTTTCTGTGTCAAGGGTCTTTTGTTAATATGTTGGTGTTGCAATGCCTGCAACTAGACCTGCCTTTTCATTCTTTCACTCCTGGACGCAGACTATAATTTGTTTGCAAAACAAACAGGACTAATAAATCACGTCTTTGCTCATAGTTTTGTCCACTGTAAGAACTGCCTCCTTCCTGGAGGCAAATACCTGTTTGGCAAATACCAAGACCTTCCTAGGAGAGGTATGTATGAGAAAAGGAGGGCTGAGTTGGGCTGTGGAAGTGGTCACTTCTCTTTCCCCTCTTCCTTAGCAGAGTAAATTGGGAACTTAACTGCACAGAGTTGAGTGAAAAGATGCAAAATCAATTGGAGAGAAGAATGAGACCTTAGTAGTGACATTTCTGCTGCAACTGTTTTATTTCCACAGGAACAAATTATTGTTCCAACTGATGCAAGTCAGACTGAGTTAAATGACAAAATAAGCAGTAACAATGACAGTGCTATATGGAGCTAAAGATATTTAAAGATCTCCGTGGTCCACGCCTTGAGGTTTTATCTAGCCAGTCTTATTTTTTGGTTGTTTTACCAATCTGTTGCTGCTGCCATCTGCCACATCCTCCTTTGAAGCTAAGACAAGTATTAACACTTGTAATAGTCATAGGTAGAGGGCTGCAGAGATGGTTCTTAGCAGAGCAGTTAGCACGTCTCTGCCCTCAACAGTTAGCATATACATATGCGAAATACAGACAGTAATGCTATTTAAAATACAAAAGGAACACTTGCTCAAATCTCCCTGCAAGGTGAAGCAGGGCTATGGAAGGGCTAATCAGTACTGACTCAGCAGCATTCCCAGGGGAGGAGGGGAGATCAAATATCTTGAAAATCCCCCTAATCACCCCTCCTGATGGTCACAAAGGGTTCTTTTGATGGAGCTAATAACACGGGGACTTTCTATTTTGAATCGCCGGTTTTTAGACGGCACCCTTCGATGTCCTGCCTTTGGCTCTTTTATTTCCCTTTTTAAATATGATGAAGTTTTCATGTAGCTGTTACTTTAGTTTAACCTTTTCTCCTTTTAAGATAAAATCGACTCACTAGTGCAAACATTAATTTAGATTCAGAATTATTTTAGAGACTTGCTATTTCCTGGTAGTCTCCATTTTTTTAACTGTGAAAAGGTATATTTATGCTGGGGACAAGGAAGGGCAGTGTATCCTCACACAGTTATTGACTAAATTTTAAAGAATGGTATTTTTGCAGGCTGTGAAATAGCAGCACCTGCTTTATGTTCTCAGTGTGAGCAAGGAACCTGTGTGTTTAGGGAATTTATTTTAGAGATGCCATCGCAGCTTTTTGCTCTCTTGACAAAGCCTTCGGGGCGTTCTACAAATCTTATCTCAGACAGGAGCCAGGGAGGCTGCCTATGTCTGCCAAGACTGACCTGTACCTGGAAGAAATCCTGGTGTCTGTGCCCTAAAAGGATGTGTGCCTGTGCTGTAGCATATCTGTGTATTTTTTGCACCCCAGAACGAGTCACTGGATGTGATAAATAAAACAGAAAACAATCTAAAGCTCAGTTCCTGGTTTGCAGGGAATTTAAGTGCCCGTGTTCACTCCTGTTGTGCAGAGTGAGGTTTGGGTGGGATGGACAGGTCAAGAGCCAGGCTGGGGGCTGTGCAGTGAGCACACGGCCCAGGCAGTGCCTGTGGTGCCATGTTCCTTTCCATTTGCAGCCTCCCTGAGGTTTGAGCACCTGCCAGGCTGTCCCAGCAAGTACTGCAGGTTTCACTTGGTTGCAGCCTCACTATGCAGATGTGTTTCTCCATGCATTGCTGACCCTTTCCCTCTCCTCCTCCAGTGACTTTGCCCTGGCCTTCACCAGCAAACCCAAGATCCCGCGCACTCCTGACGGGCAGAGCAGCAGCCCCAGGAAGGGAAAGGTCCCAACCATTGCCCCCCAGTTCTCTCAGTCTGGACCCCAACAATCAAGCCATCCAAGCTCTTCAGGATCTACAAGGAGTAGACAGAGTAAGTGGAAAATGCCATCGTTCTGTTTGTCATTCCTTGGGTGGGAAAGGAGGGAGCATTGTAGAAACTCTTCAGGAATGAAGTCGTAGGCTACAAATGTGCCAGGAGTATATGACATTGTGCTTGTCATCTGCAGGATGTACAACCATGTAATTATATCTTGCTGAACACTGCTCCTATTTCCAGGCTGTCATGTGAGCAGTTAAAAGACGTGCTTTTTCCTGTCTCTGGGTGGAGAAAAGTGACCCAAATTCTCAGAAGTTTTTGGGGAAGCTTATGAGTCTCAGATTAGACCTTCTCTAGATGTCTTCAGAGTTTTTCCTTTTCTTTAGACACTTGTTCATCCCACTGAATGGACCTGCATCTGTCATTGCTCTGCCTACAGGCATCCTCCAGGTGCAGTTCTATGGCAAGTTTTACTATTGGCACAGCTGAGCTGATATTTTCTGTGGTAGTAACACCTACAGATGAATCAATGCAGTAGAAGTGTCCTTTTTTTTGCAAGAGTGAAATTTCCAGATATGAGTCAGGACATTTTAAGGTGGCAATCACAAGTAGGCCACATTTGCCCTCTAAGCACATTGGTGTGACACTTGTGACTTTACCCAGCTAACACAGGTCATCAAGTGCAATGTTCCAAACTTATTTCAGGGTACCCAGACAGGAATTGTAACAGAACCTGCTTCAAGGCTTGAACCAATTCATATAAGTATTTCAAGTTTCTTTCTGTAGAGATAGAAGGAATGGTGGCATAACACTGTCTAAATCTTTAAATTAATGCTGATGTGGATGTGAACAAGAGGCATGAGCAAATACAGTAATAAGATGAGAAGCTGGTTAGTAGTAGCTGAACTTCAAGACTGTGATTAAAAATTTTGCATTTAAGAAATCTAGAATTTTTTTCTTCAGGTTTTTTGTGTCTTCTGGATTTGCAGACTGGTCATTAAATCTCACAGAACCCTATTCCAAGCTTTTTCCTTAGGACCATCCCTAACCCTAGGCTGATTTACCTGTCTAGGGTTAGGGTAGGGTTATGCCTGGGGTTAGGGTTTTTAAAGCAGAAAGCCCTGAGCTCCAGGCACACTGCAGCTGCAAAAGGCATCCCAAGGGGAGCACAAAAGTGCCACAACACGGCTGCTTCCACAGCTTTTTCCTTGGGACCATCCTTAACCCTAGGCTGATTTACCTGCCTAGGGTTAGGGTTAGGGTGTAACTTGAAGTGGGATCCCTGGGTGTGTCTACACTGCAGCTGAATGTAGGGCAGATGTCAGGCAGCCCAGGAGATGGCTCAGGGCAGCTTGGTAAGCAGGGAGCCAAGCACAGTGTGCTGCTTCTGGCAGTCTCCTTTCTGCTGGAGACTGGTACTCAAGAGCCATATGGCCATGCTGTGGCCTGCAGAAGTTTATAAAAAGTACTTCATCTGTGGGGGGTTCAGAAGAGAGGGTGGCTTTGACGTAAGGATGGAGGAAAATGATGGACTCTTGCTTTGAGCCAGGCAACACAAGCTCAGTAGAGAGGAAAAATTGATCTTGGATGCTCACACATCAGTAAACACGTGTGGAGTGTCAGCTGTGGAGTTTTTTGGGGTGGAGGGGGAAGAGAAGTACATTCTTCAGTAATGAACAAACTTTTTCTCAGGTGTGTGGATAGAAAAAGCTGGATTCTAATACAACTCTGTGTCCATCATCAGTGAAAATGGCAGGAGCGTGGCATCATAACAAGTTTAGTGATGATTGTTTGATCACAATGCAACATTAGCTCTATTCTTTAGCTGTAACTGTTACCTTGAAACATTTGACAAAAACATAGTAAGTCAATACCTTCCCAAGAAACTCGAAATGTGTGTATATCATTAGCTTCTCTATCTGTAATGAGTAGCCAATAAACCAGTAACAGAGCTGGAAAGAGCATGCTGAGCCTTCTGTCTTGCTCATTCACTGTTCCACACAATTGCACATGCAGAGAAGTGTGGTTTTGTTCAGGGAGTACAGGTGAGGCATTGGAAGGGAATGTTCTTGGTGGCGAAAGGAGGTTTTGACCTGGAGGCTCCTTGCTTCAACACTCCTGTGCTGAGGTAATGCAGCTCTTTCAGCTTTACCTTTGCTGCATGTGCCCTGGGTTTTACCTCTGACACGAGTGCTCTCTGTTTCCTGTGACAGCAGCACTGTTCTGCCCTGACTGGAATTGGTGTTAACACCCAGGAGTCTGTCCCTGGTTCCTGTTTTAGTTCATTTCCAAAAGCATTGGCCCATTGAAAAGCCCTAGTGAAGGAAGGAAAAGTACAGAGTGTGTGTGTGTGTGTGCACAAAAAGATCTTCTGCATGTTCTAGTTTCTCAGGGCAGCTTTGCACTCCTGGGGAGAGTATCCTTAGGAAAGATGTGACAGACCAGTGTTGCTTTCAGGAGGCTCTGGAGCAAGATCCTTTTCCAGGGGCACAGTGTTAAATATATCTTATTTTAAATTGCTCTAAAGTAGATCACTTGGGGTCCTCTGTGGATTCAGTATATGTGATCTGTTAGTCCAGTTACTTGAACTCTTCTAACTTTTATTGTTTTATTTGTTTTACACTATACCTCTTTGCTGGGAATGTATAGCAAGCATTCCAACTTGCTATAGTCCATTTACCATTTCTCCCAGTTTTCTTGGGAATCCAGGCTATCATTTTCTATCTGTCCACATGTGCAACGAGACAGTGTTAGCAATTAAATGTTAAGCTCTTCCTGCTAAAAATAGCAAATAAATTATTTTGCAAACAACTAATCTTCCACTCACTCTGTGTACATGTGTCCAGCCTTCTTGTCACAGAGCACCAATTAGTTCTTGTCCATCCTGCAGGAATTTCACACAGGTGTTTATAGGTGGGAAGAATTACATGAAAGTTGTAAGGACCAGATTTTTAAGGACTAAAAAGGGTTTTAAGCACTTACACTGAAACTTGAGTTTCTCAAAGGTAATTCTCAGCTCTTACTTAGAGATGCATGGAAGAGATCTGAAGCAAGTGAGCCCCTAATGTTTCCCCAGAAAAGCTCTGTGCTTACTGCTCCTTTAATTTCCTAGCTGACTCATCTGTAGGTCAAAAATGGTATCAGATGCACAGATATCAGCAATCAGTAGATTCCAGCGGTTGCTGCCTCCCATTTGCCTGCTGCATAGGTATGTAGGGTTTTACATATCAAGAGACTCTGTTCCAGTGGAAGACTAATTTGTGGATTTCTTAGTATTTCTGAAGAAATGCAAGTTTTTATAGCTGATGGACATGATGAGAAAAAGATGACTTTCTGATTTTACTTGCTACATTCACTTATTTTAGGGGCACATTTTTAGCTTGATTTTAGTATTTATTACAGGTGTATTTTCTGGAAACAAGTTGATTTTATGTAAACCTACCTGAACCAGCTAGACTGCTCCTCTTGGAGCATGGAGTGTGTGGAATGCCTGAGGAATGCAGAGGAAGCCCAGGTACTTAGTGCAGCTACAGGCCTGGGGCCAGATTCCTGCCTAAGATGCAGCCCCTGCTGTTAGCTGAACTCTGGAGCAAAAGCAAGCTCTTCATATAATAAATATGAAATAAAATAAATATGAAATAAAATCAGCTATGTTGGGATCCTCTGTGGTTTCCACTTCCAGGCTGGTACAGGGATGACACTGGCAGCATGGCTGGAAAATAGAGTTCCACAGGGAGCACAGGCATCTCCAAATGTAGACCTTTTCAACTGTGTTCCATGTGGACATAGTTGTGTGGTTTAATCCACTCTGATCCTTATTCTCTGTCTGTTCCAGGCAACTCTGCATGGGTGTGCTGAAGCTGTTTGCAGTGTACCAAGTTCTAAGGTACATTGCAGCTAGGGCAGTACAAAAATCTCTACCAGAAGAATGGGGAATGTTTTTGTTGGGAGTGTAACTGGGCCCTGGTGATGCCCTTTCAGTTCTTTCAATATCCCCTGAAAAGGGGCTGCCATAAATGCATTCTGCAGTTTTGAGTTGCAGCATCACGAGTTAAAGGAGTTAAAGGAGTTAAAGTGCCTCTCTGCATGTTTTTTGTGATGTTTGTGTCCCTGTACAAGTTGAACAAGCATTGCCCTCAGGCAGCTTCTGTCTTGTAAATAAATCCTGCTTTCAGCTGACAGACCCTTTCTGGATGTTTTTCTGCAGGCAGCCAGTCCTACAGGAAGTGAGAACAGTTCCTTTCCTCGAGAATCACCTGTCACATTGCTGAAGGACAGAGCCAGCTTCCTGTAATGAGCTTCACTGGTGACCTACAGAGGAGAGAGAGCTTGTTGGCACTGCAGGCCTTGCACAGGGACTGGGGATTATCTGATGGGATGTGTCTGTGGCCTCTAAAACTGCCTAAGACAAGGGCCTTGTTATTAGAATTTGAGTCTCAGCAGCAGCCCAGGACTGACACAGGAGATGGATATTTTCTGATTGTTTGCTCTAAAGTGACATTGCCACCTTGAGAAGGAACTCTTGCTCTCTGCCTTCTGTGTCAGTGTAAATGGACTTTGGAAACAGAATGTATGCTCAGCCCAGGAGTCTTACCAAGAAACCGTATTTTTTACTTATTGCTTGCTGAAGCAGCCTGCCAATTGCTTTTTTAAAATTTTGTCTGTGTGACTGGGTTGGGAGGTGTCTGTGTTCAAAGGATCTGTGTGAAGAGGGACAGTCTCTGCCACAAGTGCAGAGCCTTTCAGCCCAGAGCACTCCTGTGTGGGGTGAGATCTTCCTGACCCTGAAGAGGAGGTATTTTATCAGCTTCTGGTTGACCTGCAGCAGATGAAAAACACTGTTACAGTGCCCAAGGCACCATCCATGCTCACCTCTGAGCTCTTTATCTGCAGCAATTACTCCCATTACTTCCTTCTGCATTTTTTTTTTGTTAATTGTACTGTTTAACATCTGTGGAATGAAAAATCTTATTTTTTTTTTCCTGGAATGAAGAGCTTTGCTTCTTCATTCATAGAAGAAACCATGAGAATGTGAACAGATCAGAAGCAACTTTCTCTTTACTTGTAACTGTACTCCATCATCTTTGGTGTTTGTTGGCTTTTTTATGTTCTTCACTTCAGAGCAATGACTGCTTATGTCTTTATGGAATTTGTGCTGGTCTTTGGTGCATGTGAAGTGCTGGCTAGACAAGAGAGGCCAGGAATCCTTCCACTAAATAAAAAGCAGCAGTTAGTTCTGCTGGTGAATTACAAGGCTGGTGCTGTTTGTTGTTCTTTCTCTCAACAGTAACAGTGACCAGGAAACACTGAAGTCTTCACTGGGGGTTGGCTTTTGAGTACCACCCCTTCATGTGACTGCTGCTAGGACACATAAATGCAGTTTACACTGGGACTTGGCTCTGCTGAGGCAGAGATGTACAAAAGACTGACAGTGTATTTGCCATAGTCAGACTTCAGAAACAAATGTTTGAATGAGTATGAAAATGGGAAAGGTAAGGCTTTGGTTTTGGAGAGCAAACAGGTGGAACACAGCCTGAAAGGTAAAGCAACTGCTGTAGAGACAGTGCCTTCGCCTAAAGTAAAGAGTTGTAAAGCCATTTCTGTAGAGCCAAAAGAAAGCTTTGTGCTTCTGACAAGATATTCAGTTGGGCCTCTTGCTCTGTGGTGGCAACTGAAGAGCCAAGACCACTGATGTCATTGCTTCAGACCCACTGAGATCAGTGAGGCTGTGTCAAATGTTTGCAGAAAGTTGTGTTTCCCACACACAAGTTCAGGAAACCCCTTTGGATAGACATTAAATTAGAATGGGGGTGTTTTGTGGGAGAAGACCTCCTATAGGTTAAAATCCAGACAATTCATGTGGCAGTTACCATTTACTACTCAGTAACACCAAGCAGGCAGAGTATGAGTGTTGCTTTAGCCCCCAAACTACTCAGGACATGAAGTGACTCCAGACACTTGCTAGCCCCTGTCACACAGATCCCCATGCCAGACAAAGGAGTCACAGAAAATCTCTGACTTGTGCTTAGATTCATCTGCCTCCTCTCAGAGCTGATAAACACAACTAATGGGAAAATGTCCTCTGGTTCACAAAAAGGCAGTAATGGAAAACAGACATAAAAGTTCACCTCTGGCTTTCCAGGGTAGGCAGAATTTCCTCTGAAATTGTTTTTTTTCCAGCTCTGTAACATCAACAGCCAAGTCGTGAATGAAGTGCTAAGCAGTTCATTTGCATACATGAATAACAGAATGCTCCAGTAGCTGAGTTTTATTTACCTTACAGCAATGCTGTGTTTCATGTTGGATCTGTGCTATGTTCATGATAGATCTGACTGTGTAAGATGGAGAGCAGCTTTTGAAAAGTGTTGAGAGCAGACTAATTTTTTTGGGGCAGTGGGGAACAACAACCCCAAAACCTCACTGATTCTATGAGTTGAGGTAAAACTTTACCACCCCTTGCCAGACACCCCAAGGTGGTTGGTAGGTGTGGCAGCTGCTCGAGCTGATCAAGATTCATGAAAACCAAAATGCACCTCGCTGAGTTGGACTGTAAGGAACCAACTGAAGTGTGTGAGCTTGTGTGTTTCTTGCTCAGGCCTGTTGCATTGCAGAACTCTATGTGTATATTTTCCCATGTTCTCTTACTGTGTGAGTATGGAGTTTGAAATCCAAGACTATTTTTATATTAATGCATAAGAATCCTAATTTTCCAAATACCTCAGAAAAACTATGGAGGTGCTTAGAAATAAATTATCAGCTGAACAGTAATTTGAGAAGCTGAGGAAGTGAATGTCCTCCTTTCCTCTGTCTTCACAAAAAAGCCCCTGTGATGGCAGTCAGGAGATTTGAAGCTAATAAAAAATGTCAATTCTGCCTTTGTTCACAGAACTGCACTCTTTGGGGTGGAAAGGTCCCTGAATGAAGGTCAGTAGCACACACATAGCAAATTCAGCACCTCACTCTGAAAAGTTGTTGGGTGTCTTTTGCATGTGCCATGAAGAGGTAGCTGCTAGATTCAACACTCTCCTGGGAAATTCATAACAGGAGCAGTGGAAATTGCTGCCCCTGTGGGAGGGGTGTGATTGCATTTAGAGTGGCTGTAATTTCTTTCACAAAGAGCAAATAAAATTATTGCAAATGACACACAGATCTACAGGGAAAGTTTTTCCGGGACCAAAGTCCCAAGGGGTGCCACCATGCCTTTTGGATGAAAGTGCTGTATATTCAGTGTCATTTTGTTTATGCAGAGTCTGAGTAAGGCTACTGGAGTTTGCAAAGAGGGCTCATTCTGTACTATCTTTCCATGACTAAATAAAA
This sequence comes from Agelaius phoeniceus, assembly GCF_051311805.1. Lineage (NCBI taxonomy): Eukaryota > Metazoa > Chordata > Aves > Passeriformes > Icteridae > Agelaius > Agelaius phoeniceus. The sequence continues at coordinate 17,853,583 of NC_135274.1, forward strand.
ATGCTTCTAAAGGGTTTGGTTGTTTTTTTTTTCTCTTTCTGATATATTTGGTTTGAGGGTCATGCAACTTTTTTGTATGAATTTCTTTATATTTCACTCTGGTTTATTATTGATAAATTCTGTCCCCAGCAGTTTTTATCTCCATCTAAGTGGGAAACTCAGCTCCCTTCAGTTCAGCCTGGCCTGCCTCTGCACAGGTAATGGTGTTTACTCAGAAGTGTTGCAAAGCAGGCATGAACCACTCATTGTTTGTGGTCTCTCATGAGGAGAGCCCAGGAATGTGGGATGCCACCAGCAACACTGGGTTGGTGTCAGAAGTATTATTTGTTGTACAATTTAAGTGTATAAGGGAAGACAAGCACGGAAGTTCTCTGGAGAGAAAATATTGCTGTGATGGGAAGGGACAGTGGTTTGGTTTGGTTTTGAGTTGTCCCTTTAAACAAAGTTTCACTAATCTTTATCAATCATGGGGGAGATGGCCGTGCAGAGATAAGGAGCTCTGCATGGTGTTCAAGCACATCTTGGTGTGGTGGTAGCCAAAAACCAAACATGTTGCCTTCCTTGCAGGTGTTTAAGCATATCCAGACTTACTTTCAGCTAGGGGCTTGAATTTATCTTTGAGACAGAACCTCCTGGCAGTTTGGACCATCCTCACACTTGCCTGCAGTCTGACTGAATATTGGAGAAAGCACTTTCCCAGGAGAGGAAATGTGGGAGAGTTGGGGGGTGCTCCTTGCTTGAATCTAAGGAAGGAGCACGTGAGCCCTGGCAGGCACCCCAGACACCTCCTGTGCTCTGTGAGCCCGAGGAGCTGTGTGGGCATGGCAAGCACACAGGATATCTATTATATCTATATAATACCTCTATAAAATAGGATATCTATCATTACAGCCCTGCAAACCTCCACTGATCCCGTGGGGAACCCTGTGCCAAATTACCTCTGTGACTGAGCCACGTGGACTTCTCTGGGCTAGGCTGCACTTTCCCAACCTAGTCATAGAAATTGTGAAAGGAGGGAGACTCTTGAGAATTTATTGACAGGTGAGAAATAGCAAGATCTTTCAAGACAAACACTACAGACTAAGACCAGACTGTTCTGGCCAAGCTATTCTGGATTTCAAAAAGAAACCAACTTCTGGGTGCAGAAGGTGGGACCTTGTCCTACTGTTACCAGACCTGTAATTCTGTAGCCTGACATCTTGTCAGGAGTTGGGATCTGACATTTCAAAGCAGATTTCCTCCCAGCTCCAGGCTCCTTTCTGCCCTGCAGTGACATTGTATTCAGTAACAGCATCACGATCCAAATTTCCACTTTTTGAGGACCTGGTGCTCTCTGAGCAGCAGGCTCAGTGGCACACCCTAGGACATCTAATAACTTTCTGGAACATGTCCTCCTTTTGGTACAAGTTCTGTCAGCAGTCCTTAGCATATGGTCCAAGTTTCCAAGAAACTAGGGCAGTAATTGATGGCAGTGAAAGTGAGAATGCTTCACATAGGCAGTAAGAAATCCAGGTGACAACTTTAACATTTTGTTCTTATCTTCAAGTATGAGAAATGCTATTCTAATATAATTTTAAGGCAACAGATTTGGGAGTGTCAATTATTTTGTTCACTCTGCATGCGAGTGACCTAGGACTGCTTTTAATTTCAAAAATGGTTTTCAGTATGCCTTGCTGGCCTTCCTCTTAAAAGACTTTTAAAGTGTTACTTCATTTTATTTGTTTTTCCTTTAATAAGGCTGAGAGCTAATTCTTCTGAGTAACCAAATAAACAGGACAAATAAAAAGCAGCGGTTACCTGAAACAATAAGGTTTATTCTGTGGATGTTTAAGGTGCCTTTTATATTGGGCTGTAACTGACAGCTACAAATACTGAGGCCATTTGACAATCAGACCACCTGCAGAGGGATTTTAAGAGTTCAAGGACACCTCCTTCTACTGATCTCAAGGAAAAATTCTGGCCTTTGTAGATCCAGATTTAGTTCTCCTCCTCTGAAGAGTGAAAAAGTCGAGCTGGAGTGACAATGGGATGAAAGTGCTGGAAATAGCAGCTGTGTGCCAAGTGATAGAGTTCCTCATTCGGGCTGCCGTGTGCCGGCCTGTGTCCGAGCCCTTGCCTGGATCCGGCTGACTGCTGGCAGAGGTTGAATCCTTCCTGAGAACAAATCACTTTATTGTTCCTGTCTGTTCATGCACTGCCTTTTGGGAGCGTGGTTCATGTTGTTGCAAGAAGCAGAACCATTAGCACCAAATGAATTCTTTGTCAAGCAGCACGGTCTCCCTGAAATTTTTACTCTTTTCTCCAGCAGCCTTCCCCCAGGATCAAATTTGCAGTATCGTAGGGGACTGGCTCCTGGTAAGCAGATGACTTTTTTTTGTTAATTCTGCAGATCGTGGCCTACCATGACTTTCCATGAAACTGGCTCCTTTCTATTTCTTCTTCATCCAAGTGAGCAGCTGGGCAATGAAATGTGGCAGCTCTGGGACTTGAGGAAAACAGTTCTGTTTCGATTAAGCCCCTGCCACCCTCAAGGTCTGTGGAAACTGGGCTGTTTGAAACAGCCAGAATTTCCACCCTAACTGTACCAAAAGCTCCATGGCAGCATTGCAGAAAGGACTGTGAACTTCCACAAATCTCAGACCATGCTGGGGCTCCTAAGGTTCCCTGAAACCTCAATTACAGCAATTAAAGCAGTGTCAGCAATTGTGTCACTGCTCAAGTCACCCAGAAATGGCAGCAGTGAGAACCAATTTCATCTCGAGTGATTTTGCTCCTGGGTCATGTCCATGAACAGGGCAGAGTCCAAGGTTTCTTAACCAAAACCAATCCAGGTGATCTGACACCTTTCTGGTGGCAGTAAGACATTTGTGTCTGGAAAGCCCAATCTGAAAAAGAGATTTCCTTGCTCTACATCTCATTGTTTCATTATTTGTTCCTAGTGAGATGGAAACATCTCCTGTGTTTCAACCCAGTCCAGCTTCCCCCAAGCAGCTCTGAGGAGGCAGCTGCTTTTTCACAAGCACTTGCTCCTTGCTGGCAGCAGGGGATTGTTTAAACTCCTGCACAAAGCTGGTAAGTTTTGTTCAGGTGCCTAAAGTAAGTTTCAGAGGGAACCTCAGTACCTCCATAAAAATCTGTCCCTTTATCCTGCAGCAGTGGCCTCTCTGAAGAGTGTCCTTGTACTTTCCTGTCTCTGCTTCCTTCCCTCTCTCTTTTTATTTTGTTTGAAGTAGGGGGGGTGCCTTATTTTTTCCTGCAATGGGAATTATTCCATGGAGCTGGATCATGTTCATGCATTACAGAGGCAAAGGAGGCTTTGAAAGATGCTTGTCCCAAGCTGGAATTTGTGAAAACTGGTTGGTTTTTGGTGCTTGCTGGTTGTAGCCCCTTTCGTCTGTGCCACAGCCTCTTCCTGCAAACAGACCTGATCCCATAAAGATCCCAAATTAGAGTCTCTGGTATTAGCAGGAATTCCCTTCCTTTTGTGCTGGGGCTGATTAAAATCTCTCATTACCTTTGCCTGCTAACGTCAGGACTTTAAGCAAAGCCATTTCCTAGTAAGAAAAGTTCAGGACAACTCAGCCCTGAAGTGTCACCTGTCCAGAGGTGAGACCTTGGTCTTCCTTAGACACCCCTCAAACCATTTCTGGGCAGTAGCAATGGGACAGTGTGAGGACACATGAGCTGGCATATTTTGCCTCTTTCTCCCAACACAGACAGCTGTCCTGGGCAGAGAAGTAAACTCTCAGGCTGCCTTATCTTCTGCAGAGCTGACTGCTCCTGCAGCTTGGCACAGGTTCTGGTGTGACCCACGTGCTGCCTTGAATTAATTTTCTCTGGGCTATGAGTGTGGTTTGTGCTGGGAATACCCTGTCCTTGCTAGAAAATCAGCTCCTGGGGAAATATGTTCTTGCTTAGGCATGTGGGAGATGATGGAGGGGGTGTTACCAGCACAACCTTTGGGGTGTGTGATGAGTTAACCCTGGGGATCAGCTCAGCCCCACACAGCTCTCATCTGCTTCCCCCACCTCCCAGAGCAATGGGGGACAGCAGCAGAAGGGCAAAAGTGAGAGAATCTGTGGATTGAGATAAAGGCAGTTCAGTAGGTACAGCAAAAGCTGTGTGCACCAGCAAAGCAAAATAAGGAATTCATGCCTGCTTCCCACGGGCAGGCAGGTGTTCAGCCATTCTGGGAAAGCCAGAACAGTCACTCCATCCTGCATAACTCTTATTTGGGAACACAGATGTCTAACTCCTTCTTTCTCCCAGTTTTTATTGCTGAGCACTTTGGCACCTGGTCTGGGCTGTCCCTTTGACCAGCTGGGCTCTGTGCTCTGTCCCCTCCCACCTTCTTGTGCCCCCCAGGCTGCTCAGTGCTGGGGCTGCGTGGGAAACAGAGCTGGCCTTGTGCTGTGTAAGCAACAGCTAAAACACCCCTGCCTTATCAGCTCTGCTTTGCTCCCAGATCCAAAACACAGCCCCACAGCAGCTGCTAGACAGAAAAGGAGCTCTGTCCTGGCCCTAGGCAGGGCAGGGGGGTCTTCTTGTTGTGGTTTGCATGGGACTGGCCACAGCAGGTGAGGAGTGGAAGCACAGGACAGCTCAGGAGAGGCAAAAGCTCCTTGAGCCCAGCTGGGCACCAGAGGAACAGGGTGGTGGCAGCAGGGGCTGGCACCCAGTTACTGGACACAGACCAGTTAGAGAGTAGAAACTGTGGGTTTTCCTGAACACTTTTGGGGAGATCTGAGATGTGCCATACAACCCTGAAAGGAGACTCTTGATCATCTGCTCCATCTCCAGGGAGTTGCTGGCAGGGACCTTTAAACCCCCAGCTGGACAGCATGGAAGAAATCAATCCTGCACTGGGAGCTGCTGCTAGCTTTTCACCACTTCAGGAGAGGTTCATGCTACTGCAGCAGCTCTTCCAAGTCAGGCTGTCACTGCCTGACTGTGCCAGAGCTGTTGCAGGCTCCTTTTCAGCCCTATGGATCAGGATATCAGTTTTTTAATCACTAAGAGCTTTTCTTCTATGTCTCATCATGAACTGATGCAATAGATCTGTAACTGCCCCAAACAGCTGCTGCTGTGCTGGGCTTTCTGTGCAGCCCTGGGCTCTGAAACAAAAGGATGGGGAAAGAAAAGAAGCTAAAACCTCTGGTTTGCTAAAGTAGCACCAAATCAACAAGGCAGCTGCATTTCAGCTTGGATTATTACTTAGAGCCATTTGAATTCAGAATTCTCTTACAGCAGCTCAAACCTGGAGTTTGACCAGTGTTCAGGTATGTATATACACCAATCAGTTTGTATTGGGCATAACCATGGAGAAGGTCATACAACAGTCTTGGTGCAGTAAAGGCTGAATCACTATGAAATTGAGGTTGTGCCTGTAAAGATTCTGGAATGGAAACTTTACTACCACTACCACACCTACTTTCAGAACTTGCACATCACAAAGAAGTTGAAGAAAACCTCTGTGGTGGGTCGTTGTCTCAAATGCAAATGTAATAGTTTAAAAGTGTCTCCTTATTTTAACTCCTTCCAGCGAGAGAGAGCTTTGCAGCTGCCGCAGGGGAGATGGGGAGATTGCAAGAGAAAAGCAGGGGAGATATGGGGCTTCCCCCTGAGCCTCCATGGAGTGTGGGCAACGGGGCTGGGAGGCTGCAAGGACCAGCAGCCCAAAAAGGCAGAGGGTGAGTTTTAGGAAGGGTCCTATTTTAATCCTTATTTTTTAATCTGGGAGTCCCATTTCTTGGTGGTAGGGGTGATTCTTATTCACTAAGGGTGATCCCTTAGTGCTGTCTTCTGTGTTCTTGCAGCAAAGTGAAATTATTTGGGCAGGGTAAGGGTGAAAGAGCTGCTCTGTGCATAGGGAGGGTGCAGCTGGGGAACAGCAGCAGTGTTGTGCTTATGGGGGCTGCTGAGATTGTCTGGAGACTTAAAATGTCAACATGATCAGTACTAGCTTCTTCTTATTTTCTTTTCCAGGCACAGTTCGAAGCTAACATGCTGACCCTGAGGGTGAGAAATAGATGGTGTTTGTCTGGACAGCCACATTTCTCCCCCACTGATGTGGTTCAGGAGGGAAGCTCCTACATACTATTAACTTCACAGTGACATTGAAACCGTTTTGATCCTGCTTCTGCATAAACTTAGCCCATGCTCTGCCCCACATCAGCTAAAAGCTGTTCCATGGATCTGACTTTTCCTCCATATCCACTGAACGTGCAACCCTCGCCAAACGCCAAAGACTGGGGCTGTGCACGCCCAGGTTTTCATTTGCTCTGCCACCCCCAATTAATGGGGTGCAAAATACCCGTGCTACACATCTCCTTGAGGACTGTTCCTTTCCCTCTAGCCTGAATTTTACTTTTTCCTGTTGCATTGTTTTGCGTAGGCAGCATCTGGTCAGGTTTCTGTTGCATCAGTGAGTTTGCTGGGTTTTACTCAAACAATGTGTTCTGCCACAAAGGAGCAGGTTGGAGCAGGTTAGAGCTGTCCAGCCTGGCCGTGCAGGAACCTGTGACGAATAAAGCTCCATAAATACGTTATTCTGCCTCTCCCCTTCCTCCACACATATATCAATTGCTTTTCCAGATTATTGAGAAAAGAATCTCTGTGTTTCCTGGGTGTGAAATGTGTTGGTTCTCCCTTTGCAAGCAGTGGAGATAATGCTGCTGGCAGAGCTATGGCTTGGCCCACGGCTCTGCCTCTGGATGGGTGATCCCAAGGCCAGCAGGAGCAGTGGAGATATTTGTGTCAGCCCTGAGAGCAGATTGCTCCACTGGGACCCACTTGGGATTCGGGACCAGCCCAAAACAGAGCTGCCTGCAGGGGCAGGGCTCCCCTCCTTCCCTGCTGACCCCAGCACACAGTGCCCTGCCCCTGCAGGGTTTGGGTGTGGGAAATGCTCACTGGCCCTTCCTCCACTTCAGCAACACTAGGCCTGGGAAATGGGGTCCCTCTGGGCTCTAGGAATCTCAGGGCTCTGTATATATTCAAACCTCATCCATGAGCTGTCCCCCGTGGCTGCCACCACCCTCCTTCAGCATCACAGCATCTGGCACAGCTACCACTGCCCTGAAAGCTGGGTCTTGTCCTCCCCACACACCCCTTGGGCTGTGCTAAGGGGTTCACAGGATCCATCCCCCTCCTCCTTAACAAAACCAGGCAATGTTGGAAGGATAACTGAGGAGAGAAGGAGAGGAAAATGTTTCTGCAGCCTGATGCAGCAGCACTTGCTCTCTGCTCCAAGGCAGTTTGAGCCTGTGGGCTGTGCTCACCACAGCATCGTGCACAAGACACGTCCCTCCCCTGGGGCAGCCGCTGCTGCTGTCCACACACACAGCTTCACCCCACACCGCCAGGAGTGCAGTTTCCAGGTGACCTTTCACAGGTTAAGCACAGCTTGCAAAACCTCATGCCTCTTCCCAGGCTTATAAAACTCACTCATTTATTGTGGTGGTTTCATTTGCAGTTTCATTTCAGGAGCTGAAGAGGGACTTCACTGCAACCGAAACCTGGCGCGTGCCCAGAGGGGAGGGTGGCTCTGATGCACATCTCAGCCCTTCAGCTACCACATTCCTCCCACCAAGATTTTGAGATTTCCCCTCTCTGGCCCTACTTGTAGAAGAGGACAAACAAACCCTCCAAGCAGAAATGCCTGGGCAAGAGCAGAGGTTTGTCAGGCAGTCAGTAGCAAACTCCTGGGGGAGATTCCTCCTGAGCCTGTTCAGCTGCCTCTTGCATGTAGCACAGGCAGGGTTGCAGGGTTGTCCCATGTTCCCAAGCCCAAGGCTGAACTTGGTGCGGGTCCAAATGCTCTAGAGGTGTAAATCAGCACAGCTTCAGCTACACTGGTGACCTTGCCACACTGCCCATGGTGTAAGGGTGAGTGAGACCCCTTTGTCCCCTTTGTCCCGTCTGTGCTGAGAGCTGTGGTAAAGGAGATCTCCCTGGACAGACAGAGGAGTCTGTTTTGTCAGGTATTTTGGGCATCCTGGCAAACTGAGCAGAAAATGACAGGTGAAAACCACAGCAAGAGGCAGGAAAGAAAGAGGCAGAAGATACTCGTGCAGTCTCATGCCCGGAGGTTGCTGCTGTGTCCGTGCACATCCCCGCTGTGTCTCCCAGGGTCACAAGAGTTCACCTTGCTCTCTGTGTCCCCTGAGGCATGCACGCCCTGCTGGAGAGGCCCTGGCAGCTGAAAAGCCCTGGTGTTAGGCTGTGGCAGGTTGGAAAGGCTCCTTTTGGGGTACACCTGAGCACCACCCTCCCCTACAGCTCCATGCATGAACTTTCCCAGGCTCCAGTAGCTCAGCCCTGGCCATTAGACACAGGACTCTGGGGAGGGCCAGCATGTCCCCTTGCACGAGCAGGGCCCAGGGCAGGGCAGGGGTTGGTGTGAGACGAGTGTGGCTGCAGCCCACTCTGCACAGCCCCAGCACTGAGAAAGCGCGAGTGGCTTTTCCAGCAGCTCCTCAGATGGAGGATTCTGCAAGGTTTTCAGGTGAGGGGCGGTTTGGATGGTGGTGCCCACGCCCCTGCTGGTTTGGGAGCTGGGAACAGAGAAGCCCCTTCTCCGGCCCCATCCCCACACAGACAGAGCCCCGCTGTTGGTCAGAGGAAGTTTGGTGAAGGCATAAAGGAGGAAAAGATTCCTGACAGGTTTCATCTGTCTCAGCCAAGAATGGTCACATTAGAAGCTTGTAAACCTCTTTCTTCTCAAACACATCTATTTATTTTTTTAACTGCTGGCCGTTGCTCAAAGCGACCCGGTCTGTGTGTCCATCCCTTTCGGTGGAGCTCCTGCCGGTGCCTCACCCTGGCCGATGTCCCCGGGCAGCGCGGTGAAAGCCGCTCTCTGAGCGAGGGCTCCCCTTGGCCGGGAGCCGGGCCCGGCTGGGGGGGCTCGGCCCGGCGGCGCTGGAAGACTGGGCCAGTGTTCGGGGCCGAGGGCTCTGAAAGGGCTCAGTGTGCGCCGAGCGTGAGTCAGCCCGGCCGGAGGGCAGCTGGGAGCCGGCGAGGAGCAGCCAGAGCTGCCGCAGGAGGGGCCGGCTGCCCGGGGAAAGGAGGAGAAATGGAGCTCATTAGCGTGGAGTGCAGGCAAAGGGCCCGAGGAAGGAGGGAGGCTGAGGTGGTGTTTGCAGGGGCGGAGGGGTTTGAGGGAGCCTTGCACCACACCTGGGTGTCTGCCAGGGGCCAGGGATGAGAACGGGAAGGGGGCAGCGGAGGCTGGGTCTGTCTGCATCCATCACTGGACTTTGATGTGACCTTGGGAGTCAAAGCCTGGGCAAGGGCTGGGAAAGCCCTGGAAAGATCCTTGGGGTCCTTGGGACATGGAGCTGTCTTGTGTCACATTTTGGTGCCCCGAGCTTGCAGGGCTGGGGCTCCATCCTGGCTGGTGTAAAACATCCCTGGAGCTGCTGGTTTTCTTTGGCTCAGTTTGGCTGTGCACTTCCTGCTCTGCCTGACACACACCCAGGCGGCTGCTGGGCTGTGCCAGCACCTTACACATCCCCAGCATCAACTCCTGGGCCCCAGGGATGTCACCTGCAGGGGCAGAGCCAGGAGGTGGCTGGTCACTTCCTGGAGCAGGCAACACTGCTCGTAGCTCTGGGTAGTCCCAAAGGGAGAGTGGCTTCCTGGTAGTCCCAGTTCGGACCTCTGTGCCTGGCTGCATGTGAGATGAGAAGCAGGGAGGGATTTCTGGTTTAGATTAGATGCAAGCATGTATGGGAAGGTCTGGTTTAATCTCAAAAGCAAACAGCTCTGCACATGGTGGTGCTACCACCCAGAGAGGTCCCCCATCATGTATCTGAGGATTAGGCATGTCCTACTGTCTTTCAGAGGTATCATGTGCTCATGTAAGACACTGGCAAGAGAAGAGTAGAGACCCCTTAGGGTTCAGCTTCCCCTCTCCTGGAGCCCACATCTGCTGGGGAGAGCAGGAGGGGACCACAGGTGCAGGGGGTGTGCAGAAGGCCCTTGCAGTGCTGGTTGATCAGGAGATGCATCCTAAAGGCATATGCTTTTTATGGGGATTTAGCTGACTGGACTGTGAGGGAGTTGAACTTAGATGAAAAGTCAGACTTAGATATTTCCCTTTTGCACAAATAGCCGTGGCCCAAAGCAGAGGGAGCAAATGGCTCTGGGCAGCCTGGCCACATCCCTGTGCCTCCAGACCTGCAGAAAACCACCCCAGAGGCTGGGAATAATCCTATCAACTTGCTGGCTGACATTTCAGGGCTAGTTCACCCACTACACCTCTGGTTTGTGGATCTGTGGAGCCCCGTGGCTGAACTCTGCACCCCCATGGTGTTGGCACCATGAGCTGCTTGTGCCAGGGAGTGTCCCTGCCACCTCGCCCCATGGACTGGTGGGCTTTCCATCCTGCTCCTTCCATGATGCCCAGTTCTCCATCATTCCCAGCCTCTCTCTAGTGTTGGCAGATCCTCAAAGCTTTGGCCCTGCAGGAATGACCTCTTAGGGTGGTGCATTTCTGTCCTGTAGTCCCCAGTGACAGCAGGAGGATGAAGGGAAAGTAAACCACGATGGGGAGCACAGTGTGATGATACAAATGGGCTGGAAGGACCCAGGAGAGCCATCAGTTTGTCCTCCACCCTGTGCAGGAACTGTTTTCCCATGGTGAGGCAGGGATCAACCCAGCAGCGGTGTCTGGAGCCTCCCTGCACCGAGCCACTGGAAATGCCAGAGCCACGTGAGGCCGTCAGCCCAAGGGATGGCACAGGGCTGTGGCTGCGCCTGCTGTGAATCAGGGAAGGAGCTGGATCCATGCATTAACTCACTGGCCATCTCAGCTCACAGCATAGAATGACTTCACCGTCGGGTGAACATCCCAGCATGGAAACCAAACCTCAGGAATGCGTCTGGGTGTGCCGACTCTCTTCTCCTCTCCAGAGGGCTCTCTTATGTCTCAGCTACTCCCAGGCTAGCAAATTGCTGTTGTCACCTCTCCCACCAGCTCCCTGAGCTGGGCTGGGGAGCAGGGCCCATGCAAGGGTCATCCCCTGTGCCTGGCGGGTGCCTGCCCGGGGGTGGCACTGCGGGTGCTGCCCTCCCTTCGTGTGCATGCAGGGAGCTTTGCCATGGCTTCAGTCCAGTAGCCCCAGCCAAAGAGGGGAAGTCTGCACTCCACATGCCCTCCTTCTCCCTCTTTCCGTCTCTTGCTGGAGACAGATCCACCAGTGGCTGTAGCAGAGCCCAGGTTTTGGCACTGAGCAGCAGCAGAGTGATGATTAATGCTCAGCAGAGCCACAGAGCCAGGGACGTCTGAGTTGTCTCTGCCTCTCTCCTAAACCAATTTGGCCAAAAAAGGCTAATGTGAGCATTTCTGCATCTGCCAGCCTAGGAGGGGGCTCGGCCAGAGCTCAGGGTCTCAGCAGGCATGGATGGGGCTGTATGTTTTTCCACTTGGGCTGGAGAGGGGCCGTGGGCAGGCAGCCGCCGGGCTCAGGTGACTCCTGAGCCGTCCTTTCCATCTGACTCATGAGAGACGTCGCGAGTGCTCTCCTGCCCAACGGAAAACACGTCTCCTGTCTCCTTGCAGCTCATGGCTTCTGGGCCCGTGCCAGTCCCCAGGCAGCACAGCTTCCCAGGGCTGTGCTGGCACCTGGAGCCCAGCTCTTCCCAGGCTGGAGCTGGGAGAGTGGCTCCATGGGATGATGCCCAGCCAGGGCTTTACCTTCAGGCTGTGCCCACAGCTGGTGTGGCAGAAAAGTCGGGGTGGCAAGGGCTGGGCAGGACTGGCCCATGGTCCCTGAGATGGGCAGGAGCATCTCTACAGGCAGAGCTCCTGATTTCACTGCTGGGCTTTCCTAACACTCCTGATTTCCTCTTTTCCACCTCTTTGGAGGGTCCAGAATGGAAATGACTGTCTTTCAGCACCAGGACAGGTCTTTCCCTTCCTAAGGCCAAGTACCCCATCCTCCTCCTTCCTTACTGGGTTTGGGCAGCATGAGAGTGTCTCCCACCTCAAACCCCACATTCCCGTCCCCTAAGATTTCTCCATCTTATGTCCTCATGGGCTTGTTTGTTTCAGTACCTGGATACCATCCTACCACAGGTCCTGAGGAAAAACCCAGACCCTGGGGCTTTCTGCACAAGGGAAACTGAGGCACGCTGGGGTCAGCACCTCTCGCTGGGGCACTGAGCTGGGAGAAACAAGCCACAGCCTGTGGCTCACTGTGCCCAGCCTCAGGCTCTTTGCATCACGCCCCAGAGCCTGCCCCCTCTGTGCCCGCTGCCCAAGCTGCAGCACTGGGCTCCCCCTGCTCCTCTGGGAAGGGAAATGTTTTCCCTTTCCCCTCCCATTCTGCTCGCCCGCAGCCAGTGAGTCCGGTTTCCCCTGCGCGCTGCCGCCAAGCGCCTCTGGAACCACTGGAAAATGCATAAAAGGCCTGGGCAAGGCTGCGGTGAGGGTTACTCGCAGTCACAGCTGGATCCAGCTGCTGCTTTAAAGCAACAGCACAGCCACACAGGGCTCCCAGGACACCCAGGTGTCCCAGGGGTTGAAATCCCGTGGGAAGAGAAGGCAGCATCCTTACTGGGCAGCAGCCCTGAGGCTGGAGGGGGCCTTTTCACCGGGGAAATGAGGAAGGGGCAGCCCAAGGACAGAAACTCTTGGGTGGGTCTGGGTTTGGGATTTGCTCACCCAGGTTTGCCGAGTGCTTCCCCCTGTCCTGCTCCTGTGGCTCCTGGCACAGTGACCAGGAGAGCACTTCCCTGCAGCCCCAGCTGCATCCCACAGTTGGGTCTGCAAAGGGCAACAGCAGCCTGGGGACCCCAGAGCACGGGGGCTGGCCCAGCCATCACCCTGCAAAGCAGCTTACATTCCTCCCCTCTTTTTGGAAGAAATCATGCAAATCCCAGAGTGTTTGATTCCAGGCAGGACAGAGGGCATGGTTTTCAGCTGTGGCTCAAGGTGTTTCTTCAGCCCTCAGTGTTTCAGTGTGTGAGGTGCTGAGGCCAGTGGAGTGGGATGGAGCAGCTGGCTGTGGGAAGGCAGAAAACCTCCTCCTGCATCCTGGGTGCCAGCATGGTCCTGCTCTGACAGAGGCACTGGGATGGAAACAGCCACGGGGCACTGGGGTTAATGAGTAAAATCACTCGCCCTGCCTGGGGTCTGGTTTATGGCTCTGTTAGCATGGGCAAGCAGAGGGAGCTTTCTGTGGGGGTGGATGTCTTTCCCAGTGTCCCACGTCAGACTGGTCAATTCATGACGTCTGCTCCACCTTCCAAGATGCAGCAATAAATCAGGTTAATAATTAATTCCAATTGCCTGGGGAACCTTCCCTGGGACTGAGGCAGAGCCAGTCCCACTCACAGCACTCCACATGAGAGCCGCAATGATGGGCGAGTCTCACAGGGCTGCTCTTTACCACAGCATCATGAAAGGTGCTTATAAAACAAACATGGAAGGAGAAAGGAACATTCCCTGTCCTATCACATCCAGGATGTTTGCTCCTGAGTGTGTGCAAAGTCTTGATGTGGTGCGAGTCTGGCTCAGCCAAACAAATTGCAGCCTTGACCTCCCTCCCCGCTCCAGGGTACACCACAGGTGAGTGGTTTAACAAAGAAAAACCTAAAAGTGTGACCACCCCGTGCAGCTGCTCTCGGGTCAGGCTGAGCCCTTGGTCCTGCTCCAGGCACTCAGAGGTTTGGGGAGGAGAGGGCTGGTTTGTGTGTCTCTGCAGGGCAATGGGACCTCGGCTTGTGTGGGAAACCCAGCTCAGGGACCACAGTGTTGGCACAAGTGTTCAGGAGGTGTGAGAATTCCGGGAAGAAGAAGTGAGAGTTTTTTCTGTGTATGTATAATTTGCTGGAATGAAAATAAATCAGAAAACAACACTCACACACACCAAAAAAAAAACCATATCAAAGAAACCAGTGCAGCTTTCCCCAGTGAAACAAATTCCAAACCATCAGTGGGAAAACACTGGCTAGGTCAATCTGCCACTAGCCAGTCTTCTGGGATTACATAAACTTAGTAAAAAAGTTCACTTATTTCTTTGTACTATTTTTTAAAATAAAACATTTTAGTTCAGGTCCACTTTGAAATTAAAAGAGGATTCTTGAAACAAAAAAAGCATTGTGGTTAGCTTTGAGAACATCTAAATGAGCCACTTGGGTATCACCCCAGACCTCATCCTTTCCCTTAACCCAGACAATGTCCTGGAGCCCTGTTTGATGCCAGCTCCAAACCTTGTTGTCCCCAAAGATTGTCCCTCCCCATATTTGACAGTGCCACCAGCTGGGATAATGTTTGGGAGGGGGGTGAGTGTGTGGCATTGGGACTGGCTCTCTCCAAATGGGTCACAGGAGCCATCAGATGTGGAGATGGCTGCTGCCAGCAGGAGCTGGTGTCACCCTGGCTGTCACTCGGGTGTCACCCAGGAGGATCCATGCATTGCCTTCCCCTCTATGTGCCCGTCCAATGCAGTGACAGTGTGTCCAAATGCTGTTCCTCACAGGTGCCCTGCCAGCTCTCCCAGGGCTGCAGTGGCCTGGCACACCTCAAATGTCACTGGTGTTGTGCAAGGAAGAGGAACTCGGCTTTTGCATGCTCAAGCAGCACCTGCCACCCAAGAGCACTTACCCAGAAATCTGCGGCTCTGCCCACAGTGCCAAAAAGGCACCTGGTGCCTCCAAATTTCAGTCTGATGGCTCAGACCTAAGAAATACAGGTGATGAGTGCTGCAGAGAAGAAGGGGCAAGGCTACAGGTCCAGCTGCTTTGCTGAAGGCAGGGCTGGGCAGGAATGGCAGGGATATGCTGCTGGCTGAATCTGCTGGGGTGAATAAAAATATTCAGGTTTCTCTTTTTCATGTTTCATTCTCAGCAGAGTGGTTGTAGCTGCTCATGTGAAACCTGTTCTTGCTGGGTGCTGGAAAGAGATAAAGGGAATGTGTGTGGTGTAAGACTTTTTTAAAGAAATATGCTTTTAGCTGTATTTTGTTCTTCCTGCTGCTTTTCTGCTTTCCCAGGGTGAATCTGAAGAGCTGAAAACTTGGTTTTGTCCTAAAGTTTTCTATGTAATGATGAAAAAAAATCATAAACAATTCTGCTTCATTTTTGGGTTCATCCTTGAAACAGGAGCTGGTGGTGCCAGGGATGCCCAGGACTGTGTTTATCCCAGGCATCAGAAGCCCAAGACCTGTCAGGATTTGAGCCTTTAATGATTATTATTATTATATAGAGGTAAAGCTTTGTGCAGCCCTCACACCCCATGCAGTGGGACGTGCATCTTTTCCCCGCACAGGGGGAGGTAGGGGGTTATTTGAACCAAAACCCTGCACAGCAGCATGGAATCATCCGGGAAGTCCTATGCTCGTGGCCCTGCAGCTTTCCTGCACGGAAGCAGCCGTTGGAGAGGCGGGAGCAGGGCTGGCACAGCTCCCTGCCCCGGGCTGCCAGGAGCCCTCCTCACCCTGCGGCGGTGCCCCTTCCACCCTGGAGCAGCACGGCCCGCAGGCTGCAGCACGGCCAGCCCGGGTGGAGCAGCACGGCCCGCAGGCTGCAGCACGGCCAGCCCGGGTGGAGCAGCACGGCCAGCCCGGGTGGAGCAGCACGGCCAGCCCGGGTGGAGCAGCACGGCCCGCAGGCTGGGTGTGCTGCTGCTGGGACAGAGCCCCGGGACACTGCAGCACACCCAGAGCTGCTGGGTGCCCAGGATGGCAGCAGTCACTCCGGGCTGTGGTTTGGGGTTTACTGCAGCTCCCCACAAGTGGATGCTGCCATCCCTGTCCACATCATGGTCCCAGGGCAAATTGCAGGGATGAAATGGTTGTGCTCTCAGGGCTTTCCTGTTCATATCCCTTTGTGCAAGGGCCATTCTCCAGTGGGGTCCTCCTCCACTGTGAGCCCCTCTTTGCAGAGTGGGGTGAATTCCCAGCCACGGGCTGGCATGCACTGAACCATCCCTTGTGCTGCAGGGATGAGGTGGGTCCTTCTCACAGCCTGTTCTGGTCAAGCTGATGCTCAGTGAATCTCATGGCCATGATTTTCTTGGGGCCAGCAAATACAAACATTTTCTTGAATGCAGCAAATATAAACTTCCCTATAGGCATTGGGAACAGGCTAAAAAGGAATCAGGAAAGGTATGTATGGACTTTTGGTGATAAAGACATGGGATGCTGTAGAGCTGGTGCAGCCTGTTTGGGCAATGTTTCCTGGGGAGCTTTCACAGGCCCCAGGACACAGAGCTGCAGGGCACCTGGGAAAGCGATAAGCTGAGATAAGGAGACAGAAACAGATCTGGAGAAAGCAATGCAATCTTCCTCCCCAAACTGAGCTGGACGTGGATTTTTCTTGGTGCTGTTTGAGTAGCAGGGGTTGTGTGGGTCCCTCTACATGTCCAGTCTTTGAAAGAAGAGTTTTTCCCATGAGAAGCTCAGTGTGTCCAGTGGGTTGTGAGACCTGTAGGAGACCCTGACCCTCATCATGAAAAATGCAGAGGAACTGTTCAGAAAGGGACTGGGATATCTCTGCTGGACAGGAAAGGAAATATTGCAAATTTCCTGCAGGCTTCCCAGCCTGGCTTCATGGCAGACATGAGCAGCTGGTGGGATTGGGAGGGTGACAAAAAAGGGAGAGATCAGAAATTAGAAGGACTGATTTTTATGGCTGAAAAACACCTGCAACTGAAACATTACATTTAAAAGGAAAAGAAGGTCTTTAATCTGCTTCTTAATGGGCAATGGGATGTCTCATACTGATTCGGCTCTAGCAGGAGTGCTGGTGAAACTGCTTCTGAACAAGGGCTGAAGGAACAGTTTGAAAGGACCCCTCACCTGGCTGTGATGCCATTGGAAATTTGACCCATGAGAGGTCCAGTATGCTAAGCAGGCACCTTCCCTGCTGCAGCAACTCCCCGTCAACTCCCTACACCCCCAGGTGTGCTGTGGGTCCCAGGAAATGTGTGAGTCCTGGGCAGAGCATAGATGTCTGGGTGAGACTGGAGTCCTGGGCAGAGTATTGGTCCTTGACAAGGTGTGGACCCTGAGTGAGATGTGGGTCGTGGGGGAAGGGTGGGTCCCAGGAGAGGTGGGACCGGGAGGCACATTAAGGACTCTGGGGCAGAGCTGATGCACCCCAGAGAGGGCACAGTACACAAGAAGCCGGACTAGGACGCCCCCGAGTTCCCAGATCCTGGTGCGAGTGCCATCAGCAGCGGGGAGGGTCCTCAGGGGGACCTGTGAGGTGTCACCCTTAAACTCCTTGCCCAGGGAGCACTGGGGAGGTGTCTGTCGGCTGGGGCGGGCGGGGGGGGACGGGACAGAGGGGCAGGGTAAGAGTTAACCTACCTGCTCTGCCATCCATCTCTAGGCTCCACCTCGGAGGGAGAGGGGAGGGAAAAGAGAGGGGAAAAAAAAAAAAAAAAGAAAGAAAAAAGAAGAGGAGGAGGAGGAGGAAGAGTGCAGAGAGAAGCGCCCGGACCGCGGGCAGCCCGGCCAGCAGCGGAGCGGCCGCCCCGTCCCACTCCCAGCATGTTCCAGTGGTGAGTGATCTCCGGGGAGCGCGGAGCCCGAGCCCCGCTCCTGCCCCGCTCCCGCACCGAATCCCGGTATCCCTGGCTCCTCCGTCCCGTGTCCTCCGCTCCCGCTGCCCGGCGCTGCCGTCCCGACGCTGCCCAGAGCCAGGGGACTGCGAGCACCCCTCCGCACCGGGTCTCTCTCTCCCGTCGCCCCGGGGGTGGCTGGCCGGGGAAGGACAGCTCTGGTGGGGACGGTGGGCGTGCGGAAGCGACTAAGGACGGAGTGTGTCATTCGCCCCCTGTCCGTCTGTCCCCATCCCAGGAGCGACCCTCCCGCCGCCGCGGCTCTGCGGGGCTCCCGGGCGGGGTCTCGCTGGCCGCGGTACCCGGAGAAGGCTCTCTGGGGCTCCGCTCCCGACACAAATTTCCCTCCATCTCGGGGCACCGGAGCTCCGGCCCGGCGGGAGGCAGGACGGGGGCAACGGGCAGGGGGGACAGGTTGGTGCCCCCAGTCCCTGGGGATGCCTTTCCCAGCTTTTCCCTGAAAAGAGCTGGTTTGTGTGGAGGGGCCGGGGGCAGCAGGGCCTCCAGCCCTCCCCGCTGGTGTCCCGTCCCACGGCAGCGCCAGCCTGGGGGCAGATGCCCTCGGCCGGGGCAATACTCGGGGTTTCAGCTCTTGCCCCTTCCCCAGAAGCGTGGTTTTACGGCCTTGTATTTAAACCAGGCTTTTACGGGGAGGGGACGCATGTCCGGGCACCCGCATGGCGAGCTGTGGCCCCGCTTGGTGCTTGCACCCAGCTATTGCACAGGCTACTTCTGGGCACATGTGGGTTCTTTCTGCCCAGCATCTGCCCCTTTATAAGATCCCCTCTCCAAATCCTTGGCGCTGCCAACAGAGAGGACTCTATACTGGTGGTGCCTCCAGTGACTGGGTCTAACTGAGGGGCCAGCAAAAGCCCCTATCACAAAAATATATAGCGCTGGCGGATCAAAGAGGTTTTCATGTGAATCCAAAGTGAATGGGATAGGGATAGAGAGCCCCTGTCTCCCGGGGCCTCATCTGCCCCCGAGCATCAAGACGTGAAAGGGATACTGCCCACCTCTAATTTGGAGTTTATATTTAACTGCCTGGTGGCAAAGCCACCTCACAGGGAGGCTTTTGAAGTTTCCTTGGTGGATAAAAGGGAAGAGAAGGAGCGTGTTAAGACCTTTTGAAAGCTCTCTTGATGGCACCAACACCAGCAGTTGGGGCAGACAGACCTGACTGGCACCGATGGCAGACCCCCCAAATCCTTGATTTGATATGGAAATTGCCTGCGGTTGTGGCTCAGGGTCCTCCCAGTCTCTGCTTTCCTGGCAGTGCAGGGACAGGGTTTCTGCAGGGCAGAGGTGGCTGTGGTTCTCCTGGTTCCTGCTGGACCTGGTGGGACCCCGTGGTTTGCAGTCAGACCAGTAGGAAAAATCCCAAATAGGTTCTTGTAACAAAGCAGGAATTGCACTGGTGAGAACTAGGAAACAGGGTCCACTGAAGGAAGGAGGAATAAGTTTCTGTGCTGTTGTGCAACACCTCACCTATAAACATACCCAGGCCACTTGATGCTCCACCTCTTAATAAAAGCTGGAGTTGTCCCCTCAGCCCTGGGTCAGAACCTTCTGTCCCAAGGAGAGTAATGGGCGTCATTGCACCCATGCACTGTTAGGCAGAGTCTGCCGAGGCTGGGACCATCTGTGCCAGTTAGTGACAACCCTACCTATGCAAATTGTTAAAATTTGTATCAGTAATTCCCTGTCCTTTGGCTTCTGGGGAACGTTTGGCCATCCTTCAGGCTGAGTATCTTATCGCTTGTTGTCCTTGGATGGCGGGGAGTGTAAGAATGCGGTGGGACAGGGCAGGATGGGATGGGATGGGATTGATGCAAATGAAATTACTGTACAGGGTGACTGGGGTTATTTCTGCAGCATAAATTCTGCAGCATTTTCTTGCCGGGTATGGATGAGAGGTTTTAAAATTGCTTGGCTGTTCTTGGAGTAAAGTTGTATTAGAATTGAAGGATTTGTAAGAATAAGCTCAAAGCTGTGCAGGCAGGGCTGGAGAGGGTTAAGGGAATGGTGAGATCTAATCAGAACTGCTCCCTCATCAGTCTCAGATGAGTGGCCACATACAAAACCGGATGAGGAATATCTATCCATTTATCCTTAATTACTTATTTCCACGCTCGCTCCCACAGTCCACACTAGTGATCACAGTTTTCCCACGACAACGTTGAGCTCAAAAGTTCTTTGTGCTTCAGAATGAAGCCAGAGACAGGAGCTCCTGAAAGTTCCTGGTTCCCTTCTGGGACTGCTGCATTTCAGGGTGAGTGGAATCCCCTAGCACAGTGTTGTCTCCTGCCCTGGGGAGTCTGATGACCTATAGGGTGTCCCATAAGTGCTTTGGTGCAGCCTGAGGCCCAAAACTCCAGCAGCTTCATGGTGGTTCTGATCACAATCCAGTTCCCAGGTCTAGGAGAGTTTTGCAGCTTTTTGGGGGTTTTTTGTCTATCTGGAATATACTTGGGTTAAATGTTTCAGATTTCAGCCCCAAGTTCCTTCTCTGGAGTGTCCTGAAGGTGCCATCTGCCTGCTAGAGATGATTCTGGATTTTTCTGGCTCTGACAGGAGCAAGGGGCTGCGGGCTGTCCCCAGTGGGTGTCACCCAGGCTGGGATGTGCTTCTACATGAAGAGGACAGGCACAGGGGCATCCCAAGACAGTGCCACATCTGTCTCCATCAGCTCCACAACACAGTGGCAGGAAAAGGGGGTTCAGGGACTGCCAAGCACCTTGTGTCAGAGGAGACAGAGATGGGGCTGCCCTTGGGAAGCTGTTGGGAGTAGAGACAAGGAGCTCAGCTGCCATCCTCCCATGCCCAGTGCTCATCTGCCCAGGGAGACGGCCCAAGGCAGCTGGAACATGCAGGACTGAGGCAGGAGGAAGTTGGTACAGTGTGCAAGCTGTGGAGGGAGCTGAGCGCTCAGGAGCTACGTTGTGCAGCTGGGCAGAGAGGGCAGTTCCCCTCCTCTGTGGCAGTGGGATGAGAAACCCACCTTTAGCTGAATGGAAAAGCAGGCTGGGGAGGAACTGTGCATCAATAATCTCCAAGTCCAGCCTTCCTGCAGTCCCAAGGACCTCAGGGGGATCCTGCTTAAGCTCCCCATGAACTCCATCCAGGGTTTGTTCCTGAGCCAGCAGCTTCCCAGGGCTATGGGTCTGCATAGAGGAGAGCAGCAGGATGGCCCCAGGAAGAACTGGGTTTGATCTACTCATGCCCTGCACACCCTGGGCATGCAGACACCTGGTTTGTCACAGGCTGGGAAAATCTGCCCACCCGATCTGCCCTGCATCTGCTGCTCCTTATCACCACAAAGGAAGCAATGGGACCCAAGAGCTGCCCAAATGCCCAGGAGTGCCCCCAGAAATACTGGTTCCCAATATTGTTGTAGGGTTGGGGATGTCTTTTTCCCACTGAACCATGAAATTTGACTCAAATAGCTTTCTTTTTTTGTCCTGATGTGCCATTTTGAAATTAAACAGCAATGCTAGTTTCATGTTGACTCTTATGGTCTTCCCAGCTCTCAGTGCTGTGTAACCTGTGATGCCAGTCTAGGCCATGGACAGTATGTCTGTCTTGCAGCTAAGGCTTTTGTGAAAAGATAATTCCCTCCTGCTCTTGTCCTAAACTACAATTTTCAGATGGCTGAAACAGCAGTTTCTCTTGGGATTTTCTCCTGAAACAGCTGCCTTGCTGAAACCCTCACCCTGACTTCTCTCTCTCTCAGCCCATTTTCATTTCTCCTGTGAACCCTTCCCTGATCTTAGTAGTGGGGTTACCAGATGACACTGCAATCACCCCCAATACTTTGTGCCTGTCCCTACAGTTAAGTGTGGCCCCAAAGCCACCCCACAAGCAGGGGGTGGAGTCTAGCACAAGCAGGATACAGCTGGGAAGAGTATGCATTGAGGTGTCCTGAAGCTCTTCCCACAAGGTTTTCCCTCCTCAAAAGGTGATGGAACACAGATTATGAGCATCCCATGATGTCTCAAGAAAGTGCTTTTGCAGACAAGCCTCTTAAAGCCTGTATATTCTTCTCTTTAACCCCTTGTCTCTTCCCTTTAGGAAGAAGACCATCTACAAAACAGTTTGTCTCTCCTTCTTGCTGATCATTACAGTGACAGTGCTGCAGCGTGGAATGGCCCCAAACCAGTTCATGCAGGGCCAGCAGCAGAAAGAACTGCCCCCTTCAGAGCCCTTGAAATCACAGAAGAGAGACAACACCTTCTCCATCAGCAACAGTTTCTGGAAGACCAAGAAGGAGAAAGCTCCTGTGAAGGAGGAGAGCGTGACAGCAAAGCAAACAAAATCCTGGGATGTCACCACTACCAACTGCTCAGCCAACCAGAACTTCAGCAAGGTGGATTGGTTCAAAGGGCTGGAGCCCAACTTCCAGCAGTTCCTGCTCTATCGGCACTGCCGCTACTTCCCCATGCTGATCAACCACCCAGAGAAGTGCAGCGGGGATGTCTACCTGCTCATTGTGGTCAAGTCCATCATCACACAGCACGACCGCCGCGAGGCCATCCGCAGGACCTGGGGCCAAGAGAAGGAGGTGGAGGGCAAGAGGATCAGGACGCTGTTCTTGCTGGGCACCGCCTCCAAGGAGGAGGAGAGAGCCAACCACCAGAAACTGCTAGATTATGAGAACCACATCTACGGGGACATCTTGCAGTGGGATTTCCTGGACAGCTTCTTCAACCTCACCCTCAAAGAGGTCCATTTCCTGAAGTGGGTCGACATCTACTGTGACAATGTCCACTTCATCTTCAAAGGCGACGATGATGTGTTTGTGAGTCCCAGCAATATCCTGGAGTTCCTGGAGGACAAGAAGGAGGGAGAGGACCTCTTTGTGGGGGATGTCCTCCACAGGGCCAGGCCAATCCGTAAGAAGGAGAACAAGTACTACATCCCCAGTGCCCTCTACAAAAAAAATATCTACCCACCCTATGCAGGGGGTGGGGGCTTCATCATGGATGGAGCTCTGGCCAAGAGGCTGCACAAGGCCTCAGAGACACTGGAGCTGTACCCCATCGATGACGTCTTCCTAGGGATGTGCTTGGAGGTCCTTAAAGTGTCACCTGTTGGGCACGAGGGCTTCAAGACTTTTGGTATTGTGAAAAACAAGAACAGCAAGATGAACAAGGAGCCATGTTTTTACCGGAGTATGTTGGTGGTTCATAAACTGCTGCCTCCAGAATTGCTCCAAATGTGGGACTTGGTCCACAGTAACTTGACATGCTCAAGAAAACTCAATGTCCTTTAGCTCAGTCTCTCTGGAGAGCTGGGACTGCAGGAGCTGGGACAACAGATCCCTGCTCTGGGGTGGGGTGAGCCTCCGCTGGTGGCACACAAATCCTTCAGGGGCACTGCCCTCTGGGGTGAGGAGGGCAGAGACACTGCACTCACGGGCAGGGTTTGTTCCTGTACTGTATTGTGGTTCACATATCTCCAGCTGGGTTGGGGGTTGCTGAAAAAGAGAAAAAAACCAACAAAACATGACAAGTCTAGCACAAAATGGAGAGAGGGTAAAGAGGTTTGTGCTCTGCTTTAGGTACCTCCTCCACAGCAGCATGATGAGTGGAGAAGTGGAGGGAGGCAGGGAGGGATGTGGCACTGGCATTTTTTGGAGATGTTCAGGGTCTGGCTATCCAGGGAAGCTGCTCCAAGGGAGTTCAACCAATTACAAGTGCATCGACCCCTCCTGACTCAAAAATCATGGGATTTTGTTATCTCAAATTTCTCCTCTATGTAAGGTCTTGGTAACATTGACCCTGTATGCATTGGATTCACCCCCACCAAAGTCTTGTGTCCCCATATGCAGCTGGGGAAAGGGGCTCTTCTCCGAGGCTGGCCCTCAACAGCCCTGAGTCCCCATTAGGGTTTCAGCCTGGCAGTCGGGGAACTGGGGTCCTTGTCCCTGTCAGAGGGACCCCGGCAACGGTGGCTCCCAGCACCAGCCTGGGCTGTGCCTGGCTCCCCAGCCCCTCTGCAGCCTTACTGCATGTGTCCTCAGAGGAATGCACCCAGCTGAAATTCCTCAGGGATTTGTTCCTCCTGGCAGGAAAGAGGCTAGGCCAGCTGCCCTTGACTGTGGCCAAGGAAGAGGTGGAGAAAAAGTGGTGCCCCCCCCTTGGAGTGCCCCAGGGATTTGTCACTTCTGGGACCCAACTTCCTGGGCATCCCAGGGGGTGCTGTGGGGATACCCTCTCCGTGCTGCACAGCTGCCATCATGGCTTTGCCTTGCAGGGGAACATCAGCCCCAAAGGCTCTGTGTGTGGCTGCTTCGGGTTCAGCCTGGTTTGTCAGCAGCTGTGATGCTCCAGGGTAGGCTGGAGACATTGGTCCTGCTCTGGCATGAGAAGCAGGGTCCAAGGGGACAAAGTGAAGAAAAGCTGGTGTTTCACACATCTGCTCCTCTCGGGATTGTTGCAGTATTTATTCTACAGGCTGAGATTGAAGCATGACGGGAAATGGTGTCACAAGACATGGCCTTTTTTCTTCAGGCTAAAAGGGCCACGAGCTCTTGAGGGGAGCCCTGGGCTGGTTGCTTTGGTGGAAACCACCCAACAGAGAGACATGTGGCCACACAAGGGCCACGGATGCTCTCCAGCCACTGACTGCAAGCATGAGCAAAGGCCACAGGAATGTGCAAAGCCACACATGCTCACACACGTGCTCCCAGGCACAGGCTCTACACGCACAGATGTCCCTGTGTGTAGGGCTGACATTCCCAGATGTCCCTGCAGGGCTGGACACACAGAGCCACATCCATGGCCCTGACCATGCACAGCAAAACGTGGGCACAGATGCCCTTAACTCTCTCTCCCTCTCTGGTGCCAGACATTGAAAGGAAAAAAAATTTACTACCTCAAAGGTCCCCCTGTGCAGTGCCTTTTTTTTTTTTTTCCCCTTTCTCTTATTTTCTTAATGCATTCTGGAAACAGGCCTTTTTCATTTACTCCAAGTACATTTCCCAGGTTAGAAAACAAATAAAAAAGAGCATAAACCAGTCAAAAAGGGCACCCACACACCAAGCCACACCACTCTCTGTTCAGATGAGATGCAGATTGAAGAGAAGGAAGAGAAAGAGCCAGTGCTGCCCAGGGCTCAGGTGGTGGTGATACTGTGAAACTGGATGTACAAGGCACCCAGTCCCTGGAGCAGCAGGGCAGAGTCCTGAGGGCATTTTTGGTACCCACTGGGCTTAGGCAGCACACAACTCTTTCCTTTTCCCCTCCTCTCCCTCCTTCAAACAGGAGTGAGTTCAGAAACACTTTCCAAATCAATACCTCCATAATTTATGTCAGGTACAGTACTTTAGCCTGTACATTTATTCTGGATGCAGGGTCAGCTCTCACTCTCTGTATCAATGTGTACGGTGAGCCAGGGCTGTGTGCAGACATCTCTCAGTGTTCTTCATCTGGTGGGACCCGTACAGAGAAACCTTGTAGAGTTTGGTAAATATTCTAGTTTCTAAATAAAGGTTAAAAGAAGAAGAAAAAAATCCTACAAGACTTCACCTCATGTCATTACTAGTGAGTTTCTGCTGGGAACAAAACCTGGCAATGTGCTACAGTGACAAAACTGACTTCTTGGAATGGGCGACGGGGGACTGAAGCTGCCCTGTTCCAGTTTTTGGCACAGCTTCCTTGTGGAGCCGGGCACGGTAACCAGAGGGGTGGGTATTTTTTCTCTTTCATGCACTCTTCCACCTTCATCTCAAACTAAACTTCAGATCCTCCTGGTGCCTTGCAGGGAGAAGCTTCTCATGTCAACCAACCTCTGTGGCAAAAGCCACCTCAGCAGGGCTGGGAACTCACTGGTTTTGTTGAGCATTCTCTCCTTGTGCAGGAGGAGATGGGCACTCCTGTCCCTGCTACCCTCCCCACAGCAGGACCTTGCTCACTTCCACAGCCAAAGCAGCACCATGGGGTAACACAGCCCCTGGTCATGAGGCTCCAACCTGGCTGGGGTGAAGAGGAAAGCCACAGGTGAACCCTTGGGTCTTACCTTGGCCTTTGGACACCAAGGGGCTGTTTCCAGAGCTGGCACCCAGCTCGGACACTCCCGGTGCTGGGGAGCAAAGAGATCAGCAAAGGGGACCAGGACACACTCTATTGGCAGGCTGGGCTGGCTTCCCCAGGGCACCAAAAATTTCATACGCATGGACAAAACACAAGCGCTCAGTGGATGCACTCATGGATACTCCTGCCCATTCCCTCTCCAGTGTGACCCCACGCTGTCACATGCCACTGTGTGCCACGTGTCCGGCAGTGGGAGCAGGGCCCATGTGCGGTGCGGACGCGTCTCGGGCCGGGGCTCCCCGGCAGTGCCCTCAGAGCTGCCCCGGTATGGAAGCGGCTCGGGCCGGGGCTCCCCGGCAGTGCCCTCAGAGCTGCCCTGGCATGGAAGCGTCTCGGGCCGGGGCTCCCCGGCAGTGCCCTCGGAGCTGCCCCGGTATGGAAGCGGCTCCGGCCGGGGCTCCCCGGCAGTGCCCTCGGAGCTGCCCCGCTATGGAAGCGGCTCCGGCCGGGGCTCCCCGGCAGTGCCCTCGGAGCTGCCCCCTCGCGCACGGCGGGAAGGACGCGGAGCGCGGGTCGGTGCTGCCCCCTGGCGGCCGCGCTGCCCCTCCGACCATTTGCCGCCGGGCCGCGGGTGCGGCTCCAAAATGGCCGATGGCGAAGGGCCGGGAGAGGCTGGGTAAGGGCCGGGGGAGATGGCACACAGCACACAAACCGCACAGCTCTCCAGCTGAAGCGAGCCCAGACACCACCGGGTTAGTTTTGATCACAGGGAATGGCCTGTGGCAAGGCTCGATGTTGGGAAGCCTGGGAGAAATGGCCACAGCAGCATGAGTGGCTGCAGAGGCTCAGCAGGGCAGGGAGGGTCCCAGCGGTGGCCGTGTGCGAGGAGGGGGGGACAGGCTGACCACGGCCGGAGCTGGCACGGGCCAAATGCCAGGGCAGGGGTAGAGGACACTAAGGGACCCCATACCCAGGAATGCTCAGCTACACAGCCCTGCTTTCTGTGCCTATTTTCTGCATCCACTAGTCTGGGAAAACCATGTACTCCCAACAGCTGCCACTGCAGGGCAGCATGCTCTGCCTGGCTAGAAAAACCAGCCAGTGACCTCTGCCACAGGACTGAGGCCTTTCATCCCCAGCCTGGTGCCTGACCTTGCATGAGGAAGGACAGCAGGCCTGAGTTTGGTTACAAACAAGCAGCCACTTAGCCCAGACTTCTGCTCACAGTTAGGGGCAAGAAGAGACGATTCGGAATGAAGCACAAGAGAAAATACTTGTAGGAGAGAGCAACTGAACTGCAGGCCCTTAGTACAAGATCTGATTTACTTTGTTTAAAAAGAAAGTAGAAAAGCAAATGGCTAGCAAGCACCATCACAGCATCCTCAGTTAAAAAAAAAAAAAAAAGAAGACAGCTTACCTTGACCATCATAATCCTTTCCCCTACTTCCTGCTAACAGCATGCATACACTGCTGGAGCAGAGCAGGACAGAAGCTGCTGCTGTGACACCAATGACCTTAACCCAAAAGAGGGAAGGCTACAGACAGCCTGTTTCTCACAGCCTGGCTTCATTTAGTGGCACAGAAGTAACACGAACCAGTTTAGGTCCTTTAATCTGTCCAAGACAGGGTGCTAAAGCACAAATGATAAAACATTCTGCATTTTTACAGCAAAAATGCTACAGAAGTTTATAGGAAAAAAAAAATTTTTTTACATGGGTAAAACATTATAAATTCAAGACAACTCACAGACAAGGGGTAAATTCCCACATCTATCACTCTTTGTTTTAAAAAGTTCATTTGAACAGGCAAGCAGTCAAAATGGCTTGCTCTCTCTTCCTTGAAATGAAAATTTTATCTTCCAAGTGGCTCACAGTACTGCTTCGCTTCTTGGAATGTCCTCCGAAGGCTCCGCCAAGATCAAAGGAGAATAAAAACCCCCGGAGTCCTTAGAGATAGTCTCGGAGAGCAGGAAAAGGGAAAGGAAAGGGGAAGTTTATTCAAACTTGATCTTCTTCCCTTGTGGCTTGTGATCTCCACCTCCTCCTCTGCCTCCTCGGAAGCCACCTCCTCCTCTACCTAGAAAGAAAATTATTGCAAAAAGCAGAGTTACCACTATAGTATTTATATGCACACAAATATATTGCAGTGCTATATCTATACCACTGCCCTTCCAAACCCATCCTTGCACAGGACAGAAAATAAATTCACATCCAATACTCTCTAGTAGCTCTACACCATAGCTCCAAGAATGGCTTAGGGTTCATTTTGGAGCACACCCCCTCTGAACAGCAGCATTTGCTTCCTCTTACCTCCAAATCCACCTCTGCCACCACCTCTGCCACCAAATCCACCTCTTCCTCCTCGGCCACCTCCTCTGCCACCACGACCACCAAATCCACCGCCACGCTGGAAGTCACCCTTTGGCTTGGCAAAATCAAGGGTCACTTTGTTTCCATCTATCTCTCCATCTTCCATGGCTTCCTTAGCTGCTTTGGCATCTTCTGCAGAGCTGAAGTCCACAAACCCAAATCTAGGAAGCAGGTTACAAGAACAACAGTCAGTCACATTTCACGAGCTGCAGCACCACCTACAGGCTCCTGACAGAAAACCTTTCAGAATCAAACACCAGCACTTCTGCACCCCACGGGATGTGTCACTTGTAGTTCAGCAGTGGCTAATCACAATCGATGGAGCCCCAGTGTGAGTTTGCCAGTACTGTACAGTTAATTTTCTTCTCGTGCGAATCCATCAGCTGCCACGGAGATTTGTTGGCAGGAAGGAGCTCATTGAGAAGAGGTGAGAAGTGAGCATGTGCTGCCCTCCACCAGTGGACCCAAAGCTGTGTGTTCCCTGCTCCCACCCCGTTTACCAGCTTCATAGAACCACCCGCATGAGCGTGAGAAACACCCTGTATTGCAGAGATCAGCTTAAGTGAGGTGCTCTGTAGCACCTGAGCCCAGCCCAGGTGATGTTTAACCCACCCTTTAGATGATCCAGTGTCTCTGTCTGTGACTATTCTTGCGCTTATTGAGCCTTCGAACGATTCTCTTAACGTCTCCTCTGTGGTGTCCTCAGAAAGGCCTCTGACAAACAATGTTTTGCTTTGCTCTGTGAAAAGGGAGCACATTCAGAATTCATTCAGCCTGAGCAAGGCAACCTTCAGCTTCATAACATCACACCCAGCTTGCGTTACTGGCTCCCAGAACAGCTCTTAGGGATAAAGGGATTGTTTGCAAGGAGCAGCTCAAGCACCTGAAGTCCATGGAAACTTTTTCAGGACTGCAGTTAGAGCCTGGCATCAAAGGATTTCCATCAGCCAACCTGATACTGCCAAATTAAGTTTGCTCCACTCCTTTTTTAAAAATAGATGCTTGCACCTTATCAGCAATGATAACAACTCACTGTACAAACACTGCTGGATCAGCACTTGACTATCTAGAGGAATTTAACAATAGTTTCATCAGTATTTCAGATAATCAGTCATCATATCCAGCACACTTGCTTACAATGCTTGGCATGTTTGGTTTTTTTTAAAGCAACCCCAGATTTGCCTGCATGGTGCTCTCCTGCCACAGCTGGAGATCAAACATGGAACACTTACGACTGAATCCTCCTCCTCGTGCGTTTGTGTTCCCTTTCTGTGTACTGAATTCCAGTCTGATTGTTCTGCCTTCAATCTCTGTGTTGTTATAGGAATTAAATGCCTCTCTGGCATCCTCAGTTGTGGCAAAATCTACATATGCATACCTGTGTGGAGAGGAAGATTCCAGTCATCCTGGGAACAACAGGGGATACCTTGGAGGCAAGTCACTAGCAATGCCAGCCTGGGGGATCAAGTGAAAGGCACAACCTACCCTTTAGGCCTGCCCTGGTTGTTCTGTGGCACCTTGATGGAAGAAGCTTTCTTAAACACTTCTTGGAGAGTCTCTTCTGTAGCAGCATACGAGAGGTTGTTGACAATTAGGGTCTTCGACTCTCCTATGGGGAAAAGTCAGTGCTGTTAAGTGCAGGTTTGGAGAAGGAGAATTCTTGTTCTCTAGTTACCAGACTCTGCCAAGGGGTCAAGAATACTCAGTTGCCCTTTCCTCACCTCAAGGTGAGGCACAAAGCAAAATCCAACCCTGTGTTATTCACTGAGACCAGTCACCCCCCTTGTCTGAAACATGCAGTAGAGACAAAGTGCATAGGATGCAGAGCACAAGTCAGGGAAAAGATATGGTATCTTAATCTTCTTGTAGTATTTTAAGTTGGCATACCCCCAGAAACTTCTGAAGCAAGTGGAAATGAATCCTGAATGCCATCTGTATGCATGGTATCAGTATGGAAAGTACCTTTCTGATGTTCTTGCTGGCTCTTCTCACCAGTGAAGTCAATGACCACGGCACGACCCTCAATTTCTGTACCCTGCTTCTCCTCCAGAGCTTTGTTTGCCTCAGCTTCTGTTTTAAATTCAATGTAGGCCATCCTACAACACAGAAAAGAATGTAAGCAAATGCCTCCTTCAAAGACCAACAAAGTATGCGAATGAGGGGGAACAATTTAAAAGAAAAATGCTGCAAAAAGTAGGACAACTAATGCAGCAGGTTCCTTAAGGTAGCCAAAGGACATGTAAGCTTATCAGAATATGCCAAGAGCTAAAGGAACAGCAAACACACAACAGTCCTCTCAGCTACACACCCTTTGCTGCTCCCGTCCTTGTTCATCACTATCCGGACCTCCACTGCATTTTCAAACACCTCCCTGATGTCATCCTCGGTTATGCGGTAGGGCAGGTTCTTCAAAAACAGTGTTCTGGCATCTCTCTCTGCAGAGACAAGTTACTTTCAGGTTACCAGCTAAAAATCCCTCCTCATCTACACTGCCAGTTCAGTGAGACTCAGCAAGTTGATCCAGCAGAAATTAAGAGCAAGCATTCACATTTTCAGAAGCTGCAAAAGCAACTGTAACAAGAGTTAAAGAAACTGCTGTGCTTCTCTTAAGGGCATCAAGTTCAAAAAAACAGGTCCTAAAGTTTCAGAAAGAAACCTATTTCTTCCTCAGCCCTCCCAATATGGACTATTTCTTGGGATCACATTTGCAGATATTCCAGTCTGAACTTGTATATCTGTATGTAAGCGTTTTAGAAACTCCTAATTGGGCCATACCTTTCTTGTCTTCTTTCATAGCTTCCTTGCTCTTTGCTTTTTCCAGTTTGACTTCCAAACCCATTAACTTCTTTCCATTCATCTGGAGAGCTTTATCCAGATCCTCAGCAGATGAGAAGTCCACATAGCCGAACCGCCTGAAAGAACAGCATCCTTGAGGTCTCTGATCCATCTCTGGCAGCAGAGACCACAAACACAAACCTAACACCAGAGAGGTCCTGGCTGGTCAGGTTCCAGGCAAAGTTAAACCCTCACCACTACCAAGCAACCACCCCAGCATCTTGAGGGGAAACCAGCACCAGCACACTTGGACCCCCCTGTGAACAAATTAGTGCCAAATAAAAGAAAATTATCAG
This sequence comes from Agelaius phoeniceus, assembly GCF_051311805.1. NCBI lineage: Eukaryota > Metazoa > Chordata > Aves > Passeriformes > Icteridae > Agelaius > Agelaius phoeniceus. Next base: position 17,884,691 of record NC_135274.1, read on the forward strand.
CAAAATTCTACTGATGAACTCACCTGGAAGCACCAATTCTGACATCTACAACTTCAATATTCTTCTTCCCAAAGAATTCTCTGAGGCCAGTCTTCAGCTCCTCAAACTCCTTGGTGCAGACCAAATTTCCAACAAATAGAGAGAAAGCTGATGTGGGCCCTTTAAATGAAAAGACAGTAAAATGGTGGTTTAAGGCAGCTTTTAAAATTGGGAGCCAGAGTCCAAACAGCCTTAGCACATCAGTTTTTGCTCAAAAGTGACATCATATTTCAGTATTAAGTCCCTTATAATCATCATTTGTGCTGGAAGCCCCACCCCTGACATCCTGGACCTTCACAGTTACATTCCTCATGCAACAGAGTCCAATCACAGTCCATTAAACAAGCATCATTTGATGATCCCATTTACCATCTGTTTTCTTCTTCTTAGGCTCTGGTGCACTTTTATTGGTCATTTCTTTCTTCCTCTTTCCAGGTGCTTCCTTGACAGGTTCTGTGCCAGAAAAAAAAAAACCAACACTGAAAAATACAGAACTTTTCCTAAACTGAATCAACACAGGAGCATTAATCTTTACATCAGTCATACACAAAACCTCCTGTTACTCAGCAGCTGTAAGATTTTGAACTTTAACTCACTTTCATCTTCACTTTCCTCCTCATCCTCCTCCTCTTCATCATCATCCTCATCATCATCCTCCTCCTCATCTTCCTCATCTTCAGATTCTGCTGCCTTGGCTTTCACTGGTGCAGCCTTGGCTGGAGTGGTTTTCTTCACTGGAACAGGGGCTGTGTCCATAGCTTCATCTTCAGACTCTGAAACAAGATGAGCACAGTATTTAGACAGTTCCACATTAAGTGCCTTTTGAAACTAAGATAACAATATGCTGTTGAGCAAAATGTTTCTCATGCCTCCTGAAATTTGTATGTTCTCAGTCACCAATAGTAAAAAGTTTTACTGACAAGAGTGTAATTAACACCCATTCAACAACATGGACAACAGCAACCAGCTAAAACCAGCTAAGCACACACTGCATCACTCCCATTATCCTTTGAGCTACCTCCCTCCCCCAGGTCCCTCTAAGTGTTTAATAAACATCCTATACCATCCTCTTCGTCATCATCCTCATCATCCTCTTCATCCTCCTCCTCAGACTCCTGCTTTGCTGGCACAGCTGCAGGCTTTTTGGCTGGTACTGCTGCAGGCTTTTTGGCTGCAGGCTTCACAGGCATTGGTGGTTCCTCCTCCTCATCTGCACCAACAGTACCACAAGTCTTTACTACTAAGGTTCAATGAATCAGGTAAAAACTACTTGGAGCTTCCCAAAATTTTGTTCAAAAGTTTAGGAAAGAGCAATCAAGAAACAAGATGTTTTACAGGCTGTGTATAAGGCAGCTGCAGCCCAAGCTCTCCTCCATACTTCACCCATTGCCCACCTCTCCTTCATAACCCCTCTTTAATCAATGAAACCACCCCCCAGTATTAAATCATACAAATCTTTCAATTCCAAAGGTACTCATATTTAATAACTTGATTGAACCATCTTTAGTCCATGTGTATTTCTAAGGTAACTTACCAGAATCTTCTTCATCCTCCTCCTCCTCCTCATCATCATCTTCGTCATCATCTTCATCATCTTCTTCTTCACTCTCCTCCTTCTTGGCATTCTTTCCATTTTTTGCTCCTTTGGTTAGGACAGCAGCCTTTTTAGGAGTTGGAGTAACACCCTTTTTGGGCTGTGGCGTAGCCACAACCTTCTTTGCAGGTGTAACTGCCTTTTTTGCAGGAGTAGCAACTTTTTTGGCAGGAGTTGCAGCCTTCTTGGCCGGGGTAACAGCAACTTTTTGTGGTTTCTTCTGGGGGATCATCTGAAAGACACATTAGTGTAAAACTCATGCTGGCTTGTTTAATCTACCATTACTTCACTATCAGACAAACATACAGCAAGTAAAATCTAAAGAATATCCTTCTGATAGGTTTTGTTAAGTTACTTTAAATGCCCACCCTGATGAATCAATAAGCCCAAACTCAGCTTTTTCATGCTTTCAGGAGCCTACTTATGGAACATCAAAGCACCTCTAAATTCCCTGGTCCTGATCCAAGACCAGTGGTGTATATTAGCATTCAGCATCTTGGAATTTTTACACTTGCACATAAGCAGATGTGACAAATGTCATACTGCTTATTCCTAGACTAATTAGGTACCCACTTGCTTATCAGCTTTGGGACAGCTTTAAGACCCCAACAGTATTTCCAAAAGTCTGGAATTACAGACCTGACATTTTGAGCTATTTTTCCCTATGCTGCTTTAGCCTTATAAAATGCAGTTTATTCTTTAGCCACAGTTTAGTGAGGAACACGGACAGTTTATTGATACGCTGTTACAGTGTAACCCACAACCCTCACGACACTTCTGTAACACGTGCATCCTTTTGACTCCATCTCTAGATCAATCACCTCTTCTCCGCTGCTCTCCTCTAGGTCAGAGGACTCCTCTTCCTCACTTTCCTCGAACTTTTTCGGGGGAGGAGCCATTTTTTTCTGTTTGATCTGATTCTTCGGGGTCTGAAAGAGAGCGGGAGCAGCACGTTTAGCTCCCGTGCTCACCCGGGCTGCCTGCGAGCGCTCGCTCCGGCGGGCAATTGTCCCCACCACGTGGCCGCCCTCTGGCCCCCGCGGCGCTCAGGGGGCCGCCCGGGGGCTGCGGGGTGGCTCCCGCCGGTGTGCGGGGCCTTCCCGCCGGTGTGCGGGGCCTTGCCGGGAGCGCGGGGCCTCTCCCGGGAGCGGGGCGCGCTCCCACGTGCTCGCTGTCCCCGCGCCCCACGTGGCCGCACTGTGACGTAGCCCCACCCCCCCATCCGCGCGCGCTCGCACGCGGGGCCCACCCGCGCCCCTCACACACGCGGACCCCCAACCCCGCACCCCGCTGCCCTCCCGCCCCGCGCCCCCGCCCGCGGCCGCCGCACGGAGCACAGCGGGACAAGGGGGGCTTGAATCCGCTGCCTCCGGGCCCGCGGCCCCTCCCCTCGCCGCCATCTTCACGGCGAGCGAGAGCAGGCCTAGAGCTACCGCGCGGCCCGAGCGCACGGCGGCGAGAAGGCGGCCCGGCTCCCTCCCCCATCCGCCGCCATCCGCACCCGCCCGCTCCGTCATGGCGGCGTCCGCCCGCTGCCCGCCCGGCGGCTGCGACCCCCCCCACGCCCTCACCTTGGTAATCTTCACCATGATGGCGGCGGTGCCTGGCGGCGCAGGGGCGGCGGCTGAGCTGTGTCGGGAGCGGGGCGGGCGCGTCCGGCGGGGCGGCGGCGCGGGGGGATCGGGCCGCGGGCGGGCGGCGGGAGCGGCGGGGACGCGCGGGCGGCCGGACCGGGCACTGACACGAAAGAGCGAGCGCGCGCCCCTTCCGCCCCCTTTGCTAGCCCCGCGCCAGGCTCCGCCCCCACCGCCCCCGCCCCGACCAATCGCCGCGCGCGCCGCGCCGCCCGGCCAATGGCAGCCCCCGCCCCTCGAGCCGCCGCGCCAATCGGCGGGCGCCTTCCAGCCCCGGGGCCGTGCGGCGGGGGGCGAGCGCGGGGGGACACACCGCCCGCCCGGGAGGACTCGGCCGCAGCCAATGGGACGGAGGCAGCTCGGCGCCTGCGCGCTGATTGGGCGGCGAGGCCGGGCCAAGGGCGAGCACGTGGCGGGCGGCGGCCACGTGGTGGGGCCGGGCGGGGGTCCCGGGGGTCCGGGCAGAGACCGGGGGTGTCACGGGTCCCGGGGGTCCGGCAGAGACCGGGGGTGTGACGGGTCCCCGGGGTCCGGGCAGAGACCGGGGGTGTGACGGGTCCCGGGGGTCCGGGCAGAGACCGGGGGTGTCACGGGTCCCGGGGGTCCGGGCAGAGACCGGCGCCGGGAGAGACGCTGCCATTCCCCGGCAGTCCCGGCTGCCCCGGCCGGCCCTGCGGCAGCTCGGCGTCTGGCGTGCAACTGTGCCCGGACACGCTTTTGCCTTCTGCTTTGGGACTGGGTTCGCCCCGGCGCTGTCCCTGCCACCCATTCTGCCTGGCCCCGCGTCCCCTCCCCGACCCGCGGGAGGATCTAAGCACCCGTGGACCGCTCGAAGAAGCGTCCGTGGGAGCCGGTCAGTGTGCTGCTGCTGCTGCTGCTGCTGCTGCTGAGGTTGCAGTTGGCACAGGAGCGCTCTGCAGTTGCCGTCCTCCACTGCTTCAGGCTGGGAGAAAAGGCCCAAAGTGGAAGAGAAAAATAAGCCTGAGCTTGCCTGATGGATGCTTTTGAATTCAGTCACTGCAAGAAGACACCACCTTTCTCCCTGTGGAATTTTCCCCCGGTGGGTATAAAGTCGGGGTAGAAATGACCCCAGGGCAGAATTGGTACCCCTGTTTCACTTGTCACTCTGCTGGCACGGGTGGGTGCTGCCTTGCCCCTGCCTGACAGAGCAACCTCCATTGCTGGGGTTTCCCCAGTGCCTTACTTCCCCTACCACTTCAAACTGGGCACTCAGCCAGCTCCTGGGGGCTCCTGACTCAGCCATGGGTGACTCGGAGCAGTTTGCTCTTCCAAGGCCTACTTGAGATAAGCACCTGACTTGAGGAACATGAGATCCTAGAGAGCCCTAGAATAAAAATGCAGACTCTCAATGAATGCTGTCCTTCACTGATGCCCTTGAGGGCACCCCCCAGGATTGTTCAGTGCCACCTGAAGCAAGGGACACACTGTGGGTAAGGCAACATACCTGGCCCTAGGCTGTCCTAGTGCCTCTTTCTCCTCTGCTGGGTAAGAGAGGCAGTTTCCAGGCAAGCTGAGCCATAGTTAAAGGCACCTGCTCACTCAGAGGGGATGAGATCAATCAGCCTCTCCAGGAGTAAGCCAAGCCTGTGGAGAGCCTGCCACCATCAGCCAGTATGGGGAGGGAAGGAGCTGGAATGGAGTGGGATAGTGCCCCTGTTCCAGCCCTGGTCACATGCATGCAGACAGATGGGGATCCCACCTGGAAAAACCCCTTGTGTAGGGCAGCTGGGCCCTGCCTGTGAAATAGCAATGCCTGGCTCATGTCCCACTGTGTCCCCAAGTGGGGACAGTGCATGGGGGAAGCAGTGACACAGACCAAGTGTGGTCCAAGGGGATGCAGAGGGATGGAATGCAACACAGAGAGACCTGAAAGTGATTTTTAACTGTCTGAAGCAAGAGCTGATTGCACTCTCCTCACCATGCATGTAGTGCAACAAAAATCGTGTACCATGACTGCTTGAACAGTTCTGCTGCCTGTGCTGGGGCTGGCCTTGGTTCCTCCACGTGCTGTGGGAGGCTGGTTTGTCATGAGAAAGGTACAACTGTAGCTTTGCTTTAGCCAGGGGCAGTTTTGGCAGCTGGGACACTGCATGTGTCCAGTGGCAGTGCCAGCAGTGGGATCTGCACAGGGCTGGGCTGGCAGCAGGCCAGTCTTGGTTCCCAACCCTGGCAGGGGACTTCTCAGTATGGCCTGTGTTCTGTCCCTTTCCCCAGCAGTGTGTTGGAAGCTTGTCCTTGCCTCTGGCATCTCTGAGGCTGCAGCAGAACCCAGCATTTGGGGAAAGGAGCACAGCAGCACCTTGTGCAGAGGAGTGAGAACCAGCACTGCCCATGGGACTGTGTAATCCATGCTCTGGATCAATCCATGCTCCATGTCAATCCATGCTCTGTGTCCATCCATGCTCTGGATCAATCCATTCTCCATGTCAATCCATGCTCTGTGTTAATCCATAATCTGTGTCAATCCATGCTCCATATCAATCCATGCACAGTATTAATCCATTCTCCATATCAATCCATGCTCTGAGTCAATCCATGCTCTGTATCAATTCATGCTCTGTATTAATCCATGCACTGTGTCAATCCATGCACTGTATTAATCCACACTCTGCATCAATCCATGCTCCATGTCAATCCATGCACTGTTATCCATGCACCATTGAGCAGGTCTGGATATGGCCCAACCCTGCCAGCTGCTGTTGTGGCCAAAAAGGGCCCAGGATACTGCAGAGAGGAAAGCAGCCAGGACTTTGCAGATGCCAGAGTTTAGGCTGGGCTGCTCCCTGTATCCTATGTGTGGCCAGGATTTTACAGCCCTAGCACTGGGCAGGATGATGCCAGAGTGGAGCAAGGCCAGCCTTTTTCTGGGACACACCACATTGCAGGGCTGTCCCTGCTGTGGCACTGCACAGCCCAGCTCCTCTGCAGGCAGCTCCAGGAATTTCAAGGCCAAGGGAAGTCTCACAGAGAAGCATCAATGAGAAGGGTAATTAGGCCAAAATAGCAGGTTTGTCAGCTCCATTTGTGCAGTAAATATACTTCAGGTCCTTTTATGGCTGTCTCTTGACGTTGCATGTCAGTGGCTAGGGAGTGTTGATATAATTCCACAGTTAAAGAGAATTTAGCTGGTTCAGTGGAGACCCCAGGAGGGATTTGCCATAGATTCTCAGTTTCTGGCATGGCAGACGCTCACCCCTGTGCTTTTCCCGAGCCCTGCAGCGCTGGGAGCACCATACCCGGCTGCTGCTGCCCAGGGCTGGGGGGAGCTGGGCTGCGGGGCCAACGCGCTCCCCAAAATCCAGGAGAGTTGGGTGGCCAGCCCGAGTGGGAGCCCCGCAGGAATCACAGATGAGGTGAGTTCCAAACGTCCCGTTCAGCCTGTGGCCGGTCGCGGCTGCGTGTTTCCACTAGATGGTGACAAAAGGCTGCGCGTCCCGAGCGAGAACCCGGGGACACCCGGCTCCCCCAGCGCCTCCCTGGGCGCAGCGGAGCGGGACATCCCGCCCTGCCTCCTCCGTCGCTCCCGGGACATCCCGGCGTGCATTTGGTACGAGCAGCAGCCAAGTGCAGGCGGGAGGGGAAAAGTTTTACCTGTGGCTGGTGCAGGCGTCTGCTGCCAAAAAATTGTCTCCAGCAAACACCCAGGGGGTGCTCAGACAAGGGGAAACGAGCTAGAAAAGCAATGAAACGTGTCCCTGAGCACCCCAGTGTGACATCACCTGCTATGTGGTCTGAGCAGTGGCATGGCTAAGGTGACAGAAAACAAAACAAACAAACAACTAAACAAACAAAAACCCCTACCAAAACCCACTATAAAAGCAAATTTACAAATCCCAGGTCTGGGTGCTACTCAAAACTTCTTGAATAACCCCGTGTTCCACTGTCAAATCCTTTTCTCCTCTTGGTGCCCACCTCACCCCACCATGGTGCTCCTATGCCAGCAGGTACCACAGCTGATGGATGGTGACACAGCAGCACCAGGCACTCAGGGCTTGGCCTCTCTCTTCCCAACTGCACAGTTCCCCAGGCCCTGATTAATGCAGGACAGAAAATGAGATGGGGCTGTGTAGCAGTCTAATTAAGTATTTTCTTCATTATCCCTGTCTGTGCCAAGAGGAGAGTCCTCAAGGATGACGAGTATGAAGTGGGTGCAGGGCTTGCTGTGACAAATGGCACTTAATTCAAGTAGTCACAGACAAGTGCATGTCCTCTGCCTTGAAATGGGCAGCTGGGACACGCTGGCCTGCAGAGATGAAAGTCAACAGTGCCTGGCAGAGTATGGGATTTCTTCTCTGGGGAGTATCCTTTCTTCAGGTGGGATGCTGCAGGAACTGGCATGGGCCCCTGGAGCCAGGCATGCCCATTGTCACTCTGGCAGAGGCTGGGTGATAACCCAGCACCTCTCTGTGCCATTTCCTGGGGTTCATGGACGAGGAAGCCTGCAGGTGACACTCACAGAGAGTTTTGTACATGCAGATTTAGTCTCCACATGACCTCCAAGAATTCCTTGTAGTGATAATTTCTGGTACACTGAAAAGGAGGTGTTTGTTTCCAGAAGGAGCCAATTCCCCTAAGATGTCTCTTCTGGCAGGCCAGTTCCTCTCCCCAACACCCCTGACCTGGAGCAGGCAGAAGGATCTTGTGGTCTGCTTGTGAGCCTCCAGCAAGCCCACAGAGCCACCCAGAGCCTCCCAGCCAGGTGGGCTCCCCTCTGGATCTGCTCAGCAGGAGACAAGTGCAGCCCTGGAAAAAAGGATGTGTGAGGGAAAAGTGGGACCGGAAGAGGACTTGCAGCAGGTGTGAGATAAAGAAGACACACCAGGGGAATGTGGAGCAATTTGGGTGGTGAGAGGAGACCTTGGGAGCACCCTTCTCTCTCTATTGGAGTAGAGAAACTCCAAGTGGAGAAAGTCAGTGAGATGGGAGTAGGCAGGCATGTTGAAGCAATGCATGCAAATCCTTTATAAGCCAGGGGAGGCCAATCTGGAGCAAAGCTACAGGTGATCCCAGTTCAGCAATGCCAGGCCAGCAGCCAGAGCCCGTCACACTTCCATGCAACTGCACATCTTCCTGCATTGTCCTGCAGCATTTGGGAAGGCTTTCCAGGAGCTCTGTGGAGACAGCCCAGAGGAGGAAGCTCCTCTTTGCATTGGGCATTTCTGTGCATCCTATTCATCTCCCAGAGCTGGGGCAATAGGGAATAGAATCCAGACAAGCACTGGGTCTCCAGGGATGGCTGTCAAGGCATTCAGGTAAAACATCTGCACACTCTTGTGGCTTAGCACATCTGCCCCTTGGTACAGCCCATGGAGCAGTGACCTGGGGCTTTGTCTCTGTTCCCATTTTACCTGCTGGAAGCTCCCTCTGCTCCCAGGCCTGTGTTGGGCTATTTCCATTTCACGGCAGCTCCTGGGCACAAGGCCAGTGGAAGGCAGACGCTCTGCCTGGAACAAATCCAAACCAGGGGATTTTTTTTTTCCTTTATTTCCTTCTCAAAAAAAAAAAAAAAAAAAAAAAAAAAAAAAAAAAAAAAAAAAATTGAATCTTTGTTGAGCTCAAACTGGAAAAGCAGGAGTCTCTCCTCACTCCCCGTATAAGGTCACCAGATTGATCCCCATATACCATTCACTTAAGAATTGAACTCAATGATTCTTGTGGGTCCTTTCCAACTCAGAAGATTCTGTGATATCAGTTTATTTTTGTGTTTGTATCTGAGTGAGGGGGTGAGCTCATCCCTGCTTGGGAGCCACATGCCCCCCTCACTCAGCAAAGGCAGTGGGCAGCATGGCATGGTGAACCTGGGGCTGCCCCCTATCCTCACCTCTAGCACCAGAACAGAACCAAATAACATCAGGGAGAGCAGAGCCACAAACACACACGTGTCCCCAGTATAGCATGTCCCAGTCTCTGCCAGGGAGCAAGAGCCAAAACTGCTTTAGGAAACAGGCATCAGTGCCAGTGGGAAATGCTGGCTGGCTTCTTAGGCTCAGTGGAAAATGTTCTATCATTCCCCTGAGAGCTTCTGTCCTGTGCTCTCCCAGCTAAAGTTGCCCACTGAGCCTCATCCATGGAATTTGCAAAGGCCCTGTCCCAGCTTGCTGCTGAGAGGGAACAGCCACCCCAAGGGCTCTCATGGTTCCATGGTCCAGCCATGGGCTGGGCTTTTTAGAAAGGGTTACTTTGCACTTGACTGTGCCTGCAGAGCTGAAGGACCAGGGCTGGTGTCAAGGTGTACAGACCACCTGTGAGCCTGGGAGAAGTCAGAGCTTGGGAGCTGGGGAGACTGAGCCCATCCAGATTTCACCATCCATCTGCTCCCCTGCAGCAAGCTCCATCAAAAGGAGGTCAAAAGTAAGAGCTGAAAGTGCTTTTCCAGCCCAGACCACTCTCAGACTCTTTGTGCCTCATCGCAGCAGCACACTGGGCTGTTTCACTTACCAGCTCTCACCACAGAAATTCCCACTTGCAGGATGTGAGATAAAACCATGGCTTTGAAACTTCCTACGACCATAGTTAAAAATAAGACTCAGAGCAATAATTTCCCCACTGTTGGTGCCTCAGACCTGAAAAACCTAGTCCTGAACGACCCAGTGGTGTCTCATTTAACTGGGCAAGCTGTGATCATGATGTCTGCATCCTGGGAGGGAGGCAAGAACATGGTTTCTTGGGGAAAAGTCTTCTCCTTCCCATCCTGTGCAAGCCATCAGCTCATCTCCCTGTGTACAAAAAGGCAGAGGAAGCTTAAAGCAGACTGAAAATTACACTGAGAATTGCACTGCATCTCTCCTGCTCAGTTTTAATTGTAGAGCAAAGAAAGCAGCCCATCGATTCATCCCGCTGGGTAATTAAATGCTTAATGCTATTGACTATAAAGACATTATGGTTCAGCAGCCCAACACTAATGCATTAATAATCACTTATATCATGGCTAGAAAGGGGCACGAGCTGCTCCTGAGGAGCACCAGAGTAACATGGGATGAGAGCAACAGTGAAAAACCTCAGGGACTGAATTAGTGCTGTGACAGCCTCAGGAGGGAGAGCTCATCCCAGGGAGCAGGGGAAACAGGGAAGGGCCAGCAGGACCATGGAGGAGGGGGCAGCCCCTACCCCAGGGAAATCCCCCTGGCCATGGCAGTGGGAGGGAAGTGGGCTCTGAGCATCAGTGCTGCCCCCAGCACAGCTCTAGGATGCTGTCAGCCATGGGATCAGGAAGATGAATCTGAGCAGTTCAACCCTTTTATAACAAGCCATGGCAAAGGCAGAGAACGTCTGCCCACCTCCTGCCAGGCTCTCCATTCCCAGTAATTAGCCGTCTGCTTTAGCCTGTTTATTATGCACATGATGTGGAGCACAGGGCAGAGCCTACACATTGCCTGGCATTAAGCACATAAAAGTGAGCTGAGTGAGCACTGCTCCAAGCTGGAGAGGCTGATTTGCCTGCTGGGAGAGGCAGAGTCAGCCCTCAGAACGTGCTGTGCTGCTGTGCTGGTGGCTACGGTGCCCTTCCTCAGGGGAGGTCTCACCAGTGAAGGATGGAGGCTGCCCTGCCTCCCACCTGCAGGGACCTCAGAGCCCAGCACAGGCCAGGAATCCCATGTGCTGTGGACAGGGGAGATGCTTGAGGGCCATTTATAGAAGATGGAGGAAGGAAGGAAGGACCTGCAGCATCACGGGGAGAGCAGCAACCCTTCTCAAGACCATCCCTCTGCTGAGTTCTTCTCCACCTCCCCAGGATCGAGGTACTGTCCCTCCAGCCATGGCACACTGGGTCACCCCACCTGCAGCCCCTTCAGGGACACAGCAGACATGGCCTAAAAAGCCACCAGAGACAAAATTTCCACCTAAGCTCTCAAACCCGTGTCAACAACCCCCTGCCCAAGGATAAGGGGAGCCTGCACAGCCCTTCCTGACCCCCAGCATGAAAACCAAAAGCACTTGCAATTTTCTCTGAGCAAATCCAAGTACAGATCATGCTGTCAAATCCTTATTTGATTTGTTTTTCTGGTGGCTCTGCTCCATTTGCCTTCATTACTTTCTCTGCCCTGTGCCATAGTCCAATAATGCAGCATCTGCCCAATAAAAGGTCCAGGAATATGATTTACAAGTAGTTGGCACCTCCTGCCTTGTCTGGGAGGGCAGGCTCCCTGGGTACACTGCCGACTGGAAAAGTGGATTTTACAGTCATTCTCAGTGGGATAAATAACCTCTGAGCACTGTTTGTAGCTTGATTTATCTTTGTGAGGTTGCAGTTCTCCCAGACATTTGATTCATGGTTTGAAATTGAACATCTCTAAGTATATTTCTTTACAGAGTCTTAAAAAAAATAAGTCTGGAAAGAAAGAAGGGAAGGTGCTTTTTTTACAGCCCCAGGGATGAGGAAGAAGGTGTCTCTGGTGCTTTGGCTATATCTGAGCCTGGGGAGAAGGAGCACTGGTGCTCCCAGTGTCCCACTCCCCAGGTAAGGCAGCCCTGGCTGGGTGAGCTGCTGCATTTCCTCTAGAAAAGCCTCTCTGAGACTGAGAATACACCCCTGTGTTGGTACATATGTGTGTGTGTACAACAGCCTCAGTAAGGGATTGTTGTTGGGTTATTATCCATCTGTATAAGATGGGAGATGCTCACCCTTCAGACCAATCTCAGCTCCAAGGGTAGGTGGTTTCCTACTACAACCACGGGCTTTTGGAATAGGGTTAAACTGTTATATTTCCCAGCTATGTCTGCCCAGAGACAATCAGCACAGAGACAAAAATCTTGCTAGAGATTACCTTTAAATCCTACTGTCACACTCACCCCACCCCACTGGGTGCAAATGGGTGCTTTTCAGCCCAATTGTTACCACTTACTGTGTTTTGTTTCTTTTAGCTTTTTGCTGCTGCACATCTAATTCAACCATCCTTGCCTGAATCAGTAGAAATGCATCTTATCTATCTCCCTTCCTCCATGGGAAGGGCCTGAAGGAGTCCTCACCCAGCCCTCATCTTGCAGATGATGCTTGAGCACAGCACTTGCTGCTGTGTTTCAGGGTCCTGCCAGATGGACTCACCGCCTGTTGGTCGGGATTGCCACGGAAAAATAGGAACCAAACCCAGCTCCAACCATTTGCTTTTCCATCTGTGCAGGGAGGTTGTTGAAATACAGAGAGGCTTGGAGCTGACGCCAGGATAAGTTTGGAGAAGTGAAGAGCTGTAGAGAGATGTGGATCTTCCTTTAGCCAGAGCAGAAATCACTGGAAAACACCAGAGGGGCAAAAAAGTCATCCTGAGCCTGGCATTGCTGGCTGGCTCCCAGGATGGCTTGGGGCTGTAGGTGTGGGAGATAAGAGCAGAGCAGGCAGCAGCAATATCCTCCTGCTCCTTATTAATACAGCACTGAGGCTTGATGGGTCTCCTAAATTATCATGTCTTTCTTGTCATTAACTTGATTTCTTTCTGGTGACAGCAGCAGCAAATTGGCCCCAGCTGCTCTGAGCAAGGGATGAGAAATTAAAAGGAATTAAACAAGCCAAGTGCTGGAGGGGTTGGTGTGCAGGGGAGGGGTGCTTTGGGCCAGAGATGGATGAGGAGGGGGGATGGGATCATGGGATGGGATCATGGGATGGGATGGGATGGGATCATGGGATGGGATCATGGGATGGGATGGGATCATGGGATGGGATGGGATGATGGGGGTGGTTGGAAATGCCAGGAAGGGAGAAATGGGCTCAGGGCTCGTGCTTCTCCCTGCAAGCAGGACACTGAAAAGCAGGTGCCTGCCACAGTCAGGCCTGTCTGGGGAGGGAACAGCCCTGTGTGAGCTGAGGCTGCCATGCAAGAGGACACATGGGAGCCCCTCAGGGATTCCCCCTCCAAGGAACATTCCCTGCCTGGGGATGAAGGAGGACAGTGCTGCTGAGCTTCTTTGCAATGGGTACAAGCAGGTCTCAGGCAGCAAGGAGTTTTTATCATCTGTCCTGGAAGAGGCCAGGCACAGGAACTGAGGAAAAACAGATCTATGTCTGTGTCTCCATTTTCTGCCACCTGTTGGCAGCTCTTGCCCCTGAGGCACTGCCTGCCCTGCCAGGGCGTGGAGACGATCTTGGAGAACCAGTCCATCAGTCTCTGCCAAATACCTGCTGGGAACCTGTGTCCTCCCATCCTGGCAGCCCCAGGGTGATTGCGGTGTGAAATGCAGCTTTTGGCCTGGCTTGTAGCCCCAGGGCCAGCTGGAGCCATCCTGTGCCTGATGCAGGCTCCGGGGGTGGGCAGGAGGGGATGTCTCATGCTCAGTCTCAGCATCCTCAAAGTGAGATGGTCATTAATGTGACACAGTCACTCCACCCGCCCGGGAAAGATAACAAGAAAGATGAGTTTGGCCTCCCAGTCGTCTCAGACAGCTTTCTCCAATGTGCCACATTAAATAGTCCTGAACTGAAAAGACAAACTTGCCCTGGCTGCCGTGATAAGCACAAAGAGTGATAAACCCACGTAATTAAAGTCTGCCACTGTAATAACGTTGCAGCAGAGACAGCTGGAGCCTAGCCCTGAGCCTGGGTCCATACCTTGGGTTTTACTTGTTCTCATTCAAACTTACTTTGGAGAGATTCAGCCCAAGCACTGCCGGGTGCCAGGAGGGAGGGAGGGAGGGAAATGCCATCTGGGCATGGTGCAGTGCAGGAACCAGGGCTGTTGTTCCCTTCCTGGCTGTAACACAGAGAAGTCCTTAGCAGAAGTAAACACACTCAAAACCATATTTGAAGAGGAGCTGACCTTATAGAAAAGCACATGGTTCATAAGAAGGCATTTCCCCTTGAGGTACTACACCCTTGCCCTTAGAAGCCTGGGCAGAGACAATAGGGACTGGTCAGGGACCAGTTCCACTGGTCCTAAATATGTAGAACACCAGATGAAAGTTAGCTTTTTCCAGTCTGGCCTTCCCAGCCTTCCTCTTCATGCTGGAATTTGCTCTACCCCAATAAGACCCAGAGGGCTGATGCCCCCTCATCCACCACATCCCAGCCAGGGCAGCAGGGCAGCCCCTGGGATGTGTGTGCTGGGGGCCCTGAGCACAGCCTGTGGGGCTGTAGGGAAGCCCTTTGCAGACTGCTGTCCTCCAGGTCAGTCTCAGGGCCCTGAGCCCAGTCCCCCAGTCCTGCCAGCAGTCACAGCCAGCTGTTAGCAGTCCCCCTTGCCCCAGAGCTCAGCCATCCAGCCAGCTTTAATCCACTGACTGCAGTGCTAATTATCTTTCCTCACTTTCATTTTTTAACCAAAGTGTTCCCATGAACAAAATTAAGCATCACACAGGCTTCTCTGACATAAATTCTGCCATCTTTAGCAACCACAGTTGCTACAGGAGAAGATGTGGGCTAGCCCCTCTCTCTCTTCTAACCCACTGTGGTGGGGTTTTAACCCTGCCCCAGCTGATGCCTGTGAAAGGTGCCCAGTGGCTTTAATTGTCCCTGCTGGCCTGTGGGGAAGGGCACAGTGCATGGCACCTCTGTCCTCCCCCTCACCCTGCCAGCAGAACAGTGGGATTTCAGACATGGAACAGCACACAGTCCTTCACTTCTTGGAGATGCCCTTTGTCCCTCTGGCTCTAATGTTTCCCCCCCTGTGTGCCCCAAGAGAGGTGGGGTGCAGGGGCCCATCACTTCCCTGCACGTGGCCTCATCCCTGCAGGGCTGTTGGGTTTGCTGTGACATGGAGGACACTGTCCCTGGTGCAGGTGACAGTCCCAGTGCACCACTGCTGAATCAGCCAGAGCACCCAGAGCTGCACCTGAGCTCCTCCACCAGGCCCTTGGCTGGGCTGTGCTCCCCACCCTGCCCTTCCCAGCCTCCCTGCAGTGCCTGCCTGGAAGCTGTGGGATTTCTGTGAGAATCCACTGAGGAGCCAGGCAGGAAGAGGGGCTGCCTCTGATATGGGCCTAAAAACTGAGCTCAGAGGTGTCCCTGAGGAGCAGAATCAAATTCTACATATGCACACCAGGGGCTGAACTAGAAAACATTCAAAGGTCCCTTCCAATCTGGACTATTCCATGATTCTGTGATTTCTTGCTGTCTGTCTTCCTGCCTATCTTGTGCTGCCCATCACCATCTGCAGGCACTATGTGTTGGCTTTTCACCACCACCACTAGCCTGGAATAAGGGGAACAAATGAAATATGGTTTGAAAAGCACCCTGAGCTCAAACCCATCACAGTTTCCTGACATGTACATTTTCCTGCTTCCCTCCTCCCCTAACAAAGGTTGGGATCTTGCTGGGAAAGGCTGCTGTGCTGCACCCATGGCTGTGCAGCCCAAACCTGCCCCCCTGCCCAGCCCTAGACAGGGACTGCTCATTCCCAGGCTCACAAGGGCTTTGCCAAATTCACACTGCAGCAGTTTCCCCTATCCCATGGCTGTGTGAAGGAAAGGAAAAACAACTCTTCCCTTGAAACCATTTTCCCTTGAAAAGGGGCAGCAAAAAATCCACTGGCACACTCTGGAGCCATTTATCATGGCTACAGATACACAAGGCAAGTGCTGTAAAACTCGAGTTTGGCTCTGTAAAGGAAAAAAACCCACCCCATGCTTGTTGCAAATAATCACAGCACAAAAAAAAAGCCTTACAAGGCTGGGGCAGCCTCATAGATGAATTGCTTTTTAATCCCCAAAGCTATGGTGATAAATCTTTTCACTGGGAGCTCTGGAGACACTGTGTCACTCAGGGCATGCAGCAGCGTGGGGGGAACAGCTCCAGGAGCTGAGCTGGCACAGGGGGCAGGAGGGCTCCTGCAGCCAGGAGCAGGTGATGGGGCAGGAGCTGGCAGTTGGACAGAAGCTGCTGTAAGTCTGGGAGGACAGATGGACAAGTTTTGGGGAACAGCTCTTCAGAAACAAAGTGTTTGGAGAGGAGATGGTGGCATGGAGCCCAACCTGACCACGTGCTCCATATTGCAGGGACAGAGAGATGCTTCTCCCAGCTCTGAGCAAAGACACAGAGCAATGGCATCCACACACTCCCTGCATCTCCTGGCCCCTCAATTTACCTCTACTCTGACCCATCTGGGGTCCCTTGGGCTCTGAAGTATTTATTGGACTCCCAGGCAGTGTTTTGGAATGCTCCTTCAGCCCAACCATCCTGAAGCACCAGTCACTCCCCCTGGCCAGTTACAGGGGTGGGAGCAGTGGGAACAGCTTGCCCATCCTTGCCTTCCCCATCCCACAGGGCCCTTTGCTTCTAAATCACCTCCCTGGGAAGGATAATCCCTCTCATTTATCCTGGGAAGGTGGCAGGGGCCAGGCTGGCCCTGAGGGCTCAGGGCAGTGGGGAGCATCAATCTTGGAGCAAACAGTTCCATAATTCCCTTCCTGGGGGCTGCACTGAGCCTGAGGCAGGGAGGAGTCCTCAACCACCGCCTTCCCAGTGGTGGAGAGGTGTAAAATGCTCTTCATGAAACCATTCTCCCTGAGGAGATCAGTTCCTTCTTTATTAGGTTTCATGCATTCATTAATTACAGGATTTAATTAACAGACTTGCCCAGCAGCCTTTGAGTCCAGCATCTCTTGGGAGCTGGCATGTGGTACCCAGGAAGTCTCCACATCATCAAAACCCAGCCAGGGGAGCAAAGTCTGCCCATACATCTCCACCCAGGAACTGCCACCAGCCATGCTGCAGCTCCATCTCTGACAAGGTTTGGGGTGCTTTGCAGGGTGATCCTGGCCCAGCTGTGCACGTGGAGTGCGTGGTGGGGCAGCCCCAGCACCACCACCCAATACATCAGGGCTTGGGCTGCATATTCCCCTTGTGTGTCTCAGAGAGGAGAATTTGGGGCCACCAAGGAAGATGGAGAGCCCCAGGTCAGGAGATGTCTGAATTTGGGGTCACCAAGGAGGATGGGGAGTCCCAGGTTCTGGGCAGCTGGGAACACAAGGCTGGGTAAAGGCAAAGGCAGTGCCTCACCTTTCTGGCTGCTCTGGACTCCATCCCAGCTGTGCTGCAACCAAGGATGCTGCAAGAAAAGCCCTGGGAACACACACTCTGACACAGACTGACACTGGCCAAGGCACTGGAGCTGCAGCAGCCCCAGCTGTATCCCTGCACAGCCTGCCTGCTCAGGGACAGCAGGACAAGTTTGCCCTCGTGGAGCACGAGGGACCCAAAACTCCACACGGGCGTCTGTCACTGCATTATAAAATACTATTGACTGCCTATTAAAAAGCCATTCCCTGGAGATTTGTGGCTGAGGAAGCAGCTGGGTGAAGTGAGACAGGGCAATAATGGCCATCAAGGAGGCATCAGTCACATCCACCCACACAGCAGCCACAAGGGGCCCCACATGGCTGCCAGGGTGCTGTGCCCTGCCAGGACCATCAAGGACAGGAGAGAGACAGGGATGGAACAGACAGATCTCAGTGCCCTCGGTCACACTGACATCCCCCAGACACAGGCTGCAAGCAGTCAGCACAACCCTGAAACACAAAGTTCCTGCAGCCCAATGCCCACCCTCACCCTGCAGCACCCACCAGGACCCCTCAAGGGCCAAGGAAGGGCTTTGCCCATGGCAAAGCAGTGGGATGGGGAGCAGGGGAAGCCAACTGCACCGCCCCCAAACTGGGGACTGGGTAGATGGGACAGGAGGGAGTGTGCAAGCCCCAGACCCTGCCTCTTCTTGGTCACTGGCCCGGCTATGGTCCCATGCAATGTGCTTAGGAGGGGCTGGAAGCAGAGCAGCAGCTGGCACTGCTCTGCCTGGGGCTTGCTCATCCAGTATTTCTGCTCAAGCAAGCCCCAGGCAAGCCCATGCTGACCAGAGGCACGGCCATGTGATGCTGAGCCAGGGGAGTCTCCAGAGCTGGCTGTGAGGGAGTTGGGGTTGAGTTAGTAGTGCAAAACAAGAGCTCAAACTGCTTGGGCGGTCCCTCAGCTCCCATTTCAGATCCTCAATATTTCATCCTGCAGGAGTTGGTGTGCACAGGGAAGGCAGCAGCATTGATCTCAGGCAGGAAATCGATGGGTCCTTCCAGCCTGGAGAGCATGACCAACCAGCCCACGCTGCCTGGCATTTTCGTGACATTTTCCAAGCTGTGTGTCTGGGCAAGGACTGATGGCCATGGCTCCAGAGGCAGCTGTCCCTCTGCACAGGCCCCAGCCCCAGCTCGGCTGAGAGGCCAGGAAGGGTGCAGGTATCCCACTTGTGCCCTCCCTGCCATGCCCTCAGTGTCCCTGGACCTGCAGACCCAGCACAGCAGCAGAGCCCCAGGGAGATCTGGTGAAGCAGCCCTGGTGTCCATCACCCTGCACGTGGCTCATCCACCACCCTCCCCAGGAGCATGGCCTGGGTTCAGCCCCATGCTGGGAGCAGAGCTGGGTGCTCAGGGACACAAACAGGGCACAAATCAGGCCAGTGGCTTTTTAAATTCTCAGTGAGGTTCAGCCCATGCAGGGCAGGGATGGAAGAGAGCTCCCCACATTCCCCACAAGTTCAGGTGACCACAGTGGGCAGAGGAAGAAGAGATTGGCACCCAGCACATGCTGGTCAGAGAGGGGAGAGGGGAGCATATTCATTTGACACAGACAGCTATGGAGCTCTGCCTTGGCACTACAGACAGCCTGGAGATGCCTTTGTCCCATATTCTCCCCCCTGGACTCCAGCTCTGGAGGGAGCAGCCGTGCTCCTTCCCTTGCCCTCAAAGGGCTGGGAATGCAGGACATAGAAAGGCTGGGAGCAAGCAGCTGTACCAGCACCCTGAAGCCAGGCACCAGCTGGCACCACTGAAGAGATGTGCCAGAAAATCAGGGTTACACAGGTGCCCAGACAGCCCTGAAGAGGTCTCAAGGGAGAAGGCACCCACAGACCGTTTTTCCCCATGAATGGGGTTTTTCCACAATCCCATACAAACCTCCCACACAGCCCTGGATCTCAGCCCAAATGCAAGCACCTCTGGGGGCACCCATCCATCAGCCTACGCCCCCATCTCCAGTACCTGTGGGTTCACCCCACTGGGCCAGGAGGGATGGAATATTTTTAGGGATTGCTGACATACCCCTGACGTAGAAGTCAGCTGTCCCACACCACAAGGGATGCCCTGGCCTTGGCCAGGCCTGGTGCTGAGGATGCATTGCTGTGCATCCAGGGCACAGCAAGGTCACTGCCAGCATGTCCCTGCAGCAGTGCTGCTGACACAATCAGCCTTTCCATGCCAGCACAGAGAGGCAGGGACCCCCCTCGCTCCCACCGCGCTCCCCACCACAGCCAGAGCGTCACAGTCAGATGGATGCCAGCAGTGAGGAAAGCTGGTCCCAGAGTCCCTGTGCTGCCACCCTTCA
Source organism: Agelaius phoeniceus (assembly GCF_051311805.1). Classification (NCBI taxonomy): domain Eukaryota; kingdom Metazoa; phylum Chordata; class Aves; order Passeriformes; family Icteridae; genus Agelaius; species Agelaius phoeniceus. Next base: position 17,904,267 of record NC_135274.1, read on the forward strand.
GCAGAGGGACATTACATGGCTGGTGGCCTGGCCCCTCTGCACGTCCTGCAGCTCGTACTCCTCGGCGTGGGCGAGGGGCAGCGCGCCGGGCGCGGGCTCGCACTCGGTGCTGCGGCTGGCGGTGCGGGTGACGCTGGGCGAGTGTCCCCAGGGCGGGCGGCGCCCGGGCCGGCACAGGGCCTCCCTGAACATCTCCCGGAAACGGCTGGACATCAGGTTGTACAGGATGGGGTTGGCGGCCGAGCTCAGGTAGAAGAAGACGCCTGAGATGATGTGGACGTACTGGAACATGTGGAGCATGTTGCTGGTCCAGGTGGATACGAAACTCCAGACGAGGCGGTCAGTGTGGAAGGGAGCCCAGCAGATGCCAAACACCACCACCAGCACGACTGTGGGGAGACAAGCAGCTGGTGTTACTGGGGGGATGGGGATTGCCAACCCCACTGAGGTCTCCAGCCCCTGGCCAAGCACTGCCCCATTTCAGCTTTGGCCATAGCAAAAGAGAGAGAGGAAGGAGGAGAGGGGAAAGGTCCCCTCAGTGCCTTCTGGACTTGTCATAGAAGGGCTGTAGATCTGGACAGGATCTCCTCCCTCCATCTCCTGCCAGTGCTACTTCTGTGCTGCACTTCTCCACTCCTCACAGACAGGCAGGTGGCCCTGTCACGGCCATGCAGCACAGCCGGGGAACTCACTCCCTAGTTAGCATCCAGCCTCCAAAAACCTGCCAACTTCACCAGCAAAGTCCAAGGAGCACGAGCTATTTGAGACCTTTCCTTGTGCTCTGGTTTTGATTTTGGTTTGTTTGTTTGTTTTGTAACCCATCAGCTCTGCTGATGGAAAGGAAAGGGTGTAGGTATGTATATGTACAGGTAGTCCTGGGGTCCTCTGCCATACCCATGCCATAATGCATCTCTGTGGCATGCAGGGCAGGTCCCCTTTTCTCCACAGCCCAGCCCAGGTGCATTGGAAAGCAGAGTTACCATTTCTCTGGGAGGTGGCAGAGAAACAGCCTGGCTGTGCTGTTGGACTGGGCTGGGCAATCTGCCATGGCTGTGCCACCATGGGACTGGAACGTGTGGAGGAGCTACCCAAGGGCAGGCAGCTCCCACTCCTGGGAAGGGGCCAGAGGCTCTGGGAACCATGGAGGAGAGGGGAGCAAGAGTGAAGAGGAGTGGGAAAGAGGATGTTTCAATCCAGCCTTGGGTCATTGCCCCATTAGAGTCACAGAGGCTGTGGGGCTGGGCAGAAGTTCTGCCCTTCTGGGAAATGCCACCACTGCCACCAGCATCTGAGGTCTGGATGGAGGGATGGGGAGTAAGTTCCCACATCCCAACCCACCTCCTTTCTCTTTCTCACCCTGCACTTCCCTCGAGGAGGGGATATAGTGTGGTTTGGAGGCAGCTGGCCCAAGCAATCCTTACTACTGGACAAGAATCACCAGATCTGCCTTTGCCCCAACACCCCACAAACCAAACCCACAGCTTTCCTCTGGGATGACCCAGTAGTGGTGCTCTGGACTGCCCATTACTCAGTTTCCCCCCAGCACCCTCCCAAGACAGCCTTGGGAGGTAGTCCCTGGCTCTGGCCTGCCCAGCACCGACTCACACAGCATCTTTGTGACCTGCCTCCTCTTGACTTTCTTCTGCCCCTGGCAGCTGTGGCAATTGCGGCTGCTGCCAGACTTGGCTCCCAAGGCTTCCAGCATCTTTTCTTTCTTGAGCTGCAACCCAATAAGAAGGTAGAGGACACTGATGGTCCCCATGGGCAGGAAGAAGAAGAGGATGGTGGTGACCTGGATGATGAGATTGTAGGTCAAGCGTGGTTTCACCAGGGTGCAGATCTCTGAATCGGGCACCCGCCCCCGTCCTGGCACGTAGAGAGGCTGCAGCCCATGGAGGCTGGTGTTGGGGATGGAGCAGATGACTGACAAGACCCAGATGGTGACAATGACCCTCTTGGCGTGGTTCCTGGTCACCACGTACTTGGCTTTGAGCGGGTGCACCACAGCGATGTAGCGCTCCACGCTCAGGGCCGTGACGTTGAGGATGGAGGCGAAGCAGACGGCCTCGAAGAGCAGCGTCTTGAAATAGCAGCCGCTGGCCCCCAGCAGGAAGGGGTAGTTGCTCCACATGTCATAGAGCTCCAGAGGCATCCCCAGCAGCAGCACCAGCAGGTCAGACACGGCCAGGCTGAACAGGTAATAGTTGGTGGGTGTTCTCATGAACCGGTGCCGCAGGATGACGATGCAGGTGAGAGTGTTGCCCACAGCCCCCACCAAGAAGATCAGCAGGTAAATGACACAGACTGGGACAAAGAAGTTGGACCGTCGAGGTCCCAGGTACTTGTCCCGCAGCTGCTCCTCTGTCAGGTTGGCATCCTTAGGGTCGAAAAAGGTCTCTGGGTGAGTCCTGTTGCTGAGATCAGGGCTGATGGGCTCCACAGGGAAGTCTTGCTGGGGCAGGGGGAACTCGGAACTGGAGCAGTTGACATAGGGATTCATGGCTGTGGAGAGATGGAGAGGTTTGTGGGATGCTTTCCCAACTTCTCTGCTCCCTCTGCTCCCATTGTCCCTCTCCCCACTGGTGTCAGGGTGCTGGGATTCTGCTGATCACCAGGGCTCTGCACTCCCGCACCCATCCGGCCCCAGACACCACAAAACCTTTGCAAAACCACACAAAACCTCCACCTAAACTCCCTCAGGCTACCCAAGTGCTTCCTTCCCCATTTCCCATCTGAAAACACCCCTGGTAGCTCCCCAGTCCACCTCAGCCCCATTGCCCCATCGGGGAATGTCAGCAGGGCTGTCCTCTTTTCCTGCTCGGTAAGCAGAGTGGGATACAGCCCCAAAATCTCTCCTGGCAGCAATTCTACCGGATATGTAGAAGGGCTGGCAGGGCAACCAATAAAACAGACAGAGGGAAAATTGATTTTCCAACATGACAAGGACTTACGGCTCGTTGGGAAACTCCAGATGAACACTGAGGTCCCACCACCCCTGCGCCGGACGGGGTCAGGGCTGGGGAGGGAACGTGGGAGGGGATGGAGACTTCACTGCCTTAAGAGGCAGGCAAATGAAATCCTGCCGCTGCTTTCCCCTCGGAGCTCAGCTCGGAGAAGCCGCCTGCCCTTATCCACCTTCTCCCTCTTGTCCTCTGTCAGCTGAGAGCCTGGGGGCTGTGCCAGGGGTTTCCTTCCCACCGCTGGCCAAACAAATCGCGGTGCCGAGACCCTGCCCCTGCCAGGGGCTGGGTCCTTATCTGCAAAGCAGCACTGCCAAAAAGCTGCCCTTCAGAGAGAGGAAATAACGTTAAGGTAATAAACTCCATCGACTCTGAGAGTCCCAGGGGAGGGCAGCACAGACGTCTCCTGCCCCTCCGGCAGCCGTCACAACGCCGGCATTTGTCATCGGCGTGGCCTCGGTGGTGAGTAAAGAAAGCATCGATCAGCCCCGGCACCGTCCGGCACGGGAGCCTGTGCAGCGCCCGCTTGTCCGGGCTCATCTCGGGGACTTGCGGATGGACCCAGCGGCTTCCCGAGGTCTCCCACTTCCAGATGTGCCATCTCTGGGTCACCCGAATCACTCCCCCGTGGAGCAGGTGCCTCCAGCCGGCTCCCGGCACACTTGGGGGCGAGGAAGTTGCTGCGCTCGCAGCATCGCCCCGTGCTCCGCGTCCGGCTCAGCGCCCTCCCCGTGCCCGGTGTCTGTCCGCTCCCTCCTGCCCTCCCCGTGCCCGGTGTCTGTCCGCTCCCTCCTGCCCTCCCGGTGCCCGGTGTCTGTCTGCTCCCTCCTGCCCTCGCCGTGCCCGGTGTCTGTCCGCTCCCTCCTGCCCTCCCCGTGCCCGGTGTCTGTCCGCTCCCTCCTGCCCTCGCCGTGCCCGGTGTCTGTCCGCTCCCTCCTGCCCTCCCCGTGCCCGGTGTCTGTCCGCTCCCTCCTGCCCTCCGTGCGGACACCCCCGTGCCAGGGAGCTCCAGACCCGCGCACACACACGGACCTGTCGCACACACACGGACCTGTCGCACACACACGGACCTGTCGCACACACCCGGACCCACTCACGGTTCCTGAGCCCCACGGACGCGTGTCAAGGCTGCGTGTCCCCGCTCTGCCCGCTGCTCCTCTCCTCCACTGGACGTGCTGGACGCGCTGGTCCGGTCCGACACCCGCCCGGAGCCGGAGAAGCCCAGGGGCTCCCGCTCCGCCTGCGGGGTGGGGGCTCCGCGGCTCCGGCTCTCCAGCCCCGCAGGTGGGGAGGGGATGCGGGGTCGGCAGCGCATCGCTCCGCTCCCGCGGGACCGGGAGGCGCCCCTGGGCACGGGGACACGCCCCGGTCCCTTCATTCCCTCCGAGGGTGGCAGGGTGCAGGTGGACCCGGTCCCCCCCAGGGGGGCATCCCGGGATTTACCTCCTTCTGCCTGTCCCAGCACATCCCACCCTGCTCAGAGGCTGAGCTGAAAGAGCCCCAGCAGGGTTCTCCCCCAGGAATCTGGAGAAGGAACATGGAGAGACCTGCCAGGAGAGCCCTGCTGCCAGCCCCACACAGGCTGAGCCCCAGCACAGCTGTCTGCACTGCCCAGCCTGGTGCTTGTGGCCAGGATGTGAGGAGCTACCTGGATCTGGTGGCCTCCAGCACCAGGACACAGCCCCTGGGTCCTGCATGGCCCAGTGCTCCTCCTGATGCCAGAGCACACGGCAGATGGAGCAGCACCACTCCCTCCCCCTTGACTTTGCTCAAAGAAATTCCAGAGCAGGCCAGGGATCACAGTACAAGGCCAGCAAAGCCCTGACCTGGCCCTACCTCTGCTCCCTGCAGCAAAAAGCATCAATCAGAGGGGACTGGCAGAGCAAACACTCCAAGGGCACAGAGGGTCTGCGCCTGCCCTGAGCCTTGACTTTCCTCAGGAAACCATCTTTTCCCCCAGAGGAGAGGAACTGCTGAAGCCAAAGGCCTGGAGGGTAAATGAGTGTAAACAAGACATTACTCTAGGGGAGAAATCAACAAACTGGAAACAGTGTCTGAAACTGGGAGGGAGAAGGAGAAGAGTTGCTGCCTGCTCCTATGGAAGTGAGGAAATGAAACTTCATCCCCTCTGGGGATGGAGACACAGTAAAACAGGGTTATGGCATAGTGCTGGTGACAGCTGGGACAGGACACAGGGACAGCAGCAGGATGATGCTGGCAAGGGCTCAGCAGGGCTGTTTCTGCAGATGCCAGGATGGGTGACAGTGCCAGGAAAGTGGCACACGTCAGGTCACACCCCCTGGGTGGCAGAGCTACAAACAGTAAGTGGTGAGGCAGAGATTTCTTCCCCTGCCTCCAGACTGTGCACAGGCTGCTTTCCCTGGGGGATGCCCGAGGCAGGGAACAGATCTGTGCCAGTGCAGAGGCACAAGGAGCCTCAGCATGAGCCCACTTCAGGGATTACAACATGGAAAGAAGCATTCTGCTCCCTTCCATTCCTCCTCTGTTTTCTGACTGCCCTGATGAGCACAGCGACACACAGCTCCCAGCACAGTGACACACAAACAGCTCCCAGCACAGTCCCAGGTGCTCAGCACAGTCCCACACAGCTCCCAGCACAGTCCCAGGTGCTCCCCAAGCTCTGGGCACTGTTACACAGCCACCTCCCCATCCTTGGGGCAGAGGCTGTTCCCTGCATGCAGCCACAATTCCTTCAACCATCCTGTTCCTCATCTCTCTCTGGGCTTTGCCTCAAGGCAGCCCTTGGGGAGCTCCCTGAGCTCTGCACCTCTGTCCTCGTCCCTGCAGGAACCCCCATGGCTCACGTGTCCGGCACTCCCAGGAGGATGAGGGGATGTCTGCAGGCACTGGGGTGTTTGGAGGTTGCTTGGATTGGAACAAAGCAGTGGAGATGTTGCTGAGCTCTTGATAAACTTCAACATCTGCTTCCCTAAACCCTCCTTTCCTTCCTGAGGACAACAGGCATGTAGGAAGGAAGGTTTGCAAGGAGCAAGGACAAGACAAAGCTTGGTTCTCTCCAAAATGACCCACGAGTCCCTCCATCCCACCGGGCTGCCAGATCCAGAATTCCAGGTGGTGGCAGACCTCTCTGCCCCATTTGCAGCCCTAGTTTTTCTGGGACACCAGAACCACAGGACATTGGGATCCTTCTCCCTTTGCCTCCTCATTTCCCTCATCATTCACATCAGCCTGTTGGAGCACCCACACACCTGGGGCCCCAATAGCTGCTCCCACCCTGCCTGCTGTCACATCTCTCTGGGAAGAGCTGGCAGCTCTCAGGGACTGACTGCTTATCACTTCTTTCTCTTGGGTCTCTTTCTCCCTGCATCCCACCTCTAAGTCCTCACAAATCTAACAGTCCTTTAGAATTATCCATTCTCTCTTTTCATTTTCTGATAAACAAAACAACCAGGAGGTGACAACCCCTCTTCCTCTACTGCTCCCCCACTGCTGAAAAGGGGGTAAACTGCACTTGGGAGCTTGATCCTTCAGCCTATTCCTCTGATCAGGTATTAAGAATTAGGAATTAAGAAGCCAAAAGAGAAAGCAAACCTCAGTTTCAGAGCTCGAGAGGCACAGCCCTAATAACCCACTGCACCCACTTGTGGCTGCTTTCCAGAGGGCATCACACAGTGATTGCAGGGCAGCCCAGCCCAGCCTTGTGGAGCTGTCTGTGCTCCATCCCCATTTCTTCCTGCACTTTGCAGATTTAATTAACACCCTCTGCTTGTGAATACAAAAAGCCACCCAGCCACAGAGTAACATTGCATCCAAGAGGGAAACTGAGGCACAGACAGTCCCTTGTCCCCTCTGTGCTATCCTGCAGCAGGCAAGAGCCCCTGGGTTGCATTCTGCTGCCACAGAAGGAAGCAGATGAGCAGCCCCTTCTCAGGGAATTGCTGCAGCAAATTTTCCAGGGCAGGGACAGCCAGCACAGACAGAACAGGGTCATGAAGCTTTTGGGCAAGAATGAGCCCCCCCCCCTTGGAGAGGAAGCAAATCTTTTGGCCATGGGGATGTAAAAGGGGCTTCTCTCTCTGCTGGGAGCTGCCTACTCAAAGCTGCCCCTCTTGGTCACCTGGAGATGACAAGCCTAGAGGATGCATTTCAGAGAGCAGGAGGATGCTTTTTTTAGACCTCAAGGCCAGGAAAGGCCACACAGACTGATCAAACAGGCCCAGATCTGGATAATTTTGCACAGACAGGTCGATGGGGTAGCCTTTTCAAAGCAGCCTTGCTGTGTTTTGCCCAGCAGAGCCCGCCCACCCACCCATCCTTGTCTCTCCTGTAATAATTTTTTAGCCATTACTCTCCTGTGCATTTCTACTCACTAAGTCTCCAGAGGCCTTTTTCACTGTGTAACAGCTGTGCCCATTCCTAAAAATCTCACCTCAGCATTTTTACCTTCTCTTCCCCTCTCACACAGCCTAAGCAGCTGACATCTTAACCTCTCACAATAGTGGCAGCTGTTTCTACATTTCCAAATCCCCTTTTCTGAGCTGGTCATAAACTGGCCAGCACCTTTTCCAGAGTGCAGGCATCTGGCAAAGGAACAGCAGGGAGCCTTTGCTCCCCTGGGACAGCACCCCTGGGCTGGTGCCCTGCTCACAGCCTGGCATTTCTCCCTGCAAGGTCTGCACCCAGAGCCCCACAGATCATCTGTGGGGGAATAGCTGGGGAGGGACGTTTCTCCTCTGCCCCAAACAAGGCTGAAAGGAGAAAGGAAAAAAATATAGACACCATTTCAATATTCACTGGGATGAAAGCAATCAGCTTTCTGAGGAACAGCAAAATTGGCCTCTGCTCCACAGCCTGTGTCCCCTGGGTCTGCAGAGGGGACAGGGGAGGCAGGCACTCTATTAGCAGGTATTCAGGCTCCATGGCAACCATAGTTTTGCTAATCAGGGCCGGTACAGGCTTGAAGTGCTTTTTCACCTGGCAGGAGCACTGGGCTTTGGCCATTAGGCTGCCTTAGCCAGGGCCGGGCCCCTGGGCAGGGATGGAATTGGATGAGGGCTGGCTGCAGGCCAAGGATCTGCACAGTTCCAGCTCTCTGCCCTCCATTCAGCACCAGGCTGGGGACCATGGCTTTTTTTTTACTGAGGTCAGAATGAATCACCCAAGATCAAAAAAGGGTCAGATTATTTCACCCCAAGCTGTGGATATGTCTGCTGGCCAGGGCTCTACTAATAGCACATTGTTTTCCTGTCTCCCCCTCTTTTGGCTCCTGTTTGATGCTGCTCCATGGCACCATGCAGGGTCTTCAGAGGTGGCAGAGCCAAGGCTGGGATTGCTACCAGAGATGGAGGTGGCATTTTGTACCTGGAGGTGACAGATGCAGCTGCAAGAAAGGGGTGTCTTGTGGGCCCCAGTCCTGCACTACAGGCAGAGCTACCACCACAATTTCCTTAACCTGAAAAAGCCAAGCTTGGGGAGGATGAGAGGTGGCCCAGGGCAGGTCCCAGGGCTGCAGCAGAGTGCTCTGCCAGCCCCAGAAGCAGCAAGCAAGCTGTGATGCAAATCCCTCACCCTGGCTGAGATCTGCTCCATGGCAGAGCTGTGGCACTCTCAGCACCCGGCCAAAGCTGCCCTGCCTTCCCTCAGCAGCACAGCCAAGCCAGGGGACACCCAAAGGAGCATTTTGCCAGCTGAAAACATCCTGGCCAACACATAATGAGCTTGGGACCACCTCATCTACAGCAAGTCCATCTCCAAAACACATTTAAAATGGAGCCTGGGTCTAGGGTATTTTACCAGGCACCGAGAAGTCACTTCATGGCTTTATTTGTTACTTTCCCAGTCTCCTCCTTTTTGAGTTCTCAAACCTGTGTAATGACATGGCACAGCACAGGGGATGGCCTCTCTCCCCTCCCCTTGGTTCAGAGCCACTTGGCACTCACAGGTTGATTTATGGTGGCCCCCAGGCCTCCCAGGATTGATTGCCAGGACTTGTTACATCTCCCACTGGGCCATGGGAGATATTAATTCCCTGCCTATGTACAGCTCTCAGCACCCAGTTCATGTCTTTAAATGTGCCTGGGAAGAGGCTTTCAGCTGGGAGGAAAAACAGCTGCTCAAGCCCTGCAAAACCTCATTTGCTAAGAACACTGGGTGAGGAAATGACATGTCTGGGATGGGATCCCATTTGCCATGCAGTGACTCACTCTGCAAGCCAAGATCAAAACCTCCAGTCATAAAGAAACCCCAATCAGCCACAACAACATCCCAATGAAACACAAGCATGGCAGCAAATAGAGATGCAGGATAGAGGGGGAAACTCATCACAGGACCTGCAGCACTTTCACATTAATTTATTTGTGAACAAGCATCTCCCAGGTCTGGCATGGGACAGGGCTGAGGGGCAGGACCATGGGGCTGGCAGGGATGAGGATGTGAGAGCCTTGTTCTTCATGCTGACACCTCCAGATGCCAATTTAATCATCACATCAATGACACCACAATTTTCCTTAATGCTTTGTTCTCTGCAGTGCAGCAGCTGGCAGGGGAGGGTGGGAGCATCTTACACTGGTTGTTGGAACTTCTGCTGCTCCACTGGAAGAAAAAAGGGCTGGGGTGCACCTTCCCTGTGCAAGAATACCACACTGTGCTCTGTGTCCTGTGACAGGATTTTACTCTGAGCCTCAATTTCCAGGTGCCAATAAAGTTCAGGGCTGTACTTTTCTACTCTTGTTTTGCATCCAAAAGAAATTCCACTAAAAAAAAAGGGACAGGTGCAAACTTTCATTTTTTTTCCATCAGAAAGTTTATGCTGCATATAGAGAGATTAAAGCTCAAAGAACTCAAAGAGCTCATGAGCTCTCAGAGATAGGAATATGGAAACTTCAGCATGAAGTTCTTCCCTAAGAGGAGAGACTAAGTGGAGAAACTCTCAGCCTGATTTTCACATGCTGAAGGAAACTGAAAGGAAAAATTAAACATCTCACCTGCACCCACTAAGGATAATCCCAAACCCACATCTCACAAGAAAACAGGTCCAGCCAGTGCAGTTCCCCTCTCCAGCAGGATGGTGGTGAGCGGGTGAAAGCCACCAGGCTGGCACAGTCATGCCACAGGAAAACTCTCAGTGCTGTGCAGCACAACAGCTCCCAGGGCAGGGAACAGGCCCTGGTGGGGCAGCACAGCTCTGCTGCCACCACCTTTCAAGCCTGGAGCCAGCAGCCTCTCCCTTCTGCCCCATCAGCCCTTCCTGCAGCTTCCCCAGCCTCTCAGAGTCCGGCACCACCTGGGCCAGGCTGGGCAGCACCTGGGAAGGGATGGGCTGGGTTAACCCTACACTTGCCAGCCACCTAATGCCACCCTCACCAGCAGCTCTAGAGGAGAGGGCTGGGGACAGCTCTGCACCCACACATTTCAAGTGCCCTGGGCCACCCCATCCCACCAGTCCACTCTCCTATGCCTCAGCTTCCCTCAGTGTTCCTGCCTGCCACAGCAGTTCTAAGGAAATTCCTGTTTTCTCCTCTCTTCCCTCCTTGAGGTGTTCCCCAGATGGACAGGCAATTTTCCCCATCTCAGCTGTCTCACCACAAGGCTGGGGACATGCACACCCTGCTTCCAGCATCTCTGGGACTGCTGTGAAGAGTCTGGGGCACAAACCCAAGCCACAGAAGTGTTTTCCTCCTGATGGCCACGCTGGGGTTTCCCAGCCAGGCTTGATGGCCTCCCTCAAGTGTCTTGGCCTCTCATTGCTTCTGTGCCCCAAAG